>NC_042620.1:123083525-124283525 GCF_901001135.1 Rhinatrema bivittatum
GGCTTCACAGTGGGTGCAGGACTGACAACCCCTGGTTTTGGTATGTACTGTGGCAGCGTTTGCATGCTTTTTTATGCATAAGTCTGCCACAATATAGCTTGGTGGGTTGAGCAGCCATTTGGCTAGGCCCCGCTCGCACGTTTTGCTCAGTCGCTGACATGGTAGGCCTAAGAGTTCAGGATCACAAACTGCGGATCACCGCACACCTGGTGCCACAGATAAGCATCGGAGTACGTCTACACCTGCTGCGAGTCACGCGGATAGGGACCCAGGTGGCACGGATGGTGAAGGCGGTCTTTACTCCCTGGAGGATGGGAAATTCCTCCAGGGTTGGAACTGTATAGCAAAATGTTGCATTTCTTTCATAGAGATGAGTTGCCGGCTCGGATTGCCCAGGCACTGAAGATGCTGGGGGTTCCAGGTGCTGAAGCCAAACAAGAATCCCATTTAGATTCCTTACAACCAGCATTATGAATAATATTCATGAACTGACTGATCTTGAATGGGGTGCCTCGGAAGCTAATTTTAGATGGGGATGAGCCTTGGTAGCGCTGTACCCGCTGGATCTGGCAGACAAAGGGGCCGATGCAATATAAGGCATGGTAAGCGGGTGCAGAAAAGTCAGCACCCACGTTCCTAAAGTGCGCATGGCGCCCGTAAGGGGGTGCCATGCAATACTCAAATTAGGGGGTTGCACCAACAAGGAGGTGCTAGGCTCGCTTGTGCGACCTTAGCGCCTCCTTGCTAACGCGACCCCGCCGCAGCTGCTGGTTATGAAGACCGATGCTTGTAAACTTGGCATTGGTCTTCATAACTCGGTGGTCTGCCGAGTTTTTTTCTTTTTTTTTTACTTGTGCTCAGCTATTAACGCCTGCTCCAGGCAGGCATTAATAGCTGAGTGATAAATGTGTGTCTGAGACGCACATTTATTTTTTTGCATATGGAGTGAATGAGTAATAGGCTCATTCACTTGCATTTGCATGTGATGAGTGCATTACATTCACTCCTTGTCCAACAGGTTAAATCGGCGCTAATCCCCCTATTGTATTAGGGGGTGGATTAGTGCCTATTTAACCCACGTCAGACTGAATGCACTGTATTGCATCAGCCCCAGAGAGAGCAATTGCACTTTCTGAAAGTGGATGTACTGGTGTGTCCCATCACCAAGCGGGTGACTATCCCCGTGGAAGGGGAAGAGGCTTGAAGGAGACACAGGATAGGAGAATTGAGGCTATCCTTAAGCAAGCCTTGAAGCAGTGGCAGTGAATTGCAGATGGCCTCTTCCTGCTCCCTGGTGATCACTCTTGCTTGCTCTCTTTCAGAAAGTCGACGAGTCTGATTTGAATTCAGGGCAGTGCCCTATGGCCTCACCACCCTGGATAAGCCCAATCTCAGAAGCTAAGCAGGGTTGAACATGAGCTAAGGATGATGAATTGGCCGAGATGATCCAAAGCCTAACCTTATGAAATGGCTTTTTAAGGGTCACTCTGGTTTGGGAGTGAGAAAAAAAAAAATGGCCAACAAGTGGGGTGAGTCCTAGGTTCCTCGGCTACCAGAGGATTAAAAGCAGACACCACACTTGTTCGACGGGATATGTCGTGCTAGGGGTTTTTGAAACATTTTCGACTCTACAGAAGAGTGACTTTTCATAGGGCTCGTCCTTTGGGTAGGTCTCAATCCTGTGTCCCAGGCAGCCCAGATGGGACTAGGCTCAAGTGGTGGTGCCCCCCCCCCCCCCCGAATCCTCAATGAGGGTGTGCTGACCCACTCCCGGGAATAGGAGATAGGGGTTCGCCTGGCTCTCCTTTTTATTGTAGATGGATTAAGATCACATGAGACCAGTGGGGTCTGGAGGTAAGAGATGGCTATGTTCTGAGTTTCTCAGTGTTCCTTGGGACATTTTCATGGTGTCTCCCTGCAGCTCTCCACAGAAAAGACAGACAGTGGAGTGTATGTTGTCAGGACTCCTCAGCCTGCAGGCTGTGATCCCAGTGCCCATGTCTCAAGATAATATGGGCTGATATTCCAATTATTTCATTGTACCCAAGAAGGGGGGTTCCTTTGCCCCATCCTGGATCTCAAGGGAGTCAACCGACTTTTGCAAGTGACACGTTCCTGCATGGAAACTTAACACTTGTTGATAATGGCATACATTCGGGAGAGTTTCTTAAGTCACTGGATTGTCAGAGGCGTATCTGCATATTCCCATCTGTCTGGAGCATCAACAGTTTTCTGCGTTTCACTGTTTTGGGGTGACATTATCAGTTTTTGAGTTCTACCTCTTGGTTTGGACACCGCACCCAGAACTTCTCTAAGGTCATGGTTCTGGTAGCAGCAGTGTTGAGAAAGGATGGCATTCTGATCCATCCATACTTCGACGATTGGCTAATTCGGTCCAAGAGCCATGAAAGAGAATTTTAATGTCCCATGTAAGGTGATCTCCTTGCTGCAGGTTCTAGGTTGGGTGGTGAACTTGGCCAAGAGCAATCTGCAGCCATCCCAGACACTGGAGTATCTAGGTGTTTATTTTTGACACGAAGCAAGACAGGTGTCCCTATTAGGGGTCCACAATCAGAACTGATGGACACAGGTGTGACTATTGACAGAAACAATATGCCCGGTGGTATGATCTTATCTACATGTGCGTGGGTTGATGGCAGCCACCAGAAAGGTGGTTCTGTGGGCAAGGGTGCATTTGCGTCCTCGTCAATGCACACTGCTTACACATTGAAGTCCACAGTCCCAGGACTACTTAATACGATTTCAGTTACCGATGGAGAACAGCATCCATCTGCAGTGGTGATGCAAATGGATCATCTAATGAAGGATGTTCCCCTATGAACACTGGACTGGCTACTATGCTCAATGGATATGAGCTTCCAAGGGTTGTCAGTGCAGGGGCGCTGGAGAACTGAGGAGTTCCTCTGGAGCATCAATCAGCTGAAAGCCTGTGCCTTTCAGCTGGCATGCTTGCGATTCATCAACCACTTGCAGGGTCGAGCGGTCAGAATGATTTTGGATAATGCAATGATGGTGGCTTACATCAATCACTAGGGAGGAGTCAAGAGCCAGCAAGGGTTGCAGGAAATAGCCCAACTCATGGAATGGGTGGAAGTACATCTTTAGGAGGTCTCAGCCTCACACATTGCAAGAATAGACAATGTAAAAGCCAACTTTCTCAGCAGACAGAATCTGGATCCATGAGAAAGGGAATTGTATAATGAAGCATTCCAGGTCATGGTGGGCCACTGGGACCTCTCATTTCTAGGCTTGCTGATGACATCACACAATGTGAAGGTTCCTTGCTTCTTTAGTTGCAGGAGAGATCTGAAGCTTTTGGGCATTGATGCCCTTGTGCAGGAGTAACTGGAAGGCAGGCTTCTATATGCCTTTTCCCCTGGTCCATATTGGGCAGAATGATTAGAGGGTCAAGAGATACACGGGGATTATATTTCTGGTGGTGACACGTTGGCCCAGGAGGCTGTGGTATGCAGTTCTGTGGAGCTTCTGGTGAACTTTCTGATTACTGGTCCATAGGGATCCTCTATGGTAGGGGCCTATTTTTTTCAAAGATTGGACTTGATTTTTGTCTTACAGTGTGGTTCTTGAGAGGGCTCAGTTGCTGAAACTTGGATAGTCCATGTCTGTGATTTCCACTTTGGTTCGAGCATGAGTCATTCACTTCTTTAGCCTATGTTTGAGTTCGGCAAGTGTTGAGCCTTGGTGTGAGGACAAGGGGTTCATCCTTGTTCGGTTAAAATCCAGCTCAATTTGGGCTTTTGCAGGATGGGTTGTTTAAGGACTTGGCCCTTTAATTTCTTGAAGGTGCAGGTGGTGGCTTTTGCCTGTTTCTGAGGTCACGTGAAAGGTGAACCTTTGTCAGCCTATCCAGTTGTGACCCGGTCCTTGAAAGGGGTGAAGCATCTTCATGCTTCCTTGCGGTTGTCGGTGCCCTTGTGGAGTGTTAATCTAGTTCTGGATTTTGGCAGATCCCACCCTTTGACCACTATGTAGCTCAGTGGCGTAGCCACGGGTGGGCCTGGGTGGGCAGCTGCCCATCCAACTTAGACCCAGGCCCACCCAAATGGCACCGGAACTGCAAGTCTGTCGCGGGATCAAATCCCCGTGACAGCGAACAAGAGAACGCACGCCTCGTGCGCCATCACTGCACATATGGGGAAGCGCTGCTGCGGCTGTATGGCCAACCGAGCTTCCTGTTTGGGGTGGGGAGCGGAAGCACCGCGCACAGCTTCCGCTTCCTCCCCCAAAGCAGGAAGATCAGCTGGCCTCTCCTGCTGCCACTGGCCTCCTGCTATCTTCAGGCCATGCGGCCCGCTGAACTTCCTGTTTGGGGGGAGCGGAAGCGCAGGGCACAACTTCCGCTTCCTCCCCCTCCCCCCAAGCAGGAAGATCGGTGGGCCGTACGGCCCAACCCTGAAGATAGCAGGAGGCTGGTGGCAGCAGGAGAGGCCAGCTGATCTTCCTGGTTTGGGGGGAGGAAGCGGAAGCTGTGCATGTGCTTGAATGTGTATGTGTGGATGAGAATGGGAGTCTGGGTGTGTGTGCGGGTGAGAATGGAAGCTTGAATATGTGGGTGAATGGGAGCTTGAATGTGTGTATGTGTGGGTGAAAATGGGAGCCTGGGTTTGTATGTGGGTGAGAATGGAGCTTGAATATGTGTGGGTGAGAATGGGAGTCTGGGTTTGTGTATGGGTGAGAATGGGAGCTTGAATGTGTGTATATATGGGTGAGAATGGGAGCCTGGGTTGTGTGTGGGTGAGAATGGGAGTCTGGGATTGTGTGGGTGAGTGGAAGCTTGAATATGTGGGTAAGAATGGGTGCTTGAATGTGTGTATGTATGGGTGAGAATGGGACCTTAAATGTGTGTGTATGTATGGATGAGAATGGACTTTAAATGTGTGTATGTATGGGTGAGAATGGGAGCTTGAATATGTGTATATATGGGTGAGAATGAGAGCCTATGTGTTGGTGAGACTGGGAGCATGGGTTTGTGGGTGTGAATGGGAGTCTGGGTTTATGTGTGTGGGTGAGAATGGGTGCCTGAATGTGTCTGTGTGTGCATAAGAATATAAGCCTGGGGAGGGGTGAGAAATTGAGAGCTTGTATGTGTGTCTGCAGAGAATGTGAGCTTGTGTGTGTGGGAGAGCATATGAGAGTGAGAGCATGAGTGTGTGAGGGGGAGTCTGTGAGAGAAAGTGTGTGTGTGTGTGTGTGTGTGGAAGGGAAGAAGACAGTAATAGAAGAAAGACACTGAAAAGGAATTAGGAAATGAGCGACAAGGGAAAAAATGGGAAAAGAGACCAGGACCAACTGATTAGAAAAATACAAAGATCAGACAACAAAGGTAAAAAAAAAAATTTTTTGAGATGTTAGCAATTTAAATATAAGCAACACAACCGCTCTCTCAAAATTTATGGACAGGTAGTAGCCATGTATAAAATTGTAATAAGAAGGCTAAAGTACCACAAATCACCATGAATTATGTTTGTATCATTAAGTAGACCTCATACTTAGGCGTAGATGTGAATGCTATTCTGCATAACGTTTTACACCAGTAGTATAATCATGGGTCAGAAAAGAATTTTATATGCTTAGTGAGTCCAAAGTGAAAAGAATTCAAAGTTGATGTAGCATGACATTTCCCATTGTATTCATTGTTGCAGAATTTCTTAACTCATCATAGTATTGACAACATTCAATTTCTTAAGATAATGTAGCTACTTAGCTTTTTTTGCATGTGAAGAAACGCCTGAGAGTTAAAGGTGTACTAGCCCGACATGGACAGGTTTTGGCGTCTGCCTTCATCAAGGAGCGAATGTATGTGATGATTTTCGTGGCATTTTCACCAACATGGAAGTAATGCGTTTCCTCACATTCCTACATTATCTTAAGAAATTGAATGTTGTCATTACTATGATGCATTAAGAAATTCTGCAACAATGAATACAATGAGAAATTCATGCTACATCAACTTTGAATTCTTTTCACTTTGGACTCACTAAGCATATAAAAATTCATTTCTGACCCATGATTATACTACTGGTGTAAAACGTTATGCTGAATAGCATTCACATCTACCTATGTATGAGGTCTACTTAATGATACAAAAAACGTAATTCACTGTGATTTGTTTTGTTAAATCTATTGTACTTTAGCCTTATTATTACGAGCAATTTAAATATGTCATCTTTGGGAATGTGTATTTCTTATATTTTTTATTTTGCTTTTCTTAAGTATTCTACTGTTCAGAAATTTTAGTTTCTCAGGCTTTCTATTTTGGTTTTATCTGCATGTTTCTGTTTCTAATTTATAGTCTCTTATTTCTATATTAGGTAAGGGTCGGTCTCAGTTTGCCTGTGTGTGACAGAAATGCAGTATTTCTGCTAGTGTGTAGTTTCTCTGTAGTAGTAGTCCAGCTTGTTCTGTTATTCCTGTAGGTGATGTATTAATGTTCTAGGGCCTGGGTAGTATTTGCATTGCTGCTTTTTCATAAGGTTGCTGTTATTTGAATCCTGAGAGTCAGTGCTGTGACTGTATGGCAAGGTTCTAGATGCCTCTTTCTTTGCAAGAGTTTGTGTTACTTCACAAAATAGCAGTGGAGGGTATTTTTTGCTGAGGTGACACCAGAATTTGAATTTTTTTTTTCATGTTAGTTGCAGTGTGAATTGCCCTAGCTCTGTGCTGCACCTGTTCTGTTGATTAATTAAATTTATTGTATTTAATTAATCAACAGAACAGGTGCAGCACAGAGCTAGGGCAATTCACACTACAACTAACTGGTTTTCTGCAAAGATGGTTCATGAAAGAATACATTAATTTTTGTTTTATTACATGATTGGATCTGATTGTTTTCTATACTTGTGCATTTATAAACTGCAATAAATATAAAATAAATTCTGATTAATAAGGAATTTTTAATGCTGGTAAGTGCTAGAAATAATTGAAGTAAATTATTTTAAAGTTTCATACATGATGCATAATGGCTGTTGCAAATTACTTAGAAAGCCATTCTAGGGTGCAGTATATGGCATTATTTATCAGTAAAAAACCAACTAGTAGACCTGCACGCCTACAGCCCACATGTTAACCTTGTGCCCACCCAAAAAATCAATTCTGGCTACGCCACTGATGTAGCTTCTCCTTGAGGTTGGTTACTTTGAGGACGATGTTTTGCGCATAGTTTCCGTCATGCCAGGAGCTCTCTCTGCAAGAGACTCCGGGAGCGGTCCACATGTGAACTGTTCCATTCTTTTTGGCCAAAGGTGGTCTCTAATTTTCATTTGAATCAATCAATTCCCTACCAACTCTGGGCTGGGAGAGAGAGAGAGAGGTGGATGAATATCGCCTGTTACGGACCTTGGGTGTCAAGTGGCGTATTATGAGGTATTGGAGGTTTCTAAACCTCTCAGGAAGATGAATCAGCTGTTTATACTCCACAGTGGGAGTTGGTGTCACAGGCTATGATAGCTCGCTGGATTAAGATGGTTATTGCGGCCAAGTATGTGGATGCCGAGCAGCCATTGCCTAGTCAGGTTAATGCTCTTTCCACTAGGGCTCAGGCAGTGTCATGGGCGGAGATTAGTTGGTTGCCTCCCATCAAGATTTGCCAAGCTGCAACGTGGTTTTTCTTACACAACTTCCAGGCATTATCACCTGGATGTGCAAGCCTGGGAGGACGCAGCCTTCACGCGTGTGGTATTCATCGCATAGTGAGCAGCCTCCACCCTGTTTGGGAGTAGCTTTGGTACATCCCACTGGTGTGGATTAACCTGTTTGAATGCTAAGAGAGGAAAAATTACGACTTACCTGATAATTTCCTTTTCTTTAATGAGGACAGATTAATCCACCTTCCTGTCGTTGGTTGCTGGATGGTGGTGCTATTTTCCTCTTGAGTGGCTGCATTTCCGGGGATTACCGGCAAGTGTCAGATCAAGTCCCTAGATTAGTAATATTACATTCCTTGTCTGACCTCAGTGTTTTTTTTCTGTTAACTGATTGTTTAAATGGTTGTCTTAATGGTTATGATCATGTATTCTTTAGTTGTTCACAGTTGACTTTTGCAGAGAATATTGACAGGCTGATGTCGGTGCAGGGGTATATATACCGTGACATCAGCTTTGCTCCGTCTCCATCTGCAGGTGCGTAATCCACTGCTGTGGATTAACCTGTCCTCATTTAAAAAAAAAAAAAAAGGAAATTATCAGGTAAGTAGTAATTTCTCCATTTATAATTGATTTTATGTGAAAAAGGACAGTCAAAGCACAGTCTTCTGAGGTAAAAATATCATTTACAATATGTATATTATATTTACATGCACTGTTGTGGTGCCGCCTAGAAAACCCTGCAAAAAAAGCAAGAGACATATGGTACTCATATGGTCTTAGGCTTACTATTGTTATTATTTAGGAGAGTTGTGGGTGGATCCTTGGACCGGTGGCAGATGACCACACCCCCGGGGAAGATCCAGAGAGGGACCACCGGTCAGGCTCAGAGTATGGAGACAGACACACTAGTTCTTTTATTAGACAGTATACTGAACCACCAGAGGTGGCAGTAGTGAGCTGGAATGCCCGGTTGGGTTGTAGTCCCTCAGATACTGGAACAGCGATCCCTGGAGGCTGAGCTGTAGAGAAACTGAAATATAGTGAGTAGGCAGGGTATGCAGATTTCATGGACAGAACCTGATGGTAACACTCACACAATGTCTCATAGAAGCCCAGGAGCTGGAATGAAGTAGGCCCTCGAGGAGCGAGTACCTGGCTCCAGGGAAAGCTCTGAGAGAGCAATGGTAACTCACAGATGTAGTAGGCAGCAATGACTTCCAGGCAGAAGTGAATTCCGAAGAAGTCTGGGAACGAGGGCCCTCGAGGAGCGAGTACCGGTTCCAGACTGCAACCTACAAAGAGAGAACGAGGCCCCCGAGGAGCGAGTACCCCTGGTTAGTCCGAGGAGGCAGAGTAGCGTAGATAGAACAAATCCTTATCTGTATCCTTGCTAACTTGAGTTGTTAGCAATTCAGAGACTTTAAATATCTGAAGCAGATGATGTCATCTCAGGGGGATGCCCCTGAGGTTTGCGCCACTTCTGGTACTTGAGGCGGGGGCTGCGCCGCACACGCACCCCTAGGCATCAGGTCAACATGGCGGATTGCAGCATTGGGCCAGTCTGGGGACACCGGACGAGGACGGCCGAAAGATGCCACGGCAGCCAGCCTTCCATCAACCCCGGAGGGAGTCGCCAATGCGGTAAGGTGGGCAGAGTGGAGACGTCAGGCAGCGATGGTCGCAACAACTATAATACATCTTGGACATGGACTTGACCCTCAGAAAGCCACGAGAAAACAAAATTACAATGCAATACACTTTCTGTATTAAAACAGCATTAACTACTAGCACTCAAATAGCAACAACCCTACTTATGAAAAAGTGCAAATGTTACACCAGGCCTAAGACACCAATATATCCCCTATTAGGAAAACAGAAGAAGCTAAGCTACTATATGTCCTTACATACAAACTTCACACTATTGAAATACTTCACCTCAGTCACACTTGCAAAACACAAATAGACCCTCAAATACAGAATAAAGAGACCATAAAATATAAATAGAAATGTACAGATAAAACTGAACTGAAAACCACAACAAGCCAAATTCTGCAGGCACTGCAACAATGGAAAAAATCTTACCATTCCTCATAAAACAATAAAATTAGTAAAACCATACCAATAAAAAAAATTCAAAATAGCTAATGAATAGAATAACATTCAATAATTAAAAACATACACGTTTTCCAATCACCAGCAAGATATTCCAAAACAGACACATCAAATAACACCCATAATTAAAACTAATAAGGATTTTAAAAATTCCCCATTATCCATACCTGGGAACATTTGATTTCTAGATGCCCTGAAATTGTCATGGATTAGCAGGCTGATAGGAAGTGGTGGTGTTTTGCACACATCTGCTCTCTCTCATTCATGCTCTCACTCTCCAACACACATAGACCCAGCTCTCTCTCATTCTCCCACGCATATATGTACATGTTCTCTCACTCTCCTACACACATGCTTTCTCACTATCCCATACACATACTCTCTTTCCCACACACATACACGTGCTCTTTCCCACTCTCCCACACACTCACAATGCTCTCTCACTCTCTCACACACATGCTCTCTCTCATTCCCCTTTCCCCTTGAAGCAGTAAGCAGCATCAGTTTCCTCCTTCAGTCCCTACATCCAAGGGAACAACTTTGGACCATGGAAGTTGACCCAGCTTTGGCCTTCTGGCAGGACAGGACACACTGCTCCTCTTTCTCCTCCTAAGGCCTGCCATCCACACTATTGATTCCAGTGGGACTCCAGGGACTGTGCTTCTTTTTCCCTTACTAAGGCCCTGCCATCCACGCTTCCTATGCTGGTTCGGGCAGCACTCCTTATATTCTTACCAAGGCTCCATCGGCCCTGCTGCCTATTCCAGCAAGGCCGCACTGCTCTCGATGGCACTGGCGGCACTATGGTCCCTTTGGTAGCGGCCCCATAGCCATGGCCATATTAGCCATAGGCACTCTACAGCTCTGTCCCACACACTAAACAAGATGTTTCCTGTTCTCATGCTGTCTCTCTCTCCTAGTATCATCTGTCTCTCTCTCCTAGTATCATCTCTATGGAATTAACTTTTAGCTGATGTCTGGGAGGCCACCACCCTGGAAATTTTCCATTTAAAAACCCCTTGAATGTCTACCTAATCATATTTGGCTTATGCTGACAGTTTAGCTATGCTATTGTTCGTATGGCACTTTACTTTGTATCAATGTTGTCACTGTTTTCAACTTTTGTAGATTAATCCATAAATTGAACTTTTTTGTACTTGCCACTAAAATTATTACTTATAATCAGAACCCCCCTCTTTCCTGTGGCAGATTTTTCAAGATTCTGCATCAGTCATGTGGCAAATTTGTATAATTTTGCATGAAGATTGACACCTATCTATGCAAAAAAAAAAGTCAATTTTTTATTGAAAACTAATCATGGTGTTTGTTTTGGGTTTTTAATTATTATTTTGATTTTTTTTAACGTTTTTATAACACAACCAGTCCAAACATTAACACAGTTCTGAATTCACAACAACTTATACCTATAACTTTCCTTCCCCCAATTTCTCCCTTCCCCCAACAACCCACCCACCCCACTCAATCTTCCAAAAAGGTTGAGTCCTTGTCCCAGGTCTGAAACATAGTCCACTGTTTCTCAAATTTAGTTGTACTATTTCTCCGGCTTGCATTAAGTTTCTCTGTTGTGATAAATATTCCAGAGTCTTTTATACACTGCCATCTTACTGGGTGGTTCTTTCATCTTCCAGTGTGCTGCTATTTCGCAGCATTCAGCTAGTGAAATACGTGTCATCAGTTTGTCAATCATCTTTGTCATTCTTTCTATAAATGCTGAAAAAAGGAATACTAGTGGATCTTTGTCTAATTGAAATTTTGTGAAATTGATGACCAATTTCATTATCATATCCTAAAACAACATCACACACTCCCTCCAACATCTGTCTGAAACAGTAATAAACATTTGTTTTAATCAGGCTGGCGTATAATACTATCTCAAATATTTTTAAACAAATTCTCCGCTAGTTGGACAGAGATAGTTTTTACCACATGTCCCCTGATTTCTTCCCATATTTCTTCATCCACCATACAGCCAAGATCTTTTTCCCACTCCTCCTGATGCTTAAAAATGCCTTCTGAAGGCATGCTCAAAACCTTATACATATTTTAAATAAACCCCTTAAGAGGCAACCCCTTAATACAATATATCTCAAAATCAGAAGGGCCTTTCCCCAACCATTGTTTGCCTACTTGCTGATATAATTTTTCAATTGCATATATGCAAAGTAACATCCATTGTCTAAGTCACTAAATTTAATCTTCAAATCAGGGAAAGTCACCCAACCCTGTAGGCCTACTATATGACCAATCTGAATAAGCCCTTTCTTTTCCAAATTTCTAAACCTTATACCCTCCATGCCTGCCAAGAAATTCCTATTATGTCAAATTCTCATTAATGATGAATATTGCCCCCAAGAAGGCATCTTACTCATATTGATTCCCATACCAACAAAGTCCATTTATAAAGGGATTCTATACTTCCCTTCCTACTCCTGAACCCTTTGGTAGCCAAGAACATTCATATAGAGGAGTATTGCCTAAGAACCATTGTTCAATGGTCACCCATTGTTTCTGTTTAACTCCCCTATGCCACTCCAGTATCGCTCTGACCTGAGCCACCTTGTAATAACTTTCAAAATTTGGAATGCCCAAACCCGCTCAGATCCTCCCATCCCTTTGGAGCATACATAACATTTTGAGAAATCCCGGGTGGCTTTCGCTGTCAAATGAATTCTGAAAATTTCCTTTAGATTTTTTTCAATACATCATTGGAAATGGCTATGGGAAACATTTGAAACGAGTAGCACAAAAGAAGCAACATGTTAATCTTTAACAATGCAATTCTCCCTAGCCAAGACAAATTAATCTTACTCCAATTTTGTCAATCTGACAACAATTCATTTACCAATGATGAATAATTCAGGTGTTCTAATTGTCAGATGTCGCTCGCCACCCTCACTCCTAAATATTTAACATATTTTTGGGCCCATTTAAAAGGAAAGCTATCTTGTAATCAGTTTACCAATTCTGGTGATAGGGATGTGTTTAACGCTTCTGATTTATTCTTCACTTTAAATCCTGAAACACTTCCATATTGCAATAACTTGGCCACCAACATGGTAAGATAAGTCACGGGACTAGATAATGTAAACATCATATCATCTGTGACCACTGAGATTTTTAATCTATTTGTCCTATTTTAATCCCTTGGATATCCCCGCTTTGTCTTATTTTCTCCGCCATCAGCTCCATTACTAGAGTGAACAGGAGTGGCGATAGAGAGCACCCCCTGATGAGAATCCCTCTCCAATTTAAAGGCTTCAGAATATCCTCCATTAACTATAACCCAGGCCTGCAGAGAACTATATAGCTTCTGGATCCATGTGTCAAACTGATCTCCAAGCTCATATTCCTCCAGTACTTTGCACATAAACTTCCAGTTTACCTTATTAAATGCCTTCTCAGCATCGATATATAAGAGAAACTTGGTCTAATTCTCTTGAGGCCCATACCAAGTTCAACACCCATCTTATATTATCTGACATGTTGCTTCCCACAATAAAGTCAGACTGATCTTCATGTCTCAAGAGTGGTATTACCCTGGCCAAACGATCCACCAGTATTTTGCTAATATTTTTACATCATTGCTGATCAAAGATATTTATTTACTTTTTATCTATTTATTTATCGAGTTTTATATACACGTCGTTCGGTTTTGCCATCACAACGGTTTACAGGTTTCGATCAAAGACAGACAATTTACGTGGGAAATACAAAGCACAAGATGTAGGAGATTGAGGAATAGGTAATGAGAGAAGGTTATATTTAGATGCAGGCGTCAGAAAGCTAGGGTGATGGAATATATCGAGGTAACATTCACGTTGTTAGTGGGTGATCATAGGTGGTAGATAGCAATAGTTGTAGTGGAAAGGTTTAAAATTTATGGTGGTAAAGCTGAGTGTTCGGGTCCAATATGTTGTCGGAGTGATGTGGTCGTGTTTATTTCCATTTAGGAGGTCAGTTGTGCTGGGGTTGTTCTGTTGTTTCTAGGCTGTCTTTGTAAGCCTTGGTGAACAGCCAGGTTTTTAGGTCTTTCTTGAATTCTTTAGGTTGGGTTGCGTCCTTAGCTGGGTCGGGAGAGTGTTCCAAATTTTGGGGCTGGTGAGGGAGAATGCTCTTTTTCGTGTTTTTTGTGAGTTGAGGCTGTGCGGATGGAGAAATTTTTAGGAGGCCTTTGTGTTTTGACATCTTAGGTTTCGTTGTTGGTTGTGATGGCTGATGTTTAAGACTGGCCGATTTTGCATTGCTCATTATGAGTTAGTTTGTGTGTGATGGTCAGGGTTTTATATTCAATACGAAATTTTATTGGAGCCAGGTGTAGTGCTATGAGGATCGGTGTTATATGTTCTTTTTTTTTTGTTCCAGTTAAGATTCTGGCAGCTGTGTTTTGTAGGATTTGGAGTGGTCTGATGTTTGAGAATGGTAGGCCAAGTAGTAGGGAGTTACAGTAATCGAGGTTGGAAAATATGAGTAGTTGCAGTAAAGTTCTGAAGTCAACTGGTGTTAGAAATGGTTTTAGATGTCTTAGAGTGAGTAGCTTGTTATAACCCTCCTTGATTTAGTTGTTATATGGCTCTTGAATGATATTTCGTGTCGATGATGACTCTCCAGATTGCGTGTATGTGAGACAGGGGAGATAGGTGTCATTTGGTTCTCGAGTACGATGGGAGGTGGTGGTGATGAGCTGGGTTTCTGATCCATGATGGGTCTGTAAGATCCACAGGTAGTTTTGTCTCTGCCTCCCTTTAGCAGAACTGTAAGACCAACCATCCACATCGAAGGAGGCAAGGTTCCTTCTTCCAAGAAGCTGTTAAACATTTTCCTCGGGGGTCCTACTAAACTGTTCACAAGCTACTTATAAAAATGTACTTTATATCTGTCAAGCCCTGGAGTCTTAGCTAATTTAAGATTTTTAATTGCCAGCAAGATCTCAAAATTCATAATTTCTCTATTTATAGTAATATGGTGTTGGTCCAACGTTAAACAAAGGAATTGCACATCTTGCTAAATAGGTCTCAATATTCCACCTTACTGATATTCTCTGCCTCTGAATAAAAGATCTCGATAATATTCCCAAAACCTTTGTATTATACAATTAGGATCATACAGGAGATGCCCTTCCTTGTCCCTTATTCCTTGTACCTGAGTTTATGCAACATGCTTCTTCAATTTATTAGCTAACATTCTAGATGCCTTATTCCCATGTTCATAATATATCTGTTTCTCTTGCATCATGAGCACTTTACCTTGCCTTTGATGATTTTGTGCTTTTGGGTCTTCCTGCCTTGAAGGCCTGCTGGCTGTCAGAGAGAGAATTGTCCAATTCACTATTGATGCCAGACTGAACCACACCACCATCTGGTGACGACAGCATGTGGCACTGGGACTGCTGGTAAAAGGGGAGACTCACAGGAGAGAACTGCACATGAGCCTGTTGCTGTTACCTTGCCTGTTGCTGATTTTGACCTTGAAGGGCTGCTGGCTGTGAGAGAGAGAATCATCTGATTTGCTATGGACACCAGACTGAACCATGCCCCCAATCTGGTGATATTGGCAAATGGGCACTGGGGCTGCCAGTAAAAAGGAGGTGGGGCTACAGCCAGTGGGCCTTCGCTGAATGGCTCACCAAAGGGCCTGCCCCTTTATGGTCCCCTCTGTGGGCCAATGCATGGGACATTGCGAGGATAGTTGTGTGGGGTGGTTTAACCTTTTACTTGTTTTTTGATGTTACAGGTATCTTTTGATATATGCATTTGATGAGGGGGTTTGATGGCGGGGGGTACCCGTACTGGAGAAGGTTTTCATGGGTAATTGATTCAGATGGACTGAAATCAAATCACGGTGAACCTAGAAGATGTGGTAGGCCTGATTGACAAATTGAAGAGTAGTAAATCACCTGGACCGGATGGTTATAACACCCAGAGTTCTGAAGGAACTAAAAAATGAAATTTCAGACCTATTAGTAAAAATTTGTAACCTATCATTAAAATCAATCCATTGTACTTGGAAGACTGGAGGATAGCAAATGTAACCCCATATTTAAAAAGGGCTCCATGGGTGATTCCGGGAAACTACAGATCGGTTTAGCCTGACTTCAGTGCCAGGAAAAATAGTGGAAAGTGTTCTAAACATCAAAATCACAGAACATATAGAAAGGACATGGTTTAATGGAACAAAGCTCAGCATGGCTTTACCCAGTGGCAAGTCTTGCCTCACAAACCTGCTTCACGTTTTTGAAGGAGTTAATAAACATGTGGATAAAGTTGAACCGGTAGATTGTAGTATACTTGGATTTTCAGAAGGCATTTGACAAAGTTCCTCATGAGAGGCTTCTAGGAAAAGTAAAAAAGTCATGGGATAGGTGGCGATGTTCCTTTCGTGGATTACACAACTGGCTAAAAAGACAGGAAAACAGAGAGTAGGATTAAATGGACAATTTTCTCAGTGGAAGGGAGTGGACAGTGGAGTGCCTCAGGGATCTGTATTGGGATCCTTACTTTTCAATATATTTATAAATGATCTGGAAAGAAATACGAGTGAGATAATCAAATTTGCAGATGACACAAAATTGTTCAGAGTAGTTAAATCACAAGCAGATTGTGATAAATTGCAGGAAGACCTTGTGAGACTGGAAAATTGGGGCATCGAAATGGCAGATGAAATTTATGTGGATAAGTGCAAGGTGATGCATATAGGGAAAAATAAACCCATGCTTAATTACACAATGTTGGGTTCCATATTAGGTCTACAACCCAAGAAAGAGATCTAGGCGTCATAGTGGATAACACATTGAAATCATCAGTTAGTGTGCTGCGGCAGTCAAAAAAGCAAACAGAATGTTGGGAATTATTAGAAAGGGAATGGTGAATAAAATGGAAAATGTCATAATGCCTCTGTATCGCTCCTTGGTGAGACTGCACCTTGAATACTGTGTACAATTCTGGTCGCCGCATCTCAAAAAAAGATATAATTGCGATGGAGAAGGTTCAGAGAAGGGCGACCAAAATGAATAAGGGGAATGGAACAGCTCCCTATGAGGAAAGACTAAAGAGGTTAGGACTTTTCAGCTTGGAGAAGAGACGGCTGAGGGGGGATATGATAGAGATGTTTAAAATTATGAGAGGTCTAGAACGGGTAGATGTGAATCGGTTATTTTCTCTTTCAGATAATAGAAAGACTAGGCGCACTCCATGAAGTTAGCATGGGGCACATTTTTAAAACTAATCGGAGAAAGTTCTTTTTTACTCAACGCACAATTAAACTCTGGAATTTGTTGCCAGAGGATGTGGTTAGTGCAGTTAGTATAGCTGTGTTTAAAAAAGGATTGGATAAGTTCTGGAGGAGAAGTCCATTACCTGCTATTAAGTTCACTTAGAGAATAGCCACTGCCATTAGCAATGGTAACATGGAATAGACTTAGTTTTGGGTACTTGCCAGGTTCTTATGGCCTGGATTAGCCACTGTTGGAAACAGGATGCTGGGCTTGATGGACCCTTGGTCTGACCCAGTATGGCATTTTCTTATGTTCTTATGTTAGGATTTCAACTGTGATGGGTCATGGAAGGTAAGGGGATTTAAATAGACATAGCTACAGAAGTAGGGGGGTTAGATATGCCTATCTGCTTTATCTGCATATTGATAGAGGTAAGAGTGCGAGTTCTAACAAGGTGGGTATAACTTGGCATATATTAATGCACAGTTGGTAAGGAAAAAAGATATTGAGGTGCATGGCATTATTGAGCAGTATAAGTTGGATTTGCTTTTTGTTACTGAATCCTGGCACAAGGATTCAGATACAGTAATTTTAAAAGAATTTATGCCCCCTGGATATAATTATTTTGGTAGGAGTCGGGGGTTGAAGGTGGTGGTGTTTTAGTGATTCTTAGGGAGAGTATAGGTATGAATTAGTGGAATTAGAATGTTCTCCAGAATGTGAGGGTATTCTATTTAAGACCTGGTTATGGGTCTTCTGTTTATTACATATCCTTATGGAGGTGTGGGTTGTGGTAATGCAGGCCATAATGACAATGGTTACTACTTTAAATTTGCTATTCAGTTAATAGTTTTAGGGAATTTTAATTTGCATTTTTAGTGTGACTCACTTTCAATGGTGTAGTCCTTTAGGGACTATTTGGGAGCAGCTGGCTTAGATCAGCCTATCAACAGTGCTACTTATAGTGGCAGGGCACACCTTGGATTTGGTATTGATTTCTGAAGAATGGAGTTTAAAGTATACGGTTTCCATGGAAGCTGTTATAGAGGTTCCATGGCCTGACAGTTTCCTGATTTTGCTTCAGGTATGCTTGGGGAAGAAAAATTGTACTAGTTAATTTAAAATCTGGGAATCAATGGATGTTGACAGGTTGTTATTTAAATGGATTGATAAATGCATCAGATGAGGTGGAATACCACCATTAAGGGTATTTATGAGGAATGTGCACCTGAGAAAGTAGGGAATATAGGGCCCCAAGGTTTCCTGCTGGGCTATTGGCTAAACGGAAGGAATTAAGAAAGGTGGACTAGAGGTGGTGTAAGACCAAAACAGATGAGCAAAAAAAAGAAGTATAATGATGTTTTTAAAGGGTATAGAGTACTACAGGAGACTAGGAAAAGAAATTATTATACTGATAAGTTTAGTAGAGCTTTAAATAAGCCCTTGGAATTGTTTGCGGTGGTGAAAGATCTGATATCACTCCCCAAAAGAAATGAAGTTTGAGGGAGCTAGACCAACAAGTGATGCAATGGCCGAGCATTTCCAGGAAAAGCTGAGAGGGATAAGAGCATAGGTGGAGGATAAAAAGGCCAATGGAATAACTAATGTTAGTTGTGCTCAGGTGGTGGCCAATACTAGTTGGAGTTGTTTTGTTCTATTGAATGAAATTGGACTACAGAATATGGTTTGTGACATTCGGAAGACTTCTAGCTATCAAGATCAGTGTCCTTTTTTTGCTTATCTCAAATAAACTTTCTTTTTTCCAGCGTGGTTTGTTGGAAATTTTGAACGTTTTATTGAGGATGGGGCTGGTGCCCATTAGTTTGAAAGAGGCTTCAGTAACACAGATTCCAAAGAATCCATCGATGCCTTGTAATAATTTGGCTAATTATCGTCCAATTTCGAATTTGCCTTCTGTAGCCAAAATTCTGGGAAAGTGGGTTTTGAACAACTGGAGGATTTTGCCATTATGTTGAATATATATGATGGAGAACAATATGGGTTTAGAAAGGCTTGTGACACTGAGATGCTATTGATTTCTCTACTGGATGATAATTAACGTTCAGTAGAGACTAAGAAATCTGGTATTTTAGTTCAATTGGACTTAGCCTCAGCTTTTGATACAGTCTGTCAAGCCAAGTTATTAGCAAGGCTCCAGGATTATGGGGTGACAGGAACGGTCCTGCATTGGTTTCGCTCTTTCTTAAGTTTTAGGAAACAGAGGGTATGTCAAAAGAAGGGCATGTCTGATTGGAACCCTTGGATACTGGAATCCCCCAGGGCTCAAGCCTTTCTCCTTGTTTGTTCAATCTTTTCCTAAGTTTTGGGTAGAGTGATATCAAATATGGGACTGATATATTAGTGCTATGCAGATGATGTACAAGTGTTTATCCCAAGTGAAGTCCCAGGGGAAGTGTCAGTGGTCAAGCTCCAAAGCTGTTTAGCTATTATTATTAATTAGATGTTAATGATTTGTTGTTAAATGGGGGTAGGAGCACTCTCTTATGGGTGGGTAATACACTGTTGTTATCTCCTCCTTGTATTCAGTTTGAGAGGGGTGAGTTGGGTACAGGGGTGGATTCCCGCTGACAACCGGCCCGGGGATTCGCCGCCCAGGCCGGCCCAGGAGATACCACGTGGTCTGCCGAGCACGGCTCTGTTACAGCCGTGCTCGGCAGACCACGTGACTAGAGGGACCAGCCCACCGGGGGATGCCCCATCCCCTGATAGGGCAATCTACCCCTGGTTGGGTGCATCTATGGAAATACGGAACTTGAGAGTTACTTTGGACTCCTGTCTAACCCTTAAGGCACATGTGTCTAAGGTAGCAAAATTGGCCTTTTATAGGTTAAAATTAGTAAGGCCTCTAAGAAATATTCTGTATATTGAGGATTTTAGAACAATTGTACAAGCATTGGCATTAACTTACCTTGACTACTGTGATGCTTTGTACTGTGGGTTGCCAGCTAAATTGTTAAGGGTTTTACAGTGGTGCAGAATGCAGCTGTCCAGGTTATTTTCAACTTACCTGTTTGTGGGGTCAGAGCTGGAAAAGGGTGATGGACACCACCTTCAGGGTGCCACAGGACGAGAGGACAGACTAGAGTGAGGTTGGGCAGTCTGATGAGGCTGGAGCAAGGTATCATGTGCAGGCTGGACTGGAGCTGCGTGGAAATGAGTGCACTGGGACACAGGAACAGATTGGAGCTGAATGGAGATAAGAGTGAGCTGGACCGCACTGGAGCTGCGTGGAGATAAGTGTCCTGGAACACCGGAGGTGTGTAGCAGTAAGGGAGAACTCGGGGACAGACTGGAACAGAGGACTCAGACAGGACAGATCCAAATGGGACAAACACAGAATGTAAAACACAAAGTCAGAAGGCAACAACAAGGAAGGCCTTGAGAGACAAGGCAGAGAGAGAGGCCTAGAGTCAAGGAAAATACCTAGGGAGGTCTCAGGGCTAAGCCAAGCTTGATAAGGCCAGAGGCAATGAAAGGCCTGGAGCAGGCTGCAAGGCAAGGGAGATTCAGAAGGCCTGTAGGCCACAGGGCAAAGCTAAAGACAGAAGGCCGGATGGCCACAAGACTAGGCAGGGAAAGACCAAGATCAGAAGGCCCAAAGGCCACATAGTACAAGGCAAGGCGAGACAGTAATCTGAAGGCCCGGAGGCCATGCAGAGAAACAAGGAAAGGCCTTAAACGGCTGCAAGGCAGAGGTGGCTAGAGCAAGGAGTGGCATAGCACTCAACGCCAAAACATTGAGGGAAAGGACAGGCAGGGTTAAGTAGGGCAAGAGTCTGGGTAGGCAGGAGACAAGGGCCTGGACAACCTGAGGGATGTGCTCATGGTGAACCCCTGGTGGAGTGGAGGTAGAACAGCAGGCAGAGGCCTTAGACCAGAGACGTGCTGGAGAGTTCGGTTCCAAGCAGGGCTCTCCGGGATCCCCTGGCAGAGGGGATGCTGCACAGTAGCCAGAACTGTAACATTACTGTGGGGGACTGCTGTTAAACCTTTTTTGAAAAGTTTCACTGGTTGCTAATTAGTGCTAGAGTACAGTTTAAATTGCTAGCTATGATGCAGATTGGTTTATGAGAAGTCGCATAATTTAAGAAATAAGATTTTCACTTATGTGCCTAAATGAGAACTGTGACTCTCAAGTCAGGGGCTTCTAGCAATTCCTTCAGTATCTGAATATTGAATGCATAAAACAAGAGCCAGGGTAGTTTCTATCGCTGGGCCAGACATGTGGAATAGTCTACCAGTGGCAATCACATCAGGGGTAAATCTGAGTATTTGAAGTTCAGAACCTTATTGAGAACAGAATTATTTCATAGAGCTTTTGCAGAGAAAGATTTAGAAGTGTAGAGATAGCCATAGGTGAGGATGTGCTGGTATTTTATTGCAGTTTTAATGTTTTAATTGTGTTTTGTATATTTTATGAATATTTTATTGTAATCCACGTTTGACTATTTTAGATTTGCAGAATATAAATAATTTTTAAATAAATTAAAAATAAATCATCTGATAATTAATGTGATTTTAACTGATTTCTCAGCCCTTCCAATTGAGCAAGTGCTTACGAAAAGCCCCTTTCTTTATGTAACTTTTATAAATCCACTATAGATTTCCTAAGATTCTCAGCTTGTCTTTGCTTCTGCTTTTTACCTTGGGAAGCCCACATGATTAATTTCCCCTGTAGGACACACTTCAAACCATCCCATACAATATCCTCACTAATTTCTCCAGAATCATTGATTGTCAAGTGATCCTGTACTTCTTGCTCTATTTTCTTACCAAGCGCCTCATCACGTAGTAGTGCATCATTTAATCACCACTATTTCTGCGTTTGGAATGGACTAAAATTCAAAAACTCGACCCGTATATGTCTTTGATCTGTCCAACTCTGGGGTTCTATGTCTGACCTTCCAAGTTTTCCCAACAGATTAGATGTACAAAACAACATGTCTATTCTGGAATAGGTCCTATTTACTTCAGAATAAAAAGTATAATCTTCATTTTAGGGTTTGGTATCCTGCAGCTATCTACCAAACCTACCATCTATATCAATTTAAATAACTGACATGTAAGTTTCTTTTGTGTGTGTGACAGGAGAGGATTATCCAACGTTGGTCACATAGTTAGATTAAAGTCCCCCCCCCCCCCCTTATCACCACTCCCTTGGTCAGCCCCACCATAGAGTCTATTAATGATTTTAAAAATTTGATCCTTGTCTTGATTTGGAGCATAAAGGTTAACCTTGCACACCTATACTCCCTCAATAATGCTATTAAGAATAAAAAATCTACCATTTTGATCCTTATGCGTTTCCAAAAATGAAATATTGAGAGACCTGTGACAAAGAATCCCCACTTCTTTACTTTATTTATTCTGAGTAGAAAGATTTGGGAAAAATCCTTATGTCTCAACAACCTTTTATTTCATCTTCTAAGATGCATCTCTTGAATAAATGCTATATCAGCTCTTAATCTCTTTAATTATTTGAACAGGAGTTGCCTTTTAGTGGGTATATTCAGACTGCTAACATTCAAGGAGACTACTTTCATACTTGTCATTGTTCCACCTGGCTCCCATCTTGCCCCTCCTTCTTCCTTTTCCCACTCTGTATCCCTCCCCCACTTAACCAACCCATATCCCAACCAAACATTTCTTGTCCCTCTCCACCCCTAGTCCTCCCTTGACTTCCATTCTCCAATACAATCCCCTCAATTTCTCCCCCTCTCCCATCACTTCCTATCCCTATTCCCATATCTGTCACTTGACAGAAACCTTAGAGAGAAACCCACCTCTCAGATATGCCATTTTCAAATAATGTTCATTATCATACTCATAACCAGCTCAGGTTAATAAACATTGATCTTGTTGTTTACAAGAATAAGTTTTCTTTCCCTCATGAAGATCATGTAAAACCTTTCATGTTCTCAGGCTTTATATTTCTTCTCCAATGCCATGCTTTGCCAACAGGATAGTGCATGTTTTACAGAAGTAGAAATTCCAGCTGATTAAGGGAATGGAACAGCTCCCCTATGATGAAAGACTAAAGAGGTTAGGACTTTTCAGCTTGGAGAAGAGATGGCTGAGGGGGGATATGATAGAGGTGTTTAAAATCATGAGAGATCTAGAACCTCTCATGATTTTACTCTTTCAGATAATTATTTACTCTTTCGGATAATAGAAAGACTAGGGGGCACTCCATTAAGTTAGCATGTGGCACATTTAAAACTAATCGGAGAAAGTTCTTTTTCACTCAACGCACAATTAATCTCTGGAATTTGTTGCCAGAGGATGTGGTTAGTGCAGTTAGTGTAGCTGTGTTTAAAAAATGATTGGATAAGTTCTTGGAGGAGAAGTCCATTACCTGCTATTAATTACCATAAGTTGACTTAGAAAATAGCCACTACTATTACTAGCAACAGTAGCATGGAATAGTTTTTGGGTACTTGCCAGGTACTTATGGCCTGGATTGGCCACTGTTGGAAACAGGATGCTGGGCTTGATGGACCCTTGGTCTGACCCAGTATAGGCATGTTCTTATGTTTCTGGGTAAATTGTCCTTTTTCAGACCCAGTGCTGGTGTGTCTGCTCCACCTCAACTATATTGTTTTCTTGTTCCTCAGAGCTATTCATATGCAAGATAGCTTTACTAATTCACTGCATCATGGATATGACATCCTTATATTCACTTTTCTCTGGCACTTCCCAAATTTAAATCTCTAAATCCTCAAGTTTATCGAGGATCTCTGCATACCTCAAAGTTATAAGTGGAGGGAGGTAGCTCAGTAATTTGCAAGGCCTACTCTTCAATCGTTTGCTCTGCCTCATACAAGTGTGCTCCAGTCTCAGCCACATCCCCTTTCAATTCCGACATAAGCTCCAAGATTTCATTTTTTACTAAAAGAATGTCCTTATGCAGGTCCCGGAATCACCCTTTGGTTCTGCCTGGTTGAGTACCTGCTTCTCTGCTCCTGATTTGCCTCCTGCCATGTTATCGGTCTCCAAATCAGACAAAACTTGTTCTCATGCAGCCTGTGATCTGCTTACTCCTTTACTTGGCCCACCGCTCTGCTCAAAAAAGTGCTTTATTTCCGTTGTTTTCCTGTGGGTCCCCATTTCTGCGGCATACTTGTTCGTCTCGATTTTATTCAATTGGGCTTTGAAATGGCTGAGTCTCTGCTATATTTTAGCTTTTGTCACACACCTGCTCATAGCTAACTGATTAGACAGCCATCTCAGAAGATGACATTACTTCCTCATGTTGTTTGTTTTTAAACAATTTTTAAACTATATACAAATACAAAATTTACCAAGTACAAAAATCCACAATTTATCATGTTAAGACATAAAAGTTACAAACTTTTAATTGTGAAATGTCACTTTTGTTTTGAATTGAAATAGTGCAACCATCCTTTTTATATTTTCTTGAGAAAGTCCTTATCTTTCCCAGTATATGAGCTTATGTATGCTGAAAATGCCCTATGTATCAACAGTTCTATATACACAGAAAGATATGTGTGCATGGTAACAGACACAAAAAGTGGTTTGAAACTCATCAGAAGTAGTTCTAGTCATCAAAGCTTTTATGAATTGAAATTCATAAAAGTCTGTTGCAGACTTCCAAACACATCCAAGTCTTTGTAGCTGGTGTATGGGTGGCCACATATGCAGGTGCAAGGACTTTTGTATAAAAATGAAATTCTTCTAAAGGGACATCATTCCATACAGAAATTATATCAAAATAATTTTTTATTTGGGTTAAGGAATCTTTGAACATTCTGACTGCTTTCTCTGTCCACTCCAACATCACTCCTCTCCTCCTGTTCCCTTCAAGACAGGAGGATTGGGAACAAGAGGAGGTGAGGGACTGGATTAGAGAACAGGGTGCCTCAGCTCTGTTTCCTCCAGCCTCAGTCTTCATTCTCTTCTCCTCCTGTTCACTGTAGGCTGTTTGCAAGGGGAAGAGCTGGAGCAGGAGCAGAGAGAGAGAGAGAGTTGAGACAGAAGACAGACATCCATCCTGTAGTTTTCTTTAAATGACTGAATTAAGGGGTGACTGAAGCTTTAGGAATATTGATTGTTTGGCAGGTTGTAAATTATGCAGTAACAAACTAATTATGCAGTTTCTCCTGTGGCCAGCCACAGAATCACAAGAGCCTGAGAGTACTGCTTATAATCGCACATGTTATTTATACTAATTTAAACATTTCTCTGTTCTAGAAAAATTGACTTGGACCACTGCTTAATTCAGCAATCAATGGAAAGTGGAAAAGAAATTTTATGTGTGGTCATGGAAAGTATTCGGACAACACGACAGTGTTCATTATCTGTGCATGCTGGAATGCGTGGAGAAGGAATGAGGGTAATTATTTTTGGCAGAATGATATTTTTTTAAAAATGTATATTCCACCTTTTGTGATTGATCAGCCACTTCAAAGTGAATTACATTCAGGTACTGTAGGTATTTCCATGTCCCAAGAGGGTTTACAATCTAAGTTTTATACTTGAGGCAGTGGAGGGTGAAGTGACCTGCCCAAGGTTATAAGATGTGTCAGCAGGATATGAACCCTGGCTTCCCTGCTTCAGAGCCTGCTGGTCTAACCACTAGGCTAACTCCTCCACTCCAGTGTACTACTGACTAGAGTAATATGCATATTTCAGGTAGGCACTGCGAATGCACATAACCTTTACAGTACACCTCGGTTTTTACCTGCTCCATTGCTGAAGATCTTATAAGTAAATATTACCAAGCACATTAAATTTTGTCAAATTGTTTGGAAGGTCTTCCTACGGACAAGTACAGATTAGTGTTGTATGCCAGCAATCTTTATTTGCATAATTGGAGAGAAAGAGATCAATTGTTTTCCTTTTGGAATATTTACCATAACTTTTTCAATCACAATGTACTTGTGGTATGGCTTCAAAAGATTGTTGTACTGGTGGAGAAAGCAATGTTGCTTACCTGTAACAGGTGTTATCCATAGACAGCAGGACAAATCAGCCATACAGGTGGGGAGATGTCATCTGAAAAGCTCTCTCAGAGTTCAGAAACACCTACAAGGCTTTACTGAGCATGCCCATAGGTTCTGGCATAGCTGCTTCCCTATGAGTCTCCTCAGTCTTCATAACAAGCTTACTTCAACTCTACAGGGGAGAAGGGTGGGACTGTATGGCTGATTTGTCCTGTCTGCAGAGAACACCCGTTACTGGTTAGCAACTTTGCTTTATCTGTGGACAAGCAGGTCGGAAATCAGCTACACAAACACCCAAGCTGAAGATTGCATTCATGAATTTTATATCTATATCTATATACAGAGATAGATATTTTATTAAAATTTTATATAAAATCCCAAGTATGACTTCTTGTTAGGAAAAGAGCAAATGGAGAACAAGAAAAAACATTATTCCGATGGAATACACAGAGGTTCAAAAACCACAAACATCAATGCTCAAAAGTATGCACAAAAGGGGAGAGGAAAGACACAATATCCAAAGCAATATAAATCAAGAATATTTTAGCAAATGCTCTCTAGCAGATTAATCCATTATATATTCAGGAAGAATTAACCCTCAGCAACAGGGATCTCACAGGAAGTAGCTTCCAAGTTGTCTCTAGATGAAACCTTGCCACTAAGGAAGCGCATAAGATGGCTTAGGTTCAAAAAACACATATTTAACATTTTAATATTTAATCAAACATTTCAATGGGTACTTCAAAAAGAATAATGCCCCCAGTTGTAGAAATCTAGGTCTCGGTAATAAAAGTTGTTGCCTTCTTTACTGGATAGTTTGGGCCACATCTGGGAAATCATAATTTTAACAATTATAAAACAGATCTTCTCTGTGTCTAAAAATGTTTTGCAATCCAGTCTCTATCTGGTTCCAAAACCAAATTCACAATTAAAGTTGCAGTTTTAACTTGTATGCCACTAGATATTTTCAAATAAATTGTTAAATCCAGACTATCTGATGATACAGGGAAAGGATCTCCCTTTTTTTCTCCTCTGAACTTTTTCTTTGAGGCTGGCAAGTGGGAAACAGAGTTTTCAGGAATCTTAAGAATTTCAAGAAGATATTTTTAAACATCTCTTTCACAGAGATCATTTCTATGTTGGGAAAACTGATAAGACAATTTTTACTTTTAAGAGAATTCTCTAAATTGTACAACTTTGTAATAAAAACGTGTTATCTCTCACCATAATATCTTCATGGGCTTGTAACTGAGCAAACTTTTGCTTTGCTACTACCAGTTTCTTATTTAAGTCTTCCAAATATTTCTCCTGCACCACAAGCCTTTGATTTAACATTTCGAAAATTACCAGATAGTTGGAAAATTTACACAGATAAGGATTTCCCCAAACTATCAATAGCCAATCCAATAGCCTTTAGTGTAAAAGTCTGAGGTTTGTTCAGTGCAAAAGACATTTGACCCACCTGAGCTGCCGTTCCTTTTATAAATGACAAAGTTCCATCTGGCTCAGCTGCCCCCTTGTCTTCTTTGAGGGTATTCGCAGACAACAATGACTTTGGATGGCCCTGCAGCATTGTTCCTGCAGTTTCCGTGCACGCCACAATGATGTCTACATCTGGATCCGTCTTGATACAGAAGTGCCCACCAACTGTGGCTGGGCCCACTGGTGTCGTCCTCACCTCTGGACTCAAGGAAGTCTCCAGGGCCAGGGAGTTTGGCAGCACACCTCACCCTAGTAGTCTGCCCTCGAAGGTAGCAAGCTGATCTCCTCTGTGCATGAATCTGTCGATAGATCCAGGAGTAGAGGCCATTGCCAATTGAAATGGATATACTCAAGTCTTCCTCTGCATTTAGGCAGATCAATCCCCACAAGTGAGTTATGCACCTCTAACAGCAGATGGAAACAGGGTAAAAACTGACATCACGGATATGTAGCCCTGCCCTGACAGCCTACCAGTATTTTCCATTTCCATGCATTTCCCTACTGGGGATTGCTTGATTAAAAAAAACAAAACAAAACCATGATTGCAGGCCGAGAGAGGCTCGGCAGTGAAGGCTTTCGCCCTCTCCCAATGCAGCCAGATACCCTTTTCTGCCTTCAGCTAGGGAGGGCTGAGCTCAGGTAAAATTAAAAAAAAAAAAAAGTGAGGAAGTTCTTGTGAGGCTATACTTCCTTCTTACCAGGTCTTTCTTCTCGACATTAGTGTTTGGCCTCTCCTGCTCATATCTCTGAGGAGTTAGTGAGTGTGGAAGCAGTGCAGGTTCGGCATGTTGAGCAGCCTTTTTGGACTAGGCCCTGCTTCCAGGCTTCTTTTCCCAGGTTGCGTGGTAGGCCTTGGCGGTTCATTCATGCCTTTTTGTGTGTTTGATGGTGCGCGCGCGCCTTCTTATGCACCCATATTCATGCTTCTTGTTGTGCGCATACTTATGCGGCCTATCGGTGTGCGCGCTTGAAGACTGAGCGGGTATTGCATGCACATCACTGAGCACATATTGTACACGGTTAAGCGCATAACTGAGCACATATTGTGCATGTATCTTATTCGTGTACCTGGCTGCTTAGCTGTCTGCTGAGGTGTCTTAAGCGTATATCTTATTGCAGCGTGCATCAACTGGATAGCTTCATGGCGCCAACGTCAAAGAAGTCTAAGCATTTAGCTATTTGTGCTGCATGTCATATAAGAACCTTACAGCCATAGCTTTCTGCAAGCCCTGTGTCAGCACTGCCTGACACAGGGCTTGATTTGCCCCCTACTTATTTTGCCGACACTGGCCACCCCCTTGGTCTGAGGGGAGTGGGGCTAGGAGTGACAAAACAAGGGTATCCCCTTCTTCAGTTGATCCACTGGCAGAGACATCCTCAACAGAGTCTTGCTCACAGGACGTCAAGTTTGGACCCATGGCGACTGGTATGGATCCATCCTCTCTTTCCTGGGTAAAATTTTTCTAGGAGCTTCAGACCTTTCTGCAGGATTGTCCTGCAGAGACAGCATTGCTTCCTAAATCAAGGTCACATGCTCAGGGCCCTCCTGTGTCCGCCACAATGTGCAAACACTGTAGCATAAGAATGCCTAACAGTTTTAGAGGGGATGTGGATCAAGATAACACTGATGATGATTTGGGTTTCTCCCCTCTTGAGGAAGGGGAAATTCTCCTGGATTTAGAGCCACACTGAACTCTTCCCCATTTCTTTCACAGCAATGATTTGCCGAATCTGATTACTCAGTCTCTGAAGACCCTTGGGGTGGCTGGGAGTGATTCTCTTGGTGGGCAGAAAAAGGATCCCATGTTGGTCACCTTATGCAAGGCTTCATGTTTCTTTCCCCTCCTGGATGCGATTCAAGATTTGATTGACTTTGAATGGAGTGCGCCAGAGGCAAGTTTTAAAGGAGGATGCACCTTGGTGGATTTATATCCCTTGGATCCGCAGGCAAGAGAGCAGTTGCATTTCCCAAAGGTGGATGCATTGGTGTGTTCTGTCACTAAGCGAACCACCATACCGGTTGAAGAAGGAGCAGCTCTAAACAATGCTCAGGCTTGAAGGATTGATGCTATTCTTAAGCAATCCTTTGAGGCCATGGCAATGAATTTGCAGATTGCTGCTTGTTGCTCCCTGGTAGCTTGAGCTATTCTGCATCTCTCTTGGGAGTCTGGGGGAATGGTTTCGGATGTCAGAGCGGTAATAGAAAAAAGAGCGGTCTTCTTAGCTGATTTGGGCTATGATCTTGTTTTCACTGCTGCCAGAGGTGTTGCTTCCATAATTGCGGCTATATGTCAACTGTGGCTGCGCAATTGGTCAGCACACACTATTTCTAAGTCAATCTCACCAACTGCTCTTCAAGCAGGGCCGGTAGAAGCACTAAGCGATCACCTAGAATGCCACAGGTTTAGGGGTGGCCCAGCAGCCACCTACTGCTTCCATCGGAGCTGCTCAGAAATGTGAAAAAACGTTGTCCCGACACTTGTGGCAGCTGTAGGAGCTAGGTGATTGGACCTCCTTCTTCCAGCCCTCGAGGACCAGAAGAGGAAATGTGTTGTGGGCCTGTGCAGGCAGGAAGAAGGATGCCCAGTTATTGTAGCTGGAAGGAGTGGCTGGAAGAAAAGACTGAGAGGGTCAATAGCAGTATCGGCTGGACCACGCAGCAGGAGAGAGGCAGCGTTGGCTGGGCTGTGCGGCAGGAGAGAGGCAGCGTTGGCTGGGCTGCACGGCAGGAGAGAAGCAGCATCTCAGCTGAACAAGGAAGACAGTGGGGGCCTTCTGATGTCATGGAAGTCCAAGAAGAAAGCTGCTGCCGCTGCCTACACCTAGGAGGGAGAGTAAAATAAGAGTGTATGCGTGTGAGTATGTGTGTGTGAGTGCATGTGTGTATGAGAGCATATGGAGAGAGAGAGCATGTGTGTGTGAGAGCATGTGGGGGAAAAAGAATATGTGTTTGTAAGAGAAAGCATGTGAGGAAGAGCGAGTGTGTAGGGTGAGAGCCTGTGGGGGGGGGGGGGGGAGGGAGAGAGCATTTGTGTGTGAGAGAGCGTGAGGGGGAGAGAGAGCAAGTGTATGTGAGTGCATATGGAGGAGAGAGCATGTGTGTGTGTGTGTGTGTGTGTGGTAGAGAGAGTGAGTGTGTTTATGAATATGTGTAAGAAAATTTGCCTGTGTTGGCACGTGTGTGTATGTGTGAGAGAGAGAGAGGTGAGAAAGTCTGTGTATCGCAGCCACTGCCTTCTTCCATTAATCCATGACAAGCTCAGACTGAAAATCAAAATTTCCCAGGTATTTATTTATTTATTTATTTATTTTTAATTTTTATATACCGGAATTCCTGTATGCAATACAAATCAATCCGGTTTACATGTAACAAAAAGGTTGCCCTGGTCTGGGAGGTTAGACCGGGGTTTTTTACATAGAACATTGAACAATAACAATCAACCAATGAACATTAACATTAACATTATTACAAGGAATAATGAGAGTATCAATAATATTTAACAAATAATAAATAACCTTGTTCGTGTTTTGAATGGTATGTGTGTGTTCCCCTTTTTACAATGGACTTTAGTATGGAGAGTGGGAGATTTTTTATCCTTATTTTTAATTATTGGGTGGTGTTTGGTGTGTTTGCTGTTTTGAAATAATTTATTGGTGTTTGATAAAACTTTCAAATTTTGCATGAGTCTTTAATTATTGGATATTCAGCTGTTTGAAATTTGTATTATTATTTTACTATTATGATTAATGATTTATATATCTTGATTTTATTGTTTGTTTCATGATGAATGGTGAAATTTTTGTTTTTCCATTGTTGCACTGTATAGAGTCTGCTGTGTTGCATTTTACAATTCAGTTTTTGTCTGCACATTTGTATTTATACTTTATGGTGGCTTTATTCTGTATTTGGTAAGGGTCTGTGTTCTGCATGCAGAGACTGAGATGACGCATTATTTTAGCATGTGGTTTCTCTATAGGGATCTATAGTAGCTTGGTCTGTTTCTTTTTTTCTTCCTGTTAGGAGGTGTAATGATATTTTAGATTCTGGTGTAATATTTGTGGTATTCCTTTTCATAGATAGGGTTGTTATTATTTGAGTTTTGGCAGGTAGTACTGTGTTGATACAGGTCTGATGCCATATGAATTCCAAGTTGCAGAGTTTTCTTGTTGGCATGTAACTATCACAACAATGTGTATATTAGTTTAACCTCAGAATGTCATTTTTCATGTAAAATCTGTTATAAATTAAAATTGTGTATGGGAGGTGGGGGGATGGGGCGCCAGGCTGTAAGGTTTGCCTAGGGCACCTAATACCCTTGCACCAGCCCTGCCTTCAAGGGCTCTCTTTTGTTTGGCAGTGAGTTTGAGAAGATGGAAAACAGATGGGGAGAAGCCCAGGTCCCTCGTTTGCTGGAGGATAAGAAGCCGGCTTCACAGTCTTTTCGGTCAAGTAGCCACTCTCGAGATTTCAGGCAATTTCAACCTTAAAGGGGAGCTTTCTCTTAGAGACCCTGTCCCTTTGCTGGGTCTCAGTATTTTCACCCCAGAAGGCCTCGGAAGGATGTGAGCTCCGGGAGTGGAGTCTCTCAATCTTCCTAATGAAGATCTGTGGACTCACCGTCTATCTCACTATTTTCAGAGTTGGGTTCAGATCACATCAGATCATTGGGTCCTGGAAGTGATTCAGAATGGTCTTACTCTAGAATTTCTTTGCATTCCTCCAGATGCCGTTCTGATCTCTCTGTGCAACTCCCCTTAGAAGAGGATAGCAGTAAAAACCTCATTGAGAAGACTTTTGGACCTGAAGGCCGTGATTCCTGTTCCCGAATTGCAACAAAATACAGGCTGCTATTCCATCTTAGACCATAACATAAGATATACCATACTGAGTCAGACCAAGGGTCCATCAAGCCCAGTATCCTGTTTCTAACAGTGGCCAATCCAAGCCACAAGTACCTGGCAAGTACCCAAACAAATCTCAAGCTACTATTGCTTATTAATTAATAGCAGTTTATGGATTTTTCCTCTAGGAACTTATCCAAACCTTTTTTAAACCCAGTTACACTAACTGCCATAATCACATCCTCTGGCAATGAATTCCAGAGCTTAACTATGTGCTGAGTGAAAAAGAATTTTCTTTGATTTGTTTTTAAATATGTTACTTGCTAACTTCATGGAGTGCTCCCTAGCCCGATTATCTGAGAGAGTAAGTAACCAATTTATATTAACTTGTTCAAGTCCTTTCATGGTTTTGTAGCCCTCTATCATATCCCCCCTCAGTCGTCTCTTCTCCAAACTGAACAGCCTTCCTTCCTTAGCCTTTCCTCGTAGGGCAACCGTTCCATGCCCCTTATTTTGGTCGCCCTTCCCTGCACTTTCTCCAGTGCAACTATATCTTTTATGAGATGGGGGCGACCAGAATTGCACAGTATTCAAGATGTAGTCTCACCATGGAGCGATACAGAGGCATTATGATATCCATTGTTTTATTTGCCATTCCCTTCCTAATAATTCCTAACATTGTTTGCTTTTTTGATTGCCACAGCACACTGAGCCGACAATTTCAACGTATTTTGTCGTACCCAAGAAAGAGGGGTCCTTTCAACCCATCCTGGATCTCAAAGTAGTCAATCGTCTTCTGTGGGTCACTCATTTCAGAATGGAGACTGTACACTCCATAATAATGGCAATACGATCAGGAGAATTCCTCATGTCTCTGGATCTGATGGAGGCATATCTGTATATTCCCATTCGCCAGGAACATAAACGGGTCCTAAGGTTTCCCATTCTGGGACGTCATTACCAGTTTCAGGCCTTGCCTTTTGGGCGGCCACTGCGCTCAGGACCTTCTCGAAGGTCATGGTGGTGGGAGCAGCAAGTTTGCACAAGGAAGGCATCCTAGTTCACCCTTATCGAGACCGGGCCTTTTCCATCGCCGGCCCCAATATTTGTAATTCTATCCCATCCACACTGAGAGCTATCTTTAACAAAAAAGAATTTAAGAAAGTTAAAAAAATTATTTATTTAAGCAAGTCTTTAAAAATTATTGTAAATTATAAGTTTTAATTATGTCATTTTAATTATGTCATTTTAATTAGGTAATTTTAATTAGGTCATTTTAATATTCTGACTGTTTTAATTTGTTTTACTCTGATTTAATATTTTTCTTTTATAAATTTTATGGGGTAGATTTTATAAATTTGCGCGAGGGCGTACTTTTGATCGCACACCAGGCACGAACAAAAGTAGCCGCGCGTATCTTATAAAATCCGGGGTCGGCGCGCGCAAGGGGGTGCACATTTGTGCAACCTGCGCGCTCCGAGCCCGGCGCGCGTTGCCTGTTCCCTCTGAGGCCACTCCGAAATTGGAGCGGCTTCGGAGGGAACTTTCCTTCGCCCTCCTCCCACCTTCCCCTCCCTTCCCCTACCTAACCCACCCTCCCGGCCCTATCTAAACCCCCCTACCTTTGTTGCCAGATTTACGCCTGCTTTCAGCAGGCGTAAATCTGCGCGCGCCATCACCCGACCCGGGGGCTGGTCTGGAGGCCTCGACCACGCCCCTGGGCCGGCGCCACACCCCCCGGTCCCACCCCAAACCGCCCCTTGTCTTCCCATCCTGATATGTCCTGGTTCTTGAAGGGAGTTAAGCATCTTCATCCTCCTTTGTGACTGCTGGTGTTCTTTGGGACCTTAATCTGGTCCTGAATTTATTGGCAGGTCCGACTTTTTGGCTGCTATGTGACCTTTCCTTGTGGTTGCTTACTTTGAAGACAGTTTTTCTAGTGCAATCTGTTCAGCACGTCGGACTTCCAAGCTCCAGGTTCTTTCTTGCTGTGAGCCTTTTCTGCATACGACTCAGGGAACGGTAAAGCTTCAGAATGTGCTATCTTTTTTGCCAAGATGGGAAGACAAGGACCCACCATTGATTCACTCCCTATAACAAGTGAGGGCTGCCACTTGAACCTTCAAGGTGTTAAGGGCCAACAAACCTTTATGCAATCCTCCCTGTAAAAATTCCCAAACCAATGGAATATCCACTTTAAGAAGCTGAGAACCTCGCTCCATACACCAGGCTTCGAAAATTCTCCAAACTCTCACATAGGCCAGAGACAGAGAAAATTTCCTGGCCCGGAGTAAAATGGAAATCACTACAGGTGAATAACCATGCATCAACAACCTAGCCCTCTCAAGGGCTAAACCATAAGACAAAAATCGACCCAGATCTTCATGAAGAATGGGCCCTGCTGCAACAGATTATTCCAAAAAGGCAGCCTGAGAGGACTGCCCACGAGTTTCTGAGTTTCATTTGAATTAATTCATTTCCCTGCCCATGTTAGACAGGGACAGAGATGAGAGTATTATCATTTGCTGCAGTATTTGGAGGTTACTAAATCTGTCCAGAAGTCTGATTGGTTGTTTGTGCGCCATGGTGGAGGTAAACAAGGTGAACCAGCAGCACAGACAACTATAGCCCGTTGGATTAAGGAAGTGATTATGGCCCCCTATGTTGATGCTGTCATTCCTTTGCTGAATCTGATTAGATCGCATTTCACAAGGGCTCAGGCGGTATCGTAGGGAGAGATTCGGTTGTTGTTTCCTGTCAAGATTTGCCAAGTGGAAACTTGGTCATCTTTGCACATCTTTTCTAAACATTACCGCTTGGAAGTTCAGGCTCGGGAGGATACCGCGTTCACACGGTGGTGTTGACTGGACTGCTGGCAGCCTCCCGCCCTGTTCTGGTGTAGCTTTGATATATTCCACTTGTGGGGATTGATCTGTGTGAGTGCAGAGGAAGGAGAAATTACTACTTACCTGATAATTTCCTTTCCTTTAAGAAAGGCAGGCCAATCCCCCACCTGCCCTCAGTTGTTGATTTTTGCTTTTGGTTCACCCTTTAGGTGCGTACGATGCAGAATGCTCTTCATGCTATTTGTTGGAGGACTGGTAAGTGTCTTAATCAGCCCCTCAGTTTACTAACTGTTCTTTGTTTTGTCTGAGCCCAGTATTCCCTATTGGTTGGAAGCTTGAGTGGTTGATTGTTGTTAATCATTTTCAAGTATAATCAGTTTGTCCACAGTTTGGCTTTTGCAGAGCATATTGGCAGGCTAATGTCGGAGCTGGGCTATATATCTGTGACGTCAGCTTTTATTCCATTTCCATCTGCTGGTAGAGGTACATAACCCACTTGTGGGGATTGGCCTGCTTTCCTTAGAGAAAAGAAAATTATCAGGTAAGTAGTAATTTCTCCTTGCCTTTGCTCTTAACCATCTCAGGTACACAAGAAAAAAAACAACAACCTGCAGGCAAGCAATGGAATGCCTAAAGGTGAATTAACAAGTATCAGCCATCTTGCTCTGCCCACACAGGGTTTCTGTTATATTTTTATATCAGCAGTGAAACATGCAACCTGTAATTTGCTAGAGGCTGAGGGAGAGAGCTGAAGGAATTAGTTAAATAAATTTTTCAGAATAGCTTGATCAAAACTGCTATTTTGATATGAAGCATTTGCTAGGCAGTTATGAGCAGTGAAGGTATGGATAGAAGACCAGGTTGCAGCTTTCCAGATTTCCTCTATGGAAGCAGAGCAAAGATGGACTAAGGATTCTGTTGTAGCTTGACTTGATGGGCTTATATCTTATTTTGATATCTTGATTGATCACAACAATAAGAAATGCAATCAGAAATCCATATGGAAAGAGTTTGTTTTGTAACTGAAAACCCTTGTTTGACTAGGTTGAAGAAGATGATGTAGTTGTGAAGATTTTCTGTAAGACTTTGTTCTTTTGAATAGAATAATAAAGCTGTTCTGCAGTCCAAGGTATGAAGAGGCTATTTGCCTTTATAGGCAAATGGTCTTGGAAAAAATGTTGGTAATAAAATTGATTGATTTCAATGAAACTGAGAGACCACTTTTCTTAGAAATTTAGGATGAGTTTTGAAAACTACTCATGCTGCAAATTTGAGTATATGGAGAGTATGATAATAGCACTTATAACTCGCTTACTCTTTGGGCAGAAGTTAGCTATAAAAAACCCCAAAACTTTCCAAGAAATAAATGTTAGTTCTGCTGTGGCTAAAGGCCTATAAAGTGATTTCATGAGCTGAGTGAGAATTCTATTCATATTCCAAGGAATAGGAGGATTTTTAACTAGAGAATGGAAATGGTTTAGGCCTTTCATGAATCTGGCAACTGTTGGTTGCTGAGAAATAGGAATTGCTCCTGAATCCTAGTAATATGCACCTATAGCCCTAAGGTAGACTCTGATCAAATTAGTTTTTAATCCTTATTCAGAAAGGACATTAATTGAACTGTGTGTAACAAATAGAAAATCTTTTCCAATTAAAGTTCTAAGAATCAGAGCTGGGTTTAAGCATAGGCAGTGCCTCCAGTTTCCTGCGGCAGACTTTTTAAAATTCTGTAGCAATTATGTGGCAGATTTGCATAATATCACATATTTGCATATAAAAATGTATTTTAAAATAATCATTTTCTGATGTTCCTTTGCCCAGTTAATTTATTTGGTTCTTTATTAGAGGGAAAGGAATCTTATTGATTGGGGCTGGGGAGGAAGGCAGGGATGTAATCTGGGAATGGGGAGAGATTTGATGTCAGAGGAGGGAAAATAAGAGATCTCAGGCAGGAGGGTTAATGGGATGAGGAAGACAGAGAAGTACAAGCGGAGAGAGTGGGGGTTCAGGGAGGATAAGGAAAAGAAGGAGAGGGAAGAAGGATCAGGAATGGAGAAGAGAGATTAGGGATAAGAAGGTTGGAAGACAGGGAGAGTTGAGATGGGGTGGAAGAGAAAGAGGGATGATTAGGATGGGGAATAAGGAGGAGATAAAGAGAGAGAGAACTAGGAACCAGTTGGAGGAGGAGGAGAAGATTGGGGATGGGGAAGAGAACAGGAGGGGAGGCAAGTTCTGAGATCTTGGAGGGTTGTCTCCAGAGAGAGGGAGAAGGAAGTGCTCCTCCTCTGCCTCCTGATCCCCCCCTCATATGCCAACTTCCGATCCCTGTCCTATCTCTTTTCCTTTTTCTACCCCCAGTTCCTTTATTGTCTCCATTCCCCCTGTTCACACACACTCACACTCTTCCCCAGCATCTCTTTCTCAGAAACCCTGATTTCCCAGTCCCTTCTCATTTACCTCCTCCACCACACACCTCATTTCCTAGTCCCTTCCCCATAATAACCCCTCCATTTTCTGTCACAATCCCATTCTCTGTTTCATGTATCCCCATTTCCATCCCTTATACTCCTAGTCTCTTCCTTTTCACACAACCTCTTTCCCTTATCCTCCCCCTCACTCCTCCTCTATTTCACAAAACTTACACCCTCCGTAATCACACCCCTCCCATCTCCTCCTTTCATTATTCCCCACACCTCCACCTCTGTCCCTCCCTCTAGCCTACCAGCACTGTTCATGCTGGAAGGAGGAGAAGGAGAGCGGCAACAAATCGGACCACATCCTCTTGCTTTGGTGGCAGGACAGATTGCTGATTTCAGTTGCTGGATAGTGTCTTGACCCATGATTGAAAGCTGCATTTGTGTTTGGTCAGCAGAGAAGGACAGCACCTAACATGCTACCACTCTCCTTCTCCTGCCATGTGATTAAAATAGGGGTGGGAGGAGGGAGTGGATAACCAGAGTAATAGGGATTAAAAAGTAACTTTGTTTTTTTACCTGGTTGTGTGGAATCTATGCTTCTGGAATTCCCATTGCACGCCTTCTTGCTAATGATGGTGCTGCAGAGGGCGGCAAGGTAAGTTGCATTAAGGGCTGTAAAAGCCCAAAGGAGAGTTTAGGCTACTATGGTAGGATTGTCTTTGAGAGTCCAAATGCTTCTTTATTTTATTTTGAGGCTTAGCCAGATCCATGGTTAAAAAAGGACTCATGGCAGAGAAAGAGAACTGGCTGTGAGGAGCAGGAGCAGTAGTCAGACAGCAGAGCCATCACTGCCACTGCTGATGCTGTGGCGCCGAGTGAGAGAGAGTAGTAGCAGCATGCAAGAGGGCTCCCACTGCTGATCCAGGCAAGCCGGATGGAGAAAAGACAAAGGCTTCAATGAGCATTAGGAGCACAGGTGTTGGCTTCCACTATTACAGTCATGACTTGTGGGGCATGGCGGTGATGTTATCTATGTGAGGATCCATGTGCAATGCTTTCCTCCCGCCAGCAGTGGGCCAAGTTCCCTGCTGCTCAGTTCTCTAAGCCAATGGCTTGGAGTTCCTGCTGGTGCCAAGTTCCCTGCACCGACACAGCATAAAAGCCTGCCTTACTGTAAATACCTTGCCTCAGCTCCTTGGAGTCCTTCTTTATTGCGGCCTCTGTTCTTATCTTAGCCTCAGCTTGGGAGTTCCTAGTCGTGGCCTTCCTAGTTCTTGTTTCAGTCCTTTTCTTGCCTTGCTTGTATCTTGTACTGGCACAAATCCTTGGTCTTGCCTTGTGAGTTTTGGCCCAAGTTTGTGGCCTTCTGATATTCTGTCTTTGTTCTTGCTTTATATCTTGTTCTCCTTAGTTCTGGTCTGTCCTGTCTTGTTGTGCACTCACTGTCTTGTATTTGTTTGTGGGCACCCTTCTGTTCCCTGTTCAGTTTCCTTCAGCCCAGTTCTGCTTTAGTGAGTGTCCATCTGTACCTATTTTTAACTGCAGCTCCTGCTAAACCCTGCTAGCCACCAGAACCTGAGCACTCACCCGAGGGGGAGGTAGCCAGTCCAGGCAGAAGATCCTGGTGCCAGACTAGTTCTGTCCTGCACAAGCTTGCTCTTTCTGGGTCCAGCTGTGCTCCTGCTCTGGGGGGTATCAAATACAGGCAGCAATGCTTTCACAATTAACAGCACCATGAATCTGAAAAAGAGATTCAGATCGCAGCACTGTGACTCTCAGCCTCAGGGTACATAAAAAATAAATAAAGGGCCAGAAAGTGGCAAAGGCGGCTGAAAGTACTGACAAGGAACAGCAACCACAGCCTTATCTTCTCCACCCTACTTGGCTCTCTGGTCTCCCATGGTGATTCCGTGATGACCAGCAAATTCCACAGAAAGGAATGGATTTTGTGGCCAGGAATCATGGGAGACCAGGGTCCCTATGCATAGGCAATATAGCCATGTACCTAGGGTGGCAAATTCTAAAGGCGCCCAAAAACTGAGACTCCCCCTGGTGTTGATTTCCAGGGGTGAAATATCCTGCCCCCAGTCCTCATCTTCTAGGCACCATAATCTTAAATCTGGTATTGGTAAGATCTTCTAGTGGAGTATTTTCTCAATGTTAGAATAACCTTGCAAATTTCCATTGGTACCTGCCTGGAAGAGGCTAGTTGACTTTCAACAACCAAGTTGTCAGAGCCAGACATTGAAAGTTAGGATGAAGAAGATTCTCATGGTACTGAGTGATCAGGAATGGGAATATTTTCAATATTATTGTTTGTTGACCAGCTAGGCTTTGAAGTCATGGAAACCAAATTTTGATGTTGCTAAATCATAAGGCCCTTTTCTCTTCTTAATTTTGGAAGCATTTTGGTTATAAGAGGAATGGAGATCATGCTTAAAGAAGTCCTTGATTTCATAGAATTGAAAAAGTGTCTATCATTAGACTGTTCCTTGCAGGTTTTTTGGAATAGTAGGTGGAAACTTTGTTGTGAATGCAGGGTTCTCCAAAATTGAAACAGATTTATTTATTTATTTAGAAGTATTGTATACGTCATTCCAAGTAAAAATCACTAATTAACCATAGTTCATGACATTAACATTCTTAATTATTAGAGAACACTGAGTACATCAATAACATGCACCATTATTAGTTACTGGGCAATGGGTAGAGTTTCGGGTGATAGCTTGGGAGGATATTAGGGGGAAAGAAGGGGGTATTAGGGTGAAAATGGGAAGAGAGTTAGGGTGAGAAAGTAATAATTCAATCAGTATTTGTTGTTCTTCAGCTATATTGTAAGCAATGTGAACCTTTATTGCTGTGGTGAGGTTGACACAGCTTATGGGCTGAACCCCTAGACCTTCACCAATAGCTGACGGAGGTTTGCTGGCAAGAGACTGGTCAAGGGTTTCACCTGTACCAGCCCCTTTCCCTGCAGGTTGAGCCCTTGGGTTCCAGGGGCCAGCAGGACTCAAGTGAGAGAGAATTGCATAAACAAATGTCCAGGGCCAGGCAAGGGGTCAGAGGCAGGCAGCAATTAAGAATGATCGTTATCTAGGCTAAGGGTCAGATCCAAGAGTCAGTCTGTAGGGAAGACAAGAGCAGGGCAAGAGGGACTGACACAGGAGAACAGACTGGGAGGCAAGTGGAGCTGGATATGACAAGGCAGGGCAAGGCTGGAGATGAGCAGGAAAGCAAGTAACACTACCACGGTAGAGGGACCTATTGCTGAGGCAAGGCATTGAGGTCCGGAGAACCCTTATATAGGGCAGGGCATCTGACATTATCCTAGGGTGCTGTGGAGTTCTTCCTGCCATAGGCAATTTAAGAGGTGCTGCGCATTGTGCGTGCACGCCTACTGGTAGATGTCTAAGCAGCAGCATAGTGGCGTCCTGAGCTGCGTTCATGTTGTGGGGAGTGTCCAGGCAGTAGGAGTCTGCCAGCAACTTTGGGGTGAGTGTGGTAGCTCGTGGGCTCCTTTCATGAGCCACCAAATGTAACATATATGCTAGTCCAGTGACTATTTGTGTGGTTCAGCTGGCAACTTAATGTACTGGTTATCTGGATTTGTTTTGTAGTAAGATAGACAACTGTCAGGTACATCTTTTGAGAAATTGCTCATTTCCATATTCTGCAAGTCTCTTGACAAAGGTTGAAAGAATCTATAGCTCCTTGTTTGTTGATGTAATACATCAATAGTTAGTTGTCTATTTAAATTAACACTTTCAAAGCTTTGAAGGTTGTTCAGATGAGCTCCACATTCCTAATTGGTAGCATTTGTAGTTACCAAGGAAGTCCATACTCAGAAGCATTTAGCCAGATAATTCAAAAGTTATCTGACTAAACGAAGAGAAAATCAAATAGCAAGTTGCCAGTTACAGCCAAATGAATGGTCATTAGATGCCCAAGTAGCACAGGAACTGGGGCACTTCAATCATAGATCTATTTGCAACACCATTAAACAACAAAGTTTCCATGTATTGCTCCACAACAGTGGTCCCCAAACCTGTCCTGGAGGGCCACCAGCCAGTCGGGTTTTTGGGATATCCACAATGAATATGCATGAGAGAAAATTTGCATGTTATGGGGGCAGTGCATGCAAATTTTCTCTCATGCATATTCATTGAGGATATCCCAAAAACCAGACTGGCTGGTGGCCCTCCAGGACAGGTTTGGGGACCACTGCTCCACGATACCAGCAGAGAACATTCTGGTGGAAAATGGCACTTTCTTAATTCCGTGGATCCAAGAACTGCATTTCCCTCAATTTCACTTCTAACTAACGCAATTAAGAATAAAGAAGGGCTAAATGATTTTAATAGCCCATTTTGGCCTCACCAAGTTTGACCTAAATCATTTTAAATCTCCAATTAAAGATTTTCCTGTACCCTGACTCAACTGATGAAACTGCCATTTGAACCTTTGGGAAAGGCAGAACTAACACTCTTGTCTTGGAAAGTTTTTTGTTTTTAATAGGAGTTAGTTACATCTACTTGGACGGTAAACGAGCTTCAAGCCTTGGTATTACTCTCCCTATGCTCAGATTTTCCATAATAAAGTAGTTTACTTTAAATCAATCCATTGTCTTACCAACATTTTCTCCATGACCACATGCCAATAAGGATGAGCATACTCTTCCTACACAGAACTGTAGAACAGCTGCTTTGTTCCATTTAGAAAGAACACAGTCCTACAGAAAAGTCTTTGCAACAGTTTGTCACTTTCAACCCAGTCAAATAGGGTTATTCAGTTACAAAGATAATTCATCTGATTGCATATCTACTGTAATAATCAGGATAGCATCTCCACAGTAAAGTCAAGGCCCATCAAGTCAGTGCTGCAGCAGCTTTTTTAGCCCATCTTTGCTCTGCCTCCATAGAAGATATATGTAAGGCTGCCTCTTTGTCTTCTATCCGTACCTATACTGCTCATTACTACCTTAGAAAAATGCTTTGCATCAAGATAGCAATTTTGGATGGGCACTTTTAAAGAGCTTATTTAATTGATTCCTTCAATTTTTCCTTCCAGCCTCTGGCAGAGTACAGTTTGCTGTTTCTCTATTAACTAACGGGCTAATTTTAAAAGCCCTATGAGCATGGCCGAGCCACGCACATATCTCCTGGTATGCGCGGAAGAGCTGGTTAAAAAAAAAAAGGGGGGGGGGGGGCTGGCCGGGACAGCACCAATAAGCGCTGTCCCGCTGAAGTGCGCACTGGCAACCGGCCAGCACATGCAACTTACTGCTGCTCCAGGTAGCTAGGTTGTAGGGGTTGGGGAGGATAGGGGAAAAGGGAGGCAGGTTAGCTAGGGGGTTAGAAACTTGGGAAATGCCTGATCATGTCACCGTGCGGATGTTATAAAATTCCACCCCCTTGCGCACGTGAGTCAGCACTTGCACACACATGCGGGTGCCGATATAAAATCGGGCGCGCATGTGCACGTGGGTAGCTGATTTCATAACATGCACATCGATGCATGCATGTTATAAAATCAGTGCGTCCGCCAGGAATTGCACGCACATGGACACCCTTTCACATGTTATAAAATCTACCTTTAAGAGCATAATAATAATTTTCATGTAGCACTCAGCTTGGGAGTTTCCATTTGTGTGGCTGATATCTATTCTTACCTGTAGCAGCTCGTTGTAAACAGCAAGACAAATCAGCCACACAATCCCACCCTCCTCCACTTAGAATTGAAGGTCAGCTAGCTAAAAAGACTGCAGAGTGTTATGTAATGATGTCTGTGCTGGAAGGTCCATGCATTCTCAGAAAGACCTTCCTGGTCTTTCTGAGCTCTAAAAGAGCTATCCGTCTTGGTGCCATCGAATGATGTCATACACTTTTATGGCTGATTTGTCCTGCTTTCTACAGAGAACATCTGTTGCAGGTGAGCAACTTTGCTTTATTCCTGAGTAACTTTTTCCCATTATATCTAGGTATGTTATGTGCTTGTGAGCTGTATGAATTTAAGATGACAAATGAAGATGGTTAATCCATAGTTTGTTTTCTTCAAATCCTAGTTTCATATTATTGAGGACCAGAATTATAAGGGTCGAGACAAAGCTATAGTTTTTCCAGCACATACGACCATTGCATTTAGTGTATTTGCACTCTACATACACCTGGATGGTCACTTTGGTAAGTAGGTAACTCGTCTGTATTAACTTTCTTTCCCTACAAAAGCTTAATTTTGAATAAATCAATTTTTTAAAATTGTACAAAACAACAAAGGATTGCACTGAAATAACCAGGGTACAAATGATACTGTACAGAGGCTGGAACAGGGGCAACATGGTGCTTATGGAGAACATAAGAATATGCCATACTGGGTCAGACAAAGGGTCCATCAAGCCCAGCATCCTGTTTCCAACAGTGGCCAATCCAGGCCATAAGAACCTGGCAAGTACCCAAAAACGAAGTCTATTCCATGTTAACGTTGCTAATAATAGCGGTGGTTATTATATAAAAGTCAACTTAATTAATAGCAGGTAATGGACTTCTCGTCCAAGAACTTATCCAATCCTTTTTTAAACACAGCTATACTAACTGCACTAACCACATCCTCTGGTAACAAATTCCAGAGTTTAATTGTGCGTTGAGTGAAAAAAGAACTTTCTCCGATTAGTTTTAAATGTGCCACATGCTAACTTCATGGAGTGCCCCCTACTCTTTCTATTATCCGAAAGAGTAAAAAACCGATTCACATCTATCCGTTCTAGACCTCTCATGATTTTAAACAACTCTAACATATCCCCCCTCAGCCGTCTCTTCTCCAAGCTGAAAAGTCCTAACCTCTTTAGTCTTTCCTCATAGGGGAGCTGTTTCATTCCCTTTATCATTTTGGTAGCCCTTCTCTGTACCTTCTCCATCGCAATTATATCTTTTTTGAGATGCGGCAACCAGAATTGTACACAATACTCAAGGTGTGGTCTCACAATGGAGCGATATAGAGGCATTATGACATTTTCCGTTTTATTCACCATTCCCTTTCTAATTATTCCCAACATTCTGTTTGCTTTTTTGACTGCCGCAGTACATTGAACTGAAAATTTCAATGTGTTATCCACTATGACGCCTAGATCTCTTTCTTGGGTAGTAGTACCTAATATGGAACCTAACATTGTGTAACTATAGCATGGGTTATTTTTCCCTATATGCATCACTTTGTACTTGTCCACATTAAATTTCATCTGCCATTTAGATGCCCAATTTTCCAGCCTCATAAGATCTTCCTGCAATTTATCACAATCTGCTTGTGATTTAACTACTCCGAACAATTTTGTATCATCTGCAAATTTGATTACTTCACTCGTATTTCTTGCCAGATCATTTATAAATATATTGAAAAGTAAGGGTCCCAGTACAGATCTCTGAGGCACTTCACTGCCCACTCCCTTCCACTGTGAAAATTGTCCATTTAATCCTACTCTCTGTTTCCTGTCTTTTAGCCAGTTTGTAATCCACGAAAGGACATCGCCACCTATCCCATGACTTTTTATTTTTCCTAGAAAGCTCTCATGAGGAACTTTGTCCAATGCCTTCTGAAAATCTAAGTACACTACATCTACCGGTTCACCTTTATCCACATGTTTATTAACTCCTTCAAAAAAGTGAAGCAGATTTGTGAGGCAAGACTTGTCTTGGTTAAAGTCATGCTTTATTCCATTAAACCATGTCTTTCTATATGTTCTGTGATTTTAATGTTTAGAACACTTTCCACTATTTTTCCTGGCACTGAAGACAGGCTATGCGGTCTGTAATTTCCCGGATCTCCCCTGGAGCCCTTTTTAAATATGGGGGTTACATTAGCTATCCTCTAGTCTTCAGATACAATGGATGATTTTAATGATAGGTTACAAATTTTTACTAATAGGTCTGAAATTTCATTTTTTAGTTCCTTCAGAACTCTGGGGTGTATACCATCCGGTCCAGGTGATTTACTACTCTTCAGTTTATCAATCAGGTCTACCACATCTTCTAGGTTCACCGTGATTTGGATCAGTCCATCTGACTCATTACCCATGAAAACCTTCTCCAGTACGGGTACCTCCCCAACATCCTCTTCAGTAAACACTGAAGAAAAGAAATCATTTAATCTTTCCACGATGGCCTTATCTTCTCTAAGTGCCCCTTTAACCCCTCGATCATCTAACGGTCCAACTGACTCCCTCACAGGCTTTCTGCTTCGGATATATTTAAAAAAGTTTTTACTGTGAGTACAAATTATATCGCAATGATAGAGAGGAGCACCCGGGAGGCGGTGTGGCGCTTTATGTCCAGGATGGCATAGAGTCCAATAGGATAAACATCCTGCATGAGAATGAATGCACAATTGAATCTTTATGGGCAGAAATCCCTTGTGTGTCGGGGAAGACTATAGTGATAGGAGTATACTACCGTCCACCTGGTCAAGATGGTGAGACCGACAGTGAAATGCTAAGAGAAATTAGGGAAGCTAACCAAATTGGTAGTGCGGTAATAATGGGAGACTTCAATTACCCCAATATTGACTGGGTAAATGTATCACTGGGACATGCTACAGAGATAGAGTTCCCAGATGGAATAAATGATAGCTTTATGGAGCAATTGGTTCAGGAACCGACGAGAAAGGGAGAAATTTTAGACCTAATTCTCAGTGGAGCACAGGATTAGGTGAGAGAGGTAACGGTGGTGGAGCCGCTTGGCAATAGTGATCATAATATGATCAAATTTGAATTGACTGGAAGGGGGACAGTAAGCAAATCCACGGCTCTCGTGCTAAACTTTCAAAAGGGAAACTTTGATAAAATGAGAAAAATAGTTAGAAAAAAACCGAAAGGAGCAGCTACAAAAGTAAAAAGTGTGCAAGAGGCGTGGTCATTGTTAAAAAATACCATCCTAGAAGCACAATCCAAATGTATTCCACACATTAAGAAAGGTGGAAAGCAGGCAAAACGATAACCAGCATGGTTAAAAGGGGAGGTGAAAGAAGCTATTTTAGCCAAAAGCTCTTCATTCAAAAATTGGAAGAAGGATCCAACAGAAGGAAATTGGATAATACATAAACTTTGGCAAGTTAAATGTAAGATATTGATAAGACAGGCTAAGAGAGAATTTGAAAAGAAGTTGGCCGTAGAGGCAAAAACTCACAGAAATCGGAGCGGCCTCGGAGGGAACAGGCAGCACGCGCAGGGCTCGGTGCGCGCAAGGTGGTGCACAAATGTGCACCCCCTTGCGCGCGCCGACCCTGGATTTTACAAGATACGCGTGGCTACGTGCGTATCTTATAAAATCCCGCGTGGTGCGCGAACAAAAGTACGCACGCGCGTAGATTTGTAAAATCTACCTCACTATGAATAAATCCCAAGCTACTAATCCTTATTGAATAATAGCAGTTTATGGACTTCTGTGCTAGAAACTTATCCAAACCTTTTCGAAACCCATTTACACTAACTGCCTTAACCACACCCTCTGGCAATGAATTCCAGAGTGTAATTATGTGTTGAGTGAGAAAGAATGTTCTCTGATTTGTTTTAAATGAGCTACTTGCTAACTTCATGGATTGCCCCTATTCTTTCTATTATCCGAAAGAGTAAATAACCGATTCACATTTACCCTTTCTAGACCTCTCATGATTTTAAAGGCCTCTATCATACCCTCCTCAGCCGTCTCTTCTCCAAGCTGAACAGCCCTAATCTCTTTAGCCTTTCCTCATAGGGGAGCCATTCCATCCCCTTTATCATTTTGGTCGCCCTTCTCTGTACTGTCTCCATTGCAACTATATCTTATTTGAGATGCGGCAACCATTCCGGCTCGGGCAACCTGTATAACACCCAGCTGTGACAATCCAAACACCACTCATAAACCAATAAGGGAGGGTGGGAGGGATGCAGATCACCGACAAATGGGACAGGCAAGTGGTTCTAACGTGTCTCCTGCCCGATGCCTCCTTCAACTCCTCCCTTTTCCCTACAACCAAGGCCAATCAGCCTGCTGGACCTGCCCCTGCTGCTATATGAATTTCCCACCAACCACAAATCCTAGCAGCTCCCTGATCACGGAAGGCTGCTCTACAGCAACCCCAACTCACCTCACCCGTCTCCACCGACCTGAGGTCAGGCCTGGTATCCACAATGGGGCGGATTTTCAAAGGCCCGCGCGCGCCGGCGCGCCTATTTTGCATAGGCCGCCGGCGCGTGTAAGTCCCGGGGCTTCCTGTCGGGGGCGTGTCGGGATGACGCGGCGTTTAGGGGGCGGGGTGCAGCATTTTGGGGGCGGCGGCGTGGGCGTGGTTTCGGCCCGGGGGCGTTCCCGCAGCTTCCGGAACAGCCCCCGGGACCGGACCACGGAGCGGGGCAGCCGGCCGACAGGCGTAACTTTGCCGACAAAGGTAAGTGGGGGGTTTAGATAGGGCCGGGGGGGGGGGGGGTGGGTTAGGTAGGGGAAGGTGGGGGGAGGGCGAAATAAAGTTCCCTCCGAGGCCGCTCCGAAATCGGAGCGGCCTCGGAGGGAACAGGCAGCGCGCGCTGGGCTCGGCGCACGCAGGTTGCACAAATGTGCACCCCCTTGTGCGTGCCGACCCCGGATTTTATAAGATACGCGCGGCTACGCACGTATCTTATAAAATCCAGCGTACTTTTGTTCGCGCCTGCTGCGTGAACAAAAGTACGCGCTCGCGCAAGTTTTTAAAATCTGCCCCATTATTCTGGGCAGCCTAATCCACTTGCCAAAAAGCAGGGAATCTCTCTTCTTTACAGGTCAGTACTTTTGTTAAATTTGTTTAATAATAATGGGGGATTTTTTTGTTTTCAAAGTTAACATTGCTTCCTTAAGAAAATAGAATTATATTTGTGAAAGAACAATAGTATATTTTAGGATATGTGTTACTTTTAAAATCAAATAAGAACACTTGTATGAAGACCTGCTCAAAAAATTGTTTGCATTTTACTGCTGTGGGAACCCAGGCAGCTTCTGATTCTTCAATTTGTTTTTTCTTCTTGTGGCAGAGCTCTGTGTTACTACCGCTTCAAAAGGAGGATTTGAAAAAGAGCAACCAAGATCATTTTCATTAAGCAAACTAAGGAGCAATCTGTTTCGTTCAGGCATCATGTTGACTGGTAATAAATCCCCCAAAACTGTTTCAAATATTTAAATTGTAAATCATGTATAAGTATAAAATATATGTAGGCAAATGTTTCTTTTTTTAGTGGAATTTTTCTTTTACTTCCACAAAATTGTAATTGAGTGTTAAGACTATTATTCATTATTATGTCTTCTAAATGGCACTTGAAACAGTAAGGTACAGGTATGGTTCACAGGTCATAATTGAAGGGTATATAAAAGGACCTGGGAGAAGAATACACTTAAGTTAATGAGTAGGAAAAATTACTGTAAACATTTGTGTGTAAAGAGAAAACAGTTTTGAGTCTTGGATAGACTGTTTTAGATAATGTCTGTTATCTCATTTTTCTCTCTTCATCTATTCAGTTTGAACTCTAAATACGCGTTAAGTGGTATATTACAGTATATATTTTTTAAATCATTTATTGCATCTATATCATTAGGGTAATTTACAGCAACGATTCACAACTCCAGTCCTAGAAGCCATCATATGAGATGTTTTATTGTTTTTTTAAAGAATATTTATAGTGAATATCCATGAAATGCTTATACCTCAGGGTCAAAGATCCCAGTTGATTTGCATATATTGGTTGCCCTGAAAATCAGACCTCTGTGAGGGTCACAAGGATTGAATTTGTGAAGCACCAATTTGCATAGAAAAGTACACAGCATATATTGGACATGTGGTAGCACACATAAGAGTGGTTGAAGTAGCACAAATTTGAAACTTGCAAGCAGTATCATCATTGTCAAGATGTCAAACCAGGGAGCCCATGATGATCTTCCGGTGGGTTAGTGGCTTGTTTCTGTGAAAGTTTGCTAGGGATGCAAATGAGCGCCATAGCAAACTTTCATGATAAACTTTGCCGCTGGGCCTGGCCAAAAAAGATAAATATAGCTCATGGGTGCAAAGACATCTTTGGTTGTTGGTTTTGGCTCCATTTTGAGAAACAGAACTGCTTTACATATTGCATTGAAGCAGCATATTAATTCAGAATTTTAGTAAACTTTTGTGCATAGCAGATTACATGTGAGTAAAAGGGAATATCCGCAAATGTTTTCACAAATGGGGTCTACGTGCTGATAATGGAGTGTTTTTTGCATTTTGGGGCATGTTGCATATTCTTTAGTACATATGCTGTCAGATTGCTGACCATTTACTCTTCTTCCATAAGCAGTGAGTCCCTCACATTTCCACCTCCAGCTCTCACAATTGGAGTGAGGGCCGGTACTAGTTTTTTTGCTGCCCTGTGCGAAAAATTACTGTCCCCCCGATTCATTCAGTGCCTGTCCTGGACCTATCAAATAAAGCCCAGTTCCGTCTTGCATTCTATACTTTTAAAAACTGACAAGCCCTCTCACCCAGAACCCAAGGATAAGGAAGTGTATTAGGTAACCTAGGCAAACCTTACAGCCTTGCACTCAAGCCACCCTCCCCCCAAACACACACACACACACACTCCCACACTCTTTACAGACACATACAATTAAATTATGCATGTATTACAAATTTTACATGAAAAATAATATTCAAGAGTAGTCTTCCGAGCCAAAAATATCACTTATAACATTTATTTATTTATTTTATTATTTTATTTATTAAAGGCTTTTATATACCAACTTTCTTGATACAATCAAATCAACTCGGTTTACATCGAACTAAGCAGTAACTATAACCAACCAATCAACAAGAGATATATTAAAAAGAGCATAAAGTTACATTATAACAAGGAAGCCTTAACTGGGAGTGGGAAAAAAAGAGAGGGAGAACAAGATAAAGTACTATATACAATGGAGTATGGGAGGGAGGCAAGGAGCCGACCTCATGATGACTTGTGAGCGTAATTAGCGTTTGTTTATTTACATAAGTGATGGAACAGTTCTAGGTCAGGCTATTGGGCTAGAGGCGGGGAAGGCACGGCAGAACAGCCATGTCTTTAGTTTCTTTTTGAAAGTTAGAAGACAGGTTTCCTGCCTGAGGTCCAGAGGCATGGCGTTCCAGATGGAGGGACCTGTGATAGAGAATGTCCTGTCTCTGATATTTGAGTGTTGTACAATTTTGATTGGAGGAACATGTAAGGATCCCTTGTAGGCATCCCTTAAGGGTCTGGCCGTCGAGTGCAATTTGAGAGGGTGTAGAAGATTGAGTGGGGGTCTGATGGTGAATATTTTTGTGGATAATTGTCAGTGATTTATGGAGAATCCTGAAGTTTACTGGGAGCCAGTGAAGATCTTTTAGAATGGGAGAGATATGCACTCTCCGATTAGTATTCGTCAGAATTCTCGCCGCTGCATTTTGGAGCAGCTGGAGGGGTTTTATAGTAGAAGCCGGGAGACCTTGCAAAATGGAATTGCAGTAGTCAATCTTGGAGAACAGAATGGCTTGGAGGACAGATCTGAAATCATAATGGAAAAGGAGCGGTTTGAGTTTTTTAAGTACTTGTAGCTTGTAGAAGCACTCCTTTGTGGTGTGTTTTATAAATTGCTTTAGGTTCAAGTGACTATCAATTATGACTCCAAGATCTCTAGCGTGGGATATTTGTATGTTAGATTGCAGTTGGTGATGGAAGGGACTGCCTTCTGGGGTAATTAGCAATAGTTCTGTCTTGGAAGTGTTGAGCACCAGGTTGAGGCTTGAAAGGTGGTGGTTGATCGTTTGCAGGTGAGAGTTCCATAATTTGAGTGTTGAGTCCAGTGACTTGGATATGGGGATTAAAATTTGAACATCGTCTGCGTATATATAGAACTTAAGTTTTAGATTTCAGAGTACGAGGCAGAGAGGGAGTATGTAGATGTTAAACAGGGTGGGCGATAAGGAGGAGCCCGGGCTGGATTTTAAAAGCCCTACACGTGTCGGGCCTATTTTAAAAAGGCCCCGGAATGCGTGTAAGTCCCGGGGCTTGCAAAAAGGAGTGGTCCAGGGGCAGGACGGTCTGGGGGCGGAGCAGGGGTGGTCCAGGGGCAGAGCAGGGGTGGGGCCAGAGGCCTCCAACATAGCGGCCATTTGCTGCTGTGATGGAGGATCACGTACCGGCAGGCTGCCCAGAGGCAGGCGCAAAAGGTAAGACAAAGGTCAGGGGGGAGGTCAGAGTAGGGCTGGGGGGGAAGGTTAGGGGAAAGGGTGGGAAGGCCAGGCTAGGGAGAAGGGAACGGGGGAAGCCTGTGGGTGTTGGCGCGCGCAAGGTGCACTAGTGTGCACCCCCTTGTGTGCGCCGACCCCAGATTTTATAACATGTGCGTGCACAAGTACGCCCGTGCATGTCTTAAAATCTACCCCATTATATTTATATGCACTCCTGTGGTGCTAGCCAGAAAACTGCTAAGAACATGCTATGCTGGGTCAGACCAAGGGTCCATCAAGCCCAGCATCCTGTTTCCGACAGTGGCCAATCCAGGCCATAAGAACCTGGCAAGTACCCAAAAATGAAGTCTATTCCACATTACTGTTGCTAGTAATAGCAGTGGCTATTTTCTAAGTCATCTTAATTAATAGCAGGTAATGGACTTCTCCTCCAAGAACTTATCCAGTCCTTTTTTAAATACAGCTATACTAACTGCACTAATCACATCCTCTGGCTACAAATTCCATTCCCTTTCTAATTATTCCCAACATTCTGTTTGCTTTTTTGACTGCCGCAGCACACTGAACCAATGTTTTCAATGTGTAATCCACTATGACGCCTAGATCTCTTTCTTGGGCAATAGCACCTAATATGGAACCTAACATTGTGTAACTATAGCATGGGTTATTTTTCCCTATGCGCATCACCTTGCACTTTGGCTGCCCAGTCTTCCAGTCTTGTAAGGTCCTCCTGCAATTTTATCACTACTCTGATATAACTACGCTGAATAATTTTGTATCATCTGCAAATTTGACTACCTCAGTTGTATTCCTTTCCAGATCATTTATAAATATATTGAAAATCACTGGTCCAAGTACAGATCCGTGAGGCATTCCTACTCTTTTCCACTGAAAAAATTGACCATTTAATCCTACTCTCTGTTTCCTGTCTTTTAGCCAGTTTGTAATCCATGAAAGGACACCGCCTCCTATCCCATGACTTTTTAATTTCCTTAGAAGCCTCTCATGAGGGACTTTGTCAAATGCCTTCTGAAAATCTAAAAATCTACTGGCTCACCTTTATCCACATGTTTATTAACCCCTTCAAAAGAAATGAAGCAGATTTGTGAGGCAAGACTTGCCTTGGGAAAATCCATGCTGACTCTGTTCCATTAAACCATATCTTTCTCTATGCTCAGTGATTTTGATCTTTAGAATAGTTTCCACTATTTTTCCTGACACTGAAGTCAGGCTCACTGGTCTATAGTTTCCTGGATCACCCCTGGAGCCCTTTTTAAATATTGGGGTTACATTGGCCACCCTCCAGTCTTTAGGTACAATGGATGATTTTAATGATAGGTTACAAATTTTAACTAATAGATCTGAAATTTCATTTTTGAGTTCCTTCAGAACCCTGGGGTGCATACCATCCGGTCCAGGTGATTTGCTACTCTTTAGTTTGTCAATCTGGCCTACTACTTCTTCCAGGTTCACGGTGATTTGGTTCGGTTCATCTGAATCACCCCTTTGAAAACCATCTCTGGAACCGGGATCTCCCCAACATCCTCATTAGTAAACAGAGAAGCAAAGAATTAATTTAGTCTTTCAGCAATGGCCTTATCTTCCCTAAGAGCCCCTTTAACCCCTTGGTAATCTAATGGTCCAACCGACTTCCTCACAGGTTTCTTGCTTTGGATATATTTTAAAAAGGCTTTATTATGAGTTACTGCCTCTATGGCCAACTTCTTTTCAAATTCTCTCTTAGCCTGCCTTATCAATATTTTACAATTAACTTGACAATGTCTAGGCTTTTTCCTATTTTCTTCAGATTGATTCTTCTTCCAATTTTTGAAGAATTTTTTTTTGGCTAAAATAGCCTCTTTCACCTCACCTTTTAACTACACCGGTAATCGTTTTGCCTTCCTCCCATCTTTCTTAATGCATGGAATCCATCTCGACAGGCTTCTATGATTGTATTTTTAAACAATGTCCACTCCTGTTGTACACTTTTAACCTTTGCAGCTGCACCTTTCAGTTTTTTCTATTTCCTCATTTTATCAGTTTTCCTTTTGAAAATTTAGTTTTAGAGCTGTGGATTTACATATCGTCCCCCTTCCAGTCATTAGTTCAAATTTGAACATGTTATGATCACTATTGCCAAGTGGCCCCACTACCGTTACCTCTCTCACCAAATCCTGCGTTCCGATAGGAATTACATCTAAAATAGCTCCCTCTCTTGTTGGTTCCTGAAACAATTGCACCATGAAGCAGTCGTTTATTCCATTCAGGAATTTTATGTCTCTAGTATGTCCTGATGTTCTCACAGGACAAGCAGGATGCTAGTCCTCACATATGGGTGACATCACAGGACAGAGCCCAATCATGGAAAACTTCAGTCAAAATTTCCAGAACGTTGACTGGCTCCTACTGGGCATGCCCAGCATGGCACCAACCCTGCAGCCATCAGGGGACCCCCTCAGTCTTCTTTTTTCCACGCAGCAGTAGCCTCTCGGTTAAGGAGCTCTGCAGAGATTCCTAACAGGAATTTTCCTCACGGAATTACTAAAAGTTAATTTGCCCCACAGGGGACCCGCCTCTAACTTTTTCAAGCCACGGTACTCCGGTAAGTTTTTACCCATTTTCCGTCGATTACCGTCGAGTTTGGCCCTCGCGGCCTACTGGCCGTCGACCGTACTGTGGCTCAATTTTTTGCCATGGCCATGGTGTCGGGGTTCCGTCGGTGCCCGGACTGTAATCGTACCATGTCCATCACAGACCCCCATAAAGTCTGTGTAATGTGTCTTGGATGAGAGCACGATGTCTTGACCTGCACCAAATGTGCCCTAATGACACCAAAAGGTCGCAAGGCCAGAATGGAGAAGATGGAACTTCTCTTTCGTGCTCAAACCCCGACTCCGACCACTGCATCAACGTCATCAGAACCGGCACCATCAACTTCGCGCCAGCATCGACCACCGACAGGTGACCTTCCAGCATCAATGACATCACGGCCTTCGACACCCTCTACACCCCCTCAGGACCGAGGGGATCGTAGAGATAAACATCGCCACCGGCATCGAAAGTCTCGGACCATCGAGGGGAGCGAAATCATCGACCTCGCCATTGTCCAAGCCGCCGAAGAACCCCGTCCAGAAAAGGCACCGACCTTTTGGGGGAGGCAACCCTCCCCCAAAAGGGCATCGGGAGCCGCGACTCTGCCTTTAACGGTGGTCCCTCCGGCTATGCCTCTGCCTCCTTCTTCTGTTCTGGAGCTGGGGCTGCTTGCTCCAGGTCTCCGAGAAGAACTGGACCGGATGGTTCAGGAGGCCATCGACAAGGCAATGCAGCGACTCCAGGTTCCTCCGGCACCGACACCAGTACCGATTGCGGAACCGATCACCGACCTGATTCCGGCAGCGTTGGCACCGCTGCTCTCCAGGATGGAAGCGCTCATTGCCGCTTTTCCACCGATGGACCCTGGGTCACCGATGGTGCCGGTGCCCTCCCCGCTCACTCTGTCATCGGGAGGAGAAACACCGTTCCGCATCCCTCCTTCGGGATCGCCATCGATGCAGATACGTCCATCGCCACCGATCCAACCATCGGTGCCGATACTCCTGTCGGCGCCACCAAGCCATCCATAGATGCCCTCGATGCTTGCGCCGGTGCCTTTGATGCCTTCATCGGTGCCCCCGATTATTCCTTCGAATCCTTCGGAGCCTAGACCAGGACCTTCAGGTATCCCACCATCCCGTCCCCCTCTACATCCTAGAGGGGCAGGTGCTGATCCCTATGATACCTGGACTGATGATTCCTCACCAGACACTGATGATTTGCCTTCACCCACTGCAAGTAGAAAGCTTTCTCCTCCAGAGGACCTTTCCTTTATAAATTTTGTGAAGGAAATGTCTGAATTGGTTCCCTTCCAATTACAGACTGAACAGGATGATAGTCATCAGATGATGGAGTTGCTCCAATTCCTGGATGCTCCCAAGGTAATAACCTCCATCCCTATCCACCAGGTTCTTCTGGATCTCCTCTAGAAGAACTGGGAACATCCTGGCTCCATTGCTCCAGTCCACAGAAAAGCTGACACTACCTATTTGGTGCAGTCAGCTCCGGGCTTTCAGAAACCACAACTGGATCACCAATCTGTAGTGGTAGAATCTGCACAGAAGAGAGCAAAGAGGTCAAAGCCTCACACTTTTTCCCCCCCTGGCAAGGAACAGAAGTTTCTAGATGACATTGGTCGCCAAGTCTTCCAAGGATCAATGCTCATCTCCCGAACTGCCGCTTATCAGCTCTATATGACCAATATAACAGGGTCATTTTTAAGCAGATACAAGACTTGACGGACTCCCTGCCTCAGCAATTTCAAGATCAGCTCCAAACCCTAGTAAACAAGGGTACTGAGGCAGGCAAGCATGAGATCAGATCATCTTATGATATCTTTGATACCGCTACTAGGGTATCTGCAGCTGCTATTTCGGCAAGAAGGTGGGCCTGGCTCAAGTCTTCTGTCCTTTGCCCTAAGGTACAAGATAGGTTATCCGACCTGTCTTGTGTAAGAGATAATCTGTTTGGCGAACAGATTCAACAGACGGTGGCGGAACTTAAGGACCACCATGAGACCCTAAGACAGCTATCTCTGATGCCTTCTGACTATTCTTCTAAACAGCCCTTCAGAAAGGACTCTAAAAAGTCATTCTTCCACCCAAAGACCTACCTGCCACCAACCAGATCCCGTGCCACGAGACCGTTTCAAAAAGCACAGTCTCGTCAACCACGTAAACAAAAACCGCAAGCAGCTCCTCAACCAGGGCCTGCTTCAGGTTTTTGACTTCCACCTAGAGAGCAGCAGCCAGCTTCCACTGCCTCACATACCAGTGGGAGGTTGATTGTGCCACTTCCACAACATATGGCACTCAATCACCTCAGACCAATGGGATTTGGCGATAATTGCTTAGGGTTACTATCTGAGCTTTCTCTCCGTGTCACCGGACTCCCCACCTCTACCGATGTGGAGAACATCCAATCACTCCATCCATCTGGATCAAGAGGTCTCCCTCCTTCTCCAGTCCAAGCCAATAGAACCCGTGCCCTACTCTCAGCATGGCCTAGGATTCTATTCCCAATACTTTCTAATCACCAAAAAATCGGGAGGCGTTCGTCCTATTCTGGACCTACGGGCCCTCAACAAGTACCTCCAGCGACAGAAGTTCAAGATTGTAACCTTAGGCTCGCTTCCTCCTCTTCTACAAAGAGGAGACTGACTCTGCTCTCTGGACCTCCAGGACGCATACACTCATATTGTGATAACTCCATCTCATTGCAAATACCTGAGGTTTCTAGTAGGCCCCAAGCACTATCAATACCGAGTGCTTCCATTCGGCCTAGCATCTGCGCCACGAGTCTTCACAAAATGCCTCGTAGTAGTTGCAGCCTTCCTCATGTCTATCCCTATCTAGATGACTGGCTAATCAGGGCTCCCACTCAGCAAGCTGCTCTGTTGTCCCTCAATCTAACCTTACACACTCTAATTTCATTAGGATTTCTCATCAACTACGACAAATCCTACTTAGTCCCATCTCAAACCTTGTCGTTCATTGGGGCAGACTTGGACACCTTGCAGGCAAAGGCTTTCCTGCCTCGACAGCGAGCCCTCACTCTCGTGTCTCTTGCACACCAGCTGCAGTCTCAGCACTCCGCGACTGCACACCACTTTCTCATCCTCCTGGGACACATGGCGTCCTCAGTTCAGGTCACACCAATGGCCTGTTTGGCCATGAGAGTCATGCAGTGGACTCTAAAATCTCAATGGACTCAAACCATTCAGCCCCTGTCGACCATTGTCCACGTAACAGACTCACTCCATCAGTCTCTAGCCTGGTGGAAAAATCAGATCAATCTCCTCCACGGCTTGCCGTTTCAGGCTCCAGACCCTCAATTAATTCTTACCACCGATGCTTCCAACCTCGGGTGGGGAGCCCATGTGGCCCATCTGCAGACACAAGGCTCTTGGTCTCCAGAGGAAGCCAAACACCAAATAGATTTCTGGAGCTTCAAGCAATGCGATATGCTCTCAGGGCATTTCAGGATTGCCTCTCAAATCAAGTTATCCTGATCCAGATGGACAACCAGGTGGCCATGTAGTACATCAACAAACAGGGAGGCAAGGGCTCCTTCCTTCTGCATCAGGAAGCTGCACAGATATGGGCGGAAGCTCTTTCCCATTCGATGTACCTCAGGGCCACCTACTTGCCGGGAGTGGACAATGTGTTGGCAAACAAGCTGAGTCTCATCTTTCAACCGCACAAGTGGTCTATCAACCCCTCGGTGACGAACTCCATCTTCCAACAATGGGGATATCCTCAGATAGACCTCTTTGCATCTCCTCAAAACCGCAAAGTAGAGAACTTCTGCTCTCTCATTCGCAGCAAATACTCTCAGCCCAGAGACGCATTCTCCCTCTCGTGGGCAACCTGTCTACTCCAGGCATTACCTCCACTTCCTCTTCTCTCGAAGACTCTCGTGAAGTTACGTCAGGACAAGGGAACCATGATCCTGATAGCACCTCATTAGCCACGCCAAGTGTGGTTTCCAATACTGCAGGATCTCTCCATTCGCAGGCACATTCCCTTGGGAAAGGACCCACTTCTGATCACTCAAAACGACGGGTGCCTCCTTCATCCCAATCTTCATGCCTTGTCCCTGACAGCATGGATGTTGAAAGGTTAATTCTTCAGCCACTTATCCTTTCTGAACCAGTTTCCTGTGTCTTGATTAATTCACGGAAGCCTTCCACGAGAAAAGCTTACTCTTACAAATGGAACAGGTTCACATCATGCTGCTCTTCTCAGTCCCTTGACCCCTTTACCTGTCCAATCTCAAAGTTTTTGGACTATCTCTGGCATTTATCAGAGTCAGGTCTAAAAACTTCTTCCATCAGAATGCATGTCAGTGCGGTAGCCACCTTCCATAAAGGTATCAAGGATGTTCCTATATCAGTACAACCCCTTGTAACACGTTTTCTGAAAGGCTTGCTTTACCTCAAGCCTCCACTGCGTCCTCTGGCCCCTTCTTGGGACCTCAACCTGGTTTTGGGTCGGCTCATGAAATCACCATTCGAGCCTCTTCACGCCTGTGATCTTTGCTATCTCACATGGAAAGTGATTTTCCTTCTGGCAATCACTTCAGCTCGCAGAGTTAGTGAATTACAGGCCCTAGTTACCTATCTGCCTTACACTAAACTTCTGCAGGACCGGGCGGTACTCCGCACTTACCCTAAGTTCTTGCCTAAGGTAGTATCAGAGTTTCACATTAATCAATCCATTATACTACCTACCTTCTTTCCCAGACCCCATTCCAATCCAGGAGAACAGGCTCTGCAAACCCTTGACTGTAAAACGGGCTCTAGCATTTTACCTAGACCATACAGCTGCCCATAGAGAAAGCACTCAATTGTTTGTCTCTTTCCACCCTAACAATTTAGGGAAGCCTGTGGGTAAGCAGACTCTCTCCTCCTGGTTGGCGGACTGCATATCTTTTTGCTATCAGCAAACGGGCATTCCATTTCAAGACCGTGTTAAAGCACACGGTCACGCTAGGGCCACACCCGGGCCTGCTCACCTTGTTCCAAGTTCCGCAGGTCCCAGGCCTTCCTCCCTCGCTGCTGCAGCCAGACGGCTGTGCCCCCGGCTCAGGGCAGTGGCATCCCCGGCTGCCTCCAGCGCTTCAGCGTCCCAGGCCTTGCTCCTCACCCCACGCAGGGGCTCGGCGTCCTCCGCTGCCTCGACTTCGCCCCTAGGCGCACGCGGATCGCCCGGCCCTTTAAAGGACCAAGGGCGGGAAACTACTCCACGGCACGTCCCAATGACGTTACTTAGCCTTAGTATATAAGCGAGGGCCTGCACCTCAGTCCCTCGCCTTGGCAATCGGGTCATTACCTCAGTGTGAAGCTAGTTTGCCGTCTATGTTCCTGTGCTTGTTCCAGTGTTCCTTGTTCCTGTGCTTGTTCCAGTGTTCCTTGCTCCATGCTTGTTCCAGTGTTCCTGCGTACCAGTGTTCCTGCCTTGCTCCTGTGTTCCCGTGGTCCTCCTGTCTTCCAGCGTCTGCTCCTGAGTTCCATTGTTCCTGAGTCCTGTTCCTCGTCTCGCTACCCAGGTTGTACCCCTCGGACTGATACCCTGTACTGACCTTGGCCTGTTTTTGACCATGCTTGGACTGATTCTTGGAACTGACCTTTGCCTGCCTGACTATGCTTGGACTGATACCTGGAACTGACCACTGCCTGCTTTTGAATACGCTCGGACTGACACCTGGAACTGACCCTCGCTTTGGCTGACCATCCTAGGACAGATACCCTGGCTTTGACCCTTGTGCTCCATTTGGACACTCTCTTCGCTACTCCCGTGACAACCAGGCCAGTCTGCTTTGAGACTGCCCGTGGCCCTCTTCGAGCTGGACCACTAGGCGCTGCCTATCCTAGCCGGAGGACCTTCAGTTCCTGCTTTGTTCCTGTGGTCTCCGGTACTCTCGATTCCAGTCTAGCTCGCCTGTTCGCCGACAGCCACGCACCTCTTCTCTTGGTGGGCACACCTCTCCGTCATCTCTCCGGGAGACCCCCAGAGGCCCACCTAAATCCAGGCAGCCTGGGAATCCAAGGGCTCAACCCGCGGAGTCCCCGGATTGTTATTGGTGAAGTTCCTGTCAGCCTCTGTCTCCTTGTGTGCTCCGCCTCCTGGCAGGAAGCGCCCTCTGGGATCCCTCAGAGGGCCATACCAATCCTGCGCCATGCCAAGGGTTCACCTCCAGCGCAACAGATAGGAGTATACAATCACTATACTCTTACCCAACACACATGGGATTTCTACCCATATAGATTCTACTGAGCATTTAGTCTCTTGTATGATCTTTATCCTGTTGGACTCTATACCCTCCTGGACATAAAGTACTACACCCCCACCAAGTTGATCCTCCCTATCATTGTGGTAAAATTTGTACCCTAATATAGCACTGGTTATCCTCCTTCTACCAGGTCTCTGAGATGCCAATTATGTCTATCTCATCATTCACTGCTATATTTTCTAACTCTCCCATCTTACTTCTTAGATTTGACACTAGCATACAGACATTTCAAAGTGCATTTTTTGTTTGTATTGATATGCATATGTTGGAATTCTTTAGCTCAGGTGATTCTATTAAAATATGCATTAGTAAATATGCCTGTAAATAAACGTTTTTATTTATTTATTTATGTATTTCTAGACCACTGATATCACTGGCCTGAAGTGGTAAACAGAAAAACACACATAATAAGATCACATAAAACAAAATAATCCTTATCGTCAAATCATGACACACATTTTAGTAAATATGATCCTTGATTAGCCAAATCGAGATTTTCAGACATGTAAAGTACCTAGCAAAAGCTGATTTATGGTAATAGGGAGGAACATGAAAACTACAGTCTCTTTAGTCTGACCTTAGTGGTGGGAAAATTTAATGGAGACTCTACTAAAGGAAAGGATAATGAAATATGTCAGATCTAGTGCGATGCAGGATCCAGAGTAGCATGGTTTTACTAAAGGGATAGCAATGCAAAGCATAGATCTGATCAATTTCTTGGATGGGGAGACCAGAAAATTAGATTAGGGGCATGTACTATATGTGGTATATTTAAGTTATAGTAAATCTTTTGCACAGAAATAAAGATGAACAAAAACTTATAAGGTGATACCTTTTTATTGGATTAACCATACATTTTAGTAAAGTTTTGACAATTGCCTGCATAGAAGGTTCATAAATAAACTAAGCAGCCTGGGTATAGGACCAACATGGTTGACTGAATTTGAAACTAGTTGAGTGATAGACAAGAGAAAATAGTGGTAAATGGAGTTCGGGTCAAGGAAACATCCACTAATAAATACATATTCTTATCATTCACCATGGGGTAGATTTTCAAAGGGTTATGTGCGTAATATGCACGCGTAACCCTTTAAAAACTCCCCTGATCGCGCCGAGCCTACTTTGCATAGGCTCGATGGCGCGTGCAAGTCCCGGGAAGAGCGTATGTCCCGGGGCTTTGAAAAAGGGGTGGGAAGGGGGGGGGGCGCTGATCCGGGGGCAGGACTGAGGCCTCCAGCACAGCAGCTGTGCCGGGGGCTGGCATGCCAGAGGCAGGCATAACTCCTTGAAATAAGGTAGGGGGGGGATTTAGGTAGGGCTGGGGGGTGGGTTAGACAGGGGAAGGGAGGGGAAGGTGGGGGGGAAGCGGAAGAAAAGTTCCCTCTGAGGGAGCGGCCTTGGAGGGAACGGGGAAAGCCATCGGGGCTCCCCTAGGGCTCGGCGCGCGCAAGGTGCACAAGTGTGCACCCCCTTGCGCGTGCCGACCCCGGATTTTATAACATGCAGTGTACATTTGTGTCGGGTAGCTGTTTTAAAAATCTGTGTCTATAGCAATAATTATGGGGTAGATTTTATAAATGTACGCACGGGTGTACTTTGGTTCGTGCACCAGGCGCGAACAAAAGTACGCTGGATTTTATAACATACGCGCTTAGCCGCGTGTATCTTATAAAATCCGGGGTCGGCGCGCGCAAGGGGGTGCATATTTGTGCAACCTGCGCGCACCGAGCCCAGCGCGCGCTGCCTGTTCCCTCAGAGGCCACTCTGAAATCGGAGCGGCCTCGGAGGGAACTTTCCTTCCGCCTCCCCTCACCTTCCCCTCCCTTCCCCTACCTAACCCACACCCCCGACCCTATCTAAACCCCCCCTACCTTTGTTGGCAGATTTACGCCTGCGGAAAGCAGGCGTAAATCTGCGCACGCCAGCGGGCTGCTGGTGCGCCATCACCTGACCCGGGGGCTGGTCAAGAGGCCTCGACCATGCCCCCGGGCCGGCGCCACGCCCCCAGGCCCGCCCCGAAACGCCCCTCCATGCAAGCCCCGGGACTTACGCGCGTCCCGGGGCTTGCGTGCGCTGCCGAGCCTATTCAAAATAGGCTCGGCGCACACAGGGGGGGTTTGGGGTAGGTTTTCGGGGGGTACGCGCGTACCCCTTTGAAAATCTACCCCTATGTGTTTCTTGTTCACTTGGGGAAGGACTCAGCCTAAATTTTCAAGATGTGTCAAGTGCATAGTGTGATTCATCAGCTGCAAAAGTCTGATTGGTCAGTTTGGTTTTGTAGCATGCAAATCATACTACACAGCCAATGTGCACTTCAAATACAGTATGTAATTTGAAATGGGCTTTTGGAATTGTTCCAGAATAAAAGAGAATCTTTCTCAAGGTGGCCCCTACCTGTGACAGATAAAAGGACTAATGTTCTACTTTCCACTGATTTTATTCCTTTGTATGTTTTGTGCAGGTAAAAGGACAACGGATACCATTGTTAACTCAGACTCTTACATGGATGATATTTTTTCAGATTATTATGAGAAAGCTGCAAGCATGACTGACATCTCCACCAGCTACCTGCGAGAGGGGTCTCATACTCGAGTTAACTTGCTTAACAATAACATTCCAAAAGGGCCTTGTGCTCTCTGTGGGATGGGGAATTCTAAGAGGGAGACAGTCTATGGATGTTTTGAGTGTTCTTTCAATGGACTAAAGTATGTAAGATTGCACGCTGTTCCATGCTTTGATTTGTGGCATAAGAGACTGAAATAAATTGTCCTAATGCTGAAACCTCAAATATGATTGTGCCACAACACTTTCAAGAATTAACTAGATTTTGACTTTGATGGGTAATTGATGAGGACACAAAGCCTTCAGTTCTTAAGCACCAAACTTTTTACATTTTTGTAGTCAAAAATTGCTTTTTCACAAGTTTTATTTATGTTACAGATGATTATATGCATCTAGATTTGTACTTCAGTTTTCTTTGAGAAATCTTTTCAGTTTCATCACCAGAATTTTTATGTAGTTAAATTTCTCATCTGTGAGTTTTTTGTAGTTTGATGTAAGTGTTAAATTCTATTGTTAAAATCTTTTTTTTATGTAGTTTTGCATAATTCTTACGCTAATCTAGCTTAGGTCAATAAAATGAGGGAGACGAAGAAAACAATCAAGTTGGCAAAAAATCAAGCAGAAGAGAGGATTGCCAAGGAGATAAAAAATGGTGACAAAACATTTTTCAGATACATCAGCGAAAAGAGAAAGGTCCAAAGTGGTATAGTGAAATTGAAAGGTGGTAATGATCAATGTGTGGAGACAGACGAAGAAATGGCAGAAATATTAAACGAATACTTCAGCTCTGTGTTCACTAAAGAAGACCCTGGAGAAGGACCATCTCTACACAACAAGAAACTGGAGGGAAGTGGAATAGATGAAAATCCTTTTACAGTAGAAAATGTGTGGGAAGAGCTAAAGACCCTGAAAGTGGACAAAGCCATGGGGCCTGATGGGATTCATCCAAGGATATTGAGGGAGCTCAGAGATGTTCTGGCGGGTCCGCTGTGTGACCTGTTCAATAGATCCCTACAAACGGGAGTGGTGCCGAGGAGACTGGAGAAGAGCGGTGGTGGTCCCGCTTCACAAGAGTGGGAACAGGGAGGAGGCTGGCAACTACAGGCCGGTTAGCCTCACTTCGGTGGTGGGAAAAGTAATGGAGTCTCTGCTGAAAGAGAGAATAGTGAACTATCTACAGTCCGGAGAATTGATGGACAAGAGGCAACATGGATTCACAGGGGAAGATCCTGTCAGACAAATCTGATTGACTTTTTTGACTGGGTAACCAAGGAATTGGACCAAGGAAGAGCGCTCGATGTCATATACTTGGATTTCAGCAAAGCTTTTGATACGGTTCCGCACAGGAGACTGGTGAATAAAACAAGAAGCTTGGGAGTGAGTGACAAGGTGGTGACCTGGATTACAAATTGGTTGACGGACAGAAGACAATGTGTGATGGTAACGGAACCTTCTCTGAAGAGAGAGCGGTTTTAAGTGGTGTACCGCAAGGATCGGTGTTGGGACCGGTCCTGTTCAATATCTTTGTGAGCGACATTGCGGACGGGATAGAAGGTAAGGTTTGTCTTTTTGCGGATGACACTAAGATCTGCAACAGAGTGGACACGCCGGAAGGAGTGGAGAGAATGAGACGGGATCTAAGGAAACTGGAAGAATGGTCGAAGATATGGCAGCTGAGATTCAATGCCAAGAAGTGCAAAGTCATGCATATGGGGAGCGGAAATCCGAATGAACTGTATTCGATGGGGGGGGAAAGGCTGACGTGCACGGAGCAGGAGAGGGACCTTGGGGTGATAGTGTCTAATGATATGAAGTCTGCGAAACAATGCGACAAGGCGATAGCAAAAGCCAGAAGAATGCTGGGCTGCATAGAGAGAGGATATACGAGTAGAAAAGGGAAGTGATTATTCCCTTGTACAGGTCCTTGGTGAGGCCTCACCTGGAGTACTGTGTTCAGTTCTGGAGACCGTATCTACAAAAAGACAAAGACAAGATGGAAGCGGTACAGAGAAGGGCGACCAGGAAGGTGGAGGATCTTCATCGCATGACGTACGAGGAGAGATTGAAGAATCTAAATATGTACACCCTGGAGGAAAGGAGGAGCAGAGGTGATATGATACAGACTTTCAGATACTTGAAAGGTTTTAATGATCCAAAGGCAACGACAAACCTTTACCATAAGAAAAAAATCAGCAGAACCAGGGGGTCACGATTTGAAGCTCCAGGGAGGAAGATTCAGAACCAATGTCAGGAAGTATTTCTTCACGGAGAGGGTGGTGGATGCCTGGAATGCCCTTCCGGAGGGGAAGTGGTGAAGACCAGAACTGTGAAGGACTTCAAAGGGGCGTGGGAATAAACACTGTGGATCCATAAAGTCAAGAGGCCGCCAATGAAGAGTGGGTGACTCGCCAGAATGATGGCTACTGCCTGGAGACAATACCCTTAGTCAATAAACATACACATGGTTACTGTGACTCCAACATCACTCTAAGATTCAACAGCAAGAGGAAATGTGGAAAAAAGGATTTGCACTCACAAAGACGGGAGTAGCTGGCTTGTTACGGCGGTTACTACCCCAAACCAAATATCCAAATTACCTACCTCCACCTTCCTCTATTCCTGATGCCTTCAACTAGCTTGATCACTCCATTCTTATACTTCACTTTCAATGCATATCCAGCATAGTTCTCTGCTTCAACAGCAGGGGAAAAGAAAAACTGTTACTTCACACATCCAGCAGAGCTCTCTGCTTAAACGGCAGGGGAGAAGAAAAAAGGGTTCGCACTCACAAAGCGGGGAGTAGCTGGCTTGTTACGGCGGATACCTACCCCAAACCAAATGTACCTGATACTTCACTCCCGACGCATATCCAGCATGGCTCTCTACTTCAACGGCACGGGAGAAAGACTGATACATCACGAATTTCCAGCATAGCTCTCTGCTTCAACGGCAGGGGAAAAGAAAAACTGATACTTCACGCATATCCAGCATAACTTCAACGGCAGGGGAGAAGAAAAAAGGATTCACACTCACAAAAGCGGGGAGTAGCTGGCTTGTCACGGCGGTTACTACCCCAAACCAAATGGGCCTGATACTTCACTTTCGATGCATATCAGCATAGCTCTCTGCTTCAACGGCAGGGGAGAAGAAAAAACTGATACCCTCACGCATATCCAGCATAGCTCCCTGCTTCATCACGGCAGGGGAGAAGATAAACAACCATAAGGGCTGTATAACATAATCTGGGTAAAAACAAATAAGCATGGGTGTAGCTTGCTTATTGCGGCGGTTACTACTCTCTACTACCTCTAACTAATCAAGCTAGATATTCACTTGGATGCAGCTCCTCACCGCTCTCTACATTAATGGCGGGGGTGGAAGGGAATTAGAACCAGAGCTAAGAGAAACAGATAAGTATGGGAGAAGAAATGAGGGAAGCTGCTGGGCAGGACTGGATGGGCCATTTGGTCTTCTTCTGCCGTCATTTCTATGTTCTATGTAACTCCTTAATAATTTAGTGCAAATATAAATCTTTAACTGATTAAAGACACATTTAGAAATTTAAGGTTGTATATCCATGAAAAGAAATTAAAACTAAACATTTTATTCAGTGATGTGCATTCATAGTAAGGCATTTACCACTGAGGTGGTTATTCTGCAGTTTAGGTTGAATAATGAATTTTATATCAATTTGCATATTTCATTGGTGGCTCTAATCCACAAAATGTGGAGGGTGTGGAAATATCTTGCTGAAAAATGCCTGTATTCTTCTGTTTGCTTTCTCTTACCAATAAATAAAATACAAGCAATAGTGGACTGTAGATGTGCAAAAAAGCTTCCATAAATAATTCTGTTGGCCAAGGACTGTTGCATGAGAAAAAACTTTACTGAAAAGGGTCTGTATTTGCTGAGTCACTTTCCAAGGAGCATGACAAGAGTATATCAATAACTAACCCTGAATGAGTTTCTTTAAATATGGCTGTGTCTGGTACACCACATTTCATGAATCTGATGAAGCCAATTTCATTATGGAAGTCTAGGAAAATGTGAAGACTAAAGTTGTACAAATTTTTTTTTTTTTAAGTTCATGTCACAGTAGACTGGATTAATAATTAGAAAAATAAGGTATCTCTTTAATCAAAAAGGGACAGAAGTGGTAATGTCAAACAGGCCAAATAACTGAAAATATTTTGGGTGTTTTTGCCAACACAGAAACACAGTGATATAATTATGTTAATGAGATTCCACAGAAATACAAGAGGCTACCGATGTGTGAAATAAGCAAAACTCCACTTGCTGGAAAAGGAATGAGCTAACTCATAACATACAATTATATATACATGTTTCTCACAGGACAAGCAGGATGGTAGTTCCTCATATTGGAGTGACATCACAGGATGGAGCCCAAAAACGGAACACTTTTGTCAAAAGGTTTCTAGAACTTTGACTGGCCCCACTGGGCATAGCCCAGCATGGCACCAACTTCAGTCTTCTTTTTCCGCACAGCAGTAAGCCACGCGGTTAAGGAGCTCTGCAAGGATTCCTGACAGGAATTTTCCTCACGAAATTATTAAAAGTTAAATTGCCCCACAGGGGTCCCTCCGTTAACTTTTCAATCCGCGGTATTCCGGTAAGTTTTTACCATTTTCCGTCGAGTTTGGCCCTCGCGGCCTACTGGCCGTCGACCGTACCGTGACTCGATTTTTTCTATGGCCATGGCGTCAGGGTTCTGTTGGTGCCCAGACTGTACTTGCACCATGTCCATTACAGACCCCCATAAAGTCTGTGCAATGTGTCTTGGATGACAGCACGATGTCTTGACCTGTACCAAATGTGCCCTAATGACACCAAAAGGTCGCAAGGCCAGAATGGAGAAGATGGGACTTCTCTTCCGTGCTCAAACCCCGACTCCGTCCATTGCATCGACGTCATCTGAACTGATACCGTCAACGTCGCGCCAGCATTGACCACCGACCGGTGACCGCCCGGCATCGACAACTTCTTGGCCTTCGACACCCTCTTCTCCCCCTCAGGACCGAGGGGATCGGAAGGAGAAACATCGCCATTGGCATCGAAAGTCTCGGACCATTGAGGAAGCGAAACCATCAACTTCACCATCGTCCAAGCCGCCGTCGAAGAAACCCCGTCCAGAAAAGGCACCGACCTTTTCGGCGACTGGGTCATCGAGGCAATCCTCGCCCGACAGGGCATCAGGAGCCGCGACTCCGCCTTTAACGGTGGTCCCTCCGGCTATGCCTCTGCCTCCTTCTTCTGTTCCGGAGTTGGGGCTGCTTGCTCCAGGTTCTTCTGAGAAGAACTGGACCGGATGGTTCAGGAGCCATCGACAAGGCAATGCACCGACTCCCAGGTTCCCCCGAGCACCGACATCGGTACCAATAGTGGAACCGACTACTGACCCGATTCCAGCAGCCTTGGCACCGCTGCTATCGAGGATGGAAGCGCTTATAGCCGCTTTCCACCGATTGGCTCCTGTGCCCTCCCCACTTACTTTATCAACGGGAGGAAAAACACCGGTCCGCATCTCTCCATCGGGAGTTCTGCCTCAGCCATTGACATCGGTGCCGATACCTCCATCGGCGCCATCGAGCCATCCACCAAAGCCATCGATGCCTGTGCCAGGGCCTTCATTGCTCTCATCGGTGCCTCTGGTTATTCCTTCGATGTCTTTGGAGCCTAGACCGGGACCTTCAGGTACCCCGTCCCTCTCCAGTTCCTAGAGGGACAGGTTCTGATCCTTATGATATCTGGACTGATGATTCCTCACCAGACACCAATGATTTGCCATCACCTCCTTCACCCACTGAGAGTAGAAAGCGTTCTCCTCCAGAGGACCTTTCTTTCATAAATTTTGTGAAGGAAATGTCTGAATTGGTCCCCTTCCAATTACTGACGGAAGAGGACGACAGACATCAAATGATAGAGTTGCTTCAATTCCTGGATGCGCCCAAGGAAATCACCTCCAACCCTATCCGCCAAGTTCTTCTAGATCTCCTCAAGAAGAACTGGGAACATCCTGGCTCCACTGCAACAGTCCACAGAAAAACTGACTCTACCTATTTGGTGCAGTCAGCTCCAGGCTTTCAGAAGCCTCAGTTGGATCACCATCTGTTGGTGGTTGAATCTTGCGCAAAAGAGAGCAAAAAGGTTGAAATCTCACACTTCCTTTCCCCCTGGCAAGGAACAGAAGTTTTTAGATACCATTGGTCGCCGAGTCTTTCAAGGATCAATGTTGATCCTCCGAATTGCCACTTACCAACTCTATATGACCCAATATAATAGGGTCATTTTAAAGCAAATACAGGAATTGACAACCTCCATGCCTCAGTCACTTCCAGAATTAATAAGGGTTTGGAGGCAGGCAAACATGAAATCAGATCATGTTATGACATCTTTGACACTTCAACCAGAGTATCTGCAGCTGCTATTTCAGCAAGACGATGGGCTTGGCTCAAGTCTTCAGACCTTCGACTGGAAGTCCAAGATAGGTTCTCTGACTTTCCCTGCATAGGAGACAATCTCTTTGGCGAGCAGATTCAAAAGACAGTGGCTGAATTAAAGGACCATCATCAGACTCTCAGACAGCTCTCTCTGATACCTTCGGATTATCCTTCCAAACAGCCTTTCCGCAAGGACTCTAAAAAGTTTTTCTACAGACCAAAGAAGTCCTACCCGCCAGCAGCCAGATGTTGTTCTGCTAGACCATTCCTCAAATCACAGTCTCGTCAGACCCGAAAAACAAAAGCCACAGAACAGCCCCCAGCCAGGTCCTGCTTCTAGCTTTTGACTCTCGCGTAGAGAGCAGCAGCCAGATTCCATTACCACACATACCAGTGGGAGGGCGGTTATGCCATTTCAACAACATATGGCAATCAATCACCTCGGACCACTGGGTCCTAGCAATAATTGCTCAAGGCTATCATCTCAATTTTCTCTCCATCCTACCGGATTCCCCGCCTATAATGGCGTGGAAAACATCCGACCATTCATTGCTCCTGGAGCAGGAGGTCTCCCTCCTACTCCAGTCCAAAGCAATAGAACCAGTACCATTCCCTCAGCAAGGTCTCGGATTCTATTCCTGGTACTTTCTAATACCCAAAAGATCGGGAGGCGTTCGTCCAATTCTGGATCTACGAGCCCTCAACAAGTACCTCCAGAGAGAAAAGTTCAAGATGGTAACCTTGGGCTCGCTTCTTCCTCTTCTACAAAGAGGAGACTGGCTCTGCTCTCTCGACCTCCAGAACGCATACGCTCATATTGCGATAACTCCATCTCATCGCAAATACCTGAGGTTTCTCTTGGGCCCAAGCACTATCAGTTTCGCGTGCTCCCATTCGGCCTAGCGTCTGCACCATGAGTCTTTACAAAATGCCTCATCGTGGTTGCCGCCTTCCTCAGGACTCAAGGTGTTCACGTCTACCCCTATCTGGACGATTGATTAATCAGGGCTCCGACTCAGCAAGCCGCTTTGTCATCCCTACATCTCACCTTAAACACTCTGATTTCTCGTCAACTATGACAAATTCTGCTTAGTCCCATCTCAAACCTTATCGTTCATTGGGGCAAACTTGGACACCTTACAAGCAAAGGCTTTCCTGTCTCGACAACGAGCCCTCACTCTCGTGTCTCTGACGCATTAGCTGCAGTCTCAATGCTCGATGACTGCTTATCGTTTTCTCATCCTCCTAGGACACATGGCGTCCTCAGTTCAGGTCACCCCAATGGCTCGCCTGGCCATGAGAGTCATGCAGTGGACCCTAAGGTTGCAATGGACTCAACCCTTCAGCCCCTGTCGATCATTGTCCACGTCACCGACTCACTCTGTCTGTCTCTTGCCTGGTGGACGAATCAAATCAATCTTCTACAGGGCTCGCCCTTTCAGGCGCCAAAGCCTCAAATAACTCTAACCACCGATGCGTCCAACTTCGGGTGGGGAGCCCATGTGGCCGATCTCCAAGACACAAGGTTCTTGGTCTCCAGAGGAAGCCAAACACCAGATAAATTTCCTGGAACTACGAGCAATTCGATATGCTCTCAGAGTATTTCAGGATCACCTGTCCAATCAAGTCATCCTGATCCAGACGGACAACCAGGTGGCCATATGGTACATCAACAAAAAGGGAGGCACAGGATCCTACCTTCTGTGTCAGAAAGCTGCACAGATTTGGGCGGAGGCCTTCTCCCACTTGATGTACCTCAGGGCCACCTACTTGCCGGGAGTGGACGTGTTGGCAGACAAGTTGAGTCGCACCTTCCAACCGCACGAGTGGTCTCTAAACCCCTCAGTAGCGAACTACATCTTCCAAAAATGGGGTTATCCTCAAATAGACCTCTTTGCGTCACCCCAGAATCGCAAAGTAGGCAATTTCTGCTCTCTCACTCACAGCCAACATTATCCACCAAGAGACGCATACTCCCTATCATGGGTAACTGGTCTCCTATTTGCATTCCCTCCACTTCCACTTCTCTCGAAGACTCTCGTGAAGTTATGTCAGGTCAAGGGAACCATGATCCTGATAGCACCCCACTGGCCCCGCCAGGTATGGTTTCCAATACTTCAGGATCTCTCCATTCGCAGGCACATTCCTCTGGGAACAGAACCGCTTCTAATCACTCAAATGACTGGTGCCTTTGCCACCCCAATCTGCAAGCCCTGTCTCTGACTGCATGGGTGTTGAAACATTAATCCTTCAGTCGCTTAACCTTTCTGATCCAGTCTCCCATGTCTTGACTGCTTCACGGAAGCCTTCCACGAGAAAATCGTATTCTTACAAATGGAACAGGTTCACGTCATGGTGCTCTTCTTAGGCCCTTGACCCCTTTACCTGTCTAATCCCGCAGTTTCTAGACTACCTCTGGCACTTGTCCGAGTCAGGTCTTAAAACTTCCTCCATCAGAATGAATGTCAGTGCGGTAGTCGCCTTCCATAAAGGTATCGGGGGTGTCCCTATCTCAGTATAACCCCTTGTAACATGCTTCTTGAAGGGCTTGCTTCACCTCAAGCCTCCACTGCGTCCTCCAGCCCCTTCTTGGGACCTCAACCTGGTTTTGGGTTGGCTCATGAAACCACCATTTGAGCCTCTTCAATCTTGTGAGCTTCGCTATCTCACATGGAAAGTGATTTTCCTTTTGGCAATCACTTCGGCTCGCAGAGTTAGTGAACAACAGGCCCTAGTTACCTATCTGCCTTACACTAAACTTCTGCAGGACCGGGCGGTACTTCGCACTCAACCTAAGTTCTTGCCTAAGGTAGTATCAGAGTTTCATCTCAATCAATCCATCATACTACCTACCTTTTTTCCCAGGCCCCATTCCAATCCAGGAGAGCAGGCTCTGCATATCCTTGACTGCAAACGGGCTCTAGCGTTCTACCTAGACTGTACAGCTGCCCACAGAAAGAGCACTCAATTATTTAACTCTTTCCATCCTAACAAATTGGGGCAGCCAGTAGGTAAGCAGACTCTCTCCTCCTGGCTAGCGGATTGCATATCCTTTTGCTATCAGCAAGCGGGCATTCCACTTCAAGACTGTGTTAAAGCACACTCTGTGAGGGCCATGGCGATTTCAGTAGCACAGCTACTATAGGAGCCGCTTCCTGACATTTGCAGGGCTGCCACTTGGAGTTCTCTCCATACTTTTATAGCTCACTATTGCCTAGACCAGTGGTTCTTAACCTTTTTCTGTCGGGACACACCTGACAGGTGGTTCTCACATGCGTGACACACTGACCTATGATCGTCACGGGGCTAGATGTAAAAGTACAGTTTGCATCCACGGGAACCCCCCTGACCCACAATAATGGATGTAAAGCAGAATTATGACATTCCCCATACAACTCACCCTACAAAAAAGATATTCTGGTTCTGGTGTCATCTCAGTTAGAGCAACTCAAACTCCTTCTGCTTCCAGGCTCAATAGCCCTACTTATGAAAAGACAGCAGTTTACCACCAATGCATGTCCTCTTGAGAAAACATAACAAATAAGACTGATAAAATGCTTACATGCTAGTAAAATATCTCATCTCGGTAACAGACACAGAACCGACTTAACATACTCCCAGGATCTGTAGTAATGCACATAAACTAATCCGCACACAGTTACACCTGTATTATGGAATACACTCAAACAGGAGCAACCCTATCTATGAAAGGCAACACTACAAATATTAAATCAGGCCCTAAAAACCAATACACCTCTTATTAGGAAAACAGAACTAGCAAGCAGCTATAGATCCCCACACAGAAATAATTGTAAAACTATACTAATAAGCAGAATAAATGTTTCAAAACAGCTATGAACAGAATAACATCCAACAATTAAAACTCATAAAAACTATTAAAAATTCTCCAAACACCAATAAAATATTTCAAAAAAAGCAGACACATCACATAATATTAAATAATTAAAATGGCAGTCAATCAAGAAAAATAAACTTAAAAAGCCACCTTTACTTACCTCCTCCAGCAGCTCTCCTACTCCTCTTCCATGCAGGCCGTAGCACACAGCAGAAGCAGCAGTAGAGGCTAAGCTCTATACTCATGGTCCTCTTCCTTAGTGCCCATGTCTCTCACACACACACCATACCAGTCATGCCCCCATGACCAATTTCTGTCTCTCACACACCAATCATCTCCCAGTCTTTGACACACACACACCAGTCACCTTCCTGAACAGCTTCTCTCATGCTATACACATACACAGGCTTCCCACTCCCGTGTTCTACTTACATATATGGGCTTCTCACTCTCATAATCACTTTCTCTGTCTCACCACACCAGTCTCTCACTCCCATGCTTGTTCTCTCCACATGCACGGGCTTCTCATTCCCATAATCACTTTCTTTCTCTCACACACACACTCACAAACAAACACCAGTAACCTGATCTCTCTCATGCATACACACACAGGCTTCCCACTCCCATGTTCTCTTTCAGATATACAGGCTTCTCACTCCCATGCTGTGGGAAGAAGAAAAGGCCAGCCACGGCTGCCACAGCTTCTTTTAGCACTGCTGCCGTTCCCACTGGGCTTGAACGTGCTGATAGCCCAGCGGAAACGGCAGCAGGGAAGAAAGAGCAGCGGGAGAGACCGGGAGCACGCGACACACCAGTTGAGAAGCGCTGGCCTAGACAAAGCCAGAAGACAAGATTCCATCTTCGGCCAGTCTGTCTTGCGTAACTTATTTACGACGTGACATACCAACACCCTTCTGCCTCCCCCAAATTGTACCCCAATTGTTGTGCCTGTTGCACATCTTGGGTACATTTGGTGCATGTCCGGACATCCTCAGCTCGGTACTCACCCATATGTGAGGACTACCATCCTGCTTATCCTGTGAGAAAGCAAATGTTGCTTACCTGTAACAGGTATTCTCACAGGACAGCAGGATGTTAATCCTCACGAAACCCGCCCGCCACCCCGCGGTGTTGGGTTCGTTTTCTTATTTTATTTTTCGGCACTGCCTGTAGCTTTGTAACCATACTGAAGAGGGACCCCTGCTGGCTGCAGGGTTGGTGCCATACTGGGCATGCCCAGTGGGGGCCAGTCAAAGTTCTAGAAACTTTGACAAAAGTGTTCCGTGATTGGGCTCCATCCTGTGATGTCACCCTTATGTGAGGACTAACATCCTGCTGTCCTGTGAGAACACCTGTTACAGGTAAGCAACATTTGCTATGTCACCTGATCAAGGTTTATCAAGACAAAATTTTTCAGAAGCAGGCATTAAAGCATAATCTGAGCATTAAGAACTATAGAGGTTAACAGCTGTGTAGCACCTACAGACATACTGTTACCAAACTGAGTTTCATTAGTTTCAGCTTTAAGGGTCCAAACCCATATCTTTGAAAATGTGTCATCAGGATTTGTAAGGGCCAGCTCATTTATATATGATTAAACTTAAGCAGTACTTCATCTCCATAATTAAAATCACTTTTAAAAGGGTTACGCGTGTAATATACACGCGTAACCCTTTAAAAGCCTCCTGCGCGCGCCGAGCCTATTTTGCATAGGCTTGGCGACACGCGCAAGCCCCGGGATGCACGTACGTCCCGGGGCTTGAAAAAATGGGGTGGGGAGTGGGCGGGCCGGAGCCTCCAGGCACAGTGGCCATTTGCCACTGTGCCTGGGATTGCGGGCTGGCCGTTGCCGGCCCGCACAACCTAGGCCTGCCCAGAGGCTGGCGCAACTTAAAAATTAAAGGTAAGGGGGGGGGGGGGTTTAGGTAGGGCTGGGGGTCAGGTTAGGTAGGGGAAGGTGGGGGGGGGGGGGGGGGGGGGGGCGGAACGGAGGAAGGTGTGGCTCGGCGTGCGCAAGTTGCACAATTATGCACCCCCTTTTGCTCACCGACCCTGGATTTTATAACATGCGCGCAGCTGTCGGGTTGCGCGCACAATTCTACGCCTGCGTATAGTTTTTAAAATCTGGCCCTTAGTTCTCAACTGTACTGAACTGGCCCATTTCTATATAGGAAAGAAAAAGAAATAGGATTTCTAAGGATTGTGGGCATCTGACACACATGAAAGGTATCAGCCAGGAATCATAGCTGTTCTATTATCTGTGACAGAATTATCAATGAAATTGGATGAATAGTTATAAAGCATTTGGGTGAGGGAGGGAGTGGAGAGGGAATAAACAGGGATATGATGATTTTATAAAGCCTGTTACCCTGTTAAAAAAAACAAACAAACCCATAAAAGAAAAACTAGGCTTAAAATTAAACCACTAAAATTATGAAATATGTAAAACATTTCTATTTTACAGATTGTTCAGATTCACAAACTATGTAAAAGTGGACTATTTTACTATAGCTCATCATGTTGATATACATTGTACTCTTTTGCAGAAATGAAGCCATCTCCATCATGATCATTCTTCTGAAATATATCTTTCAAAATCCTGTCCTCGGTACCTTCATCTCGTGGTTTACCATCCTTCTTAAAATCTTCCATCAAGAAAAGTTTTATCTGTTATAGAAGACGATTATTGTAAACACAAAAGGATTAACATCCTAACTTGTTCACCCATACACAAGTTTACTTTGTGGTCACATTTCCATAGGGGCATTAAATTCGTATTCCTATCTGTGTGCCCTATCAAAGTAGAGAAATTCCGGCTACCCACTTTCTCTTTTATAAATCTTGAGTGCTCATAGTGGTTTACAAAATAAATACATAAATGCAGCATTTAAAATTAAATATTTACCAACTCTACACTCAAACAGTAACATAATGAGAATTAATTTTATTAGAGGAGATGGGCACCATTTACTTGTAATTTGCTTACCACTTTAACAAACATGACCTAGATAGTAGATGCTGTAAGAAGATGCATCTGGAGGCTCTGGTGGCATTTCACCCTCAGGGCTAATGCAGATGCAATCATTGGAACTGCTATACTTGTGCCCAAGACCTTAATTTGAAGCCCTGTTCATTCAGGGCCACATGAATGGTTGATTATCTGCTAGTATTGGATCTGTGGTATTTTTATTTCTCATGCTGCAAAAGAGATTCAGGTTAGCTCCAGGGATTATGGATTCTGTGATATAGCGATTTAGCCTGTGCTTTTTTTTTTTTTTACAGTTCTGAATTTCACAGAATAACAACCAAGTTTAAAACCAAAGGTCCAAAGTACTTTTTACAAAACTAGAAATATTTTAACCCCTGGGTGCTTATTACATTTTTGCTTTCCCTAGCCATATAGTTATCTGATACTGCTTTCCACCAGGATGTATATATATATATATATATATATCGAGTGCCTTCGTAAAACATATTGATCTTATACAAAATAAAATATTAATTAAGAACATATTTATTACTATAAAAGGATGCAAACCTTAAAATCACAAACTGCAGTTAACACTGCTAGTACAAAAAACCTCTCATAGAAATACAATATGTGGGATTTATGCATTCATTAAAAGTGAGTTATGTTTTAAATGATAATAACATTGACTGTTGGTGAACGAAGTCTCATGTACCTCATCTTGGGAGAGTTGTTTGTCTTGGTTTGAGTCTATCTTGTTAAATGCACTGACACTACGTGGTCCCTGGGTGACTGCATACAGCTCAATCTCAAAAATCAGGGTAGCATTTGGTGGAATCTTGCCTTGTAGAAATAAAAGAGCAGAAAAAAAACCATTTTAATAATTCCAAAAAGCTGTGTTCTGAAATAATATGATGTAGGTACATACCACTATTTTATAGTCAAGTAAACTTTTTTTTTTTTTAACCTATAGCTCATACTTGTGAATCCTTTTCCTCTTAAAGATGATCTCGGGAATTTAAAAAAAAATAATAGGACCAATGCATGGGGACTGGTAGTGGAATAAGTCTGTCCCTCTTTCATCAAAAAACTGTGCATTCAAACATGGCAGTAGGCTCCCTGGTTCTGACTGACAATATATTATTTCTCCATTTGTCAGTGGTCAGAGAAGCAATAGAGAGCTACCATATGAGCCTTTTTCAAAAAGAGTGCAGCTTGATAACCATCATTTGTACTACACTTTTCCAGCAGAAAGCATTCAAAGTGTATTACAAAGGAATATTGTTGCAGTACAGATATTGAAAATACAGTAGCTTGGAGGGGGTAGCTGTTTACAAAGAGAAAAAAACATAGGTTCTAAACTTTCATCAGTAATTACTTATTCACAGATGCAGATATTGGGGATGTTGATTTACAGTGTGTGTGGGGGGGTTAACATTTATACAGGTATACATATACTCCTTGTAGTGAGGTAATATAATAAACAAGTCCCATGCACTTCTTTAGTTCCCCAGTAGTACAGAGTGAAAAATTACTACTTACCTAATAATTTCCTTTTCCTTAAGGTAGACAGATGGATTCAGGACGAGTGCAATATGCACCTCTGCCAGCAGATGGAGATGGAGCAAACTGATGTCACAGTATATATACTCCTGCAGTGACATCAGCCTGCCAGTATTCTCTTCAAAAGCAACTGTGGCAGACTAGCAAAAATCCTGATTAAAAAACATATAACCATTTCAATACTCAGCCAATTTGAAACACTGAGCTCAGACAAGATACACATTAACACTAGTCTAGGGACTGAATGAACACTTACCAATAATCCACTGGAACATGTAGTCACACAGGAGGACCATCACTCAATTATTCGGCAGCCAAGGGTAAGAAGCTGAATCCATTTATCCACCTTAAGGAAAAGGAAATTATCAGGTAAGTAGTAAATTCTCATTTCCTAGCATGTGGATAGATGGATTCAGGACCAGTGGAATGTACCCAAGCTACTCCCGAGTAGGGTGGAAAGCTGCCAGTCAGCACTGCAAGTGCAAAGGCTGCGTCCTCCTGGGCTTGCAGATCCAGTTGATAAATCCTGGAAAACGTGTGTAAGGAGGACCACGTCGCAGCTTGGCAAATGTCAACGGGAGACAACAAGCTAACCTCCACCCATGACACTGCCTAAGCCCTAGTGGAATGAGCCCTAACCTGAGTAGGCAATGGTTTTTCAGCATCCACACACACCCGGCCATGACTACCTCCTTAATCCAGCGAGCTACTGTACCCCATGAAGCTGGTTCGCCCTGTTTTCCTCCACCATGAAGGACAAACAGATCATCCATCTTTTGGAAAGGTTTAGAAACCTCCAGATACCGCACAACATGTTTCTTGACATCCAAGGGATGCAACAGGCAATAGTCTTCTGCATCTCTTTCCTTATCCAAAGATGGCAAAGAAATGGACTGATTCAAGTGAAAATCTGAGACCACTTTAGGCAAGAATGAAGGAACAGTACGCAGCAGTATCACTCCTGGAGTTACTCAAAGGAACGGCTCCCAGCAAGCCAAGGCCTGCAGCTTGGAAATTCGATGCACAGAACATATCACCACCAGAAACACTGTTTTCAAGGTCAATAACTGCAAGGAAAAGCTACGCAGCAGTCAAAACGTTAGGGCCCACCAAGAAATCCAACACCAGGTCAAGACTCCACAAGGGAGGATGAAGATGTTTCAATTTCTTCAAAAAACGGGTCACATCAGGATGAGACGATAAGGATTCACAATTCACTTGGCCCCTGAAATGGGCCAGAGCTACAACCTGTACCTTCAAGGAATTAGGGCCAAACCTTTATTTAACCCATCCTGGAAAAATTCCAAAATGAATGGGATCTTAACTAAATGAGGAAGAACACCTTAAATCTCACACCAAGCCTCAAACACTCGCCAAACCTGCACAGAGGCCAAGGAAGTAGATAACATTCGAGCTTATAGCAAGGTGGCAATCACCGCAGAAGAATATGCATGCTTCAACAAACGAGCCCCCTCAAGGGCCATACTGTAAGACAAAACCAAGTCGGATCTTTGTGAAGGAGTCAGATCTTTGTGAAGGCCCCTGCTGCAACTGATTCTTGTGTGGTGGAAGACAAAGGGGAGTTTCTACCAGGAGTCTTTGCAGATCTGTATACCATGGTCTTCTGGACCAATCCAGTGCCACCAGGAACACCATCCTTCTGTGGCTTTAAAACCTGCAAACTATTCTTCTCAACATGGGCCACAGGGGAAAGGCATACAGCAGCTTGCCTTCTGGCCAGACTAGCAGGAGAGCATCGATACCCAACTGTTGCGTCCATCTGTCTCAGACGGCTTCGACCTCTGTGCCTCACCTTTCTTCTTGCTCTCTCCACTAGCCTTGGGAAGATGGCTGCCGCCGCGTCTTCATGCCACTCTCTCTGGGGTCCCCGGAATGGCAATGGCAAGGCTATCCGTCATGGTTCTCCTGAGGGCCTCCTAGGGTGCGCGCGCGCACGCCACCCACATCTTTATCCACGTCAGGTGCCTATCTGGGATATCAGGTACTCGCTCCTCGAGGGCCTGCTCTCCCTGCCTTGGTGCCTGCAATCCAATTACTTCTGCCTGCTGGAATCTCCATCAATACAGCTATCAACTTAGTGAGTAATCTAACCTTTATCAGTCTGTCTCATCTACAGCTCAGCACTGGAAACCTGCATCTGGAACTCCTTATATCACCGTGTGCTGCTAACATCTACCATTGTGAGACGGGTCTCCTCGGCCGAGGGCCCCTGGACTGCTACTACTGGATCACCTCACTACTGCCACCTCTGGTGGTATCATTCAGCTGTATAATAAAGACAAATCTTCTGTGTTTGCGTGTCTCGAGTCTAGCCTAGTACTGCGGTTCCTTATGGGGCTCCTCCCCGTGGGAGTGGCCATCACCGCAGTACCCAAGAATCCACTCCAACACCTCAAAACCATAACACCAAGGACCTCGGATCTCTCCTGCGACTAAAAAATCGAGGAACCTTTGCATTGCGAGAAGTTGCCAGCAGGTCTAGGAAAGAAGGCCCCAGCGATCCACTATCAGCTGAAAAGACTCGTCCGACAATACCCATTCTACTGGGTCCAGACTCTCTATACTGAGAAAGTCTGCTCTTATGTTGTCTTTTCCTGTATTGTGAGAGGCCGAGATCACCTGGAGATGTTCCGTCCATTCCAGAAGTTGGTCTATTTTCTGCGACACTTGCTGCCTCTTGGTTCCTTCCTGTCGATTGATGTAAGACATCATCGTTGCCTTGTCTGACATTACTCGGACCACTTGATCCTGCAGTCTGCCACTGAACTGCAAGCATGCTAACCGGACCACCTGATCTTCCAGGTGATTGATGCTCCAGAGAGACTCTTCTGTATGCCATCATCCTTGTACGGTTAGCTCCCCAACCCTGGAGATTCGCATTTGTCGTGAGTACCAACCAGTCCGGTGATGTCAGGGAAACACCCTCTCTCAGATGATCTGCCTGCAACCACCACTGAAGGTGAGAGATTTCCATCAGCAAGTGGAGTCGAACCAAATAGTCCTGAGACTGTGGATTCCAACGAGACAGCAGAGAGTGCTGAAGAGGATGCATATGCACTCTCGCCCACGGCACTACCTTGGTTTGATGCCGTCATCAAACCAAGTACCTGTAGATAGGACCACATTGTCAGAAGTATAGTGGACACCAAAAGACGTACCTGTGACATCAACTTCTGAATCCGAACTTCTGCCATGAAAACTTTGTCCTACCTCATGTCAAACCAAACCCCCAGATACTGCAATGACTGAAGACTGTTTTTGGCTAGGTTCACCACCCAACTGAGCTCCTGCAACAGGGAGATCACTTTGTGGGTCACCATGCAGCTCTCTTCCAAAGAATTGGCTCGATTCAGCCAGTTATCCAAATACGGGTATACTAGGATTCCATCCTTTCTCAACTCTGCTGCCACCACCACCATAACCTTGGAAAAAGTATTGGGAGCGGTGGCTAGACCAAAAGGTAGCACCCGAACTTGATAATGGTGCTCCAACATCGCAAAATGCAGAAAATGGTGCTCCAATCAGATGGGAAAATAGAGATAGGCATTGGGCAGATCCAGAGAGATCAGAAATCTCCCCAACTGCATGGCCATTATTACTGAGCGCAAGGTTTCCATGCGAAAATGAGTCACCCGCAAATGACGGTTGACTCTTTTTGAGATCCAGGATGGAACCAAAGGAGCCCTCTTTCTTAGGTACAATGAGATAAATGGAACATCATCCCGTAGTTTCTTGAGATGTAGGCACTGGAACCACAGCCCTCAGACTGAGGAGCCTTGACAGCGTAGACTCCACTGCTGCCTCTTCTGTGGGGAGTGGCAAGGAGACACCACGAACATGTCCCGAGGAACACTACGAAATTCTGGTGCATATCCTTCTCGTATCACCTCCAGGACCCACTGATCCGATGTGATCTCGACCTACCTCTGACAAAAGAGAGAGGCATCCTTCTATCTCTTGTTCCTGAGGGTAGGTCGGCAAACCTTCGTTGTGAGGCTCAGGAAGATCTGCTACCCAAGCCCATTGTCTCACTTAGGTTGTCTGGGATGAAAGGACTGAGACCTGCTGAAAGGCTAAGTCCTCTAAAAGTTTGGCCCTCTATAGGGGCAAAACCGCTTGGAATCCCTGAGATGACCCCCTCATACCACAGGGGCACTGCAACTACTTCTTATCCTCAAGCAACCAAGGAACCAGTTTCTCCAACTTACTCCCAAACAAGAGCAAGCTTTTAAAAGGCAATTTCATAAGATTAGTTTGGAGGTCGCATAGGCTGACCAATTTCGCAGCCATAATTGACTCCTGCTGCTATTACCGAAGCCACTCCTCTAGCCGAGGTACAGACCAAATCACAGCCCACATCTGCTAAAAAAGGCGGCGGCGGGTTCCATAACTGCTCTGGTATTCACTCCAGAATCATCAACCACCTGAGAGAGCAGACAAGAGCAAGCCACCAGGGAACAACAGGATGCTATCTGCAATGTCATTGCCAATACTTCAAATGCTTGCTTAAGGATAGCCTCAATTCTATCATGAACATCCTTCAAGGCCACTCCTCCCTCCACAGGGATAGTTGTCCGCTTAGAGAAGGCACAGACAAATGCATCCACTTGCAGAATATACAGATACTCTCTCACCACTGGATCTAGGGTGTACAGGTCTGACCACCTTTGAAATTTGCTTCGGGCATCCCATTCAAGATCATTCAATTCTTGAATGGTTTCCATAACAGGGAAAAAAAACAAGAGGCTTTACACAAAGAAACCAAAATGGGATTTTTCTTTGGCTCATACATGGAATCTTCCCCAGGCACTCCTAGCATCTTCAAAGTCTGGGAAATCAGGGCTGGCAGTTCATCTCTATGAAAGAACCACAACATAGTCCTGTAAGGTTCCAGTCCCGGAGGAATTTCACCATCTTCCAGAGAGGATCTGCCTCATCATCGGTGCCATCCGGATTCCTGTCGGGAGTACCCGCAACTAACTGACGAGTGCTTCAGCGCTTAAACATAGTACCAGAAGAGGGAGAGGCCACTGTCTGAGGATCTGACCTGACAGGATTGGACATGACTTAGGACTGTGCCTGAAGAAAGGATTGCAGTTTTTGGGTAGACTTTTTTCAAGAAAAGACAGAAGGATCCATGCCAAAACCAGAAGGCACTTCTGCTGGGCCCACTGAGCTGCCAACCCCTGCTGAGGAACTAGTCAAGGGAGTTCCAAGGTCAGGCATTCCTCCAGTCAAGTCCTTAACCAGGCCATTATCAAGCTGGGAAGAATCAGCTTAGTAAAATCAGAGGAAGATAAATCTCCCTGAGCCTCTAAGCAACACTGTCACGTATTAGAGGGCACTCCATGCTGAGATGCCCAAACATGACAGGCAACAGTGAGAGAAAAGTGCTTAGGTTTCTTGGTCAACAGTGCCATTAGTTCGTCAGTATGCTTCACAGGTGACTGAAGATGTGCGTCCAGCCGATTCGCGCTGAAAAAGTTTAAGTGCACAAAATTTATGCACACAAAAGTTAGGAACTCCAAGTCTATGCACTGCAAAACTAAGCGCAGTCACTGCGCCAAACCTGTGCACACAACCGATACTTGTTAGAATGTGCGCACAAGCAGCACGTCCAAAAGAAAATGGGTGCACAATTTGGATGCACAGCTGGATGCACTGTGCACACTGATGATCCTGTAGAGGGCAGCTGAACGCATACAAAAGGGCACAAAAATGAATATCACATGGTCTGATCATACACCTATCGAGCTTGATATTTTTTTTCAAGATTTGGATAGTGGCCAACGCTTCTGGCATTTAAATGAAAGTCTCTTAAATCTTTGGGTGCACAGTTAAAAGAGTATTTTCAACTGCATGGTTTGGGATTGCTCTAAAGCAGAGGGACAGGGTCTTTTAATTTTGCATGATACCTACCATAAGAAAGGGAGTCCAAGCGGTCTCAATTGATGACCAAAATTGCACAACTGTCTCATGAGCATATGCAGACTCAATCCAAATCAATTTTTAAACAACTATCCTTAGCTGGGTTTGAGTTGCAGTCGCTGGATAATGATATGTTGCTCCATCAGTTTGAGATAACTAAACAGGTGTACTTTGAAGGACAGAACTAAACAGGTGTACTTTGAAGGACAGAACAAGGCTGTCCTTCAAAGTACACCTGTTTAGTTATCTCAAACTGATGGAGCAACATATCATTATCCAGCGACTCATATTTTGGTAACTCCCTTGACTGATATGTTTAATTTTATTAGGGACGGGGACTCTTTCACAGTCAATTCTAATGTGGCTGGGATCTCAGTTCTAATGAAACCTGACAGGGACCCCACCCTTTGTAGGTTCTAATGATCAATTTTCTTAATTAATTTAGAGTCCTAGCCAAGCGCTTGAATAAGATTATGCCAATGCTGATTAACTGTGACCAAGTACGTAAAATTGTTGATCTTCTATGGTGGGCATGTAAGGAAAACATCCCATCTATATTATTATCCATTGATGATGAGAAAGCATTTGACATAGTGCACTGGTCCTTTTTATTTAAGACACTGTAAAAAAATGCAGTTTGGACCTTTTTTTTCTTCAATGGATTGGGAAGTTATATGAATCACCAAAATCCCGAGTTAAGGTCAATGGAGGTTATGGGGACTGCTTTGGGATAGGTCGAGGAACGAGGCAGGGCTGCCCCTTGTCCCCATTATTGTTTGCCCTTTTCTTGAAAGCTCTAACCACTAGAGGGTGTTTGCCAGACCAGATTGAAGGTGATCTATGCTTAAAGCTCTCTCTTTGCTGATGACATCTTATTTACCCTAACTGACTTCTGCTACTCACTGGCAGGTGTGATGGCTGAATTGAGGCGGTTCAGCTCAGTCTCTGGATTCAAGGTCAACTATGACAAATCTGAAATTCTAAATGTTAATCTAAGTGAACCTGATATTTGTAGTCTCCACCAGCAGTTCCCTTTTAGATGGGCTAATGTAGAGATTACTTACCTGATAATCTCGTTTTCCTTAGTGTATGCAGATGGACTCAAAACAAGTGGGTATAGTGTGCTCGTGCTAGCAGCTGGAGACCGATCTGACGTCAGCACGGGTACATATACCCCCGCAGGAAGTGCAGCAATTCAGTAATCTTCCTTGCAAAAGCTTTATGGATATATGTGTAACTGACCGATCGATTAAATGAACAGGATTACCCTGACCGATTGATAGTAGCTGGAGACCGCCAGTGTTCTCAACCGGAAGGCGTTGACACCCGAGAGGGTGGATGGCCTATTATAAGAAAAGTATGGCTATCCGTGCGTCGGTGAATCCCCATGTATGCCGGCAGCCGGGCGGGATGCTGAGTCCATGTGCATACACTAAGGAAAACGAGATTATCAGGTAAGTAATCTCTACATTTCCTAGCGTGTAGCAGATGGACTCAAAACAAGTGGGATGTTCAAAAGCTATTCCTGGACTGGGCGGGAGGCTGCCCGAGGTCCGTTCAGGATTGCCCTCGCAAATGCTGTGTCCTCCCTGGCCTGGATGTCCAGACGATAGAATCTGGAGAAGGTATGGAGGGAGACCACGTCGCCGCTCTACATATTTCTGCAGCCGACAGCATCCTAGTTTCTGCCCAAGAGGCTGCTTGCGCTCTGGTAGAGTGAACCTTGACCCATAGAGGCGGTGGTTTTCCTGCTTCTACGTAGGCTGCCTTGATAACTTCTTTGATCCAGCGGGCGATGGTTGCCTGTGAGGCCGCTTCCCCTTGCTTCTTCCCGCTGTGAAGGACGAACAGGTGGTCCGTCTTTCGTACTGCCTCTGACATTTCCAGGTATCTGGACGGCAGCCTGCCGATGTCGAGATGGCATAGTATTCGACCTTCTTCCGACTTCTCCAAACCTTCCGTGGTAGGCAAGGATATGGTTTGGTTGAGGTGGAATTGTGAGACTACTTTGGGTAAGAAGGAAGGAACCGTGCGAAGATGGATAGCCTCTGGGGTGATGCTGAGAAACGGATCACGGCAGGACAGCGCTTGTAGCTCTGAGATGCGGCGTGCTGAGCATACGGCCAGCAGGAACACCATCTTCAAGGTTAAAAAACGGAGGGACAGGCCTCGAAGTGGTCTGAAGGCGTGTCCCGCTAGGAATTCCAAGACTAGGTTGAGGTTCCACAGGGGCACTGGCCACTTCAGTGGCGGGCGAATGTGTTTGACTCCTTTCAGGAAACGTGAAACGTCTGGGTGTGTGGCAATGCTGTTGCCGTCACTCCAGGGACCGTAGCAGGATAGCGCTGCCACTTGAACCTTGATGGAATTGAGGGACAGACCCTTCTGAAGGCCATCTTGCAGGAAATGCAAAATGATAGGGATTTTAGCGGCATGTGGATCGGTGCTGTGAGTTTCGCACCAGGCTTCAAATACTCTCCAGATCCTTATATATGTTAGTGATGTGGAGAACTTTCGCGCTCGGAGGAGTGTATCTATTACCGGCCCCGAGTATCCTCTTTTCTTCAGTCTAGCCCTCTCAATGGCCAGACCGTAAGAGAGAATTGAGCTGGATCCTCGTGGAGGATGGGACCTTACCGTGTGGAGGCAGGGGAAACGGAGTCCCTGCCAGTAGTCTTCTCATGTCTGCGTACCAGGGTCTTCTTGGCCAGTCCAGGGCCACTAGAAGAACTAGGCCTCTGTGCCGCTGAATCTTGTGTATAATGGCGCCCAGCAGGGGCCATGGAGGAAAGGCATATAGCAGGATCCCCTGAGGCCATGGCTGTACCAGGGCATCAATCCCCTGGGATAGAGGATCCCGCCTGCGGCTGAAATATCTGGGTACTTGAGCATTGGACCTGTCCGCTAGTAGGTCCATGCCCGGCGTCCCCCACTGATCCACAATCATCTGGAAAGCTGTGGGCGACAGCTGCCATTCCCCTGGATTTAGGCTTTCTCTGCTGAGGAAGTCTGCCGTGGTGTTGTCCTTCCCGGCGATGTGGACGGCGGAGATATCCTGGAGATTTGCTTCCGCCCAAGTCATCAGGGGGGCTATTTCTAGGGATATCTGTTGGCTTCTGGTTCCGCCCTGTTGGTTGATGTATGCCACCGTGGTGGCGTTGTCCGACATCACTCTGACCGCTCTGTTTCGAAGTCTGTGGGCAAATCGCAGGCACGCTAGCCTGACTGCCCGTGCCTCCATTCGGTTGATGTTCCACCGCGACTCTTCTCTGTTCCACCGCCCTTGGGCGGTGAGTTCTTCGCAGTGTGCTCCCCATCCGTTCAGGCTGGCATCTGTAGTGAGCAGGGTCCAGGTTGGGGAGGACATTCTTGACCCCCGGCTCATGTGGCCGGGCTGCAACCACCACCGTATCTGATTCCGCACTCTGGCTGGTAGAGGTAGGTGTACGGTGTAGTCCTGTGATCGTGGGCTCCACCGAGATAGGAGGGCGCGTTGTAATGGTCTCATATGAGCCCGCGCCCATGGTATCACCTCCAGCATGGATGCCATAAGGCCAAGGACCTGTAGGTAATCCCAAGCTGTGGGCCGGATGGTGCTCAGCAGGGCCTGCAGACGATTCCGGAGCTTTGCTCTCCTCTTGGCGGTCAGACTGACCTTGTCTTCCTGGGTGTCGAATCGGACTCCTAGGTATTCCAGCGACTGAGAAGGCTGTAGGGAACTCTTGTTCAAGTTTACCACCCATCCTAGGCTTTCCAGAAGAGATATAACTCTGTTGGTTGCCTGGTGGCTCTCCTCCGGGGACTTTGCCCTGATCAGCCAATCGTCCAGGTAGGGATGGACGAGGATTCCTTCCTTCCTGAGTGACGCCGCCACTACTACTATGACCTTGGTAAAGGTTCGCGGCGCGGTGGCTAACCCGAAGGGTAAAGCTCGGAACTGGAAGTGTTGAGTCAGGACTTTGAAGCGTAAATAGCGCTGGTGGTCCCGATGGATTGGGATATGCAAGTAGGCTTCCGACAGATCTAGGGATGTGAGAAACTCCCCTGGCTGTATTGCATTCTTGACAGACCGCAGGGTTTCCATGCGAAAGCTGGGGACCCGTAAGTGTCTGTTGACTGACTTGAGGTCCAGGACGGGTCTGAAAGTACCCTCCTTCTTGGGTACTATGAAATAAATGGAATAATGCCCAGAATTTTCCTCCCATGCAGGCACTGGGATTATGGCTTTTAGGGATAGGAGCCTCCGCAAGGTAACTTCTAGTGCCGCCCTCTTGAGGGGTGAACAAGGAGATTCCACAAACTTGTCCTGCGGGAGCTGAAGAAAGTCCAGGTAATACCCTTCTCGGATGATGGCGAGGACCCACTGGTCCGAGGTAATCTCGACCCACCTGCGGTAGTAGAGGGTTAGCCTGCCCCCTATGGCTGCTACTCCCGGATGGGTCGGCTGATTGTCATTGTGGGGTGCGGCTGGGACCAGAGCCCGAGCCGGTTCTCCTCTTGTTGTGCTTAGTCCGAAAGGACTGGTTCCTGGCCTGAGAACGAGGTGCTTGGTAGCGAGCCCTGTAAGGGTTGAAGCGCTGAGAGTTTCTACCTCTGGATGGCCTAGGAAAAGGGCGCTGGGCCCTCCTGGACCTGTCTTCCGGTAGACGGGGTAATGGAGAGGCGCCCCATTTATTAGCCAATTTCTCGAGATCGCTGCCGAACAAGAGGGCATTCTCGTGAGGTGAGTCTTGGAGGAGGAGTCGGCTGACCAATTACATAGCCAGAGGTGTCTTCTGGCTGCCACAGAGGATGATACTCCTTTGGCTGCTGTACGAACTAGGTTGGAGGCAGCATCAGTGAGGAACGAGAGGGCTGATTCCATTTCTTCTCCCGGGGTGTTGTTTATTTATTTTATTTATTTATTTATTTAAAGCTTTTCTATACCGGCATTCATGATACAATCATATCATGCCGGTTTACAGATAACAGGGGTGTGCAATAACTTTGTTCTTTTTAACCAGTGCAGAGGAAGCAAAAAGTTACAATATAACAAGGTTGTTGAAACTGGGGTAGGAAGAAGACAAGAATAAATATAAATCTTAACAGCGGTAGATTATTTACATTGTGCAGTAATGACTCTTCATAGGTTTAATTAAATTGTGCAGTAAGGTCTCTTAATGGATAATAGACTCTGGAGTGCTTGACTGCTGTAGGATCTCTCCTTGGATATTAGTTTCAGGAAAGGCTTGTTTAAATAGCCAAGTCTTTAGCCTTTTTCTGAATGTTAATAGGCAAGGTTCAAGTCTGAGATCAGGTGGTAAGGTATTCCAAAGAGCTGGTCCCGCTGTGGAGAAGGCTCGGTCTCTGAGTGTTCCTGGCTTGTGATAAGCAGGAGCGCGTCACCACAGTGCAGCAGGTCGCAATTCGTAGGGACATGGCTGCCACCTCAAAGGCTTGTTTCAGAATGGCGTCCATGCGCCGGTCATGTGCATCCTTGAGGGCCGCCCCTCCCTCCACCGGAATGGTGGTGCGCTTCACAATTGCGCTAACTATGGCGTCTACCATCGGGCACACCAGCAGCTCCTTGGTTGCTGGGTCTAGGGGGTACATGCTAGACAAAGCCCGACCCCCTTTGAAGGAAGCGTCTGGCGTATTCCACTCCAGATCGATTAACTGCTATGCTGCTTGTAGGAGGGGAAAATGGTGAGCCGTTGGACGCAGGCCCTCTAGCAGGGGGTTCATTCTGGGTTCCCCTGGGGTGCCCTGGTCTGGTATAGCCAGCTCCGACAGGCATTGAGAGACCAGGTCTGGAAGATCCTCCTTAGGAAAGAAGCATCTCATGGTTCGATATGGTTCTATCCCCGAGGGGAGTTCTCCCTCCTCGGGGGGCTCGCCATCTTCCTCAGAGTAATCTGAGTCCCCATAAGTGGGGCTCCCGGGTGGCCATGCGTAGGTCTTGAGGGTCTCGGGGCAGGGTCATCCGGTGTGTATGGGTCCGGTCGGGGATCAGACTGCATCTTGACGAAGGCATGAATCCCCCTTGGCCTAGAGCTCTTATGCCTGAGTCTGGAGGTGCCGGCTCTGCGGCCGCATGGGCTCTCTTACGCTCCATCGTGTCTGAGCTCCTATCAATGAGCGCCTATAAGTGTGCGCTTATCAACGTGCGCCTACACGTATTAATGTGCGCCTATGGACGTGCGCCTATGAACGTGCGCGTAGCCATGTGCGCGTATGAACGTGCACCTATCAACGTGCGCGTATCAATGTGCGCCTATGCTATCAACGTGCGCCTATCAGCGTGCGCATATCACCAGCAATGGGCGCCCAAATCGTTTCGGGCGCCTAACATACGCGCCCGTCGTCTCGCTTAGATTGAGGCGGCGAACCAGGGCTGGTGAGCAGGCAAAGTGACCTCCGTGGCGGGTTGCCACGTAGGCAGACCCTGCTAATCCTCGCTCTTCGGAGACCAGTAAGTAAAGATGTACACCTTACCTTGTCTTCGGCGCTTCCCGGCTGCGACCCGGGCGGTCTCCGGCTGCGGGGGGAGAGGGTGATTACCGTCACCACCGCGCTCAAGGAAGTGCACCCGCTGCCTCTAAGCCGCGCCCGAACGTCGTCTCGCTTGGGGGCCAAGTCCTCACTGGGACCGAGGCTGCCTCTAAGCCGTGCCCGAGCCCTTCTCACTCGGAGGCTAGGTCCCTGCCGCGATCCGGCCACCGGACCGAGGCACTCACCTCCGAGGGACCGCGGAAATCACCTCGGGAAACTCAACTGGGGAAGGGACCCGAGGGTATCACCGCAGGAGTGCGGGGCTCGTCTTCAGGTAGGATTTCTTCTAAGAATTTAGTCGTTATAATTTGGAAAAACGCTCAACGAGCGTAAGGTAGCTCCAAACTGCTTTGGAGACGGAAATTACTGAATTGCTGCACTTCCTGCGGGGGTATATGTACCCGTGCTGACGTCAGATCCGTCTCCAACTGCTAGCACGAGCACACTATACCCACTTGTTTTGAGTCCATCTGCTACACGCTAGGAAAGCGTTCTCTTAAATATCTGGGAGTCCACATAGGCCCTACTGTAACTGATTTATTCACTTTGAATTATGTTCCTCTGGTGAAAGCTATCAATAAGGATATGGAGAAATGGGGTAGGGAAAACTTCTCTTGGTTGGGACGTATAGCAGTTATGAAAATGAATATTCTCTCTCGTTTTCTGTATTTGCTTTTAACTCTTCCAATCTTCATATCTGCTGCTATTTTACGTTCCTGGCAGAAGAAGATTTTTGATTTTATTTGGAGGCAGTGTCCACCAAAGGTCTGCCGGATGATATTGTTCCAGCCGAAGGCGCGGGGTGGCCTGGGGGTCCCCAATTTAATGTGGTATTATGCTGCATCCCAACTCCGAGTACTGCTGGATATTCATAGAAAACACTTTATGAAACAATGGGTTTTGCTCAAACAAGCGTTGATTAGAGCGATGCCCTTATTTGCCATATATAGATATATACATATATTTACATTTATTAGGTTTATAGACTGCCTGACACAGAATGGTTTAGGCAGTTAACAACGAAACATGCATAAAATAATTGACAATAAAAAGAAAACATAAAATTACATTAAAAAGCACAAAAGAATAGCAAATTAAAATACTGTTTCAAATCATAAAACTCAAACATAGGCAGATTTAAACAAATGGTCGGCGCTAATTTCTTCCGGCACCAGGAAAGTACACAGAAAAGCAGTAAAAACTGCTTTTCTGTGCACCCTCCAATTTAATATCATAGAGATATTAAGTCGGAGGTCCCGAAGAGCAAAAAAAGTAAAAAAATAAAAAATAAATAAAATTTGAATTCGGCCTGCGGCTGTCGGGCCGAAAACTGGATGCTCAATTTTGCCGGCGTCTGGTTTCTGAGCCCGTGGCTGTCAGCGGGCTTGAGAACCGACGCCGGCAAAATTGAGTGTCGGCTGTCAAACCCGCTGACAGCCACCGCTCCTGTCAAAAAGGAGGCACTAGGGACGTGCTAGCGTCCCTAGCGCCTCCTTTTACCAGGATCTATCGCTGGACCTAATTTAAATACTGAATCGTGCGCACCGGCGAGTGGCCGGTGCGCGCACCGAGAGTTCGCCCACTCTCCCGCAGACTTTACTGTATCGGCCCTTTTGTGTATAAATGTCCTCAAGCATTTTGTTGAGAATAAAATCCTGAGCCTAAAAGTAATTTCCAGTTAAATTGCAAGAGAAAGATTGTAGAGCATCTGGCAAAAGAGCAGAGAGATGAAAACTTTAAAAGGACAGAACATGTAGATGAGTGGGCAGAGGCATGCAGCATGCAGTTAATCCATACTACATACAGCTCCTGTTAAGCCTGGCTTAAGGAAATGTGTACAAGGCAGTTTACATTAATGACTGCAGTTGTTGTTGAGTCTCTGCTAGTGCCAAAATGAGATGAAGTGATAAAAAAATGTGAAAAGAAACAGCAAATGCAAGATGCCCATGTTGCCTCTCTATTCTCCATATCCCCTTCTACAGTAAAGAGACTGATCTAGGTCCCCTGAGCTATGGCATTTCCTCTAATTTAGGAGCAAAAAAAATATTGTGCTGCTGCCCACTATTAACCCTCATCCCTCAACCATGTATTCATATTTGAGGCAGAATTCTAATACCTATTTTGGTTTTTAAGGGGCCAATGTACTAAGCTATGTTAAAGGTAATGCATGTTAATAGCAATGGTAATATTTGTAAACTACCTTGAATTAGCGTTAAGGCAAATTCCAAGCTATTGAGATACAAAAGTATGCTAAACAGCTCATTTCCTATTAGCACAAAATGTAACGTAGACATAGTAACGCAAAAAATGTAACTATACCAATGACGTGTAGTTAACTTTTTTGTATTACATTTGCATTCTTCAGCGCACATGCTTTACTATTTGCATGAACATGTGCCTCATTTGCATCTCATTAACAGTGGCTATTTATTCATTTTATTTACTTAAAACATTTCTTTTACATTTCTTTTATGCTAGGCAAGATACATAACATATATACATAAAATCATTAACATAAATCTCAAGCAGATTGTGATAAATTGCAGGAGGATCTTGTGAAACTGGAAGACTGGGCTTCCAAATGGCATACGAAATTTAACTTTGGACAAGTGGATATCACATTTAAATTGTTGGCTCAGTGTGCTGTGGCGATCAAAAAAGCAAATAGAATGTTAGGAATTATTAGGAAGGGAATGGTTAATAAAACAGAAAATGTCATAATGCCTCTGTATCGCTCCATGGTGAGACCGCACCTTGAATACTGTGTACAATTCTGGTCGCCGCATCTCAAAAAAGATATAGTTGCAAAGGAGAAGGTACAGAGAAAGGCAAGCAAAATGATATAGGGGCATGGAACGGCTCTCCTATGAGGAAAGGCTGAAGAGGTTAGGGCTGTTCAGTCTGGAGAAGAGACAACTGGGGGGGATATAATAGAGGTCTATAAAATTATGAAAGGACTTGAACAAGTTAATGTAAATTAGTTATTTACTCTCAGATAATAGAAGGACTAGGGGCCGCTCCATTAAGTTAGCAAGTAACTCATTTAAAACAAATCGAAGAAAATTCTTTTTCACTCAGTGCATAGTTAAGCTCTGGAATTCATTGCCAGAGGATGTGGCTACAGCACCTTAAAAAAGGTTTGGATAAGTTCCTACAGGAAAACTCCATAAACTGCTATTAAAGGTAGATTTTTAGAGTTGCGCGTTTGCCGGCATGCGCACATGGACACGCTGATTTTATAACATGCGCGCATGTTATAAAATCTGCTACCAGTGCGCACGATTTTATATGGACACGCACATATGCGCGTGAATGTTGTCTCACGTGCGTAAGTGGGGGGATTTGAGTAGATGCATGCGGCGACACATTAGGGCCTATTTTCCTGTTCTCTCCCAGTTCTCCCCTGTAAAGGAGCAGACTTCTTAAACCCCCCCTACCTAATCTGCCTCCCTTTTACTCTGCTGGCCCTGACCCATAAAACCCTGTTGACTACCCTAGATTTTTTTTATTTTACTACTTGCTCACAGTCCACAGCAGCAGGAACTTACGTGATCATCGGATCTCTGCGTGTGCTTGTGCGCGACTTGGACTTAATGGTGCTGTCCCGGCCTGCCCATGCCCCGCCCCTTTTTGTGAAATCCTTTCCCATGCATGTACCAGGAGATACGCGTGTGGCTGCGGGCCTCTTAAAATCTGCGTGGCCCGTGCACGTCCCAGTCACGCGCGTATCTCCTGGATTTACCATGCGTAGGGCTTTTAAAATTCGCCCTTTAACTGATAAGCAATAGCAGCTTGAGATCTATTTAATGTTTGGGTACTTGTGACTTGGATAGGCCACTGTTGGAAACAGGATATTAGGCTTGATGGACCCTTGGTCTGAGCCAGTATGGCATATCTTATGTTCTTATATTAATGCATGTATTAAGCACCATATTAATGTGCATGAACAGCTGAAGTTAACGCAATTTAGTACATCAGCCCCAAGTCATCTGCCTTATGATTATATCTGAAGATGGGATCTATGTGGTCTCAAAAGTCATGTACAACAATATGTTTGGATAACTCTTATGTTCAATAAAAGCTATCTCAGCCTGCAAAGAATTATAGATTTACAACAATTTAAACGTGTTAATGTATACATTTATTAAACTAGCATACTTTTATGTTCAAACATTTTTATTGGGTTTTAATTTCAATGATAAATAAACAATACAAGAGAGAGTGGACTCCTATCTCTCTAAACTAGCATACTTTTAATGCTATTTTAGTTGTAAGGATTATACATACCACTGAAAACGACATGAAGAAAAAACATGAAAAGCCACATGCACTTCGACTAATAGACAGCCATCTTTCTCAATATCCAGCATGCAGAGAGATTCTGAGACAGTGGAGAAGAGCTGTATGTTGCACAAAGTCTTTCTTCAAGTGCTGCCTACAACAAAGAATTATTTTAAAAAATGTATTTATTTGATGTTTCTGTGCAGAGACTGTGCAATCCACATCCCAAATGTAGCAGATGGCCAGTGTTAGGAGACAGCCTGTCTAAAACTTGGTACAGCCCAAAGGTTGGTACTATTAAACAGCAGTCCTGAGTTTATTTCCTCACGCTAGGAACACTGAAGTGCTGCCTTGCAGGGGGCATAAAAATGAACTGCTATGGAGCATTGCCTGAGGGAGCATTGAGAGCAGCAGAAGATTTTGCTGGTGGCTGAAGAAGGATTCAAGAGTATCGTTTTACTGGCTAATTTTGGGACTTAAAAGTTTGGGGGAGCGTGAGATTGTGTGGTGAACTATTCTTTAGTTTGTGAGCTTCATTAAAAAAGGAAAGGTAGGTAGTTTTAAATGTGTTTGCCTGATAAAAAGAGAAGGTAGTTAGTTTTAAGTCTGTCATAGCTAGTGATTTGATTATTAGGAATGTAGATAGCTGGGTGGCTGGTGGACGTGAGGATTGTCTGGTCACTCGCCAGCCTAGTGTGAAGGTGGTGAACCTCAAGCTTCACCTAGATAGGATTTCAGACAGTGCTGGGGAGGAGCTGGTTGTCATGGCACATATGGGTACCAACGACATAGGAAAATGAGGGAGAGAGGTTCTGGAAGCTAAGCTTTTAGGTAGAAAGTTGAAATCCAGAACTTCAATGGTAGAATTCTTTGAAATGTTCCCTGTTCCATGTGCAGGACTTCAGAGGCAGGCAGAACTCCGAAGTCTCAATGTGTGGATGAGATAATGGTGTAGGGAAGAGGGCTTTAGATGTGTTAGGAGCTGAGCAATATTTTGGGGAAGGGGGAATCCTATTCTGAAAGGAAGGCTCCACCTTAACCAAAATGGAACCAGGCTGCTGCCATTAACGTTTAAAAGAAGAAAGAGTAGCTTTTAAACTAGAACATGGGGGAAAGCTGAAAGTTCCTCAGCAGCACATGGTTTGGAGGGAGGTATTGTCAAAGGATACTAAAATAACGGGTTAGGGCATCTCGATAGAAAGGTTCCAATAAAAGCAAAAATAGCCCATGTGCCTATAAGTGACTAAATCTTCCCTTTTCAAACTATGGATCCTTTGTCGCTTAAAACCTTTTCTCTCTGCCAAGCACTTTTGATCGGACCTTCAGATACTTATACTTTCACACCTAGATTACGTCGACTCTCTGTATCTAGGTTTACCTGCCACTATAGTAAGACTTCTTCAGGTTGTACAAACTCTGCAAGATTCCTAACAGGTATAAAAATGAATGAGCATATCAGCCCTATCTTGAACTCCTCCATTGGCTACTCGTTCATTTGAGAGTAGCAAATTAACTGGACTATATGGTTTACATCCCAGAATTCTAAAAGAAATAGAAAATGAAATTGCAGCTCCATTACTAGTAATTTGTAACCTATCATTGCAATCATCTATTGTACCTAAAGATTGGAGAGTGGCCAATGTGATGCCTGTCTTTAAAAATAACTCCAGGGGTATTCCAAGAAACCATAGACATGAGCCTGACATCAGTACTGGGAAAACTGTAGACACTATTCCAAAGAATAAAATCGCAGAACATAAAGAAAAACATGGTTTAATAGGAAACAGCCAGCATGGATTTATACAAGGAAAGTCTTGCCTCACCAATCTGCTACATTTTTTTGAAGGGGTTAATAAATATATGGATAATGGTGAGCTGGTGGATATTGTGTATTTGGATTTTAAGAAGGCATATGATAAAATCTCCCATGAGAGACTCATGAGAAAATTAAAAAGTCATTGGACAGGAGGCATTATCCTATTATGGATTGCAAACTGATTAAAACTGATTATCCAAACTGATTAAAACTGATTATCCAAACCTGATTAAAAGATAAGAAACAGAGAAAGAATAAATGGTAAGTTTTCTCAGTAGAGATAGGTAAACAGTGGAGTGCCTTAAGGATTTGTAGTCCAGTGCTTTTTAATATATTTATAAATGATCTGGAAAAGGGAATAACGAGTGAGGTGATCAAATTTGCAGATGACACAAAATTATTCCGAGTTGTGAAATCACTAGCAGATTGTGAAAAACTGCAGGAAGATCATGCATTCAAATGGCAGATGAAATTTAATGTGGACAAATGCAAAGTGATGCACATGGGTAAAATGAACCCACACTATAGTTATATGATGTTAGGTTCCATATTAGGATCTGGAAAAGGATCTGGGTGTCATTGTGGACAAAACTCTGAAATTCTCAGCTTAGTGTGTGGCAGCAATCAAAAAAAGTGAAAGGAATGTTAGGAATTATAAGGAAAGTAATGGAGAATAAAATGCACGATGTCATAATACCTCTGTAAAGCTCCATGGCGAAACCACATCTAGAGTAATGTGTGCAATTCTGGTCACCACAACTCAAAAAAAGATATAGCTGAACTGGAAACGGTACAGAGAAGGGTGGCCAAAATGATAAAGGGGATGGCTCCTCTATGAGGAAAGGCTAAAGAGATTAGGGCTGTTCAGCTTGGAGAAGAGATGGCTGAGTGGGGATATGACAGAGGTCTATAAAATGAGTGGAATAGGATGGGTAAATGTGAATTGGTTATTTACTCTTTCAAAAAATACAAAAACTAGGGGATACTTCAAGAGTTAATAAGTGGCACATTTAAAACAAATCAGCATAGCTGGGTTTAAAAAAGGTTTGGACAAGTTCTTGGAGAAGTCCATAAAATACTATTGACCAGTAGACTTGGGGGAAAGCTAATACTTATTCCTGGGCGTTAGCAACATGGGATCTACCTACAATTTGGGATCTTGCTAGGTACTTGTGGCCTGGATTGGTTACTGTTGGAAACAAGATACTGGGCTTAATGGATCCTCAGTCTGATCCAGTATGACACTTCTTAAGTTCTTATATTCTTTTTGAGAAACCAGCTGGCCAACCAAACACCAGCAGTTGAGATGTGAAAAGTGCTGCACCTAGCTCTCAGCCAAAGAATTTTAACACAAGATTTGGCCTATGAGAGACAGTGGAATCCACAGTTAACCTTTTCTGTTTAATGACTCTGCGCTGTAGAACCACAGGTTATATCACTAAAGGAAATAATTAGAAATAATTTTATATCATTGCTTCCTGCTGAGGAAGGAAATAATCAAGATCATATACAATCAACAAATGGTGCTGAAGAGCCATTTAAATATAGGTAATTCAAAATGTCAGCTAGGTTAACATGTTGCCCGCAAGTGTGAGGCGGGAAAAAACAGCACTAGAAGTGCTCTAAAAAAAGAGAGTAACTTTAAGGTTAATTTCTTTTTATTCAAGCTTAATGCATGTCAGGAACTGAAAGTGGACACACAGCAGCTGATGGTCAGGACCAAGGCACCAGAACAGAATCAGGAGGCAGAGGAGTAATTAGACAGGCAGAGTTAATGCAACATCAAGAGGCAGACCAAGGTCAGGGCAGGTGGAGTTCAAATGCAGTCAAGGGGCAAGCAACAAGTCAGGTGCAGGCAGCAGACAAAGCTAAGTCAAGGATCAAGCCAGGTCACAGATGAAAGCAGGAGCACATGGAACCAAACCTGTGGCTCAGGCATCAGCTCAGAAGACAGAGCTTCTTTTATAGGAATGCAGTGATGATGTCACCAGGTTGCACCCATAGGAAATCATGTGTACTGGGTCTATAAAACTGCTAAATTGTTGATATGCCTTAGACACAGCTACAGGATGCATCGGGTGATCAGAACTCTAGGAGGCATGCTGGACTCAGGATTTTGAGGTACGGAATGCTGACCACCATGCAGTACCCCTTGGACGGCAGAATATTACAGAGCATACAATGAGAACATTAGTTTCTGCCAAGTAACAGCTTGAAAAGAGACATCAAACTTTACTGCAGGTGAAAATGAGCACTTTAATGTGAAATGTCCAATTATCTTATTTATTATTTTCTACATTCATTCTTGTGTCATTATTCTCATGGAATTATGAAAACCCGAGTAACAGAAAAGATCACTCATTTGTTCTCCATGGACAAGGAAGACAATAGTGAGTCACAAGAGAAAGGAGGTGCCATCCAATGGCGCCAAGACAGAAAAGCTCTCTCAGAGCCCAGAAAAAATGAGGTTTTCTAAGCATGTATAGGAGTTCCTGTGCAGCCGTGGTCATGCAAATATCCTCGGTCTTTTTTCTTCCACTCCTGCAAAAGGACACGTTTTTGCTCTCTCTCTCTGTCTCTCTCTTCCTTAATCTGCTATTTGACATATTTGTTAACTGCTATTACTATATTTTTTCTTTCACTAGTATTTTTATTTTCATTTTGTTGTTTGCGAGTGTCCTAAAAAATGCGAGTGTCCTAAAAAAAATTTTTTTTTTCTTTCAAAACTGTAAAAATTGGAGTTTGACTTAGCTTCAATTTCTGCAATGGCAGACAAAAAAAATGGACTTCACAAGATGTTCCAGGTGTTCCTACAAAGTATCTCCAGCAGATTATGACAACTGCTGTCTTTGTTGTTTGGAACTCACAGATGAAATCCCTAACTGTGCTATCTGAACCCAAATGTCTCCTTGAAATTCAGTCTCACAATTAAAAAAATATTTGATTTCTTCTTAACCTTCAGTGGCAGCTAAGAAGAAATCACCGGCTGAGGAACCAGTACTTAAAGCAAAAAGACCTGAATCCTCTCATGCTAAACACCACGATCAGGAAAGCCTTAGCACAGGCATCATTCCCCCTCTAGCAAAGAAAGAGAGAAGCTGCGCATTTTGGCTCCAAAACAGACACTGTCTGTGCTGAGAACACCTCGGTGCACAAGATCAAGATACCTCTGCTACTTGGTGCTGAGGTCTCACTGGCACCACCAAAAAGCAAAGGTGCCATCCAGGGCCAGATTAAGAAGCGGGTCAACTGGGCAATCACCCGGGTCATCTATTGCTAGAGCGCTGAAACCACAGGTCTGGCCAACCAGTGTCACACGGGCTGCATGGGGCTCTCTGTGTGTGGCTTGTGAGTGAAAATCCTTCCTTCTAACACCAGCCTGACCATGTTCCCTGCGAGTCTCCCCCTTCTCACCAGCCAGCTCATGGGCAGAAGTTGTAAGTCTACAGGTGGAGCTCAACCTGTCTGCAGCCAAAAACAGAGTAGAGTGAACTGGGGAGCCGTGGGCAAAGTCTATGTTGCCTGCGGCCAAAGATGATGGAAAATGGCCAGAATGACAGCTAAGAATGTGAGCTTATGGGAGAAAGAGGAAGAGTGACTGTGAGGATGCTTGTGTGTGTGTGTGTGTGGGGCAGCCTGTATCTAGGGATTCTCCACCTGTGAAGACTACTACAGGAAAATTGGTTCTTACCTGCTAATTTTCGTTCCTGTAGTACCACAGATCAGTCCAGACTCCTGGGTTTTGCCTCCCCTCTAGCAGATGGAGACAGAGAAGTTTTAATGGACTCCGTCCTATACCCCTGAGGTGCCAACTAGAGTCTGTCAGTATTACATTGTACCCAAGCAGAAAGATTAAAGCATAACTTCCACAAAAACAACCTCCAATGAACGAAACCATGCCCATAATCGTTCCTTGAAAAGGGGGGCATTCGGTAAACTTGCAGAAATATGACTAACTATCGGCCAAGCGGACTCTCCGTTTTCCCATGGGCGGGACTCTGGACTGATTCGTGGTACTACAGGAATGAAAATTAGCAGGTAAGAACCAATTTTCCTTTCCCTGTACGTACCCAGATCAGTCCAGACTCCTGGGATGTACCAAAGCTTCCCTAACCAGGGTGGGACTGAGAAAGTCCCACTCGGAGTACACTGGCCCTGAAGGATCCGGGCTCAGGGGCCCGGACATCTAGACGATAATGCCTGGCAAAAGTGTGCGTAGATTTCCAGGTAGCCGCCCCACAAATTTCCTGCGGCGACACCTGTTGACATTCCACCCATGAGGCCGCTTGCGATCAAGTAGAATGAGCTTTAAGACCAACCGGAATCGGACGGCCCTGAACAAGGTAATTCGAAATAATAGCTTCCTTTAGCCAGCGTGCAATAGTGGCCCTTGAAGCTTTATGACCCGTCCTGGGTCCACTCCACAGAATAAACAGATGGTCCAAAAGACAGGAACTGTTCGTGACCTCCAAGTAACGCAACAACACCCTCTTTATGTCCAACTTCCTTAAATCCCTAGACTCTGGAGTAGAAGAATCCAAACCCGCGAAAGAAGGGAGCACCACTGACAGATTCAAATGAAAGGAGGACACCACTTTCGGGAGAAAGGAGGGAACTGTTCTTAAGGAGACTCCTGCTTCAGAAATCCATAAGAAGGGCTCCCTGCAAGAAAAGGCCTGAAGCTCGGAAACACGCCTTGCTGAGGAGGTAGCCACAAGATAAACGACCTTCAATGTCAGATTCTTCAGGGCTCGTTTCAATGGCTCAAAAGGAGCATTACAAAGGGTATGGAGAACCAGATTGAGCTTCCACGAAGGACAGGGGTTCTGGACAGGAGGACGCAAATGCTTAGCCCCTCTCAGAAAACGAGCCACATCTGGATGAGATGCTAGCGCAACCCCCCAGCACCTTTCCATGAAAATAACCAAGGGCTGCCTCCTGAACTCGCAGGGACTTAAACGCCAGCCCCTTGGCTAATCCAGCCTGTAAAAAATCCAGAACATCCGGAATTGAAGCCCTGGACGGCTGTACTTCATGGTCTAGACACCAGGATGCAAACATTCCCCAAACTCTAACGTACACCATGGAGGTAGAAGTTTTATGGGAATGTAAGAGCATGGCAATAACCTCATTCGAGTAACCCTTACTCCTTAATCGCTGCCTTTCAAAAGCCATGCCGCTAGACAAAAGCGATCTACCTCTCCGAAACAAATGGGGCCTTGTTGCAGGAGATTCGGAGACGGCCGAAATCTCTGCAGACCATCCACTGCTAGATTCAGAAGGTTGGCAAACCACGGACGCCTTGGCCACTCCAGAGCCAAGAGTATCACCTTGCCCAGATGAACTTCGATGCGGCGCAGAACGTTTCCGACCAACGGCCATGGCGGAAAGACGTACAACAGAACGTCCTTTTGCCAGGGACTAGAGCATCTATCCCCTCTGCTCCTGGTTCCCATCGCCGACTGAAAAATCAAGGAGCCTTGGCATTGTGGCACGTCGCCATGAGATCCATGGAGGGCATGGTCCAGCGTGTGCACAGAAGACGAAAGGCCTCTTCGGAGAGTTCCCACTCCCCCAGGTCCGACCTGGTGGCGGCTGAGAAAATCGGCTTCCACATTGTCCACCCCGGCAAAGTGAGAGGCCTCAATCTTGTAGAGGTGTTACTCCGCCCAGTTGATTAAAAGCTGAGCTTCTGCCGCCACCGGACGACTCCTGGTTCCCCCCTGATGACTGATGTAAGCCTTGTCAGAGAGTACCATCACTGATCGTCCCTCTACTAAAGGAAGGAGGGCCTGCAGCGCCAACCGAACCACTTTGGTTTCCAACCAATTGATCGACCAGGAGGATTCTGTTCTTGTCCATTGGCCTTGCACTGTCGTTCCTTGACAAACCGCTCCCCACCGGGAGAGGCTGGCATCGGTGGTTACCACTATCCAGGGAATTTCCAAATCCACCCCCCGCCGTAAATTGTCTGGACACAGCCACCAAAGAAGACTGGAGCGTGCCGAATCTGTCAGTGGGAGGAGAAGATGAAACTGTTCGGAGAGTGGATTCCACTGGGAGAACAAGGCTGACTGAAGAGGACGCATGTGCGCAAAGGCATAAGGCACCAGTTCGAGAGTGGAAGCCATCGAACCAAGGACCTGCAAATAATCCCAGACCTTTGACGAGGCATGGATCGCAAGGACTCCACCTGAGTGAGAAGCTTGGACAATCTTTCCTCTGTAAGAAAACCCTTTCCCAAGATCGTGTTGAACCGAGCACCCAAAAACTCCAAGGACTGGGAGGGAACCAGGTGACTCTGTTCGGGTTGACCACCCAACCCAACGAGCTCAACATCTGTAGCACCCTCTGCACCGCTGTTCTGCAAAGGTGTTCTGACTTCGCTCGAATCAGCCAATCGTCCAGGTAGGGTTGTACCAGAATCCCCTCCTTTCGCAGGGCCGCTGCCACAAACACCATCACCTTGGTGAAGACTCTGGGCGCCGTCACCAGACCAAGTGGTAGAGCACAAAATTGAAAATGATGCCCCAGGATCACAAACCGCAAATATTTCTGATGATCTGGGCATATAGGAATATGCAAGTAAACTTCTGTCAGATCCAGAGATGCTAGAAATTCCCCTATGTGTACAGACGCTATCATCTGAAAACGAGGCAATTTAGAGTCCGACTGACTCTCTTTAAGTCTTGGATGGGACGAATGGTGCCCTCCTTCTTGGGCACCACGAAGTAGATGGAGTAGCGCCCTCGCCTGAGCTCTCCTGCGGGTACCGGAACTATGGCGCCTAGGTCCTGTACCGCCCGGTGTTTTTGGTGGTACCCGCATGGGGAAACCATGTACCGCTCGTGGATTGGCCGAGCAAAATCTAACGCGTAACCGTGTTCTACTATACTGAGGACCCACTGATCTGAGGTTAAGTTGGTCCACTCTTCTAGAAAAAGGGATAACCTCCCCCCTATTCTTGGGACGGAAGAGAGGACTGGCCTCGCTTCATAGAGTTCACTTGGGACCCCCATGAGATTGTGGGGCTCCATCTCTGGCAGGCCGGCGCCCTCGAAAGGACTGATTCCAAGAAGACTGGCGGCCGGGACCCTGTCGAAAGGACAAACCGGTGGACCGTGAAGAGCGAATCAGGCGATTTCCCTGGAAATCTCGCCCGTTGAGGAAAGGATCCTTTCGTCCTGGGTCTATCCTCCGGCAACCTATGAACTTTATTCTCCCCCAGAGATTTTATCATGTCCTCCAATTGCTGCCCGAAAAGCAGCTTACACTTGGAGGGTAAGGAACCTAGTTGAGCCTTAGACGAAACATCTGTAGCCCAGTGTCTAAGCCAGAGGAGCCTGCAGGCGAACATGGCCGAAACCATAGTCCTGCCAGAAGTTCGTAACAGATCATAAAACGCGTCAGCACTGTAAGCTACCGCCGCCTCCAGGCGCCCCGCTTGCACCGCCACACTCGCAGAAAGGGATGCTGCTGCTTGCAAATCCTGCACCCAGTGGAGACTGACTCGTAGAGTGAAACCTCTCATGATCTTAAAGACCTCTATCATATCCCCCCTCAAACTCTTTTTAAGTTGCAACTCCAATTTGCGATCCTGCAAATCCTTCAGGGCAGTGGCTCCTGTTACCGGGATGGTGGTTTTCTTGGTCACTGCCGAGACCACGACGTTCAACTTAGGGACCTTAAGGAGGTCCAGCGCTTCTTCCGGAAGCGGGTAAAACTTGTCCATAGCCCGACTTACCTTTAAACCAAGGTCTGGAGTGTCCCACTCCTTAAACAGAAAATCCGTAACTGACATATGAAACAGAAAGGATCGAACTGGACCCCTGAGCCCCACCATTACGGCATCCATAGCCCCAAACTGCGAGTCCTCCGGAGGAACCTCAATGCCCAGCTCCACCAGAATGGCTGGGATAAGTGGACCTGGTTCATCCCTTCTGAACAGGCGGACCACTTTGGGATCATTGCCCTCCACTAGAGGCGCGCTCACTGTCTTGGCCGGCTGGAGCTGGTAATCCTGATCCGCATCCGTTCACTCACCAGGGGTTTGTGGAGGAGACTCCCCTTCATCCGCACCATCCATATCTGAACCATATCTGAACTGTCCACCGGACCGGAGAGGGCGTTTGGCCTTGAAGGCTTCTATGCCACTGTGTGACTTGGTACGCCTGTGGAGTGATGAGACTCCTGTCCCAGTCCCCAGCGATGCTGGGACCTCATAGAGTACTTTAGTACCCTGGCTCTTTGCTGCTTTCCGTGCTTTGAAGGCTTTATGCAGCAACAAAACAAAATTGGAGGAGAACGAGGAAGAAGACTCATCCAAGTCTTTCCCCTGTTCTTCCTCTAAGGAAGAGATCTGAGCTGCCTACAAGTTGCCCCCCCAGGGGCAGCAGGGCGCGGCGAAAGAGGTGGTGGGGAGCTCCCCTCCCCCAGGGCAGCCTTCTCCTGCTCTCTGAACGTTCGCAGTAAGGCTTCAGTACCTGCGCTGAGGAGAAAAGGGTCCTGAGGCTGCCGCAGCAATTTTGCCCTCCCAGGGTCCCTGCGTGCTCTAGAGCTGCTGCGATGCGATTTCGCCGGAATCGGCTTCCCCGAAGAGCCTTCCCCTCCAGACAAGCAACCGGTACAAACTCCAGCCCGCAGCCGCACCATGCAGCATGATCCCCGAGCTAAATTAGGATCAGGGCCCGAAAAAAGAACCAATGTGACCAAGACAAACCCCCGGGAGCTTGTAGGAACTGAAAAGGATGGCAAAAACGGCATCGGAAGGAAGGAGGGCCGAAAGAGACCGCTAGGCTGGCTCAGAAATTAAATAAATCACCTCAGCGTTGTATTTCCTGTGTGTGGATCTTCAGAGGGTGAGTGAATCAGGCTCCCCGGTATCACCCTCAGCCGCGGGCAGTTACAGGGCTCCCAACCCTCTGCTACCAGGGGGGATGGTCCCACCAGGACCTAGCAACTCCCTGGGAGGCTTAAAGAGATATCTTCTCTCTTGGCTTTTTTCTGGTTTTGTTTTTTTTTTTTACTAAATCCTTGTCTTTTTAAGATTCCCGAAGGAATGAATACCAACAAACTAAAAACCTAACACCAAACCCAGACTAAAGGTTTTGCACCTCCACCATCTGCTGGAGACAGAGAAATACTGACAGACTCTAGGTGGCACCTCAGGGGTATAGGATGGAGTCTATTAAAACTTCTCTGTCTCCATCTGCTGGAGGGGAGGCAAAACACAAGAGTCTGGACTGATCCGGGGACATACAGGGAAATCCTTCTTTTCCTTGGAGAAAGACAAAGTTGTTTACCCGATAGAGGAGTTCTTTGAGGTCAGCAGGAGGTAAATCCTCACAGAACCCACCCACCTCCCCTTATCAATGGATCCTGTATTCAAAGTTAGCTATTTTAAGAACAGAGGGAGTCTCACACATCTATGACATGGGATAGCATTCACATTCTTAATGGAGCATGCAAAAGTCCTCTAAAAGCTTTGTAGTAAACTTCATCAGCCGGGCTCCATCTGATGATGTCACCCACCTGTGAGGACTTAATTCTGCTGTCCTCGGAGAACATCTGATAAAGGTAAGCAACTTTGCTTTACCTTAGTTTTGTTCTGCCTTAAAGATCAGCATAGCCTGCCTCATGGAAACAAACAGCAAGAATCCAAATGTTAGATAAACAGTTTTTTAACGCTTCACAATCTACTATTTAGCAAAAGATAAAAATATCAAATGTATTTTCTTTTACCTGCACCATGTATTCCATATGCTAATGAAGGGGGTATGGTCACTTTCCTTTTTTCTCCAGGACACATATTCATCATGGCAATCTCTAGGCCTTTTATTACTTGTCCGACGCCAAGGACAAACCATTTCGGGTGGCCATCCTTCTCTGAACGACTATAGGAAGAATATTTTTACAAAGCATTCCGTAACATTAGGAAACTCAGAATCTTAAGGTAGAATTCACCACCCTCTTTCAACAGAAGATAAACCAATCTGTGTAAACTTTAAACCCAACCTGCTGATCTACTGGAAGAAAATCAATTAGTTTAGCACTGGAAAAATAATGCACCCTGTTCAAACTTTTGATATACCTTTATGCTGGAATTTTATTGATTAGAAAAGTTAGAATTAGCCAATAGGCAGCAGCATAAAGATTTGAATCGAAACAAAGATTTTACAAAGCTAATGAGAGTAAGGAATGGGCTACGTTTGTATTAGGGACTTTTAATTTATAATTGTATTTGTTATATTATGCTGTTTTGAAGTACTATATTACTTTTTATGATGATTTTATTTCTTTGTATGATGCAAACAAATTTGGGTCCCCTTTTTGGGACAGAAATATAGAAGCACGAGTGTGAAAAAAAATCAGTTAGTCTGCTTACATACTTACTCACTTTTACAATGACATGATGTGTCTAGTAATCAGTCTGTCTAAAGGAAGTATGTACCACTAAGTGGCACAAAGACAAGCCTAAAGTCTGAAGGCAAGGGTTTATTTCTTTCTTTATTAAAAAGTTTGCCTCTGGCACAGTAGCCTTGAAGCAAGGTAGAAATGTTTCAATCTAACCTGCGTAAACCTCATGGCAGAGTGCACCAGTTTTCCTTAACCTCCTCGTCATTCTTTCTGCCTCCCAAAAACTTACCGGTAATTACATTTTTCAGACTTTTTATCTTACTGCTGAGATATTTTTAAATATGGACTTGGCATATGAGCTCTGTTTAACTTTAAACAATTCCGCTACTTAAAAATTCAACTCTTTTGCCTGAATCCTATCTCCCTGCCTGGATTTGCTTTGCATCTGCTACTGGGGGATTAACTGAAAGAGACTATAGGATCAAACTAGTCCTGCACTGAATAATGCATTGATACTTTATATTTTTTTTATCAAGCTTAGAGCATTGCTGAACAAAGGTTAATCACAGCTGCTGACTGCTATCCTCTACAATTTGTTATGTGTGCCATCTGTGTAGGATTGTAAATTACAAACAACTCGCCCAAGAGCATTTGCTTATGTGGCACCTGCATTGTGGAATGCACTACTGACAGCATTATGTGCATTATCTGATATAAAAATAATTAGAAAGAAGGTAAAAACATATCTTTTTAATAATGCTTTTAAATGTTTTAATAACTTTAATATTCAATATTGTTGAATGTTTTAATGTAATCTGTGAAATTGTTTTATGCACTGTAATTATGAATGTTTACATTGTTAACTTCATGGAACACACTTTGCGTGATATAAAAGCCGCTAAATAAAAAAATAAAATAAAAACTGCGGGTCCCTGCATGTCTGAATCCACCTCACAAAGTGCTGGGGCCCAGTGAGCTGCTGAGGCAAGAGATTGTGGCTCTTGAGTTTGTGCCACACTGAAAAACAGCGGAAAAAAAAATATTAAGCAGAGTTGCTTACCTGCAACAGGCTTTCTCCGAGGACAGTAGGATGTTAGTCTTCACGCATGGGAGACATCATCTGATGAAGCCCTGACACGGAAACTTATGTTAAAGTTTCTAGAAATTTGACTTGCCACACTGGGCATGCCCAGTATGCCCTATACCATGCAACACGCATCCTCGTGGGGGTCCCTCTTTGGTCTTATAACATAAAATTATATAAAAACAAAAATAGGAGAAACCCAGCTCTATGGTGTTGCGCTTGGAGGTGGACCCTTGTCCTGGAGCAGTGTGGAACGGCTCCCTGGTCGGGCCCAGGAAGCACCTGCCACCAGGTGGCGGTGCACAGGAGGAGACAGAGGCTAGCTGGAGCTTCCCCACTGGGCCCGCGGTCCCCCGGGGAGGAGCCCTTGGGGACCCGGGCCGCTTGGGCTTAGGTGGGCCTCGCAGGGTCTCCCAGATAGGAAGGGTAGAAGTGTGCCCACCAGGATCAAGGGTGCGCGGTCGATGTCTTGACTGGAGGCCTGCGAGATCAATGAATACCAGTACAGTGTCTGTGATGACAAGGCTAGGAGCAGGGCCAGAATCAAGGAGGCGTGATCAACGATAGCCGAGGTTGAGTTCCAAGGATCAGTCCGAGAGTGGTCAGCCTCTGACCACTCTCGGACTGATCACACTCTCGGACTGACCACACTCTGACCACATCTGACCTCTGGAACCTGACCCCTGCTTTAGCAGGGGTCAGTTTCCAGAGGTCAGATGTGGTCAAGGAGGCAGGCAAAGGTCAATACCAGGGAGTCAGTCCAAGAGGTACTACCTGGGGAACGCAGGAACAGACAGATGCTGGAACACGAGGACGCTGGGATAGGACTGGAACAAGGCTGGAACAAGTGATGAGACACGGAGGCAAACTAGTACACACATGGTCGACAAACTAGTACAGCATCTGGTCGACACATGGTGTCGACCAGATGCTGTGCTCGATGGTAATCCAGCCGGCTAGGTCTCCGGTCATCGATGAACATGGGATACCGGACGGAACGGAATGGCACGACTCCAGGAGACAGTCTACAGGAGAGTCTACAGTCTACAGGAGAGTGGTCCGGGGTGAGCAAATGAACAGGACAGTGATGTTCCGATTGGCGTCGATGTTCTTGGAATTCTTGATGTGGGAGCTTGAACCCACGAGCTTGGAATCAATTGTTCTTGGAAGCGCCGGTTTGGGGGCTTGAACCCACAACCTTATGATCAAAGTCTCTTATTGACTCTATGGTGGATCAGAGTCTCTTAGGCCTTAACCTATGCGCCACAAGTGAGGCCTGGTGCGCTGAGGAAGGCCCGGTGACTGCCGCCGCGGGACACCAAGGCCTGGAGGAGCTAGCAGCCGCTGCCGGAGAGGCCAACCCGGGACCAGCAGTGGAGTTTATTTATTTATTTATTTGACATATTTATATACCGTTTTACCAATCAAAGATTGAACAAAGCGGTTTACAGCCATAAAAATAAAATCAAATGAAAATAAATTCAAATAAAAATATAAAGATAGAATAAAAATACAAATAATATCTTGATCAATAAAATTAAAAGAATAGGACTAATTATTACATTATAAAAACAAGGAAAGAGTTGGAAAGGTGAGCAGGCCCATGCGCGGGCCGAGCGCAGACGGGGTGCGCAACATATGGTCTGGTGGGCGGGTTTCGTGCAGACTAACATCCTGCTATCCTTGGAGAACACCTGTTACAGGTAAGCAACTCTGCTTTCTCCGAGGACAAGCAGGATGGTAGTTCTCACACATGGGTGAAAACCTAGCTACAGGCTATTCCCCAACATAAAAGGACACCCAAACCAGGTGCCAATGGGTATAACAACAACAGTGCCGTTGGTAACAAGAGGCGGGAGACAACTTGAACCCAAATAAAGAGTCCTAGGCGGGGAGAGTTGGGTTCTATCCCTCAAACAGATTCTGAAGGACAGATCTGCCAAAACTACTGACATGTCGGACATGCCTATCCAAGCAATAGTGAGATGTGAATGTGAGGAGAGAACTCCACATTGCAGCCTTGCAGATCTCCTCCATGGGAACTGCTCACAAGTAGGCCACTGACACTGCCATGGCTCAGACAGAATGAGTCATAACATGACCCTCAAGATGCAGTCCCACCTAAGCATAACAGAAGGAGATGCAATTTGCTAGCCACTTCAATAGTGTCTGTTTGGCAAAGGCAATGCCCAACCTATTCCTAGCTAAAGTAACAAAAAGTTGGGTGGACTGTCTATGGGCTTCTGTCTGTTCTAGATAGAAGGCTAAGGCTTGCTTGCAGGCCACACTGTGCAGGGCTCATTTGCCTTGGTGTGAATGGGGTCTGGGAAAGAATGTTGGCAGGCCGGTGAACTGGTTAAGATGGAAATCCAAACTACCTTAGGCAGGAAAATAGGGTGCTTACGCAAGTCTACCCTGTAATGATAAAACTTAGTGTAAGATGCATAAGTCATTAAGGCCTTAAACTTGTTGACCCTGAGCGCTGAGGTGACCACCACCAAAAATATGACCTTCCAGCTGAGGTACTTCAAGTGAAGGGTGCACAGTGGCTCAAAAGGAGCTTTCATCAGTTGACTTAACATTACATTGCGGTCCCAAATCACAGTGGGAGACCTTAGGGGAGGCTTCAATTGAAGCAGGCCCCGCATAAAACATACAACTATAGGCTGTACAGAGATGGGTGTACCATCTACACCATGGTGGTATACTCCAACTGCACACAGATGAAGTCTATTGGAGATTGTTTTCAAGCCAGCCTCCGACAGGTGTAGAAGGTAGTCAAGCACCATTTGTGTCGGGCAGGAGAACAGATCTAGGGCCTTCTGCTCACACCACACAGAAAACCTCCTCCATTTCAGCCCATAGACTTTCTAGTGGAAGGCTTTCTAGAGGCCACTAGGAACATCCTCTGAGAGATCGAGTGGTTGCAGGATTAACCTCTCAACATCCTCAACATGCAGGATTAACCTCTCAAGAGTGACAGGGCCTGGAGATTGGGATGTCTCAACTTGCCTTGATCTTACATGATGAGATCCAGGGACGTCCCAAGACTGATAGGTCTCCGAATGGACAACTCCCTTAGAAGTGGAAACCAAACCTGTCTCGGCCAATAAGGGGTTATGAGGATCATAGTTCCCTATGCCTCGCAAAACTTCAAGAGAGTCTATGCCACTAATGGAATAGAGGATACGCCTACAGAAGACCCTTCCCAATGTTGGGCAAGGGCATCCAAGGCTGGTTTGCCGTCTGATCTGATCAGGGAGCAGAACCGAGGCATATTTCTGTTGCAAAGGGACACGAAGAAATCCACATCTGTGCTCCCCCAGAGCCGGACTATTCAATTCACAACCCCCTGGTCCAGGGATCACTCGTGGGGTCTGAAGGCGCAACTCAGTTTGTCCAATACCACGTTCTCCATCCCCGCCAGGTACATGGCCCTGAGCACCATCCTGTGGCACAGGACCCATGACAAGATCTGGACCGCTTCTTGACACAGAAGATACGATCCCATACCTCTCTGCTTGTTGACATACAGATTGCCACTTAGTTGTCAGTTTGGATCAGGACAACTTTATTGGACAGCAGATCTTTTAAAGCCCATAGCGTGTATCTGATTGCCCAAAGCTCCAGGATGTTGATCTGATAACAGCTTTCCAGAGTAGACCAGTGCTGAACCTATCTACATGAGCTCTCCAGCCCAGGATGGATGCATCCGTGGTTAGGACAATTTGGGTAGGAGGACTTTGAGAAGAAATCTCCCATTCCAAATCTGAAAGTACTTGCCACTAGAACACAGAGTCCCGGAGGGGCAAGGTGACTCGGATGCAATCCTGGAGGTTCTGCGTGGCCTGGTGCCACTGTGACCTCAGTGTCCAATGGGCTCTGCACGTGAAATCGTGTCAAGGGAGTGACATGAACAGTTGTGGCCATATGGCCCAACAGCTTCAACATGTGCCAGGCTGACATCTGCTGGTCCTATTGAATCTCTGCCAAGATCATCGACAAAATGACGGCCCTGTGACGAGGCAGGAAGGCCTTGGCTTGAGCTGTGTCTAGCAGGGCTCCTGTGAAGTCCAATTGAGGTGATAGGCTGAGATTGGCCTTCAGGTAGTTGATGATGTACCCTAGTGATTCCAACACCTGGATGGTCAAGCGCATGGACCTGTTGGCACCTACCTAAGACATGCTCTTGACCAGCCAATTGTCTAGATAAGGGAAAACATGCACCTCCAGCCTGCAGCGGTGCGCTGCCACCACAGCTAGGCATTTTGTGAAGACTCATGGGGAAGTGAGCGGACATTGCTGTTGAGAACTATGTTGACCAAACAGTCTAAATAGTGAGAATAGGTGAAATTCAAGAGGTGAGCGGTTGGTGTTAAGACATCTTTGACACACATTGGTGGTGACTGGGTAAAGTTGTTGGTTTGAATATTTGGTAATTAAAATGTTTTTAGATGTTTTTGTAAATGCTTGCTATTTAATATTAATATTCATGATTACCATGTTTGTGCTCTATAATAGACAGCAGATTAAGAAAAGTCCATACAACGAGAATGATATAGATGTTCCCTAAAATGGAAATGAAGAAATAATAGCTTAGTAGTGATCCCCTGAGGAAACCATCTGGGTGAAACGAGAGTCTCTCGTCGGGAGCTTCATAAATATTAAGAGAAAAGGGAATGGTGCAAGGAAGCATTGTTGGATGTTTTGCTGTAATAAATGAAATTGAATAAGAACATCAAAATATAATTAATGTGAGGGAAATGTTTACAACTGCTGTATAATTACTGGCACATGAAATATATGTATGTATTTTAATATAATAGGGATAGGTGCAATATTGTATTAGGGATAGGTGCAATATTGTATTATGCGGATGAATGTTAGAAGATTTTACATGTATGTGAAACTAAGTTATAAAAAATTAATAAAATTTGTGTTTATAATAGACACAGGTATATGTTTGTATATTTATTCATGATAGAATAATACCTGTAGATTGCCCATTTGTTATCATTTATATTTGACGAAGCTATGTGGGCAATAAGCATGGTTCCCTGAAACACCTTTCTCCCAAGAGCATCCATTGCTGTGACCCTTCCCCGGGGATGCCGAGGTATGGGTCTGAGAATGCTTGGCTCTCTTGAGAGCGGAGTCAACCACCACTGACTGGTGGGGCAACTGTCGCTTATCGAATCCAGCAACCTTATGGACAACGTAAACCCCGTCAGACTTCTTGTTCATGGGAGGCACTGAGGGGATGTTCCCCTATCTTCAGTAGCAATTCCTTAAGACATTGTATAATGGGACCACCACAATCTCCTTAGAAGTCTCCACGAACTGGAAGATCTCAAGCATTTTGTGCCTGCCATCCTCCTCTGTCAATAACTGAAATTGAATGGTTTCCGCCATCTCTCTCACAAAACCTGCAAAGGTTAAGTCCTCAGGTGGAGACTTCCTTCAATCTTCTAGCGGACAGGGGTCTGAGAGGAGACCTTTAGAGCCATTGGAGGAGAACTCTGTGGTGTCATCCCCCCCCCAGGGGTCATAGGGATCCTCATCCTCACTATAAGCAACAGGGGATGGTGCCCTAGGCAATTGGCCTTTGTCCAGCAGGCTATAGGCCTCAGCCAGCTTGGGCAGAGCTTCCTCTTCTGAGGAACCGACAACAACCGCTGAATTAGTAGGGGGAGGCTGCAGTTCCCGGTGGGCACAGACGCCAGCACATGAACAGACGCCAGATGGGTCTGTAACACTGAGCTTCTCCAACAGTGGTTCTAGAACAGATGATACTGGCTTCAGTGCAATCGGTGCCACAGCACCGATGCCCTACATCACCTGCTCAACCGCCAGTTTGCTCAAGCTCCTCCTCGAACATTGCTGATGCCAACACCAACTGGGAGGAAGGAGGGGTGGCCAGATCCTCTTTGGACTCATGAGGCGGATCAGTGACTGGCATTAGCACTGGTGGAGTCTGTCGTGGACCCCCAGCACCGATGGAGGACTGGCACTCCTCATTGTGGGGTCGCTTTGGGGGCATCACAGCATGAGCTGGTACATCCCTGTGCCCGGAACTGTGCATCGACAGGGACCGATGTCAATGCTTCTTCAGCCTCCCCCAATAATCAACATGGTCCTTCCCCGGTGCCAAGGCTGATGATGAGGAACCAGACATCCTCAACCTGGAGAAGACCAACAATGGTCGGTCTCCAGCGCCCCTATCCACCAATGGCACCGACGGAACTGACAGACCCACCAATGTTGATGGCTCGGTGTCCATCGATTCTGCTCTGAGGACCTTCAATGCCGATGGCTTGGTCTGTTCCAACCCGAAACATTGTTCCATCTTGTTGAGCCAAAGACAATGTCCCCTTCAGGGTCATCTGTGAGCATTTGCAGGAACCCCGGATGTCATGCAATTCCATCAGGCAGAGGCCATATACCTTATGGGGATCTATGATGGACATGGTCCTAGGGCACCGAGGGCATTGTCCAGGAAACCAGATGCGGCCATGACTAGACGAAATAAAAGGGAAGCAAAATCAAAATTAGGAGGGTGGCCAATGTAACCCCAATATTTAAAAAGGGCTCCAGGGGCGAACCGGGTAACTATAGACCAGTGAGCCTGACTTCAGTGCTGGGAAAAATAGTGGCAACTATACTAAAGATCAAAATCGTAGGGCATATAGAAAGACATGGTTTAATGAAACACAGTCAACATAGATTTACCCAAGGGAAGTCTTGCCTAACAAATCTGCTTCATTTTTTTGAAGAGGTTAATAAACATGTGGATAAAGGTGAACCAGTAGATGTAGCATATTTGGATTTTCAGAAGGCGTTTAACAAAGTCCCTCATGAGAGGCTTCTAAGAAAACTAAAAAGTCATGGGATAGGAGGCGATGTCCTTTCGTGGATTACAAACTGGTTAAAAGACAGGAAATAGAGAGTAGGATTAAATGGTCAATTTTCTCAGTGGAAAAGGTTAAACAGTGGAGGGCCTCAGGGATCTGTACTTGGACTGATGCTTTTCAATATATATATATAAATGATCTGAAAAGGAATACGAGTGAGATTATCAAATTTGCGGACAATACAAAATTATTCAGAGTAGTTCCATCACAAGTGGATTGTGATAAATTGCAGGAGGACCTTGTGAGACTGGAAGATTGGGCATCCAAATGGCAGATGAAATTTAATGTGGACAAGTGCAAAGTGTTGCATATAGGGAAAAATACACCCAGGAAAAAGATCTAGGCATCATAGTGGATAATACTTTAAAATCGTTGGCTCAGTGTGCTGCAGAAGTCAAAAAAGCAAACAGAATGTTAGGAATTATTTGGAAGGGAATGGTTAATAAAATGGAAGATGTCATAATGCCTCTGTATCGCTCCATGGTAAGACCGCACCTTGAATACTGTGTACAATTCTGGTCGCCGAATCTCAAAAAAGATATAGTTGCTAGAGAAGGGCAACCAAAATGATAAAGGGGATGGAACAGCTCCCCTATGAGGAAAGGCTGAAGAGGTTAGGGCTGAGGGGGGATATGATAGAGGTCTTTAAGATCATGAGAGGTCTTGAACAGTAGATGTGAATCGGTTATTTACTTTCGAATAATAGAAGAACTAGGGGGCATTCCATGAAGTTAGCGAGTACCACATTTAAGACTAATCAGAGAAAATTATTTTTCACTCAACGCAAAAGAAAGCTCTGGAATTTGTTGCCAGAGGATGTGGTTAGTGCAGTTAGTGTAGCTGGGTTCAAAAAGGTTTGGATAAATTCTTGGAGGAGAAGTCCATTAACTGCTATTAATCAAGTTTACTTAGGGAATAGCCACTGCTATTAATTGCATCAGTAGCATGGGATCTTCTTAGTGCTTGGGTAATTGCCAGGTTCTTAAGGCCTGGTTTGGCCTCTGTTGGAAACAGGATGCTGGGCTTGATGGACCCTTGGTCTGACCCAGCATGGCAATTTCTTATGTTCTTAAAATTGATGGCGGAGGGTGTCGATGGCCAGTGGGCACCAAAACACTGCCACCGCGGGGGAATCAACTGCTAAAGGAAACTTACCAATAAATTATGAAAACCCTGTCTAGGAATGCTACGAGAATAGATCAAGAGGGACCCAGCATCAAATGCAGGCAAACAAATCCACAAAAACAGTGAAAGAAGAAAAAAGTGTTCCACATAGGCCAAAAAGAGCTCACAAACCGTGATGCTGCAGCTCTGCGGAAAAATAGAGATTGAAGAGGGACCCTGTATGGATGCGTGGTATAGGGCATGCTGGGCTTGGCCAGTGTGGCAAGTCAAAGTTCTAGAAACTATGACATAAGTTTTCTGTGATGGGTTCCATCTAATAATGTCACTCATGTGTGAGGACTACCACCCTGCTTGTCCTCACAGAAATGGTCAGAAAGGTTATTTTTTTCATCACTGCATATATAGTGGTATTTGACGGTAGCTATTTATTTAAAAACTTTTCTATACCGTCATTAAGTTAGGTACCATCATAACGGTTTACAATAAGGCACAAATAATAATATTGGAAACTATAATAAATCTATCATTAATTAGGTGCCAAGACTTTACAGTAACATAGCTCGTTTACAATTACTCATAATTGGAAGTGTTATATCATAATATATCATGTCCATTCTGTATTATAACAGATTTTAAAATTCTAAAATCAAGAGCAAACATGTTTAAAATAAAAAATAGAATATATATATCCGTGTAGATTGCGGTAGCATGCTTGAGTGTTCTGTGATCGCTTTTCTTATTCTCCGTGTTCTAATCTCCTTTCTCTTTGTTGTACGCCTGTTTGAATAACCATGTTTTTAAATGTTTTCTGAAGGTTTTGATGTCTCTTTGCAAGGTAGTTTTAGAATGCTGTTTGAAAGTCTGAATGTGAAAGCCACCGAGAGGAAAACAACTGACTGCATGAAGCATCTCAACATGCGTGATTTTTCCTTTTCAGAATTTCCTCTCTCAGTTCATTGATTTTTTAAAATGCAATGTTTTTTATATATTGCTTTCTGCTGAAATGTATTTTGTGTTTGCTGATTGGGAAGTGTGATGTTTGTGTTCCCTGCCCTCCCAGCATTCCTACTCCACTTCTGCAGTTTTTGCTTGAATGCATTAGCTCTTAGCACCCTGGTCCCAGAACACTAGAAGGTTCTTGCTCATGATATGTATTTGCAGATGATGGGGCCGATGCAAAAAAAATGTGTCGAAAGTGGGTGCTAAGTGTTCAACACCCGCTTTCCTAATATGCACCTAGGCACCTCTCCTGGGGGTGCCATGCAATATTTAAATTAGGGGTCACGCTGCCAAGGAGGCGCTAGGGTCGATTGCGTGCCCCCTAGTGCCTCCTTGGCAGTGGGAATTTCCCTAACCTAGCCACTGGCTTAAGTCGGAGGATGTACAGAAAAGTAGTATTTTCTGCTTTTCTGTACAACTGTTTGGGGTGCTCAGAAATTAACGCCGGCTCTGGGCAGGGGTTAATTTCTGAGTGTAAAAATGTACGGATTGGATGTACAATTTTTTTTTGCATGTGGGGTGACTAATAGCCTCATCGACATGCATTTGCATTGATGAACATTATTAGTTTTGCAGTGTGTTGGACGCGCGTTGTGGATGCGCTAATCCCCTTATAGTGTAAGGGGCTGTGGATGTGCATCCAAAACGCACGTCTGACAGCGGGTTAAACAGTGTGCTCGGTTAAGCGCATTGTTTTGCATCGGCCCCAATATGGCTAAACCTTATGAGGAATACAGAGGTCACTCAAATTAAAAGAGGTGCCAGTACATGGAGGGGAAACTAACTGCCTTGGCTCATAGGCCTCTGATCTTTCCTGCCCAGTTTAATGGTGTAGCTTTGTCTTCAGAAAAAAAGAATGGGAAAGAAATTGGCGATAAAATGATCTGTGTTGGGTTACAGCATGGAGGACTGATCCCATGGTCTGCATGATGGTGGAAGTTACTACAAAAAGTCATGATATGGAAAACAGATTACTCTTAAATTCCATCTTCTGTGGTGTGTGCAGAATGAGCTTAAGGGGTTGTTACTATATGTGATTTTTAAAGTAAACTGGCACATTATCATGCATCTGTTATCATATGCTGAACATAAGATGCTGTGCTTATAAACATTAAAACTTATTAAATGTTAAATTGTGAATTTAACTATTTTTTTTAATTAATCCTATTGCATTATTTACATTTTCACTATCTTGAGCTAATCCAGACATTATTTTACAAATAATTACAGTTCAGATTCCGATAGAACCCTGAATACAGGTACAGGCATCAATGCAAAATTAAGAACATATCTGAAGATGCATATGTCAATGGCTACTAACTAAAGCACAAATCATAAAATATAATTATTTTAGTTATTTTTTACTTGTATAATGCTGGTCTAAAGTAGAACTGCTAAGTGATCCACCTTCTAGAGGAAGACTACCATAGCGCTGGCTTTTTGAAATATGCATTTTGAGACAATGCTGATCTGAAATGTAAAAAAATAGACTAGATACCACAGTGCATTTGGACATAATAATTTAAAAAGGTTGTAATGATCACGTGCCACTTTTCAGAACGTGAATCAACCGGTATTTCTATTTGAAGCGATCCAGCTCAATGCTTAGATTTAGTTTTATCTGCGATAGGTAAACATGAAAAACAACATGGCAGTCACCTACCTGCAGTAAAATTTGGAGCCATTTGCTAGGTAGCCATCATAATGGGCATTTAGAAGATCTCCTTTTTTGCTTTTTGGATTGCATTCATTTGGAAGATGCAAATGTTCTATTTTGACTTCTTCTTTGGCATCTTCAGTCTTTTCTCCATAGATATGATTTGTAAGGAGGTTAAAAATCTGCAAGAAGAAAATTACTTTGGTGGAGAAAAACATGTTTGCTAAACTTTTCCTCCCTGATGCACTTATGTATATATTCCAAAACTCTGCTCTGCCGTTCTTCCACTTGAACACGTGGCACTCTTAAACAGGCTGTAGGAGGCAGGGCAACACATACTTTTTCTGAAGGAATGCTTTTTTTTTTTTTTTACAGGAAGAGGGAATCAACTAACTTTATTGTTCACTAGAACAAACAATGTAATGCAGCTACTGATTGGTCAACCTCTTTCCTCCTAGACAGAGAATGATTTCTCTGCCCAATTTGCTTTCCTGACACAGACCATATACATTCCTATTGTTGTGCTTCAGAATCCTATACAGGCATCAGATGGCTATATGAATGAAGCACAAACACTTGAAGAGTCTGACTATAATGAAAATGATGCACCATGAGTTTCAGTAAAAGAAATATAAAAAATAAATAAAAATAAAAATACATTTTTCTATCTTGTCATCTCTCATTAGTGTCTTTTTAACCTCCCTTCTTTACAGCTCTTTCTTCCCCTACAATTCAGTAACTACTTTTAAACAGGAAAAGTAATTGTTTTGCTTTGACCTAAATCATAACATCATCGTGTCCTTTAACGGAATCGGGCAGCAGGACGTTAACTCCTCCCCCCCCCCCATGCTGTACAGCTGAGATAGTTCATAGCTTTGATCACAGCAAAAAAGAGGTTAAGATAAAAAGTAACATTTTAATAGTACGAAACATCCCTTTTACACAATTTAAATAAAACATTTATTCAAAACCCAATTATAATACCATCACTTAATATTTTACTATGTGCCATCAAATCCACAATCTAAAAGAATTTTTATACGGTTTCCTGTCTCCTTCCCCCCTCCACCAGTGCATTGTGGTACCCTCTTAAGTCTAATAGAACTACAATACACTACGATGTAAATGCAAACACCAACATTAAACCGAAGTCTCCGTCCAGAAAATGATGTCACTGCGGCAATGACGTCATAACACAACCCGTCCCTGCCGACCTCTGTCATTCGTTGAAAGGGCGGACCAGAAAATATTATATGTGTACTTTGATTGGTACACAGCCTATCAATCTACGGCAAGCAACGTAAGGACGCCAGCGGTGTGACCCAGAAGTTCCTCCCTTTCTCGGCTTACGTTTAGGAAGTGAGCGGTTACGGTAGGGTCACGGAAAGGTTACGGGGGAGGCGGCTGAGACAATGAGCAGCTGCTGCCCAGCGGTGGCGGAGGAGCATCGGGAACCAGCGCAGGCCACCGGTTTGTAGGGCTTGAGGCCGGATGAAGTCAGTGCCCGCGGCCGAACTCTGCCGGGGAGATGCAGAGCGCCGCTGAATGAGCTGAGCGATGGAAGGCGTTCTCTACAAATGGACCAATTATATCGCAGGTACTCTGGCCACCGGCCACTCCCTCCGCCTTGTAACCGTTCATTCCCATGGCCCCATCCTCTGCTCTCTCTCCAGATACACTCGGGATTACCGAGGCTTCGGGTATCTGCCGCTTGCTGCTAATATGTTTCGAAGATAACCGGTCGCTTGTAGAGCGGCCTCTGCTCCCGAAACCAAGAACAGACGAGCCAACGTTAGGGACAGAAGATAACGGCAGATAAAAACCGCAAGGCCCATCTAGTCTACTTGGTATCCATACATTCAAACATAATATTAAAAACATGACAAACTCGAATTCAATAAACTGTATAATAAGCCTCAAAGTTGAGTTAAAAGTGGAGGGAAATTAGGAATCAATTTGAAAGGCCTGTCTAAATGAGAAGTTTTTCAGCTCTTTATGGAATACTTTACTGAAAAATTGTAGCCATAGATACTTGGTAAAGCATTCAAGTAAATTCATTTTTTTATGATTATAAAAAGGGCCAAAGCCCTTTACTAACATACGGGCTGATACAGTACAGTCCGATGGAGCGCGCTGTTAACCCTCGATTGGACGCGCGTTTTCGATGCGCTAGTGTTACCCCTTATTCAGTAAGGGGTCAAAAACGCGTGTCCAAACCCCCCCTCGAACCTAATAGCACCCCCAACATGCAAATGCATGTTGATGGCCCTATTAGGTATTCCCGTGCGATTCAGAAAGGAAAATGTGCAGCCAAGCTGCACATTTTACTTTCAGAAATTAGCGCCTACCCAAAGGTAGGTGCTAATTTCTTCGGGCGCCGGGAAAGTGGCGATATTAAGTCGGAGGTCCCGAAAGTTACCAAAAGGTAAAAAAAAAAATGAAGTTGGCTCACGAGTCGAAAACCGGATGCTCAATTTTGCTGGCGTCCGGTTTCTGAACCTGTGCCTGTCAGCGGGCTCGAGAACCGTCGCTGTCAAACCCACTGACAGCTGCCGCTCTGGTCCAAAAGGAGGCGCTAGGGACGCGCTAGTGTCCCTAGTGCCACCTTTTATTTACTGCCGGGCCTAATTTGCATACTGAATCACGCGCACAGGCGAATGGGCGTTTGCCCGCTCTCCCACGGACTTTACTGTATCAGCCCGTGTGTTTATCGAATTTCCTTACAACTGAAAAATGTTAACAGCTTGTATATTATTTATACCGTTAAGATGCCTGGATGTATCTTTCATATTCAGAGCAGAAAAAGTTAAGTGCTTTGGTGATTAAAATGTGGCTCTTAGTGCCTGATTGAAAGATGAAAAGTTTATGCTTGTACCCTCACCAGGCTGGTGTGAGGAGTAGGGATGTGAATCGTGTCCTCGATCGTCTTAACGATCGATTTCGGCTAGGAGGGGGAGGGAATCGTATTGTTGCCGTTTGGGGGGGTAAAATATCGTGAAAAATCGTGAAAAATCGAAAAACCGGCACATTAAAACCCCCTAAAACCCACACCCGACCCTTTAAATTAAATCCCCCACCCAAATAACTTAAATAACCTGCGGGTCCAGCGGCGGTCCGGAACGGCAGCGGTCCGGAACGGGCTCCTGCTCCTCAATCTTGTCGTCTTCAGCCGGCGCCATTTTCCAAAATGGCGCCGAAAAATGGCGGCGGCCATAGACGAAAAAGATTGGACGGCAGGAGGTCCTTCCGGACCCCCGCTGGACTTTTGGCAAGTCTCGTGGGGGTCAGGAGGCCCCCCACAAGCTGGCCAAAAGTTCCTGGAGGTCCAGCGGGGGTCAGGGAGCGATTTCCCGCCGCGAATCGTTTTCGTACGGAAAATGGCGCCGGCCATACGCGTATGGCCGGCGCCATTTTCCGTACGGAAAATGGCGCCGGCAGGAGATCGACTGCAGGAGGTCGTTCAGCGAGGCGCCGGAACCCTCGCTGAACGACCTCCTGCAGTCGATCTCCTGCCGGCGCCATTTTCCGTACGAAAACGATTCGCGGCGGGAAATCGCTCCCTGACCCCCGCTGGACCTCCAGGAACTTTTGGCCAGCTTGTGGGGGGCCTCCTGACCCCCACGAGACTTGCCAAAAGTCCAGCGGGGGTCCGGAAGGACCTCCTGCCGTCCAATCTTTTTCGTCTATGGCCGCCGCCATTTTTCGGCGCCATTTTGGAAAATGGCGCCGGCTGAAGACGACAAGATTGAGGAGCAGGAGCCCGTTCCGGACCGCTGCCGTTCCGGACCGCCGCTGGACCCGCAGGTTATTTAAGTTATTGGGGGGGGGGTTCGGGAGGGTGGGGGATTTAATTTAAAGGGTCGGGGGTGGGTTTTAGGGGGTTTTAGTGTGCCGGCTCACGATTCTAACGATTTATAACGATAAATCGTTAGAATCTGTATTGTATTGTGTTCCATAACGGTTTAAGACGATATTAAAATTATCGGACGATAATTTTAATCGTCCTAAAACGATTCACATCCCTAGTGAGGAGTACCTGCCACCGGGGCCAAGCTCTAATGAGATTATGATGTTGCAGCTTCTGTTGGACTTAAAGAAATAGAGAGCATATGGTTTAGATAAAGAGGGGTGAAGGCTTGGGGGTAGAGAAAGGCTGGGATATGATAGAGATCTTGAATGAGTAGATGTGAATTGGTTATTTACACTTTTGGATAATAGGACTAGGGGGCACTCCATGAAGTTAGTAAGTAGCACATTTAAGACTAAATGGAGAAAATTCTTTTTCACTCAATGCGCAATTAAGCTGTGGAATTCGTTGCCAGAGGATGTGGTTAATGCAGTTAGTGTAGCTGGGTTTAAAAAAGGTTTGGGTAAGTTCTTGGAGGAGAAGTCCATTAACTACTATTATTCAAGTTGACTTAAGGAATGGCCTCTGCTATTACTGGCATCAGTAGCATGGGATCTTCTTAATGTTTGGGTACTTGCCAGGTTCTTGTGGCCTGGTTTGGCCTCTGGAAATAGGATGCTGGGCTTGATGGACCCTTTGACTCAGCATGGCAATTTCTTATGCTCTTAAAGTAAAGAAATGGCAGTTACACAATAAATAAAAATTAGGAAAAAGAGCAATACATTATAAAGAGAGAATCATTTTGATTGCTTACTGTTTTTAAATATTTTTCTTCTTCTGATCATATAACCCCCTTCCATCTGTCTTAGTCTATATGTTTGTCTTCATTTTATTGGGGGGGGGTTTTTTTGTGTTTTTTTTTGGGGGCATTATTTTTGGAGTCCTTCTCTAGACCAGTGGTTCTCAACCTTTTTTCTGTCGGGTCACACCTGATAGATCCTCACATGCAAGAGAGACTGAACATGACAGTCACAAAGCTAACCCCATCCCACCCCCAACCCTCAGTAATGGGTATAAAGCAGAACTAGAACATTCCCTGTACAACTCACCATACAAAAAAGATATTCTGGTGTTATCTCAATAACAGCAACGCAAACTCCCTCTACTACCAGGCGCAATAGCCCTACTTATAAAAAGACAGCAGTTCACCACCAATGCATGTCCAATTGAGAGAAAACAAATAAAATGAGGTATTTTGTGCCTACATGCAGGTTAAAATATCTCACCTCTGTCATACACACAAGATTGACCTTAACCAAATACAGAAAGATGACAAATATGGAGACAAACTGGAATGAAAACCCCAAAAAAGCCACTCTGCATGCAGAGCAAACCTAGAGAAATGGAAACAGAAATGTAACGCCTAACAAAGTCCCAGGATCTGCAATAATGCACACAAACTAATCCGCACAGTTACACCTCCATTATTGCATGCACTCAAATGGAATAACCCTACCTGTAAAAAGACAACACTACAAATATTAAACCATGCCCTAAACACCAATACACCTCCCATTAGGAAAATAGAAAAAGCCAAGCTGTTATAGATTCCCACACAGAAATAATTGTAAAACTATATGAAAAAATGTTTCAGAACAGCTGATGAACAGAACATCATCTAGCAATTAAACTCTTAAAAATTATTAAAAATTCTTCAAACAGCAATAAAATATTTCAAAACAGCAGACACATCACATAATACCCAATAATTAAAATGTCAGTCAGTCAAGAAAAATGAACTTAAAAAGCCACCTTTACTTACACTCTTCAGCAGTTCTCCTACTCCTTTCCCTTGCAGGCCACACAGAAGCAGCAGTAGCTGCTGAAGCTGTCCTCACAGTCCTCTTCCTTAGGGACCACAACCAGTCTCTTCTCTCACTCACTCACACATTCACACATACACCAGTCAAACCCTCAGTACCAGTTTCTGTCTCTCACACACCAGTCATCTCCCCAACCAGTCTCTCTCGCACGCACTCACACACACACACATACCAGTCATCTCCCTGATCAGTCTTTCTCACACATACACATGTCAACACTCTGGCAGTCTCTCTCAATCACACAATGTTCTCTCTATCTCACTTGCAAATAGGCTCAATCACACACATTCCCCCCTCTCTCTCTCTCAGCAACAGCTAGCCAAAAACCTGCTCCATCTCTCTCTCGCGCGCACCTTCCCTGTCTCTCATACACACCACACACACACAGAAGCCTGGTCTCTGGTGGAGGCCGGCAGCGAGTTCGATCTTTGGGCCCGCCAGCTGCGAATAGCATGCGATACACCTGCCAGTGCATGGCGACACACTGATGTGTCAGACACACCGGTTGAGAATTGCTGCTCTAGATCACATCTACCCTATTTTTGGAGATGCAGTCCCCAGGCTTGTATTCAGTTCTCCTGCTGAGGTCTCGCCAATGACTTGTGCAAAGGCATTGTTTTTCACCCCCCCCTCTCATCTTGCTGGTTTTGCCTATCTCTGTGCACTATAGCTTTTGTTTGGCCACTGCCTTGTTGCATTGTTCTAAAACCTTGAGATCACCAGATGTTATCACACCAGGATTTCTTTATTTGGTGCATAACAGTATCGCCTTCCATCATATGCTGCTGCTTTGGATTTTTGAACCACAAAATCATGGCTCCACCCTTTTTGGGTAGGTTTGGTATTGTCTTAGTTACAAACCACCTGATCACTCCTCAGGTTTTATAAGATCATGCCTCATTTCTGTGTGTTTCCTCTGGAGTGTCTACTCTACAGATTTTAGTATCTGCAGAAAAAGAAAAAATTTCCTACTAATATTACTTAAGATATACACTTTGTCATAGCAAATCCAAAGTAGCTCCTGTTCAAAAAATTGCCATAGCAAGGCCCATAAGTTAAATAGAGCTGATCTATGTCCAGTCAGAGTAGTTGAGATGCTTTAAATACTCCTGGATGAAAACTTAAACCAACTTATTGTATGTAGCGTGACCTTCATTTTCAGGTTTTTGTTTTTTTTTTGTTTGTTTTTTTCCTTGGGAATTTCAATGTTAAAATTCAGTGTAAAAATGAATTTGTCATAACACACAGGAGAAAAATCAATGGAAAGATTTTTTTTTTCCGTCAGTTTTTGTTATAGCATTGTTTTCAGTTTTTAATTTTCATGGGAATTTCAAAGGAAAGTCAACCTGAAGCAGGAAGTCAACCTGAAGCAAAGATCAAAATGTGCCAAACTCCAGGATAACATTATGTAAAGGTATAGCTTGGAGAAAAGCTGTAAGAAAATTTAAATGTATTTGAATATCCCTTGAGTCACTGGTCCATAATTATAAAGTTGGTAACAGTTAGACACTGCCGCGATTTATTTATTTATTTATTTAAACCTTTTCTATACCGTCATTTAGTAGTGCACCATCACAACAGTTTACAGTTAGGCACAAATATGTGGTTTCTCAATTATCCATAGGGTGCCATTATTATACGGTTACATAGTTCAATAATATACTCTAAATGGGAATGGGTGTGGTTACCATTTATGATTAACTGTCTTTATAATTTAATACTTAATTGTGAGAAAATAATAAAAAAATAAGCAATTTTGCTTTTTCTTGGTGACTTCCTGCTTTGTGTATGTGTTGTTGTTCCGCTACTTCACTGTGAAATGCTTTTTTGAAGAGTCATGTTTTTAAGCCTTTTTTTGAAGTTTTAATTCCTTCATTATCTTAATTCCAGTGGTAATGTGTTCCATAATAATGGTCCTGCCAAAGTTAGTGCTCTCTCTCTAACTTGGGTCAACTTTGCTGTTTTGACTGAGGGTATGGTTAGCAGAGCTTTATTGGCCGATCTGAGATTTCTTTGAGGGACATGTAATCATAATGTGGTGTTTAGCCAATCAGAATTTTCATCATTTATTAGCTTATGAACTGTGCATAGTGTTTTAAATTGAACTCTGTTCTGTTGGGAGCCAGTGTAAATCTGCAAGTGTTTGGGTGATATGATCTCTTCTGCCTTTACCAGTAAGTATTCTGGCAGCCGATTTCTGTAGTATTTGCAGTGGTCTGATAGTGGTGTATGGTAATCCTAGGAAAAGTGTGTTACAGTAGTCCATGCTGGCAAATATTAATGCTTGTAGTACTGTACAAAAGTGTTCCTGATTTAATAAGGGTTTTAGTCTTCTAAGGACCATTAGTTTGGCGAAGCCTTCTCTTGCTTTTATTGATATGTGTTGCTTAAGGCTCAGTTCCGTGTCTATAATTACTCCTAGGTTTCTAGCTTTATCAGTTAACTCTACTGATTTGTCATTTTTAAGTCTAATGGGATTTTGAATTCTTTCGATGTTTTTTCGTTCAAGATGTATAAATTCTGTTTTTTCAATGTTGATTACTAGTTCCATTTGGTTTAATAGTTGTTTAATTATGTCTAGGTATAACATTGCAAAGTTTAGTGTTTTTTCAATTGATTCTTCAACTGGTAGAATTAATTGAATGTCATCAGCATATATGTTTGTTGTAAAGCATATTTTTGTTGCATATTTTCATTAATAAGTTTATTGTAAAGTTTATTGATTATTGTAAATGTGTTTTGTAAAGCACTGTTGCATATGTTTGTTCTAGTTAGCACAGCTGCAATGTTTCTGTTATCTGTGAACCGATGTGAGGTTACTAAACAAATGTCAGTATATAAAAACTATAAATAAATAAAAATATGTAGTGTATGATCCCTAGCCCAGCCAGTAGGTGGCAGAGGGGGAGCTTGTAAATGTTAGAGTTGCTGAGAGTGCTGAACCCTGGGGGACTCCCGTCTTTGGTGTGATTTTCTGATATTGAGTTTTTTATCTGTACCTGATTAGATCTATCGTTAAGGTAGGATGTGAACCATTTAATTGTTTTGTAATCCAATTTCTTCCAGTCTTTTCAATAGTATGTCATGGTTTACTGTGTCAAATGCTGCGGACAGATCTAGCAGTATCATGATGTAGTGATTAGGCCTTTCCTCCTAAATTGGTAGCCATGAATTAAGAAAACTGCTGTGGAAGGTCACTGAGGCCTAAGATGACTTTAAAAGAACTGCAGAGGTATCTGGCTGAGAATGGGCAGGATGTTGACATTTCAACAATTTCAAGATTACTCAATAAACATGGCTTGCATGAGGAGAGGGGAGGTGGCATGACAGAAGCCATTGATGGCAAACAGCTATATGGTGTGCTGCATAGTTTGTGTTTTTTTGTTTTTGTTTTTTTTATAAAGAAACATTTGGGGGACAATGCATGCTTGTCTAAGAAGGTTTAGTGCTTTAATGAGACAGAAGTGGAAATTTTTTAGTCATGATGCTAAAGCAGTATGTGTGGCATAAAACAATTTCCTACACCAGTCCAAATTAGTTGGTTATCTCCACCTACTAGCAAATGGAGGCAGGATACACTTTCAGTGACATCACCTGGTACATAGGCTGGTACTGTACCAGCAGTAGTCACTATTTCTCTGTCCATAGCAGATGGATATGCTGGTCTGGTGCAGTAAGACTTTTGTGAATCCTAGGGCTCCAGCCTTTGGACCCAGTCCCTGGTGAAGCTTGCTCCCAGGGCAACAGTTGCTTACTACTCTTTTGATGGAACAGGATCTCGGGTCCTAGGGCAACAGTTTGTGATTGTCTCCCTAGTGGAGCAGGCCTGGTTCATAGCTCCCAGGGTTCCCTTCGGGGTCTGGTTGAGCAAAGCCTGAATTGTGACTTCTAGGTTCCCTTATAAGCCTGGTCAGCAAGGCCTAGGTCTTGACATCAGGAATCCATCCTTAAACAGTCATTTGATGTCGCAGCTATGTCCCTGCAGATTGCTGCCTACTGCGCCGTGGTGACATGTGCCTGCTTGTCACTTTCCAGGGATGCAACCACGTCAGTCGAAACATTAGAACCGACGATATCTTTCCTCACAGATGCAACCTCTGACCTGGTGCGTACCTCAGCCATAGTGGGAGCCAGAAGGCAACTCTGGCTCTGAAGTTGGTCAGCCGACGTGACTTCCAAGACGAAACTCACGAGAATGCCCTTCAAAGGAGCCCTCCTGTTTGGCAGCAAACTGGAGAAGTTAGCCGACAAATGGGGCGAATCCCAGTACCTTGGCTACCGGAGGACAGGAACAAAAGAAGCCAATGCCCCTCTCCCCAAACACCCAAGGGCAGAAGATCGCAGCATTTTAGGCCATACAAAAAACACATACCAAGCACCTCGCCCTGCAGGCAGGGGCCAGTCCTTTCGGAACAGACACAAGAGGGGAGCTGGCTCAGGTCCAGGCCCCAGCTGCACCCCACAATGAGAATCAACAGACCCGTCCACAGGAAGAAGCCATAGGGTGCAGGCTTGCCTTATTCTACCAAAGATGGGTCGAGATAACGTCGGACAAGTGGGTCCTAACCATCATTCGAGAGGGATACTACCTGGACTTCCACAGCATCCCTCCAGACAAATTTGTGAAATCCCCTTGCCACTCCCTCTCCAAGAGGATGGCAGTGGAAACTACACTGACAAAATTGCTCACCCTAAAGGCTATAGCACTGGCACTATTCCATCTATTTTATTGACCCCAAGAAAGAGGGAACGTTCTGGCCCATCCTGGACCTCAAGTCCGTCAACCGCTACCTGAGGGTAGCACACTTCCGCATGGAAACCTTGCGCTGTGTCATAAGGGCAGTACAGCCAGGAGAATTTCTGACCTCTCTGGATCTGTCAGAAGCCTATCTCCACATCCTGGTCCATTATGACCACCAGTGCTTTCTACACTTCGTGATCCTGGATCATCATTACCAGTTCAGGGCACTGCCCTTCAGACCGTCCACGGCCCCTCGGACGTTCACCAAAATCATGATTGTACTGGCAGCGACACTGAGGAAAGAAGGAATCCTCGTACACCCGTATTTGGACGATTGGCTGATCAGGGCAAAATCGCCAGAGGAAAGTCACCAGGCGACCATCAGAGTCAAGAATCTACTGCAGACTCTCGGGTGGGTCTTCAACACAGCCAAGAGTTGCCTGCAGCCCTCCCAATCACTAGAATACCTGGGAGTCCGGTTCGACATCAAACAAGACAAGGTCGTTCTTCCCCTTACAAGGAGAAGGAAATTGATGGACCAGTTGCAAAAACTGTTGAACTGTGCACGGCCCAAGGTATGGGACTTATCTCCAAGTCCTCTGCCTCATGACATTGACCCTAGAAGTCATTCCATGCGACCACTTCAACGTTCCCTACTGTCACGCTGGAACCCGATGTCCCAGGACTACGCTGTTCGCCCCCAGCTATCGGCAGAGGCACGGACCCAGCTCCAATGGTGGCTACAAGAAGACCATCTGAGCAAGGGAGTAAGGCTATCCCCACCGACTTGGGTCTTGCTCACCACAGATGTGAACCTTCGAGGGTGGGGAGCCCATTTCCAGGAACTGACTGCCCAGGGGCAATGGGACAAGGAAGAGTCTGGATGGAACATCAACCGACTAGAAGCCCGGGCAGTCAGACTAGCCTGCCTAGATTCAGTCACAGACTCTGGGGTAAATCTGTCAGACAGCGCCACAACAGTTGCCTACATCAACCGCCAGGGAGGAACCAGAAGCCAGCAAGTGTCCCTGGAAATAGATCCCCTAATGGCGTGGGAGGAAGCAAACCCGCAAGGGATCTCAGCCCGCAATGGCCACATTGCGGGAAAAGACAACGTCACTGCACATTACCTCAGCAGAGAAAGTCTAGACCCAGGGGAATGGATGCTGTCGACCACAGCCTTCCAGTTGATAGTAAACCGCTGGGGAACACCAGCCATGGATCTTCTGGCAACCCGGTCCAACGCCCAAGTTCCTAACTTCTTCAGCCGCAGACAAGAACCACATTCCCAAGGGATCGACGCCCTCCTCCAGACCTGGCCACAGGAGGACCTGCTGTACGCCTTTCCCCCATGGCCACTACTAGGCGGAATCATCCACAAGATACAACATCACAAAGGGCTAGTACTTCTAGTGGCCCCGGACTGGCCAAGAAGGTCGTGGTACGCAGACACGCGAAGACTTCTGGCAGGGAACCCCCTGTGTCTACCTCCACCCAGGGACCTGCTCCAGCAAGGACCGATCCTCCACGAAGACCCAACTTTATTCTCTCGTATGGTCTGGCCATTGAGAAGACTTGCCTGAAGAAGAGAGGATACTCTGGGGCAGTGATTGAAACTTGCTCTAAGCACACAAGTTTTCAACATCTCTAATCTACATACAAATATGGAGAATATTCGAAGCATGGTGTGAAGACCGTGACATCCTTCCACGGACAGTCAAAATCCCCATGATCTGGAATTTCTGCAGGACTGCTTAAAGAAGGGGTTGTCTCTCAACTCTATCAACAGGTGGCAGCACTGGCCTGCTTCAGAGCCAAAGTGGACGGCATCAGTCTATCTTCCCATCCAGACATCTCCCGCTTCCTGAGAGGGGTCAAACAAATCCGACCACCACTAAAGTGGCCGGTACCCCTATGGAATTTCAATCTAGTACTAGGCTTCCTAGCAGGAGCTTCCTTCAGATCTAACTGCGGTCTGTCCCTACGGCTCCTGACCTTGAAGACTGCATTCCTAGTGGCAATATATTTAGCCTGTCGCATCTCCGAACGTCAAGCACTATCCTGTTGGGAACCGTTCCTCAGATTCACACTGGGATCCATACAGCTACACACTGTCCCCTCCTTCCTTCCAAAGGTGGTTTCACATTTCCACCTAAACCAAACCATCTCGCTACTATCTCCAGGTGAGCATAAGGACTCTGAAGACTCTCTCCTTCTTCGCTATGTTAACGTTGGTAGACTCCTAGTCCGATACCTGGAAAGATCTGAATCCGTACGAAAGACGGACCAACTATTCATCCTTCACAGCGGGAAGAAACAAGGGGAAGTGGCCTCGTGGGCAACCATAGCCCGCTGGATCAAAGAAGTAATCAAGGCAGCTTATGTGGAGGCAGGGAAACCTCCACCTCTACATGTCAAGGCCCATTCTACAAGGGCTCAGGCAGTGTCCTGGGCAGAAAACAAAGATGCTGTCACCTGCCGAGATGTGTTGGGTGGCGACCTGGTCCCCATTCACACTTTCGAGCTTCTACTGCCTGGATGTTCAGGCCCGGGAGGACACAGCATTCGCAAGGGCAGTACTAAGTGGGCCACAGGCAGCCTCCCACCTGGGCAACAGGAGTAGCTTTTGTACATCCCATTGGTCCTGAGTCCAACTGCTACACGCTAGGAAATGGAGAAATTACTTACCTGATAATTTCGTTTTTCCTTAGTGTAGACAGATGGACTCAGCATCCCGCCCACGGCTGTCCCGAAATACGGAAACCTCAGGTGTCAATCCCCGAGAGCAAGACAAGCACAGGTAAGCCAGACGAAACCCCTAGTTAAGACACCCATAGTTGCCGGGTGTCGGCGTTTATTGGTTGAGTGCAGTGGCGGTCTCCAGCTGAAAATTACATCAACCGGTTCAAAGTTAATCAAGTTATCCAAACACACATATATCCACAATTGCTTTTGAGGAGAATACTGAAGAGCAGAGCTTCCTGCATGGGTATATGTAGTACTGATGTCAGATTGAAATCTGACTCAGTCTCCAACTGCTATCAGGAGTACACTATACCCATTGGTCCTGAGTCCATCTGTCTACACTAAGGAAAATGAAATTATCAGGTAAGTAATTTCTCCAATGTAGGCCTGTATTATCAATTGATTTATATAGAATATGAAACCACAACCCTTTCCATAAAAAAAATTCTTATCAATTTTTTTTTTTTTATGAACAACTTTTTTCAAATAAAATACATCAAAAGTATTGTTGAATACATCATGTAGAGTTAATCAGTTTTTGAAGCAAGTTGATTTGGACACATGATTATTGATTGACCAAGGTGACCATTGTTAATTGTCAGGCCTGTAGTTTTAAGCCATGTATGGAGACCCTCCTTTACTCTCGTGTTCCTGGTGTGCTCATGGGAAAGTGCCCACTCTCCAAGTATTTAAAAAAAAATCACTTACTCCTCCCTCCGATTCCTGGCTTTCTGGTCCGCTTCTACTGAAGTCCCTTGTGACCAGCAGGGGAGCTGATCATGCTGGAAAATAGTCCTTTGGAAAATCAGGAATAAGGTGAGTTTGACTCTGACATGGCTTGTCCATCCTCAGGTTATTCTGGAAAGAAGGGTTGGTTCCCACATGTCCTTAGAGTTGATGCCATGGTATTGGCTGTGGACCACAAAACAGTACAGCAAATTCAAAGTTTGAGGATTACTATTTGGACAAGTCTGGGAGGGCTGAGTCCCACTGATTTTACAGATTCCCAGAGGATATTCTCTGCCGAGTTTGAAGCTACAGTGGCCTTGGTGATGTCGGAAGAGTCAGCCTAGAGAGGTGGTGCTCCGTCCAGAGATCTATTGGCCCAGTCATAAGGGAATAAAGACAATTGTCGGTACTCTTCTAGTCCATGGAGCATCAGCAGGTCTCCCCCTCCCAAAAGCAATTTTGATTGGAAGCTGGATACAGTGGCCTTGCGATGCCTTGCCTCATCAGACTAGTGGTTTCGGTCATAGTATGGCATGGGTGGTCCTTGCAGGTTTCTTCTCCTTTGTTCCAATGTCTTAATGGTGTTTCCCTGCATGTCAGCCTCCAAGAGTAGATGATGAAGGCTGGTCTGATTTAAGTTTGATATCTGTGCTTTTTCATTACCACTTGAGGCTCATGGTTTAGCTTGCTAGGCCTATTTGGGGTTTTGAAATAAAGGCTGGCAGCCTCTAGCACCCCCTCAGAAGGGAGTTGTCGGATGTCTTAGGTTATCCCACTTCGGTATTGAAACCCTTGTTCCGTTAGTCTGGTGGTGAGGCACGAGGAGCTTCTTCCCTGGACTAGAGGCTTCGGTCAAATTCCCATTGGGGAAGATCTCTAGAGATTCTCTTTGGCACTTTGTTTTATATTTGAGGGAAGCATTTCTGGTTTCGACTTCGGATTTGCCTCTGTAGCAGTCTTTTCGCGTCAAAGGTGGAAAGCTTTATCTCAGCCTAATTTTGCTGAATACTTTGGCCTTTGAAGGCTAAGGAGTGCCTTATCCAAGGGCCTCTAGTGTTTTGGGCTGAGTGGTGAGCTGCACAGGATGTCTTGATACCAGAGTAGACAGAGGCCTCCTGTCCCAGAAGCGTCAGTAAACAGTTCTCTCAAGTGGGAGTCTTACTTCTATGTCCTGGGAAACTCCATGAAATATTACCAACTCCTTGGTTTTGTGATGGTGTCTCCAAATCCAGTTCCCAGGAACTAGGGCTCCCCTTTGGTTTCGGGTGGCTCTGTCCTGCTAAGTATTGTGGGGTGCATCTCCCTCTTTCAATCAGCCGGGGATGGCCTCACTTACGTGGCAGATACAATGATCTATTAAAGGAATGGATCTGACTCTTCCCAGATTGTGGGCATGTCAGAGTAAGCCTGGTACGCTGGAGTATGTTCTGTCACCCCTCGCATAGTTTAAGGAATCCAGTCCAAAAAAGAAGCATGTGGTCTGTAAACAGTCCAGAAAGCAAGGCTACTGGCCTGCCTGATTGTGGTTGTATATGTGAATGGGAAAGCAGGTTGTTTTGGTGGGCAGAGCAGAATTAACTGCGTGTTTGTTTTTTTGTTTTGTTTTTTTTAACTGTTCACATTCCAGGGAAGCACATGTTTAAACTGACATTTGGTGCCCAGAGTGTGCGAGCTCAGACTGGAAGCTTTCCTGAACAAAATAGATTATGGGGATCCTCCCAATCAAATCTGATGCCAAATCACGCATTCCCAAGGGTGGCAGATAATCTAGCTCCCAGAAAGGGAGAGAAAAAAGAATTCGGCAATCGCTTGCAGTCTATTATGTCTAAAACTGGCTTTGCTTTTCTCTTATTAGCCTAGCCCTTGAGGAAGTGTTTAGAGAGAAATATTCTTATGGACCTTTGTTATCTATTTTTATTTTATTTTGCCTTGGAATTTCAATGTTAGAACAAAAAAAGCAATGGAAGCATGTTTCCACTGATTTGATTTGTTTTCTCCTGATATAGCAAAATCTTTTTTCCACTGACTTTTTTTTTTTTTTTTTTTTTTTGTGTTTTTGTTTATAGCATTTAAATTGCCAGTCAAAATAAAAATAAAAAACTGAAACTGAAGGTCCCTAAATATTCTTCAGCAGTGACTCTTTCTACTGGAGTCTCGTTAGGCTTGAGGCTTCTTTCAGATCTCTGGCCATCTCACCTTAGTGTATGAGCATCCCATCCATCCTGATCTTCCTGCAAAAGGGTTTAGGACAAGGGCTGAGCTCTTAATTACCTGGGGGTCCAGGCTGGAGCTCTTTCATGAAACAGACATCAAATTCGGTATTAAGCATATTTGCCCTTCCCTTGGGACTCCAGTGCCCCAGTGGAATCTGGACCTGGCTCTTAGACCTTTTTTCTTCTCCCTTTCAAGATGTTAGATTAAACATCCTTGAAGGATATTCCTCAAGTTGGCTTCCTAGTGGCCTGTGCCCAGAGTGCCAGACCCTAATTGGCAGTGATTCCTCCTAGTCTTTCCACAGAGTTTGTCACTTTTTTAACAAGGCCAACCTCCTTATCCAAGTTCGTTTTTACCTTTTAAACAGGCAATATCTCTTCCAGTGTCCCATAATGTGATGGGAAGGGTAATCTCTCCTTTTTAAGCTTCCTCAGGTATCGAAAAGATAGCTAATCCCTTTTAGATAACTGATGGACCTTTATCCAGCTGGCCTCATAAGAAAATGCCATACTGGGTCAGACCAAGGGTCCATCAAGCCCAGCATCCTGTTTCCAACAGTGGCCAATCCAGGCCATAAGAACCTGGCAAGTACCCAGAAACTAAGTCTATTCCATGTTACCATTGCTAATGGCAGTGGCTATTCTCTAAGGGAACTTAATAGCAGGTAATGGACTTCTCCTCCAAGAACTTATCCAATCCTTTTTTAAACACAGCTATACTAACTGCACTAACCACATCCTCTGGCAACAAATTCCAGAGTTTAATTGTACGTTGAGTAAAAAAGAACTTTCTCAGATTAGTTTTAAATGTGCCCCATGCTAACTTCATGGAGTGCCCCCTAGTCTTTCTACTATCCGAAGGAGTAAATAACCGATTCACATCTACCCGTTCTAGACCTCTCATGATTTTAAACATCTCTATCATATCCCCCCTCAGTCGTCTCTTCTCCAAGCTGAAAAGTCCTAACCTCTTTAGTCTTTCCTCATAGTGGAGCTGTTCCATTCCCCTTATCATTTTGGTAGTGAGGGGTGAGGCAGCTTCAGAATCCTTTGTCCTTGTAAATTAAACAAATGATTCCTTCAGCCTTTGTCAAAAGGTCAACAGGTTCAGAAGGTGCTTCATGCTTATCCTACAAGGGCTCTGGTGACCTCTGGAGCAGAGACTAGCACCTGCTCCAGAGGACATTTGTAAGGCAACCACTTGGTCATTGCATTCTCTTATAGATGCTGCAGATTAGATGTGCAAGCCTAGGGTGAGGCTGCCTCTGAGCAGCCCTGTCTTCCCGCCTATGATGAAATGGGTTTCAGTGTGTTCTAGTCTGGAATGGTGTAGCATGATCATAAGGAAGGTGAAATTTGGTCTTATCTGTTCAATTTTCTTTCCTTGAGACTTGCTACACCAGTCCAGGCCTGCACTGTTATCCATGGCACAAAATGCTGATTTTTGCCTTTGAGGTGCACCCGAGGCTTCAGTTTCTGTGTTCTTTCCTGTGGTACTACTTGGTGTGTGCAGTGCTGTACAGAGACAGGTGGGATGCAGTCCCTGAAGAGCAGCTTGCTTTCTAAGCAGAACAAATGGGAGAGAGTTTCCTCTGTCCCTTCTATTTGTGATGCCCGTTTTGTTTCTAAAGTTAGTTGTGTTTTAGCGGCAGTTGGTATTTTCCATTGGTTTGATATAAGAACATGGACTGTTGCCAGTGCAGCACCACTGAAAAAGAGAACGTCCTCTGTCTCCATCTGCTAATAGAGATAACCTTTAGTCTGGACTGATGTAGTAGTACTCAAGGAGAGGAAATTTAAAAAGTAAGGCCAATTTTCATCATATCACCCTGCTAACACTATCCACACGGTAGAGCATGGTGTAGTGGGTATGCTTTGCAGCTGTGGGGCCAGAGTCTTGTGCAGATTGAGGGAAAGAGTGCAAAGTACAGCCGGATGTGGAGGAAAACCTGGTACAGGGGAGAAGATGCACATATCCTAGGCCCAAAACAAAAACAATGATGGTGGGGGCTCAGCAAGGAGAAAGTAGATTATCTTTGAGTGCTGCAGTCAAAGCCCTGACCTGGACTCTTTAGAAAATTTGTCAAGACATGAAGACTGCAGTCCACAGACTATATTTTTAGCCAACTTTGAAGGAGCTTGTGCTCTTCTGCCAAGAAGAATGTGCAAAAACTGCATCATCTTGCTGTGCAAAAGTTGGTAGACACTTATTCTAAATGAGTCTTGGCTGTTATTTCTTCAGAGAGGCTTCCATCAAGTAGAAAGTCAAAGGATATGAAGACTTATGCATCAAGGCTTTGTTTTTGTTTTTTGTTTTTTTTTATTACTTTTACTTTTTTCATGTTTACAGTATACATATGTTGTGTAGCTGAGTGAAACAAACTCCTTCTTTAAACACAGTTTGTATCTTTTTTAGACAATGTGAAATCTTGTACAAGGCCCTGTAGATGGCTCTAACTAAATAGTGGGAGTCTTTCTTCTATTCCCTTCTCCTTGCCTTGTCTGACTGCACAATAGATGTATTTGAACCTACAAGGTAATCAGTACATTTATTACATGCTTAAAATAAATCCCCCCCCAAGTGTGGTACAAAATCTGTAAACCGAATATCAAAACTGGTGATTTCTGATATTGTCATATGTACCAGGAAACACTGGTGGAATGCTAGTCTAGGAGTGGGCAAACCATTTGACTTGAAGGCCACATTGGGTAGTGCCCTGTGCTGCCAGTCCGACCCGACCCTCAGAGTAGCTGGGAGAAGCAGCCATTGCACTTCCATCCAATAATGCCATAGCCAGTTGCCTCTGGTCAGCATCCAAATTGCCACTATGGACTTGATTGGAAGCTGCCACAGTTTGGATGTGACTCATGGGTCATAGTTTGCCCACCTCTTTGCTAATGTTAGGGATGAGTAAGGCTGGTGCATTAATTAATTTTTTGTCTAGCTACGTGGCCTGACAGATTTTGTTTGGTAGATAAGAGCCACTATGACTGAAACATAACTTTGTCAGTAAATAGTGTAGCTAGCTAATTTTTTATTTTTTTCCTTTTAAGTCTACTGTTTAGTCAGTTGCAAGACTCGTGAGTTAAGCTTCTTTTAATGTTAGGATTTATAGCCTATAGATTAATATATTTGGCATTTTTGTTAAATCAAGTTAAATGGACAATTTTAACTTTTGCCTAGTGTACAGGAAAGGGTTTTGTAATGGCCTTCAGGCAGTTTTCCTCTTGGGAAATTGGTTTTATATCCTCTGTATTTCAGTGTAATCATTCTGCAATGTTTTTCATGTGTACCTTAGGATGGCAACCTCGCTGGTTTGTTCTAGATAATGGAATATTGTCCTACTACGATTCGCAAGATGATGTTTGCAAAGGCAGTAAAGGGAGCATCAAGATGGCAGTATGTGAAATTAAAGGTAAGGATAGTCTGCTTGCATAGAGGGAACTGGTAAATTTTTAAAAAAAAATCATACTGGATTTTCTTGAACTTCTGTTTTGCTTTTTCTCCTGCTCTTGCTTTCCCTCCTCTTCCCCCCACAATCTTTATTTTTCTTCTTGTCCTCCAGCTGCTTCTCCCACTTCTCCCTGCTTGCCATGGTTTCTCTCCCTGGGGCCTGGGTGCGAGCCTGATTGCAGCAGTGGCAGCTCTCCTTGGGATCATTCCTGGCTACCAAATTGACTTGCCTTCCCAGGCCAGCGCCAAACAACAAATTTTAGCCAACTAGGCAATCTGGCACTTGGAATTTTCAAAACCTGGTGGTCTTCTTCCCTATACCCCTACTCTGTTCCTGCCTTCTCCAGTCCTCTCTATCCCTTTTCGTTTCTCTTATCCCTGCATTTCCTTTTCTTCCCTCCCTCCCTCTGTCCCAATAAGGATCATACACCAGGACTGGCATGATCCTCTTCCATGCTGGCACTGCCAATATTTGAGTCTCCCTCCTTCCCACAAAGTGGTCAGCTATATTGTCACTCAGTGATAGTGATTGTGTTGGTGTTGGAAGCTGGAGAGTTGCCATCACGGGAGGACATGTTGTACATCACTGTCTTCATATGTGCTGGCAGCAGTTCTACATGGTCTGTTAGGAGGGGGCCAAGGGATTAAAACTTTTTTTTTATTAAAATGTTGCATAAGTATGTGTTTATCTTCTAGAGCACATGAGATTTAACGTCTGTAAGGTGAGTCGTTAGCCTAAAGTCTTAACTCTTGAACAAAAATATAGGAGTGTCAAGTATTTTGTTAATTTTCTGATGTAACATTTTACATATCTTAACTTTAGCCACATTTCATTGATCTTTAAATCTGCCAGAGCCTTATCCTCCTATGACATTTGTGGGTGATATCACTCCGCAGTGAGTGAGAGATGGCATGCAGGAAGAAGGAGCAGTGCAAGTGCTGCTATTTTGGTGTAGGAATTATGAAAATAGTTTAAAGCCTGGCATGAATAACCAGTAAGATGTCGAAAAAGGAAGACAAGCTACAAAATTGAGAATGCTGTGATAAATAATTGTATAATAAACGTTTGTACTACTACAAATGATAGCAAAGACTGCATCTGCCTGCTTTGAAATACCACTTGTAAAATGGTACGGAACTCCTAGAGTAAAGCCAAATCACTAAAGATGGTGAATAACCATCAACTCCTGCGAGAGATTAAGAACATAAGAAATGCCATGCAGGGTCAGCCCAAAGGTCCATCAATCTCAGCTGGATCGTTAGGAAGTACCTAGCAGAATCTAAAGAGTAGATCCAATTCCTTGTTCATTCTCCCAGGAATAAGCAGTGGCTTTCCCCAAGTCCACTTTACTAATTGCTTATGATCTCTTCCTCCAGTAACTTATTTATTTATTTTATTTAGAGGTTTTTATATACCGCAGTACGTAAAAAGATACATCACCGCGGTTTACAATTAACAAAAATTAGCAACAGGCTTTACAGATAACAGGTATATACGATATACCTGTTATCTGTATAACTTATTATCTGTATAACCTGTTATGTGTATAACTTGTCCAAACCCCGGTTAAAATCGGCTATGCTAGGTGCTTTGACCTCATTCTCTAGCAACAAATTCCACAGCTTGAATTGCTTTAAATCTGCCTCCTGCTGTTTTCGTGGCATGTTTCTTAATCATAATAACGTTTGAAAGAGTAAATAATTGTACCATTTTAACCTTTCACCTCACTCATGATTTTGTAAAACTGTATTGTATCTCCTTTCTTTGCCCAAGCTGAAGAACCCTAACCTCTCTAGCCTTTCTTCAAAAGGGAACCATTCCTTTATCATTTTTATTGCCCTCTGTAGCTTTTTCTAGTCCCTTTTCTTGAGCTGGAGCAACCAGGACTCCCCACAATACTAGAGGGGTGTTTACACCATAGGACTATGCAGAGGTATTAGATGTAGTGTACTTGGATTTCAGTAAAACCTTTGACATGGTTCCACATAGGCAACTTATAAATATACTGAATGCCCTTAGTATGAGCCTTAAAATGACTGACTAGTTAGTGGTAACTGGAGTTCATTTTGAGGAGAGAGATGTTACTAGTGGTATGCTGCAATATCGCTCCTTGGACCAGTTCTTTTCAATATGTTCTTACGTGATATCCCAGAAGAACCTTTGGGAAATGTTTCATTTTTGCAGATGATACCAAAATCTGAAATAGGGTAGATGGCCAGGAAGGTGTGAAATGTGAAGAGGGATCCAGCCAAGTTTGAGGAATGGTCTAGTCTGGCAACTAAGATGCAATACTGTGGGAAAAAAAATTGCAGTCATTCATTTTTGGGTTGCAAAAACCCAAGGGAGCTATGCAGTATAGGGGGTAAAATTCTTCTGTGTAAGAAACAGGATCTGGGTGTGATTGTATCTGGCGGGACAGGTGGATGAGGCAACAGTAAAAGCCAGAGAGCCATTAGCAACTGTCCACAAGGATCTCCGTCAGCTGAGTATCTTATAATTTTTTTCCTGATATCTGGACTCTTTGCCAAAAATTTTTTATAACTGCATTGTTGATAGAGGGACATAGACCTTATCAGGGTTGATTTAAGCAGGGCAGTAGGATTTGGTTAGCTGAAACTGACAATTTAAGAATATATGCTGTCAGTTTCTTGAAATCTTGACGTTAAGACACAAAATCTTATATAATTGCATTGTTGCTGGGAGTGCCTTCTTAAACAGGGATGAATGTGAAAAGAGCTGTATTGTAACAATTAGTTGAGACATAAAGAATTTAAAAGTAAGGGTTGGTTTTTTTTTTTTTTTTTGTCAATTGTAAGCACTTTGCAAGACAGGGCCTGGAGGAGGGGAGCAACTTGTAATTAGCAACTCCAAAAAAAAGGCTTGTGCCCACTATTTAATTCCCTCCCACCCCAGGGCATGTTCTTCTAATATAGCCCACCTGGATTAAGAATTGGGAAATAGTTAATTGAGTAATTTAATAATTCCTTAGGTGTTCTCCACCAAATACATCTGATAGTCCTCATTTTGATCAATTTAACAACTGAGGAGTCTTTATTTTTAGGCAAATTATCTGGAAACTTAGGGCTTGCCCCATTTGTTCAGAATTCTCTTCCATGAAAGAGGAATTGGCTCTCTTTAAAGCTGAATTAGTTGCTGATATTTTCTTTATTGCAGCTAACAGGAAATCCACACTCACTCTACAGTGTAATTCAGGAGTTGTTTCACCATTACCAAAGGAGAACTCAAAATACCAAGAAAAAGTGGTTTACAGTGGCCTTAGGTAGGACAAGGCATGAGACCAAAAGACATCCATCCTTTCTACATGTCTTCTCTCCCCCCCCCCCCCCCCCCCCTCCGAGCCCCAACCAAGTAGCTTACAAATAGCAAACAGCAACCCAGGAACAAATGGATTACTGTAGACTAAGACCTGTGATGAGACATACCCTCTCAAGTGACACAAAAATCAAATGCCTTCTCTGTATTACAAATTGAAGAAACTAAAGCAACTGAGATTGAAGAGGCATCTGAAAAGAACGAAGAAACCCAATGCACACAAATTCCAGAACACAACCAACCATCAGACCAAGCTCATTGTGCTGAGTGACTCAATCATCAGAGGTACTAATTTGGGAATTCTTTTCGAGGGGAAAACTATATAGTTAAAAGCTTTCCAGGATCATCAGCCAGTAGGAATGCTATTCAGATAGTCAATGTGATCAAAGAAGAAAGCAAGGACCCTGAAGTTTAGATCATTCATTTCAAAGCCAGACATCTGCGCAATCACAGAAACCTGGCTCAAACACTGACATAGCACTACTAAACCAACAACCATCACAACTCTACAACACTTCCTCTACCCAGACCCAAAAAAAGAGGGGGCGGCCTCCTTGCAGCCAAAAAAGAACTTAACCTCACCCCCCAAATGGTCAATTTACCCCCACATATGAGCTTCGCTTCTTCAAATCCCCACTGCTACAGATATGCCTAGTATACACCCCCCCCGGGCTACTAGAGCATGACACATTCCCTCTCATTGAATTCTTTGCTGACAACATGGATCTCAACACACCTTCCATCATACTCGGCGACTTCAATCTACATGTCGACTCCTGCCCCCCCCTCCCCCCCCCTTGTGAAGCTTTCCTCTTATCCCTTGATGCCATGGGATACAAGCAAATCATAAACCTCCCAACCCATAAAGTAGGACACACGCTTGATCTCATTTTTACGAATTCTAACATAGTCACCACCCTCTCTATAACGAAACCAACACCCCCCCCCCCCCCCCCCCCCATATGCACTCTTTCCAATTTTGTGAACCTTGCTCAAGGAAGACCTTATCACATCATGCTCTGACTTCTTAAACAAGATTGACCTCACTAACCCAGAATCAGCTATCTCCTGTTGGAACGACACCACCAAAGACATTGCAGACAAGATCTGCCCACTAAAAACAATAAATGCAAACCCTTCCCGTGGCAATAAAAAAGCATGGTTTCTACGCATGCAAAATACAGGACTATCAATAAAACTCCAAGGCCCTATTCACTCTGATATCAAACCTAACTGAACCTTCCCCCCCCCCCCCCCCCCCAACACAGCCCATCCTTAAATTCCAAAAGCAAATGTAACAACTTAGCCTCCTTTTTCCATAACAAAGTCGTCAAACTGACAGCAAATTTTCCCCCTGATACGGACTTCACCATGACACCCCCCCCCCCCCCCCACGACACCACTACCAACCTTGAACACCTTGAAACCATTTGGCTTTTGAAATTGAATCCATATTAAAGAAAATCAAACCCTCCACACGCCCCTAGACAACATCCTGCCAAAATGCTACAAACCATCCCCAAAACAATAGCCTCAACCCTCGCAGAGATTATCAATTGTTCTATCACACATGGTGTAGTCCCCTCTTCCCTCAAGCAAGCAATTGTGAAACACATCCTATAAAAACCTAGTCTCGACCCATCAGAACTATCGCCCAATCTCAAACTTACCTCTATTAGCCAAAATCACTGAAAAGTTAGTCAACCTCTGCCTCACCGATTACCTAGACACACAACATTCTATCCCCGTCTTAGTCTGGTTTCCGTAAATGTTTCAGTACAGAAACATTCCTATTGTCCCTCACAGACACCATTCTCAAAGGCATGGATAATGGTCAAGCCTTCCTCCTAGCGATGCTTGACATCTCCTCTGCCTTTGACACAGTCAGTCACAAGATCCTCCTAAACAACCTCTCATAACATAGGCGTATCTGGAATTGCCCATCGTTGGTTCAAATCATACCTTGAAAACAGACATTTCAAGGTCAAATTAAGCAACAGCGAATCTGACCCCATTAAACTTACCCGTGGTGTACCCCCAAGGCTCTGCCCTCTCTCCCACCCTCTTCAACATCTACCTGCTACCCCTCTGCCACCTCTTAACCAACTTAGGCATCGTTCAGTTTATATACGCGGACTATGTCCAAATTATTATCCCCATCACAGATTCACTAGACAATTCATTAAGAGTCTGGAACAACTGCATCAACTCTATCAACCACCTCCTATCTAACCTCAATTTGGCACTGAACTCCTATTTCCCACAATCCCATCACACATGTGTGTGTGTGTGTGTATATATATATATACTTTGCATATAAAGTTATTCACCTTTCTCTGTTTGCCATGTAACCAAATTGTTCAATGTATTTTCTCTATCATATTATACATTCTATGTAAACCGATATGATGTGAATACGGTTATCAGTATATAAAAACACTTAAATAAATCTTGGACCCAATGACCTTGCTAGAAACAGCATCCAAGTGTGCAGAGATTTCCAGTCTCTGGTGAAGCAGATTAGTCACATGGTGAAGACTATTTCTTTTTCAGAAGTCTTACCTGTTAATGGGAAAGAGAGACTAAGCCATATACATTCAATACATGGCTCAAAACTTGGTGTAAGGAACAAAATATTTTCGACTTATATTAGAGGATGGGTCAATTTATGGAACAGAAAAGGACTCCATGTCAAAGATGGCTTACTTCTGTCTGTGGCAGGAAAGGATACTAAGGGATAAATTCAAATCCTATGCCATAAGAACATGCCATGTTGGGTCAGACCAAGGGTCCATGAAGCCCAGCATCCTGTTTCCAACAGAGGCCAATTCAGGCCATAAGAACCTGGCAAGTACCCAAAAATTAAGTCTATTCCATATTACTGTTGCTAGTAATAGCAGTGGCTATTTTCTAAGGCAATTTAATTAATAGCAGGTAATGAACTTCTCCTCCAAGAACTTATCCAATCCTTTTCTTTAACACAGCTATACTAACTGCACTAACCACATCCTCTGGCAACAAATTCCAGAGTTTAATTGTGCATTGAGTGAAAAAGAACTTTCTCTGATTAGTTTTAAATGTGCCCCATGGTCTTTCTATTATCCAAAAGAGTAAATAACCGATTCACGTTTACCCGTTCTAGACCTCTCATGATTTTAACATCTCTATAATATCCCCCCTCAGTCTTCTTCTCTCCATGCTGAAAAGTCCTAACCTCTTTAGTCTTTCCTCATAGGGGAGCTGTTCCATACCCCTTATTTTGGTCTCCCTTCTCTGTACCTTCTCCATCGCAATTATATCTTTGAGATGCGACGACCAGAATTGTACACAGTATTCAAGGTGCGGTCTCACCATGGAGCAATACAGAGTCATTATGACATCTTCCGTTTTATTCACCATTCCCTTTCTAATAATTCCCAACATTCTGTTTGCTTTTTTAACTGCCGCAGCACACCGAACCGATTTATCCACTAAGACGCCTAGATCTTTCTTGGGTGGTAGCACCTAATATGGAACCTAACATTGTGTAACTTTAGCATGGGTTATTTTTCCCTATATGCATCACCTTGCGCTTATCCACATTAAATTTCATCTGCCATTTTGATGCCCAATTTTCCAGTTTCACAAGGTCTTCCTGCAATTTATCACAATCTGCTTGTGATTTAACTACTCTGAACAATATTGTATCATCTGCAAATTTGAATACCTCACTCTACCTATTTCTTTCCAGATCATTTATAAATATATTGAAAAGTAAGGCTCCCAATACAGATCCCTGAGGCACTCCACTGCCTTGTCCATTTAATCCTACTCTGTTTCCTGTCTTTTAGCCTGTTTGTAATCCACGAAAGGACGTCACCACCTATCCCATGACTTTTTACTTTTCCTAGAAGCCTCTCATAAGGAACTTTGTCAAACGCCTTCTGAATATCCAAGTATACTACATCTACTGGTTCACCTTTATCCACATGTTTATTAACTCCTTCAAAAAAGTGAAGCAAATTTGTAAGGCAAGACTTGCCTTGGGTAAAGCCATGCTGACTTTGTTCCATTAAACCATGTCTTTCTATATGTTCTGTGATTTTGATGTTTAGAACACTTTCTACTATTTTTTCCTGGCACTGAAGTCAGGCTAACCGGTCTGTAGTTTCCCGGATCGCCCCTGGAGCCCTTTTTAAATATTGGGGTTACATTTGCTATCCTCCAGTCTTCAGGTACAATGGATGATTTTAATGATAGGTTACAAATTTTTACTGATAGGTCTGAAATTTCATTTTTTAGTTCCTTCAGAACTGTGGGGTGTATACCATCTGGTTCAGGTGATTTACTACTCTTCAGTTTGTCAATCAGGCCTACCACATCTTCTAGGTTCACTGTGATTTGATTCAGTCCATCTGAATCATTACCCATGAAAACCTTCTCCATTACGGGTATCTCCCCAACATCCTCTTCAGTAAACACTGAAGCAAAGAAATCATTTAATCTTCTCTAAGTGCCCCTTTAACCCCTCGATCATCCTCTTACCGTCCAGCCTACCCTCAACTAAATGGAATATATTAACATACTTACGCTTTTTTATGCGCTTCCGTAACTTACTTGGCACCCCTTCCCACAATTCCGTTAATGATGCCAACACCGGATGTCCCATGTCTTGCGCTGGGCCCCATACTTCCTCTACTAGCCCTCCTACCCCTGCTACTGGTGGAGGAAGAGGAATCAGACGAACTAGTCTCCGTGTCGCTAGAACTACTAATGTACTTACATTTCTTAACCTTGTTTGCTACCTCGGGCACGGATCCCATTTCTGCGTTACCTTCCTGGTCACCCCATATTCGAGACTTCGCCCCCTCGCTCTGTCCGCTCGTCCTACTACCGGTCCAGCCATGCTCCGGTAAAGTGGATCCTTTGCCCACCTCTCCTCAGAATACAGTATCTTCTGCCTTTGATCCCCCGCTGCACCTGCAATAGAAAACACACTGCCCCCAGTATCAGTTCTGCTAAACTCCCTGCCTCTAAATGAATCTGCTCCACCGGAATTATCCCCTTCCTCCTGCCAAATTATCCCACCCCCTCCCGTCCCCCTGCCACTTTGGCGCTGCGCACTGGGATCCCCCCTCCCGCTCAAACTCTCTACCTCCCGAAATGTACCCTCCCTTCCGCATTCCGGATCTCATTCCTCCCAATCCCTACTGGCCCCGCCTGTCCGAGACCGACCACACTCACCGCATGCCTGCTGAGGCCTCTCCGTTCCTGTCCCTAGCTCCTCATGCCGCCTCCCTTCTGGTGTGCACGAGGTACGCATCTGGCCTCTTCCTGCTCTCGCAACGCCGCCTCTGCTCACCGCATCCCTCGGTCTCCTCTCCGACCCTCTGTTACCTCTGCGTCACAACTTTTCGCTGACCTTCCACGAGACCGTCTTCCGCCCTCCTCCTCGTTTCCCGCCATCACCATTCCGGTCCTAGTAATTCTACTGCCTCCTTCCGCGCCTGAGGCCTCCTTCTCTTGCGCCATGTTGTCGGCACGCCCATGTGATTGAGCTCTGCCCACTTTCGCCTGCATGTCCCTCATTACCAACGAAGCAGGTCGCCTTCCCTCTCGTACCCGGCCAATGGTTCCGGCTCGGCTTCGGGCCCGCTCTCACCCGAGCTATAAATCACGAGGAAAGAGTCCTGCGGCGACATGGGGGCCGGGCCCAGAGGAAAAGCGCTGCCCAGGCCAGGCAGTGGTCCGGAGCGACCCCGCTTACCCGTGACCGCACGCCCCTGACTCAATGGTAGGCTCTTACGTTTGCCCACGCGCCGCATTTCCCTAATACTCGCCAACCTTTACTAAATTAACTTTATCTCTTTGATATCCGCCACTAAACGCTCCTCGGACACTTTACCTCAGCCTGCCTTCAAGCCTCCCTCTCATCTGGCGCTCTCATCCCTGACGTCACCTCTTTCCACAAATCGCCACCTCCTATTTGAATTTTCTCCCCTCCTGCTCACCCATCCCCCCCCTCCCTTTGCCCTTTTCCTGCTCTTATGGCTGCTCCCCTCCCCCCTCGCCCACTTACGATCGTGCGCTTTCCCTCTGTTACTCTCTTTGAGCTATACGTAGCACGACTTGCTTCAATAATTGAGGCAAGGGTTATGAAGATTTATGCAGTCAAGGCTGTGGTTTTTTTTATTCTGCATTACTGTTGGAAAATTTCTATAATTGTTCTTTTTTTTTTTTTTTTTTTTTTTTTTAAAGTTTATTTAATTTTTATTGAGAAACCAACAGATACAAAACTTGTAAACAGTGAACAACGGTAGAAGCATCACAATCAGTTCTGCAATCTTGAAACACAACATATGACATCCTCCATTGTAAGAGAGCTCTAAAAGTAGGCCCTCCACTCAATCATATAATGGGCTTAGACCACCTACATTTATACACAAACCTCAATGAATAAATCATGTTAAAGCCCACCAAGTGAAACGTGAAGTTTAAGCTTTTGGATTCCCAACTGTTTTTTTTTTCCCCCCCCCCCCCCTCTTCCCATCCCCCCCTTCCCCCTAAATAGGATTGAGAACCAGAAGTTCATTACTTGCCACAGGGAATGAGCTGTTATTTATCTCAACCACATAATATTACCATAGCCTGAGCTGAACTAAATAACTTCCGTACCTTTCCCCTGTCCCCAACCCCTCCCTTTGGATACACAGCCATGTATTCCCATCTCAATCCCAGAAAAAAAAGCCCCCTGCCAATCCCATCCCCATAAAACTAAAAAGAAAACTCCAGTAGCCTACCCCAGTTAACTACGGACATTCATTAAGAATCCGGCTTCTAGCAATGTGAGGAAGAGACTGAATATATGGATCCCAAACACTAAGAAATCGTTTACTTTGTACTGGGGATTGTCGAATGGCCATCTGTTCCATCTGCATCATTGAATACAATAGATTCCTCCATGCCCAAAAAGAAGGGGAATCAGCGCTTCTCCAGTTCATGAGGATCACTCGCTTCCCCACCACACTGGCTTTCTGCAAAAATAACCTGGTGCCAGGATCTCGTATTCGCATCGGGGGTATGCATCCAAATAGAATCCACAAGGGCGCAATCGGAATTGAAACATGTAAGATGGTAGCCAAATAGTGTGCAATCTGGGTCCAAAAAGCCTGAATCACAGGGCAAGCCCAAAAACCATGAGCCAAAGTAGCCCCCTCCTTCTGACACCGCAGACATGAACCCGATGCTGCAATATGTTGTCTTTTGGCCATCTGGGGCGAGATATAAGCCCTTCCCAAAAATTTGTACTGCAGTTCTCTATAGTATGTATTATACGAGATCCTGGCAATCCGACCATAACAGATTCGCAATATGCTGGCGGTGACTACAAACTCCCCATCCGCAGTCCATCTGGCTGCCAGTATGGAATACATCTCTACCTTTTTCAAGCGGTGTAATTGTTGATAATAATATGATAGGGATGGTGCTTTAGTTCTAGAGAGGGCCAACAAGTTTTCCAGTTTCTGAAAGGTCGAGATTTGCCTAAATGCCAGAGGGATGGTCTTAACATAGTGTTGAAGTTGTAAATAAGGGAATACAGTAATTACTCCCCTCCCATAACTCTTCTGCAATTCAGAAAATGACATCAGAGTCCCCTCTGCGGTAAATACATGCCCCAGGTATTTAATTCCCGCCTTTTTCCATTCCTGAAACTGTGGAGAGGTGATCCCCGGTAAGAAATCCGTGTTCCCATGAACCGGGAGCAAGTATGCACTGACTCTAGGCATTTGAATAGCTTTAGTCAAAGTAACCCAGGCCTGCCGTATCGGCAATACCACCTTGGACTGAGTCAGTACTGGGGGGAGTTTTGCTGGCTCTACCTGGAGCGCGTAACTAACATGAATCGGGTATTGAAGTGCACTTTCCGCCAAAAAACTAGTATGTGAAGACGTACCAAGCAACCAATCCCGTATAATCCGCAGGTTGCATGCCACGGCGTACAACGCCAGGTTCGGCACTCCCAGGCCTCCCATCCCCCACCTCTGCTGCAACCAGACCAAGGGAATCCTCGCCTTGCCTCCCCTCCACAGAAATTTCCGCACACAGCTATCTAATAACGACGCATCTCCCCTTTTCAAATGGAGAGGAAGGGTTTGAAATAAGTATAACCACTTGGGTAGAATAACCATTTTAAATAGGCTTACCCTACCACACAGAGTTAAAGGAAAGTTTCGCCACGTCGCAAGTGTGTCTTGCGTATAGCGGAGCAGACTCGGCACATTAGCGTTATAAACCAGAGAAGGGTCTACCGGGACTCTCACCCCCAAATAGCGAAAGGAATCGATCGCCCATTGCAAGGGGAAAGAGTCCCTCCATCTCTCCTTCAGCGCTTCTGGAAAGGCCAATGCAGAGGACTTATGTTCGTTCAACCGAAATCCCGAAAAGAGTCCAAAGGAGCCCATTACAGCGAGCAGAGAGCCCAAAGACCGAACCGGATCAGTCAAAAATACCAAAAGGTCATCCGCAAAGGCTGCACATTTAAAGATTTCTCTATCAAATCGCACTCCCCGAATACCAGGCGCTCCCTGTATGGTAAGCAACAATGGTTCTAGTTGCAATAAAAAAAGAAGCGGAGACAACGGACAGCCTTGACGAGTGCCTCTCCTAATAGGAAACACTGCAGACCGATCTCCATTAACCAAAATGGTTGCCTGTGGATCCTCATATAATAATTGCACTGCCTCGTAAAACAGGCCCTCAAAACCCATGTGTCTCAGAATATAAAACAAATAACTCCACTCCACCCTATCGAAAGCCTTTTCGGCGTCAAAACTGATAGCCATATAGGGAGTATTCATAAAGCGACAGATTTCCATTGCCGCCAAAATCCTTCGCAGATTTGAGAGGGCGTATCGCTTTCTAACAAATCCCACTTGATGGGGTCCCACGAGAGAGGGCAACACCACCGCTAGGCGATCCGCCAAAATTTTAGCTAACAACTTTTGGTCAAAGTTCAGCAAGGAGATAGGACGGTAGGCATCAGGCAGCAGTGGGTCCCTGCCCTGTTTCGGAATAAGTGTAATGTGGGCTACATTCATCCGTGGTGGAAAACTTCCTTGTCGGATTAAAGAGGAAAAGAGCGAGGTTAAAGGCCCCGGCACTCTATCAAGCAAGCCCTTATAAAATTCTGCCGAGAGACCATCCGGTCCCGGGGTTTTTAAGCGTTTAGATTTATAAATAGCCCTCCGGACTTCCTCCTCCGAAATTGGCGTATTTAAAGTCATTTTTTGCTCCTCTGTAAGAATGGGAACCGGCAGAGACTCACAAAACTGGCTGCATGCCTCCTCCGACCAGCCTTCCGTCTCATATAATCGCTGATAAAAATTTCGAAAGAGGCGCAGTATGGTGCGTGTGTTTGTTTCCACGTGCCCATTCTCATTCTTTAGTCCCGTAATAAACCGAGGCGCTCTCGAAGATCGAATCAAATGTGTCATTAATTTACCCGCCTTATTGCTATGTTGATACAACCTATGCTGATAATATAACATACTTTTTTTTGCCCTCTGGTGTAGTACTGAATTTAGCGTATTTTGTACAGATAGGTAATTATCTCTATTTTGTCTCGTTTGCGAACGGACCAAACAAATCCGGGCCCTGTGTAGTTGTTCAGTCAACAGTAATACTTGTTTATTCAAACTCTTCCGCCGGTGTGCCACATATGCGATAATATCTCCCCGGAGAACTGCTTTAGCAGTGTACCAATATAATACTGGCTGCTCAATATGTGCCTCGTTTGAAGATTCATAGTCCGCCCACCGTTTTGTTAGATATTCATTAAAATGCTTATCTTCAGCCAGGTAGTAAGGATATCTCCACAACCGAGCCCCTTGTTCCGGACGCCCAGCCTGCACATCTAGCCAAACAGGTCCATGATCTGAGATGAAAATATCATCAATACCCGCCTCTTGTATTGTAGGAAACATATGGGCGCTAGTTAGAAAAAAATCTATACGGGAATAGGTGGCATGTGCCCGGGACAAATGAGTAAAAGTTTTGTCCCCTGGGTTCAATGTACGCCACGGATCCACTAAATGCAGGTTTTTCTGCAAATGCGCGGGTCCCTTACCCATTCCATACTCTCTGCGCCTATTTTGTGAGGCGTCTAACAGAGCATCTTGGATCGTATTAAAGTCTCCCCCCATAATAATATTATCTGAGATGTATGGAAGGAGGTGTTGGTACACCTCTTGAAAAAATGTTTGGCTAAAGGTATTCGGGGCATACACGTTACACAGTATTAGAGGTTTAGCGTATAACTCCCCAATCAATATAAGAAACCGGCCCTCCGGATCTTTAATCTCCTTCTGAACTTGATAGGGTAAAAATTTACTAAGCAAGATCGCTACCCCCGCCGATCGAGTAGTAGCCGAAGCATAATAAACCCCCCCTACCCAACCGCCAGCTAATTTGGTGTGTTCTATATCCGTGAGGTGTGTCTCTTGTAAAAATCCAATGTCAGTCCCTTTACGCTTGAATGCCTGTAGGATCTTGTTTCTCTTAATCGGGGTATGGATGCCGCATACATTCCATGAAACGATACGAGTTAATGTACTAGGCATGGAGCTGAGTAAAGAAACAGCATAGAATAGCTAAATATGCCATCCAGACGAAGGCCGTCCCAGCTAAGGCCCTCGTCCGTATCTTCCCTCTTTTTTTTTTTTTTTAATAGCATACTGGAGCGTTCCCTTAAAAGGACACGGAATACATTGAATGAAACGACTTAAGAAGCCATCGGCTAGTTCAGATTTGAACCCCACTTGCTCCCCCCTCCCCTCCCCAGAGACTCCCCCCCCCTTCCCCACTCCCACCCCGTCTCTCTCAACCATCCCCCAGACCCCAAATGGGTCTACGCCTTTCATTAGAATGCAGACCGGGACTTCCCCCACCCAGGTCTGCATTGGAGGGCGCATCCCAGACCGGATAGCCACCCCCCCTCCCGCTCCCCCTCCCCCCCACAACGCTTGCATGTAACGTTTCCAAATATGTGCATAGCCTCCGCTTTTTTTTTTTTTTTTTTTTTTTTTTTCTCTCCATTTCCGTATATTGCTAACATTCTGCTATACCTCAATTACTAAACTTGGAATAACTGTGCAATGACACTCCCAATTAAGGGAACCCTATAACCTCCAACTATACTGGAACAGTCCATTTAGTCTTGCGGTATTGTCTTTTCCATCATTGATGAAACTCTGGAAGTTGGTTTCCTCTTCGGACGTTCCACACGCTGCCAATTCGAAATTGCATCCCCCCGAGGCTTCGTGGCTGTGTCTTCCAAAATAGCCCGAGGGGGTTCCAGATGCGCTTGTTGAAACACCTTGGTGGCATCCTGCATGGTTTTCAAGCGATAGGTCGTCCCATCCTTTTGGAACGACAGGGAAAAAGGAAAATTCCATCTGTATCTTATGTCTGCCGCACGTAGAGCTGCAGTAACACTTTTCAATTCATATCTCTTTTTTAAGGTACTAGCTGCCAAGTCCTGATAGACCGAGACTGCAGCATTTCTCCAATTCCATTGCTTCTTCTTACGGGCCACCGCCAGAATGGTTTCCTTTTGCAAGTAGCTGTTGAAATTTATTATAATATCTCTCGGTTTGTTATCTCTGCGGGCTCCCAATGCCCTGTGCGCTCTTTCTATGGTAAGGGATTCTGGTGCTGACTCTCCTTCCGTGGGTGCCGCTCCCTCTTCCCCCTGATCAAGAAGGAAGGCACAAAACGATTTAGCAGTCTCCATGCTGTCTCGAAAGTCTGCCAATTCTGGTATCCCTCGCAGTCGGATGTTCATTCTCCTTGATCGTTTTTCCATATCTTCCAGCTTATCTTGCAGCACAAGCAGTTCAGTATAGGTTTCAGTGGTTTTTTGGGTTAGGGTCTGCAACTTTGCCGCATGGCTTTCCACCTGGACATCTAGATCATCGACTCTATGTCCCAGCGCTAGAAAATCCTCTCTCAATTCCGAAAAGGAGTGTAGCAGTTCCTCTTTATTCTGCTTCATGTCCGCCCGAAGTTCGATAAACCAATCTCTCATGGTGTCCTTTGTTGGTAAGTCCGAGAGGGATGACGCCCCCTCCCGAGATGTTTGTGGGGATAGTATCGGTGCCTCAGAGTCAGAGCCTCCCCCTCCACTCCCCTCAGGCCCTTCTGTTATGTCCATCCCTGATTGCCGCATCTCAGCCGCCACTTTGGTAAATGAAAACTTTTGTAAATCACTTTTTTTCCTGGTAGCCATCCGCTTAAGGAAGATTAAACCCCTAAAAAAAAAAACAAGCTCCTTTTTGGGAAGTGCTTAATCAGCTCCGCGGTAAAGAAGGGGAGGATCACAGCCCAGCCCTTCCACCGGGAAGGTGCTCTACCTTTTCCTATTCAGCACAATCTGGCCTCTCCCAATGGTAGGCAGCCCCACTCTGTTGCAGGAGGCTGCAATACGCTATTAAGTCTGGACTACCACGTTGCAAAAGTGCTTCCCCGGTGTAAAGCGTAAGCGGGGCCTCGTACCTCCGACCGTGTATTCCCTCCTCTTCACCGCTAGCGCCACCAGGTCCTCGGGTAGCTGCTCAAGCACTGGTGAAGGACAGCTTTAGCTTCAGTTTAATAAAAGCTTAGAAGCAGACCCCGACGCACGTCTCTCCCCCTGGTTCCTCTCGCGGCTCTTATAAGACGCAGCAATTAGCGTACCCCATCTTCCCTGTTCAGGCCAAAATCGCAGCCCTCAGATGTCACAGGCCCTGTATGCACTCCATCACAGATAATAAAATGGCGGTTCGGGTCACTCGTCTTCGACGCCCCTCCTCAGTCTCCCCTGCCGCCCGGGCCAGCCGGACCCTTGCACACCAGGTATCTGAAGGTTTAGGTTTGCACCTACGTTTACAGTCGTCCGCGCCGGCTAAGTTTCTCCCAGACTCAGTCCCCCTCGGCAGAAAAACAGGCCGTGATGCAAGCGCACCCCTTGGCCACGTGGCGCTACTGTGCTCCCCGGCTATGCTTACTACTGGCTGTGCCGTCGGACCGGGGGACGCTTCTCCGCTTCTCCGATCGCTGTCTGCACTCTCCGCTGACCCGTTTCTTTGGCGCTGAAGCTGCCTGGATATAGCGGTGTCGGTAAGCCTGGGGCGCCACGGCAAAGGTTTCACGACCCGAGAGGAAGTTCAAAATGGCGAACGGGTGAACCTCGGCCCCGCTGCACCTACAAAAGCGGCGTTCCCGGCTGGCGCGTATCCGCAGTTATTTTTGCTCTGTTACTATTTATTTGATCCGTGTCACTTTGGCAGTTCGATGGAGGTAATATGAGCGCGGTTTGCACATCTTTTCAAAGCGCTGTTTAGGTTTCTAGGAGGAGCGGGACGGGAGCCCCTCGCTCACGCAGCCATCCAGTCACGCGGCCAACAGCCTATAATTGTTCTTTTATGGTGAAAGTATAGTGTGTGTTTAGATCCAGTGAAACATTCTTTAATGCATTTTGGACAATAGAATGTGAAAAATGTACTAATGTGCAACTCCTTTATGAGGCACTGAACTGGGGTTACTTCTGGAGCCCTTTTTGAAAATTGGCATTACATTTGTTACCTCCAGTCATCAGGAATAGTAACAGATTTGAATGATAGGTCTGCAATTTCATATTTGAGTTCCTTTAAAACTCTGGGATGAATACAATCCATCCTAAAGATTTGCTACTATTTTAAGTTTGTCAGTTTGCTCTATCGTCTTTTTCCAGATTCACACCAATTTGATTCAGTTCCTGAGTCATGACTGTCTGAAATAAAATCCAGAATGGTTTAAGTGACAATACAAATCAACAACCATCTGGAGAGTATACTTTAAATGCTATAAAAAAAATCAAATATTTAAACCAAATTCTGTTAAAATGATTTTTGTTGAGATATTTAAGTATAGATGGGTGACTTTCCCCAAAATGCAATAGTTAGTTTCCAGTAATGCCTCATTTCTTCATTGCATAAATATAAAACTTGCTGTATGAATAAATCATTACTCAGTGTATTGGTAAATCAGTTTATATGGAAAAGTATCCATTGTGAATTATCTTAAATGAATGGTAAATCACACCCAAGTAGTGTATGTTTCATGTTTATTTGTTTTCCAAGAGCCCCATGCCGAAGCCTAGAAAGAGAGCCTGTGAAACTGACTCCATAGTACCCTGTCCTGTATGTGGGGGCTTTATGTTTACACTTGAGCAGCTTTGCCTTGCTGGAAGTATTTTTTTTTGGTGGCTAGGTATGAAAAAGCCCAATAGCACTAAAAACTGAAGTCTTCCATTTTAATCTTAGGGTTGGGAAGAGAGTAAGCAGTGATTTTATTGTGTGGTCCAGGCATGGAAGAGAGGTTTCTCAGATGGCTTAGACTTTGGGCTCCTTAATCTTGGGCCACTTTGCTCAAACAGCTAATTCTTACTAGCACGCTGTATAGCGTAAACTACAATAAGTGTGCCGGACATCGAAAAATGCAACTGAAGTCCTTTCAAATGGTCCTAATGGCCCTTTCATAGTGATCTTTCTCATTGATTCTCAGTAGAAACGTTTCAAGCTTTACTCCAGTTTTATGGCTTTTTTTTTTTTTTTAACATTCCTCCAAGCCTTTAAAGGACTGGCTGTTTTCACAAGCCTTCAGTTTGTAGTATTTCGAATTGATGATGCATTTACCTTGGCACCTAGATTAATTTTCAGATTCCTAGTTGTCTGGCATTTTTTTATATTTTTATCTTGGTACTATATTTGTAACTGTGTATGCATATTTGATTAATTATGGTTTTATATTGGCTGTTGGCCTTTATTTTAACTTGCCTTGGGCTTGTTTGTGATAAAGCATTTAGTAATGTTTAATGAATAGGGTGACCACAAGGAGAAACCAGATTTTCTTGAACAGTCTGGGTAAAGAGTCCCATAGTGGCTACTTTCTCCTATCAAAGTACCAGTGAGAATTACTGTATACTAGTCATCCAATTTGTATTGAAACCTCGGTGACAAAATAGTTATTACATGTACAGAAATTTGGTTGCAGTACATAGTTAATTTTCTCAGCCCTTTAAAAGTAAATACCATCTTATGAGTTGAAAGATGCTCAGTCTGCAAAAAAAACCTTTTTTCCTCTTTCCTATTAGTGCATCCCACAGACAACACGAGAATGGAGTTAATAATTCCAGGGGAGCAGCATTTCTACATGAGGGCAGTCAATGCTGCAGAAAGGCAGAGGTGGCTGGTAGCACTGGGAAGTTCTAAAGCCTGTCTGACAGATACCAGAACAAAAAAAGAAAAAGGTATTTTTCCAATAAATGTGTTAAATGAACTTTTTTTTTTTTTAAGTGGGAGCTATAAAAATGCACTTTTCCCAACTGCGGGTTTTTTTTTTTTTTTTCCCTAGTATCTTTGCTCACTTGGGCTACAGAGGAACTCCTTTTCAAAACCAAGAGCCTGCTGGCCCAAGGGATACTTTAGAAAGTCTCTGTATAGATGCCCAACTTGTCATCCCTGCAGCTAGGACTCTTGAACATCAGTCTCGGTGTATTTACCTTAATTTGGTCTTTCTAGAACAGTAAATGCAAAAGTTATAGGGGAAACAGATGGGGACACAGGATGTTATTATAAGTCTTTGGACTAAAAGGGCAAAATAAAGCCTGTTTAAAAAAAAAACCAACCAACTCCCCCCCCCCCCCCCCCCCCCCTCCCCTTCAAAAAAAAACAAAACAAAAAACAGATAAGCTAAGTGAATCATGGATATAGAAAACAATTCAAAGGAGATGCGTTAAATGTGATCAAAATAGAAGCTGCGCACCTCCCTCTCTCCCTTCCTCCCCAAAAAAATGTTAAAATACAGAATTAAAAAAAAACCAAGAAATGCAAAATAGCTAAGAAATAAACTTATTTTGAGGAATCTAATTAGTACTGCTGTTCTGCAAATTAATGCGATATGGACTTCTACAATTGGACTAGCTAGTCTATTTGGTAATCTCCACAGCTGGATAATTTTCATAAGGTCCTCTGTGAATAAAATTGGATTTTATGCATAGAAATTGCCTGCCTGCTATGTAGGTAAACTAACACGCGTATATCACTTTCATGCGCAAGTTTAGACTGAGCAGAGATGTCCTGCAGGAGCAGAGTTTGGGCAGGATTTGAATTTAAGCAAGTTACCTTTGAATTTTAAAAAGAGTGAATATAACTTTGAGGAAAAATCTGCATGCACAGTTTAGCAGGTGTGACTTGTATGGGTTGTTCTGGCTGGCTGATCTTTAAAGAGTAACTTGTATGTGCATTTGCGGGCTTTTTTGTGCATGATGCTACAAAATTACCTCCTCGGTGAATGGAAGAATTGTTCAGTGCTGTCTATTTAACAAAGCATCTTGTAGTTGTTGCACTTCAGAAGTGTTCTGATTACTCCCACCCTGCAATCTTGGTAGTTAGTTGTTTCTATGGAAATCTGAGTTGTGCAAATTACCATCCGTTTTTTTTTTTCCCTCATGTACTTTTCTAGAAATCAGTGAAACCAATGAATCTCTAAAAACCAAAATGTCTGAACTTCGCCTGTACTGTGATCTGTTGATGCAGCAAGTTCATACAATACAAGAATTTGTTAATCAGGATGAGAAGCACTCCTCACCGAGCACCGAGGTAATGAAGGTTTATTTTTTTTTGTTAGTGTGAAAGTATGCAAATGTTAACGTGCAGTGCAGTAGCCAGACTTTTATAACTGGAAGTGATACACTTTTTTTTTTTGTGTGTGTACTTATTGGCAGAATCATTAATAGTCTTTTATGCTTGCAGAGTAACTTTTTAACTTTTGCTCTTATGAAAACAAAAAGTAAGTGTTCCATGTGTATATATATCATCACAAACATAATCCTAGCCACACTAGGCTAAAACCACTGTCTTCTTTTTTTTTTTTTTCTTCCCCTTTTTAATGAAGGCACATACCAAAGGAGCTCATTTTAAAAAAAAAAGTAACCATAAGCAATGCCCCTGTATTTCCTGCAGCAGATTTTTTCATAATTCTGCAGCAGTTATGTGGCAAACTTGAATTTCCTAACGTATAGACAAAGGGACTCGGGACCAGTGGGTTTATGCTCCCCTGCCAGCAGATGGAGATACAGCATCCGATTGGAACACCAATGCTTTCTATGCTTTGTGGTGCTGGGGTGCCATTACTAGTTTTGGGTGCTGCCCTTTGGTCTGGCCACTGCTCCCAGAACATTTTCCAATGTTTGATGGTTGTAGCAGCGGCCTTGCGCAGAGAAGAATCCTGGTGCACCCATATTTGGACAACTACAGTAGCTGATTTGGGCCAAGTCTCAGGTGACACATAAGGTGATCTCCTTATTGCAGGAGCTCAGTTGGGTGGTGAGCCTGACCAAGAGCAATCTTCATTCATCCCAGTCGGAGTATCTGCAGGTCCGGTTCGACACGGGGCAGGACGATGTTTTCCTACCGGAAGTTCGGATTCAGACATTGATGTCTCAAGTGCATCAGTTGGTAAACACCATACACCCAACAGTGTGGTCCTACCTACAGTTGCTTGGCTTGATTGCAGCAACTCTGGAAGTGCTGCTGTGGGCAAGGGCGCATATGAGTCCTCCTCAGTGCTCTCTGCTGTCTCGTTGGAACCTGCAGTCTCAGGACACTACGGTTTGGCTCCACTTGCTGATGGAAATCTACTTCCGCCTCTAGTGGTGGTTGCAGAAGGATCATCTGAGAGAGGGAGTTTCCTTGTCTTCTCCGACCTGTTTGCTACTCACGAAAGATGCAAGTCTTCAAGGTTGGGTGGCTCACTGCCTGGAGCAAATGGCCCAAGAGTATTGGGGTGCTGAAGAATCCTGCTGGAACATCAATTGCCTGGAAGCCCAAGCAGTATGGCTGGCATGCTTGCAGTTCAGTTACAGGCTGCATGGTCAAGTGGTTTGCATGAAATCTGATAATGCAATAACGGTGGCCTACATCAGTCACCAGGGAGAAACCAAGAGCCAGCAAGTGTCGCAGAAATAGACCAGCTGATGAACTGGGTGAAATGTCATCTGCAGATGATCCTGCCTCTCATATTGTAGAAAAAGACAACATAAGAGCGGACTTTCTAAGCATGGAGAGTCTGGACTCAAGAGTGTGTGTTGTCAGCAGATTGTGGATTGCTGGGGCCTTCTGTTCTTAGATCTACTGATGACTTCTCGCAGCGTGAAGGTTCCTTGATTCTACAGTTGCAGGAGAGATCAGTGGTCCCTGGGAATAGATGCTCTTGTACAGGTCTGGCCAGAAGACAAATTGCTTTGTTTTTTCTCTGTTGCCCTTGCTGGGCAAGATAATTTGTAAGATCGAAGACCACAGGGGGCTAGTACTCCTGGTGGCGGTATACTGGCCCAGGCATCCATGGTATGTGGATTTGTGAAGACTCCTTGTGGTGACCCCCCCCCCCCCCCCCCTTCATCTTCCTCTGAACATGGATCTGTTACAGCAGGGACCGGTTCTTCACGAGGATCCGGCTCTGTTCTGTCTTACAGTTTGGCCCTTGAGAGGGCACGCCTGCCGAAGCTTGGTTATTCCTCCAAGGTGATTGCCACCTTACTCTGCGCTCACAGGTTCTCCACTTGCTTAGCTTATGTGTCGATTTGGAGAGTTTGAGGCCTGGTGTGAGTGTGGTGGTCTTCCTCATACAGTTACGATCCCACTTATTCTGGATTTTTTTTTTTTTTTGGCAGGATGGGTTGAATAAAGAATTGTTTGGTTTTTTGTTTTTAAAAAATTTATTAATCGCTTAACACAACTGGCCTAAGCGATGTACATAGTAACATACACAAAATTACAATAAACATTTAACAAAGACTAAAATAAACAATTTACATTTAAATTAACATCAAATAAAACATTGTCACAATTTATATAAGAAGTAAGATGGCAATACTTCATTACAATACATCTTAAATCTGGTAAATAATACTCAATCAGTTAGATATTATTAACTTCACTACTTATGTCTCAAGAATACAGATGAGAAAAAATCTAAATCAGTTAGATGGTAATCGCTTCATGGCTAGATCTCAAAAGCACGGGTAAGAAGAAAATCTTTATAATCTGTTTTAAATTTCTTAAGATCATCTACAGATCTTAAGTCAAAAGGAATCAAATTCCATAGTGAGGGTGCTGCAACCGAGAAGGAAGTCTCTCTAGTACTAGACAAATGAGCATGATGGATGGAAGGAACTTCGAGGAAGCTCAACTGAGATGATCTCAAAGATCTAGCTGGTTTGTTGATTCTTAACAGAGCATTAAACCAAAAAGGAGAATTACTCATACGAAGTTTGAAAACAGTCAACCCTATTTTAAACCGAATCCTATCAAGAACTGGGTAGCCAATTGAGTTTGCATAGAACTGGCGATATCCTATCGCGACGTTTTAGGTTGGATACCAACCTAGCCGCAGAATTCAATAATAACTGCATTGGCTGAATTCAGCATTTCGGTAACCCAATATACAATCCGTTGCAGTAATCAATATGCGGGAAGATAATTGCTCGGACAACAGTCAAAAAATCTTTTTCATGGAGCAAATGACGTAAACCCACCAATAGTCGCAATTAAAAAAAACCAGTTTTAATTAATGTTCTAATTTGAGGTTTAAATGAAAGCGTAGAATCTAACAAAATGCCCAAGCTCTTAATTGGATTAACAAGAGAAAAAGCCACATTATCGATTATCAAAGAATTCTGAACAGAAGTGGACAATGATCGATGGATCAACAGCATCATAGTTTTATTAGTATTGAGCAATAACTTGTTATGTTTTAACCAATGATTTATGGTATTTAAACATAACGTAAGAGAATCAACTGTTTCCTGCCATGACTTTTTCAATTGGCCCTTAATTCCTTGAAGGTGCAGGTTACGGCTCTTGCCTGTTCCAGAGACCAGGTGATTGGTTCCTTGTCATCTCACCCTGATGTGGTCCACTATTTTTTTGAAGCGAGTGAAGGATCTTAGGCCTCCTTTGAGGTTGCCATTTCCCCTATGGAGTCTTAACTTGGTGTTGGAATTTTTGGCGGGCCCAATGTTTCACCGCTGTGTAGCCTTGCCTTGCGGTTTTTGACCTTGAAGACAGTGTTCCTGGTAGCTATAAGTTCATTGTGTCTGATTTCTGAGCTGTAGGTCTTGTCTTGCCGGGAGCCATTCCTTCAGATGACTCCACAGCAGCATTATAGCTGTGTACTGTTCCATCTTTCTTGCCCAATGTAGTCTTGGACTTTCATTTGAATCAGTCCATCTCCTTGCTGTCCCTGGATAAGGTCAGGGATGCGGAGGAGTATCACTTCCTGTGTCCCTTTTGGATGTCAAGAGACTTGTGCGGTATCTGGAGGTTTCTAAACCTTTTTGAAAGAAGGATAGTCTTTGTCCTTCATGGTGGGGGGGAAAACAAAGTGAACCAGTTTCGTGGGCTACAATACCTTGCTGGATTAAGGTGGTGGTCATGGCTGTGTATGTGGCTGTTGTCTACTCGGGTAAGGGCTCATTCTACTAGGGCTCAGGCAGTGTCATATGCAGAGGTTACATTGTCTCCTCCTATCGACATTTGCTGAGCTGCGACATGGTCCTCCTTACACGCTTTTCCAGGTATTATCTCTGGATGTTAAAGCCCGGGAGGACACAGCCTTTGCATGTGCTGTCTTGACTGGACCGAGGCAGCCTGCTGCCCTGTTCAGGAGTAGCTTGGGTACATCCTACTGGTTCTGGATTCATCTGTCTGGATGTTAAGAAACGAGAAACTACTGATTTCCTTTTCTTTAGGACAGACAGATGAATCCAGCTTCCCGCTCTTGGCTGCCAAAGGATTGCACTATGGTTCTCCTGCAGGACTAAATTTCCAGGGATTACTGATAAATGTTAATCCAGTCCCTAGACTGTTAATACATTCCGTATTTGACCTCAGTGTTTCTTGTTTGAGTACAGTATTGGTTGTCTGTCTTTAGTAAAAAACTTGATTAGTCTATCCACAGTTGCTTTTGAAGAGAATACTGGCAGGCTGATGTCACTGCAGGAGTATATGTACTGTGACATCAGATTGCTCTATTTCCATCTGCTGGTAGAGGTGCATAATCCACTGGTTCTGGATTTATCTGTCTGTCCTAAGAAAAGGAAATGTATCAGGTAGGTAGTAACTTCTCATTATTAAAACAGGCATAAGTATTGTCCAATGCAATATCATTGACTCCCTTCTCTTCAGCTTCACAACATAGGTAACTGGTAAAAAATGTAAACTGGACCTATCTTACTGCACCCTACCATTACTTTGGTAGATACCTCACAGCTTCCCACAGCTACTCATAGAAATATAACACCTTCTCCAGCGAAGAGTGATAAAACAGTTACCTCCCTCCACTTGAAACCAAGGCTTCTATTGCTGATACTTTTTGATACTGAAAAAATCAGGAGACTTAAGGACCCATCTGGATCTCTGGGTTTTGAATGCCTTTCTGAGTCTGGAAAATTCCAGATGAACTCCCAAAGCACAATTCTTCATGCATGTGTTCAGTGTACCTCAAGGATGCATATGTACACCTCCCCATTCATTGGGCTTTTTGCTATTACCTGTGTTTCCAAATAGACTTTATTCACTACCAATACAAGGTACTTCTGTGTGGATTTTCAGCTGCCCCCAGAGTCTTCACCAAATGTCTTCCAGTAGTGCCAGTCCATCTTAAACGATAGGGAATCCAAGTCTTTCTATATCTGTACAACTGGCTTATCACAGCTCCTATCTGCAACAGAGCCCTTCAAGCCCTCCACCAATTGAGCTTCTTCAGAACCTAGATTTTCTCATAGACTTCAAAAAGTCCAACCTTAAGAACACAAGAAATTGCCATGCTGGGTCAGACCAAGGGTCCATCAAGCCCAGCATCCTGTTTCCAATAGAGGCCAAACCTGGCAATTACCCAAACACTAAGAAGATCCCATGCTACTTTTTGTACCTCTCTCCAGTATTGTTGTATATGCCAACAATTCCAAAAGTAGTGACCAGTATTCCTACATCTTACCTACATTTCATGCATGCTTTGGGTTCAGCTAGATTAAATCTATGTGCCTGCAGGAGAGACTTTTGAGTTTCTCACAGAGGTATACTTGGCATTAGTTTGAATTCTCGAGGCATTCAGAAATATATGGAGCTGTGTATTCCACTCCTGACTCTTTACTCCATCCCCTCCTGGAGGTATCCTGTCCAGGTTCTTCTTGCAACTTCAACATTTTACACACACAGGATATGGTATGACAATTGGGATCCTGATATCAAATAAGTCTAGAAGCATCTCCTGTGGTTCTCCTTGCAAGGCAAGAAGGTCTAATGACTACATGTAATGCCATAACTGCAGATACGTATAGTTCTACACCTGAGAGAGAGTAAAATTTTGTCAGAGGTTCTTGTATCTTCCCCTCTTCTATCAACTCCTGCATTATTTACAGTCCCTTATTACCCTACTCTTGAAAAATTCCAGACTGTGGTCCAGGGATAAAATCATTACCTACTATCTGTAGAAAGTGGAGAGATCCAATAGTCCATTTTTGGCCTCCCACAAAACTATTTCCAAGTTCTAGGAATTTTGCTTTGCTGGAGATGTTTTGGTAAGCCCCTGTATGATCTATATAAAATAAATCTTAAATCTACTGATGGTGCCAAACTCAGTTTCTAGTCCAAAGGAGTCTAACAACTTTGAAGGTGCTATACCTGGTAATAGTCTTTAGCCATATAAAATGTTGAATCTGTCGTTCATTGCCCCTATCTTCGTCAAAAAGTAGGCGCTATTTGTAACATGTATAACCATTTGGGAAATATCCTGATCTGGAATAAGATGACTTGACCGACCAACGATAAGGGATAGTCCATCCAGGTGTGCAAAACTTTTGTAATATGGTTAAACACAGTTTTATAATTCACACTTTCTGCAATTACACATAGATGTGGGTAATATCTATTCATAGGTATCTAAAGGATTCCCAGCCCAACTTATGGGGAAATTATTCCCACATAAATATCTAGCATTAGAAATGCATCTGGTGTTTTGTTTTGTTTTTTTCCAAATTAAGCATTAAACCAGCCAAGGCACCATATTTTAACACTGAGCACATCTTCAGAGTACAGTTTGCTACAGCTAGGTTGAATAAATGTGCTTTCAGTACAAAATTAGATTGTAAGCCCTGTGGGAATAGGGAAATACCTATAGTGCCTGAATGCAATTGGCTTTGATGTACACTTTTAAGTGCCAAAAAGCAGAATATAAAAAATCTAAATATTTAGAAAACTCTTCCAGCAAAGCTGGCAATGATGTACCCACTTCTACTTTGTAAGGGGTGGCCAACTCTGGTCCTCGAGAGCCACAAACAGGCCAGGCTTTTGGGATATCCACAATGAATATGCATAAGATCTATTTGCATACAATGGAAGCAGTGCTTGCAAATTTCTCATAGATATCCTCAAAACCTGGTCTGTTTGTGGCTCTCGGACTGGAGTTGGCCACCTCTGTACTATTTGGGCTATTTCATCGTCCACGAATACTGAAAGCTTGAAGGCTGGTTCATGTGTCTTCCCAAAAGGAATTGCCTTGCATGGCTTCATTTTCCCTAATCCCTTTTTGTTTTGTGTTGTTTTTTAAAGTAGCTCAGAGGGAGGGATATAGGACACCCCTGAGTTCGTAAACTTCAGATTGTACCCCATTTGCTATCTCCACTGTAAAAAAATAAAGAAATTTATCTTGTATTATTTATTTATATTTATATTCCACTTTTTGCACTATTTTCAGTACTTAAAAGTGGATTACATTCAGGTACTGTAGGTATTTCCCTATACCCAGAGGGCTTACAATCTAACGGGCCAATACAGTAAAGTCCTCTCTCCTGTGTGCGCGATTTTGTATTTTAAATGAGGCCCGGCGGTAAAAACAGGTAAAAGGAGGCGCTAGGGACACTAGTGCGTCCCTAGCGCCTCCTTTTGGACCAGAGCGGCGGCTGTCAGCAGCTTTGACAACAGACGCTCAATTTTGCCGGCGTCGGTTCTCAAACCCGCTGACAGCCACGGGCTCGGAAACCGGATGCCGGCAAAATTGAGCGTCCGGTTTTCGACCAGACAGCCGCGGGCCCACTTCAAATTTTTTTTCCTTTTTTTACCCTTCGGAACCTCAGACTTAATATCGCCATGATATTAAGTCAGAGGGTGCACAGAAAATCAGTTTTTACTGCTTTTCTGTGCACTTTCCCAGTGCCCGAAGAAATTAGTGCCTACTTTCGGGTAGGCACTAATTTCTGAAAGCAAAATGTGCGACTTGGCTGCACATTTTGTTTTCTGAATCACGCGGGAATACCTAATAGGGCCATCAACATGCATTTGTATGTTGCGGGTGCTATTAGGTTTGGGGGATTGGACACACGTTTTCGGTCCCTTACTGAATAAGGGGTAATGCTAGCGCGTTGAAAAACGCACGTCCGATGGTGGGTTAACAGTGCACTCCATCGGAGCGCACTGTACTGTATCGGCTTGTAAGTTTGCACCTGAGGTAATGGAGGGTAAAGTCACTTGTCCAAGGTCACAAAGAACGACAGCAGGACTCGAACCCTGGTTCGTGGCCCGCTGCTCTAACCACTAGGCTACTCCTCCACTCTAACTTCTAATCACATTGTGAAAGGACCCATCTATTCTCACCTCTTTAAGACTGCGAACATAAACATCCAGTTGACCCAATCTTGAAATGGAGAGAGCGCATCTACTGCCTGATAATGATTTCCATCGAGGCCACTACTTTGCAAGCATCAAAGACTTATTTGACATAATCTTTGCTAACAACTTTGAGAGAGTTTTTTTTAAAAGAGAGGGGTCTGTACGACCCAGATATTAGGGGGCGTCATGTCCCAGCTTAGCTAATACAGTTATAATGGCCATATTAGGAGAACAGGGGAACTGCCCCTTTTCAATAAGCTCCTTATATATTGCCCCCTGGGGTACCAATATCTTCTCTTTAAGCATCTTAAATTTCCCAGAATACCCATCTAGCCCTGTCACCTTAAGTTGTGCTTTCTGAGTTCACTTTTGTATTTCTCCTAACTGGATGGGGGTATTCAGTACCTTCTTTTGGGTTTCCATTAATTTCAGAAAAACCTACAGTGGCTAAATATGTCTGTTTTTCCTTAACTGGGGAGGTCCTATACAATTCCTGATAGCATAATTTAAGTATGGTGTAGATATTTTTGTGGAATTTTTGATCCTCCCTGAGTTCTCTCAAAGCCTTTATATACTTCATCTCTACCCCAACCTCCAATTCCCAGTTAAATTTGCAAACATCCTCCCTGGTTTACCATACTGGTAAAATCTCGCTGTATAGTATGAGAGACTTCGGAGTTCTTTTACACAATAAAAAATTAAGTGCTGCCTGAGCTTCTGCGAACCTAGCTCCAGTAATTTATATCTAACTTGTTTCATAACTTTTTTGGCAGCTTTTTAAATGTTTTCCAACTGTAAAGCTTCCTTTGCTATCTCTCTCTTCCTAGTGGCTAAAAAAGATTCTCTCTCCTCTCAATACAGGCTTCACTGTTTCCCAAAAAAAGTGGGGCTCTATGGGCTTTGTTAAAAATTTTAAAAATCTTACCATTTTTTAAAAGAAATGTACTCGGAAACCTAAGTATCTATCTATATAAATACCTAGGGAACCTCCATTGACTTCTCAACTGGTGGGTGGAAATCTTCCAAATCTAACCATACTGATGAGTGATCTGAGATCTTTAATGGTCCTATTTTAATTTTCCCAACTCTTTAGAATTCACTATTCCCTAAGAACAGGTAATTTATACGTGAATGTATTTCATGTGCCTTAGATATATGCATGTATTCTTTTTTTGGGGGGGGTAACATTCTCCAGGGATCTACTAAATCTAGAACTACATAAAAGGAAATTCCTTTCATAAGAACATAAGAGATGCCATACTGGGTCAGACCAAGAGTTCATAAAGCCCAGTATCCTGTTTCTAGCAGTGGCCCATCCAAGTCACAAGTACCTAGCAAGCATCCAAGCATTAAATAAATCCAATGCTACTAATGCTGGCAACAATCAGTAGCTATTCCCTATTGATTGATAGCAGTTTATGGACTTCTTCAGGAACTTATCAAACTTTTTTTTTTTTTTTCAACCCAGCTACACTAGCTGCCTTAACCACATTCTTTGGCAACAAATTCCAGAGCTTAATAGTGCATTGAGTGAAAAACATTTTCTATCCTTTGTTTTAAATGTGCTATTTGTTAACTTCATGGAGTGTTACCTAGTTCTTTATTATCTAAAAGGGTAAATAACCATTTCACATTTATTTATTTTATTTAAAAGTGTTTGTATACCGTCTTTACAAACAGGGGCGGATTTTCAGAGCCCTGCTCGCGTAAATCCGCCCAAAACCGGGCGGATTTACGCGAGCAGGGCCCTGCGCGCCGGGAAGCCTATTTTACATAGGCCTCCCGGCGCGCGCAGAGCCCCGGGACTCGCGTACGTCCCGGGGTTCTCGGAGGGGGGCGTGTCGCGGGGCCGGAGCGCGCGGCGTTGCGGGGGCGTGTCGGCAGCGTTTTGGGGGCGGGTAAGGGGCGTGGCTACGGCCCGGGGGCGTGGCCGCGCCCTCCGTACCCGCCCCCAGGTCGCGGCCCGGCGCGCAGCAGGCCCGCTGGCGCGCGGGGATTTACGTCTCCCTCCGGGAGGCGTAAATCCCCCGACAAAGGTAAGGGGGGGGTGTAGACAGGGCCGGGTGGGTGGGTTAGGTAGGGGAAGGGAGGGTAAGGTGAGGGGAGGGCAAAGGAAAGTTCCCTCCGAGGCCGCTCCGATTTCGGAGCGGCCTTGGAGGGAACGGGGGGAGGCAGCGCGGCTCGGCGCGCGCAGGCTATACAAAATCGATAGCCTTGCGCGCGCCGATCCAGGATTTTAGTGGATACGCGCGGCTCCGCGCGTATCTACTAAAATCCAGCGTACTTTTGCTTGAGTCTGATGCGCAAGCAAAAGTAGGCTGATCGCGCTTCTTTTAAAATCTACCCCACAGTGTTTAATCAAAACGGTTTACATAACTAAATAAAAAAACAAATGTAAATAAAGATTTAAATTTAAAAGAACATAAAGATTATCAAATTATAAAAGCTCAAAATTACAAAAATATATAATAAAAAATAAAAATCTAAAACAATGAATAGTTTACATAAAAAATAAATCAATATATAATAATGTTGTGCCCTGTGTGATGGAGAAGTAGTTATGTTATTTAGTGTGTGATAAATGGAAAGCAGATTGAAATAAATGTGTTTTTAGGGATTTTTTTGAAGTGTTTGGAGTTGGATATGGATCTTAGAGTCTGGTAATGCGTTCCATAAGATTGGTCCAATGACAGAGAATGATCTTTTTCTGGTGATGTCAAGATGGGCCTGTCGTGGTGATGGGATGTCTAAGAGGGTTTTGTCCAGTGATCTTAGATGTCTGGTGGGTTTGTAAATCCGGAGAATGGAACATAAGGTAATTGAATTAGGAGTGTAGATGAGAGAGTGTATAATGGACAGGATCTTGAATTGTATTCTGTATTTAATTGGTAACCAATGTAATGATTGAAGTATCTGAGTGATGTGATTTTTTTATGGAAGAGTTTGTTAAGATACGTGCTGCTGCGTTTTGGATCAGTTGAAGTGAGTGAAGTGTGTTATCTGGGAGACCTATATAAAGAGAATTACAGTAGTCAAGCCCAGAAAAGATGAGTGATTGAAGTATAGTCCGAAAATCGTGAAAGAAAAGTAGAGGACGAAGCCGTTTCAAGAGTTGAAGCTTATAAAATGAATTTCTGGTAATTATGGATATGTGTTGTTTTAATGAAAGATCTGAATTAATGGTTATACCTAAATTTTTTGCAGATTTGGAGATGGGGATAGTGATACCGTTAAATACTAATTGAGGGGGGGGGACCTATGGATGAATCTGTAATTGATGAGAGGTGGACTATTTCTGGTTTTTTTGGATTTAGTTTTAGTCTATTGTGAGAGAGCCATGTGTCAATAGTCGTGAGGTATAAAGATACTAAGGATAATGTGAGAGTCCAAGAGGTACTGTATGTCATCGGCGTAGATTTGAATTGTATGTTTAGTGAGGCTAAGATGCGGCAAAGAGGTAGTAGATAGATGTTGAAGAGAATAGGGGATAGAGAAGAACCTTGTGGAACACCCGATGCAATAGAGTATGGTTCAGAAGAATGATTGTTTATATTGACTTGTTGAATGCGATCAGACAAAAATGAAATAAACCATTGTAATACAGCACCCGAAATACCTATAGATTTGAGAATGGAGATGAGAATTTGGTGATCAACAGTATCAAAAGCCGCGGAAATATCTAAGAAAACAATGATGTGACCTGTTCAAGTCCTCGCATGATTTTATAGACCTCAGCTATCTCTTCTCCAAGCTGAGCAGCCCTAACCTCTTTAGCCTTTCCTTTATAGGGGAGCCATTCCAAGTCCTTTATCATTTTTTGTCTCCCTTCTCTGTACTTTCTCCAGTGCAACTATATCTTTTTTGGGATGAGGTGACCCAGCATTACATACAATATTCAAGGTATGGTCTAACCATTGAGCGATAGAGGCATTGTGACATCTTCTGGGTTTTTTTTTTTTATTCGCCATTCTCTTTCTAAAAATACCTAACATTCTGCTTGCTTTTTTAACCGCTACAGCACACTGAGCCGACAATTTCAATGTAATATCAACTATGATGTCCAGATCTTTTTCCTGGATGGTAACTCCTAAAATGAAACCTAACATCGTGTAGCTACAGCATGGGTAATTTTTTTTTTTTTTTCCTATATGCATCACCTTGTGCTTCTTCACATTCAATTTCATCTGCCGTATGGATGCCAAATCTTCCAGCCTTCCAAGGTGGTCCTGCAATTTATAGCAATCTGCTTGTGATTTAACTACTCTGAATAATTTTGTGTCATCTGCAAATTTGATTACCTCACTCATCATACCTATTGCCAGATCATTTATAAATATATTAAAAAGCATCGGACCAAGTACAGATCCCTGAGGCATGCCACTGTTTACCTTTTTCCACTGTGAAAACAGTTTAATCTTACTGTTTCCTATCTTTTAACCAGTTTGCAATCCACAAAAGGAAATTGCCTCCTATCCCATGACTTCTTAGTTTTCTTAGAAGCCTCTCATGAGGGACTTTGTCAAACGCCTTCTGAAAATCCAAATACACCACATCTACTAGTTCACCTTTTTATCCACATGCTTATTCACCCCTTAAAAAGAAAATGTAGCAGATATGAGGCAAGACATCTCTTGGGTGAATCCATGCTGGCTGTATCCCATTAAATCATGTCTGTCTATATGTTCTGTGGTTTTATTCTTTATAATTTTTTCCCGGCACTGTAATCAGGCTCACTGGTCTATAATTTCCAGATCACCTCTGGAGCCCTTTTCATATATTCGGGTTGCACTGGCCACCTTCCAGACTTCAGGTACAGCAGATTATTTTAATGATAGTTTACAAATTACTTGTAACCTGAAACTTCATTTTGAGTTCTTTCAGAACCCTGGAATGCATACCATCTGGTCCATGTGAATTACCAATCTTCAGTTTGTCAATCTACTACGTCTTCTAGGTTAACTGTGATTTGGGTCATTTCATCTCAATCATCACCTTTGAAAACAGTCTCCAGAATGGGTATTTCCCCAACATCCTCCTTAGTAAACACCGAATCAAAGAATTCATTTTAGTCTTTCCATGATGGCCTTATCTTCTCTAAGTACCCCTTTTAACCTTCAATTATCTAACGGTTCCACAGACTCCCTTGCAGGCTTCCTGCTTCGGATATATTAACGTTTTTGAGTTTTTGCCTCTACAGCCAACTTCTTTTCAAATTCTTTTAGCCTTATCGGTGTTTTTACATTTAACTTGCCAATGCTTATGCTTTTTTCCTATTTTCTTCAGATGGATCCTTCTGCCAATTTTTGAAGGAAGATCTTTTGGCTAAAATAGCCTCTTTCACCTCACCTTTTAACCATGCTGGCAATAGTTTGGCTTTCTTGATGCATTTACATTATTAAAATTGATCACCTAACACTAAAATAGGTCTAGGTGATGTACAGTAAAACATGCATAAAATTTGACAATATAATAAACACTTAAAATATACAATAAATTACAAAAATATAACTGTGTAAAATTTCATATAGGCTAGTCTAAAAAGTCTTTAAAAGACCGCTGAATGTTTTGACCAAGCCACAACACCAGAGTTCCATCAGGAAAGAGTTCCAGAGGAATGGGCCAGCAACAGAGAACATTCCCGAGTAATGTGTAATCGTGCCAATTTAGGTGATGGAATGTCTAAAAGACTGTAAATTTCTGGATGGTTGATAAATCTTCAAATAGCATTGGACCAAGGACAGGACTGATCATTAATTTTAAAGATTGTCATGCCAGTTTTCTATTTAATCCTTTCACCAATATAGAGCCAGTGTAAAATTCATCAATATGAGGAATACATCTGGACTGTGCTTCTAAGGTGGTATTTTTTTAAGTGTCCATAACTATGTACACTCAAACCTTTGCAGCTGAAGCTTTCAGTTTTTTTCTAACAATTTTTCTCATTTTATCAAATTTTCTCTTTTGAAGGTTTAGTGTTAGAGCTGTGGATTTGCTTATTGTCCCCCTTCCAGTCACTAATTCTCTGAAGTAGATGCTGAAATCAACATAAGATTTAACTTATTTTGTCAAATGACGACAACTATATTTTCCTTATTACGAATAGTTCTCGCATTCATGTAGCCAATATGCAATTCATTATCTTTACAAGACGCATCATTATATCCAGTATTACTGATGAGGCAGGAACCGTGACAGGATGTTAAACACTGTTCAGGATAACTTCCACATCTAGCACTCAAACCTGAATAGCAACCATAATTGGTAATGATAGGAATAAGACATTTCAACTGTTAACATAATGACTGGCCATTTAAATATCACAATTTTCCACATAACCAGCCATGTTTATATCAGAGGTAAATTAAAATACAGTATCTTATACTCAGACTATAAAAGTTTGCTAATCAAAATGAACAAGAGAATCCACTACCATGGCCCACTGGTTCCACTATGGGGCAGGCCCTTTCGTTGGCCCTTAAGCAATGGTCTACCAGGTGGAGGCCTGTCTAAGGGGAGACCTCTCTATGGGAATGCAGTGGCAGTGTCTGATATCAAGTGACTTCCTGGCTCGCGAAGCCCAGCAGCAGGTCAGTAAACAAACTCTTAAGGTTGTGGGGTCGCCCAATGATAGATCTTTGCATCGGAACAAAATCAAAAGTTAGATCTACCTTGCTCCATTCTTCCAATTCATCACAGGATTGCCCAAGACTATTTCCTTCTGGATTAATGAAAAGGCTTTTTCACCACTACCACTTGTAGCAAGGACAGTTCAGAAACTTATTTGAGACCAAGCATAAATGATTCTAGTGACTCTGGCATGGCCAAAACAAATCTGGTATGCCTATCTCACATAACTGTTAATACATCCCATTTCCTTGGGATCGGATCCCTCTCTGCCATTGCAGGAAAATGGAAAATTACTTCATCTGTCTTTTGTCCCTTGGCCTGATGGCATGGATGTTGAGAACTTGATAATTGCAAATTTCAGCTTGCCTAGGGAAGTTGAAGACATCCTCTCTGCATGGAAGTCTTCCACTTGGCATAACTATCCTTCTTAAGTGGCAAAGATATTCTCATTAGTGTGAACAGTGTTCATGCAGTCTTTTCTCATGTGAACTTCTATATCCTATCTTACCTCAGTCACTTATCAAAGTGGGGTCTGGCAACTTTGTCAGAGTGCATTTGAGTGCCATTGCAGCATATCATGCTCCTGTCTACAGTACCTGTTGGTATCCAGATTCATGAGAGGTTTGTTAAACCTTAAACCAGCAGGTCCCTGGGATCACAACTTGGTGCCCACTTTTTTTCATGAAACCCCCTTTTTGAACATAAGAACATGTCATACTGGGTCAGACCAAGGGTCCAATCAAGCCCAGCATCCTGTCTCCAACAGTGGCCAATCCAGGCCATAAGAACCTGGCAAGTACCCAAAAACTAAGTCTATCCCATGTTACTGTTGCTAGTAATAGTAGTGGCTATTTTCTAAGTCAACTTAATAGCAGGTAATGGACTTCTCCAAGAACTTATCCAATTCTTCTTTAAACACAGCTACACTAACTGCACTAACCACATCCTCTGGCAACAAATTCCAGAGTTTAATTGTGCGTTGAGTAAAAAAGAACTTTCTCCGATTTAGTTTTAAATGTGCCACATGCTAACTTCATGGAGTACCCCCTAGTCTTTCTATTATCCGAAAGAATAAATAGCCGATTCACATTTACCTGATCTAGACCTCTCATGATTTTAAACACCTCTATCTTATCCACCCTCAGCCGTCTCTTCTCAAAGTTGAAAAGTCCTAACCTCTTTAGTCTTTAATCATAGGGGAGCTGTTCCATTCCCTTTATCATTTTGGGCCACCCTTCTTTGTACCTTCTCCATTGCAACTATATCTTTTTTTGAGATACGGCGACCAGAATTGTACACAGTATTCAAGGTGTGGTCTCACCAAGGAGCGATACAGAGGCATTATAACACTTTCCATTTTATTCACCATTCCCTTTCTAATAATTCCCAACATTGTTTGTTTGCTTTTTTAACTGCTGCAGTACACTGAACCGATGATTTCAATGTGTTATCCACTATGACGCTTAGATCTTTCTTGGGTGGTAGCTCCTAATATGGAATCTAACATTTAGGCCGGTGGAGCGCACTGTTAACCTGCATTTGGACGCATGTTTTGGATGCGCTAGCTGTACCCCTTATTCAGTAAGGGGTAATAACGCATAAAACGCGCGTCCAACCCCCCCCCCCCCCCCCCCCCCCCTCCGAGACTAATAGCGCCCGCAACATGCAACACGCGCGATACAGAAAGTAAAATGTGCAGCGAAGCCGCACATTTTACTTTCAGAAATTAGCGCCTACCTTTGGGTAGGCACTAATTTCTGCCAGCATCGGGAAAGTACACAGAAAAGCAGTAAAAACTGCTTTTCTGTGCACCCTCCGACTTAATATTATGGCGATATTAAGTCGGAGGTCCCGAAAGTTTAAAAAAAAAAAAAAAATTGAAACAAAAAATAAATAAAATTTGAAATCGACTCGCGGGTTGAAAACCAGACGCTCAATTTTGCCGGCATCCGGTTTCTGAACCCATGGCTGTCAGCGGGCTCGAGAACAGACGCCAACAAAATTGAGCGTCAGCTGTCAAGCCCGCTGACAGCCGCCGCTCCTGTCCAAAAAGAGGTGCTAAGGACGCGCTAGTGCCCTAGCACCTCTTTTTACTGCCAGCCCTAATTTAAATATTTTAGTTTACTGAATCGCGTGCACAGGACACTGGCCTGTGCGCGTGCCAGGAGAGCGGGCACTCTCCCGTAAACTTTACTGTATTGTAACTATAGAATGGGGTATTTTTCCCTATACGCATCACCTGGCACTTATCCACATAAAAATTCATCTGCCATTTGGATGCCCAATTTTCCATTCTCACAAGGTCTTCCTGCAATTTATCACAATCTGCTATTGATTTAACTACTCTGAACAATTTTGTATCATCTGCAAATTTGATTACCTCACTCGTTGTATTTCTTTCCAGATCATTTATAAATGTATTGAAAAGTACGGGTCCCAGTACAGATCCCTGAGGCACTCCACTGCCCACTCCCTTCCACTGCAAAAATTGTCCATTTAATCCTACTGTTTCCTGTCTTTTAGCCAGTTTGTAATCCGCAAACAGACATTGCTACCTATCCCATGACTTTTTTTTATTTTTCCTAGAAACCTCTCATGAGGAACTTTGTCAAACACCTTCTGAAAATCCAAATACACTACATCTACCGGTTCACCTTTATCCACATGTTTATTAACTCCTTCAAAAAAGTGAAGCAGATTTGTGAGGCAAGACTTGCCTTGGGTAAAGCCATGCTGACTTTGTTCCATTAAACATGTCTTTCTATATGTTCTGCGATTTTGATATTTAGAACACTTTCCACTTTTTTTCCTGGCACTGAAGTCAGGCTCACTGGTCTGTAGTTTCCTGGATTGCCCCTGGAGCACTTTTTAAATATTGGGGTTACATTAGCCACCCTCCAGTCTTCAGGTACAATGGATGATTTTAATGATAGGTTACAAACTTTTACTAATAAGTCTGAAATTTCATATTTTAGTTCCTTCAGAACCCTGAGGTGTATATCATCCGGTCCAGGTGATTTACTACTCTTCAGTTTGTCAATCAGGCCTACCACATTCAGTACGGGTATCTCCCCAACATCTTCTTCAGTAAACACCGAAGCAAAGAAATCATTTAATCTTTCTGCGATGGCCTTATCTTCTCTAAGTGCCCCTTTAACCTCTCGATCATCTAATGGTCCAACTGATTCCCTCACAGGCTTTCTGCTTCGGATATATTTAAAAAAGTTTTTATTGTGAGTTTTTTGCCTCTACGGCCAACTTCTTTTCAAATTCTCTCTTAGCCTGTCTTATCAAAGTCTAACATTTAACTTGCCAATGCTTATGCATTATCCTGTTTTCTTGTGTTGGATACTTCTTCCAATTAATCCTTTTCCCTTCTTTTCCTTATGCTCCATTTTTCTCCACCAACCTCTCCCCGATCCCTTCTTATTTACCACTATTAATTTATGCATCAATGTTTTTTAATAGTTTATTCTCTGTTTGATTTATGTAAAACCGTTAGGATGGCTGCACCGAATGACAGTACATAAAACTGAACAAATAAATAAATACATTTTTGAATGAAGATCTTTTGACTAAAATAGCTTTTCACCTCCCCTTTTAACCATGCCGGTAATAGTGTTGCCTTCCTTCCACCTTTCTTAATGTGTGGAATACATATGGACTGTGCTTCTAGGATGGTATTTTTTAACAATGACCATGCCTCTTGCACACTTTTTACCTTTGTAACTGCTCCTTTCAGTTTTTTTATATTTTTCTCAGTTTCCCTTTTGAAATTTTAGCACAAGAGCCGTGGATTTGCTTACTGTCCCCCTTCCAGTTATTAATTCAAATTTGATCATATTATGATCACTATTGCCAAAACATCTGCTTGAAGTACAGATGATGCTCCCAGATGTGTGTGCAGCAAACTGCAGGGAGTATGTGACAGGCAGTTGCTCTGCATTTGGCTGCCTGCCACATATTCACTGCAACTTGCTGCGCATATGCCTTTGCATTTCTTTTGTTATCAAATGTTATGAATCTTGTAGGGCTGGGGACATCTAGAATGTGTATTGGACATGCTTGTAGACATGAGAATCTTTTGCTGAAAATAGTGTCATCAAATTGACTAGTGATGCCTTCATCACAAAACATATTTTGACTAGTGACCTGGACAGATCTCCCTCCCTTCTACCCTGCTGTTTTAGGCCTCACTTTATACATGCTACCTCTTCTGGGAACTCTCTCTTAATTTTGTATTGTTCTCCTGTCTGTCATTCTTGACTGGATTGTAAGCTCCACAAAACAGACTATATCTTATGTATATCTGTACAGTGCTGCCTATGTCTAATAGAGCTATAGAAATGAGAAGCATATCCTTCAGTGCTGTGTATATAGATGCAACTTTTCCTGTACAAGTAGAAATGTAGTAGGAAGTGCAGTAAAGTAAAATGCTCTAATAAAATAGGAGTAATCGCAATCTGTGGGCCAGTAATGTTCTGTCTTGTTTCTAGAACATGAATGAAGCTTCCTCATTGCTCAGTGCCACCTGTAACACGTTTATCACAACGCTTGAAGAATGTGTGAAGATAGCCAATGCCAAGTTTAAGCCAGAAATGTTCCAGTTGCCTCATCCTGATCCTTTGGTGTCTCCTGTCTCACCCTCACCTGTTCAAATGGTTTGAGCATTTTGTTGTATTATAAACAAGTTCTGGCTTTGGTTGATTAGAATAGATACATGTATTAACGTAAAACTTTGAGTTCAGTCTTAGCAGTTGGGCCTGTGCTTCCAAAATATTTTTTGAGCCTTTTCGTTTAATCACCCAATTCTCCTGGCAGGTCCTGCAGGGATGAGTGTATTTACATGGGTGACCTTGTCTGTTAGCTGCAAATTTTTTCACTTATCTCTTATGGAGACTGACTTAAACACAAAGGTGGTTATAGTGTGCAAATGAAGATTTATCTGGGAATTCTCAAATGGGCAGGGTTTTTTTTTTTTTTAAACTTTTTCCCCCATATATGCCAATAGAAAAACAATTTAATCTTATCAGTCCTAGGAGAGTCTAAGCTTCCTAGCTGCATGGTTCCAAGTCTCCTTGCTCAAAGTTGGTAGTGTGGAGGAAGGGGGAAGTAGACCCTTCTGGTTTGCGGGTGTCACGAGGCACAGAAAAGCACACTCCTGCATAGAACAGAGTACACTTATTGAACTGTGACTCTTGTTGGTCTGTTTCAGCTGGCCTTGTTGCGTTTAACTATGTGCGTTCTCTTTCCTTCCAGATGAAACGTTCCGTTAGCCACCCTGGTTACACTTTGGAGAGGTAAGAAGCATAGTCTGTGCCAAGCTGCAACAGCCAAAGTAGGGTGAATGTTGGTTCAAAATGAATGAAGAGTGGATCAGATAAAGATGTAGTCCTGCCTTCAGCTTATTTTGAAAATGTGGAATATAAGTTGGAAAATTAAAATTAAATCCTCCCACAATGTAAGGCTCATGGTGGTCATATGTACCGTTTGGGGTTCACTTTGGGCAGTTATTTGTAGAAAGCATCATTCAAGTGTTGGAAAAGTGCAAATAGTTCCACCAAGTTGACGGGGTGGCTAGGACTTAAGTGCTTGAAAGCTTTCCCAGGTTGAGGGTATTCTCACAGGACAAGCAGGATGTTAGTCCTCACATATGGGTGACATCACAGGATGGAGACCAATCATGGAACACTTTTGTTAAAGTTTCTAGAACTTTGACTGGCACCTACTGGGCATGCCCAGCATGGCACTAAACCTGCAGCCAGCAGGGGTCCCCCTTCAGTCTTAAGAACATAAGAAAATGCCATACTGGGTCAGACCAAGGGTCCATCAAGCCCAGCATCCTGTTTCCAACAGTGGCCAATCCAGGCCATAAGAACCTGGCAAGTACCCAAAAACTAAGTCTATTCCATGTAACCATTGCTAATGGCAGTGGCTATTCTCTAAGTGAACTTAATAGCAGGTAATGGACTTCTCCTCCAAGAACTTATCCAATCCTTTTTTAAACACAGCTATACTAACTGCACGAACCACATTCTCTGGCAACAAATTCCAGAGTTTAATTGTGCGTTGAGTAAAAAAGAACTTTCTCAGATTAGTTTTAAATGTGCCCCATGCTAACTTCATGGAGTGCCCCCTAGTCTTTCTACTATCCGAAAGAGTAAATAACCGATTCACATCTACCCGTTCTAGACCTCTCATGATTTTAAACACCTCTATCATATCCCTCCTCAGCCGTCTCTTCTCCAAGCTGAAAAGTCCTAACCTCTTTAGTCTTTCCTCATAGGGGAGTTGTTCCATTCCCCTTATCATTTTGGTAGCCCTTCTCTGTACCTTCTCCATCGCAATTATATCTTTTTTGAGATGCGGTGACCAGAATTGTACACAGTATTCAAGGTGTGGTCTCACCATGGAGCGATACAGAGGCATTATGACATTTTCCGTTTTATTCATCATTCCTTTTCTAATGCTTCCCAACATTCTGTTTGCTTTTTTGACTGCCGCAGCACACTGCACCGACGATTTCAATGTGTTATCCACTATGACACCTAGATCTCTTTCTTGGGTTGTAGCACCTAATATGGAACCCAATATTGTGTAATTATAGCATGGGTTATTTTTCCCTATATGCATCACCTTGCACTTATCCACATTAAATTTCATCTGCCATTTGGATGCCCAATTTTCCAGTCTCACAAGGTCTTCCTGTAATTTATCACAATCTGCTTGTGATTTAACTACTCTGAACAATTTTGTGTCATCTGCAAATTTGATTATCTCACTCGTCGTATTTCTTTCCAGATCATTTATAAATATATTGAACAGTAAGGGTCCCAATACAGATCCCTGAGGCACTCCACTGTCCACTCCCTTCCACTGAGAAAATTGCCCATTTAATCCTACTCTCTGTTTCCTGTCTTTTTAGCCAGTTTGCAATCCACGAAAGGACATCGCCACCTATCCCATGACTTTTTACTTTTCCTAGAAGCCTCTCATGAGGAACTTTGTCAAACGCCTTCTGAAAATCCAAGTATACTATATCTACCAGTTCACCTTTATCCACATGTTTATTAACTCCTTCAAAAAAGTGAAGCAGATTTGTGAGGCAAGACTTGCCCTGGGTAAAGCCATGCTGACTTTGTTCCATTAAACCATGTCTTTCTATATGTTCTGTGATTTTGATGTTTAGAACACTTTCCACTATGTTTAGAACACTTTCCACTATTTTTCCACGCAGCAGTAGCACCCGGGTTAAGGAGCTCCACAGAGATTCCTGACAGGAATTTTCCTCACGGAATTACTAAAAACTTTCATACCCCACAGGGGTCCCTCCTTTGAATTTTTGACTCTGTGGTACTCCGATAAGTTTTTACTGTTTTCGGTCGATTCCAGTCGAGTTTGGTCCTCGCGGCCTACTGGCCGTCGACCGTACCACGGTCTCAAAGGCCATGGTGTCGGGGTTCCGTCGGTGCCTGGACTGTACTCTCACCATGTCCATAACAGACCCGCATAAAGTCTGTGTAATGTGTCTCGGGTGCGAGCATGATGTCCTGACTTGCACCAAATGTGCCTTAATGACACCAAAAGGTCGCAAGGCCAGAATGGAGAAAATGGAACTTCTCTTCTATTCTCAAACTCCCGACGCAGTCCATTGCATCGACGTCATCTGAACCGGTACCGTCCACTTCGTGCCAGTATCAGTCACCAGCCAGTGACCATCCGGCATAGACGACTTCTCGGCCTTCGACTACCTCTACTTCCCCTCAGGACCGAGGGGATTATAGAGAAAAGCATAGACATCGCAAGCCTCGGACCATCGAGGAAGAAAAATCTTCGACCTCTCCATCAACCGAGCCGCAATTGAAGAAACCCCGTCCAGAAAAGGCACCAACTCTTTCTGTGACCGGCTCACCGAGGCAACCCTCACCCGGACGGTTATCGGGAGCCGTGACTCTGCCTTTAACGGTGGTCTCTCCAGCTATGCCTCTGCCTCATTCTTCCCTTCTGGAGCCGGGGCTGCTTGCTCCAGGTCTCCATGAAGAACTGGACCGGATGGTTCAGGAGGCCATCGATAAGGCGATGCACAGACTCCAAGGTCCCCCGGCACCGAAATCGGTGGCAGTCGCTGAACCGACCATCTATCCCATTCCGGCGGCATTGGCACCGCTGCTCTTAAAGATGAAAATGCTCATAGCTGCTTTTCCACTGATGGATCCTGGGTCGCCGATGGCTCCGGTGCCTTCTCCGCTTACCCTGTCGGGAAGGGAAACATCGTTCTGCATTCCTCCATCGGGAGTCTTTCCGATGTCTCAACCATTGATGCCAATACGCCCATCGGCGCCACCGATCCATCCTTAGATGCCTTTATTGGTGCCTCCAGTACTTCCCTCGATGCCTTCAGATCCTAGACCAGGACCTTCAGGAATACCATCGTCGCGTCCTTCTCAGGTTCCTACAGGGACAGGTGCTGATTCCTATGACACCTGGACTGACGATTCATCTCAAGACACTAATGACTTACCATCACCACCTTCTCCTACTGAACGTAGGAAGCGTTTTCCTCCAGAGGACTTGTCCTTCGTAAATTTTGTGAAGGAAATGTCTGAATTTGTTCCCTTCCAATTACAGACTGAGCAAGATGATAGGCATCAAATGATGGAGCTGTTACAATTCCTGGATGCTCCCAAGGAAATAACCTCCATCCCTATTTACCAGGTTCTTTTGGATCTCCTCAAAAAGAACTGGGAACACCCTGGTTCTGTTGCTCCAGTCAACAGAAAAGCTGATGCTGCTTATTTGGTCCAGTCATCCCCAGGATTCCAGAAACCTCAGCTGGATCACCAATCTGTGGTTGTAGAATCTGCCCAAAAGAGGGCAAAAAGATCAAAACCCCACTCTTCCTTCCCCCCCCCCCCCCCCCCCCAGGTAAGGAACAGAAATTCCTGGATGCCATTGGCCAGCGTGTCTTCCAGGGATCAGTGCTTATCTCTCAGATCGCCTCCTACCAGCTGTATGTGACCCAGTACAACAGGGTCTTATTCAAGCAGGTACAGGACTTTGCAGAGTCCCTGCCTCAGCAATTCCAGGAACAGCTTCAAACCCTGGTACACAAGGATTTCGAGGCAGGGAAGCATGAAATAAGATCCTCTTATATCTTCAACACCACTTCCAGGGTATCTGCAACTGCTGTTTCGGCAAGAAGATGGGCCTGGCTCAAGTCTTCGGACTTGCGCCCTGAAGTACAAGACAGATTATCTGATCTGCCCTGCATAGGAGACAATCTGTTTGAACAGATTCAGTGGATGGTGGGGGAACTCAAGGACCATCATGAGACCCTTCGCCAGCTCTCTCTGATGCCCTCTGAGTATTCCTCCAAACAGCCTTTCAGGAAGGATACTAAAAAGTCATTCTTCCGTCCAAAGAAGTCCTATCTACCACTGTCTAGAACTCATTCCATGAGACCTTTCCAAAAGGCCCAGTCTCGTCAATCGCAGAAACAAAAGCTGCAGGCAGCTCCTCAGCCAGGCTCAGCTTCCGGCTTTTGACTCCTGCATAGAGAGCAGCAGCCAGTTTCCACTGCCTCAGATACCAGTGGGAGGTTGATTGTGTGCCAGCTGCTGTTGAAATGGCACAATCATCTCAGACCAGTGGGTCTTTGCCATAATCTCACAAGGTTATCGCCTGAACTTTCTCTCTATCCCACTGGACTCCCCACCTCTACAGACGTGGAGAACATCCGATCACTCACTTCTCCTGGAGCAGGAGGTCTCTCTCCTCCTCCAGTCCAGAGCAATAGAGCCAGTGCCCTACTCCCAACAAGGCCTAGGATTCTATTCCCGGTACTTTCTAATCCCCAAAAAATCAGGCGGCGTTTGTCCAATTGTGGACCTACGCACCCTCAACAAGTATCTCCACCGAGAAACGTTCAAGATGGTGACCTTGGGTTCCCTCCATCCTCTTCTGCAAAAAGGAGACTGGCTCTGCTCTCTCAATCTCTAAAACGCGTACACACACTGCGATAACTCCATCTCATCGCAGGTTCCTGAGATTTCTGGTAGGCCCCAAACACTATCAGTACAGAGTGCTACCATTCTGCCTGGTATCTGCACCACGAGTCTTCATAAAGTGCCTCGTAGTAGTAGCAGCCTTCCTTAGGACTCAAGGTGTTCACGTCTACCCCTATCTAGACGACTGGTTGATCAGGGCTCCCACTCAGCAAGCTGCTCTGTCACCCCTACATCTTACTTTACACACTGATTTCGCTAGGATTTCTCGTCAACTACGAGAAATCCTGTTTAGTCCCATCTCAAACTTTATCGTTAATAGGGGCAGACTTGGACACCTTGCAGGCAAAGGCATTTCTGCCTCAACAGCGAGCTCTCACTCATCTCTCTCGCACACCAGCTACAGTCTCAGCACCGCATGACTGCACGCCACTTCCTCATCCTGCTAGAACACATGGCATCCTCAGTACAGGTTACCCCAGTGGCCCGCTTGGCCATGAGTCATGCAGTGGACTCAGGTCATAATGGACTCAGTCCGTCCAATCTCTATTGACCACTGTCCAATCACTGACTCACTTCATCAGTCTCTAGTCTGGTGGCAAAAGCAGATCAATCTCCTCCAAGGCCTGCCCTTCCAGGCTCCAAACCCTCAAATAATTCTCACCACTGATGCTTCCAACCTCGGCTGGGGGAGCCCATGTCGCCAATTTGTAGATACAAGGAACTTGGTCTCCAGAGGAAGCCAAACACCAAATCAATTTCCTGGAGCTGCGAGCAATCAGATATGCTCTCAAGGTATTTCAGGATCACTTTTCCAATCAGGTCATCCTCATTCAGATGGACAACCAGGTGGCCATGTGGTACATCAACAAATAGGGAGGGACGGGCTCCTACCTACTGTGTCAGGAGGCTACACAGGTATGGGCAGAAGTCCTCTCCCATTCGATGTACCTCAGGGCCACCTACTTGCCAGGAGTGGACAATGTGTTGGCGGACAAGCTGAGTTGCGCCTTTCAACCGCACGAGTGGTCCCTCAACCCCACTGTAGCGGACTCAATATTCCAAAGTTGGGGTTACCCCCCACATAGACCTCTTTGTGTCACTTCAGAACCGCAAAGTAGAGAACCTTTGCTCTCTCACTCGCAGCCAACACTCTCAGCCAAGAGATGCGTTCTCCCTCTCATGGGCAACAGGTCTTATATGCATTCCCTTCACTTCCAGTTCTCTTGAAGACTCGTGAAGTTACGTCAGGACAAGGGATGCACGATCCTGATAGCACCTCACTGGCCTCGCCAAGTGTGGTTTCCAATACTTCAGGACCTCTCCATTCGCAGGCACATTCCTTTGGGAAAGGACCCGTTTCTGATCACTCAGAACGATGGGTGCCTATGCCACCCCAATCTTCAGGCCTTGTCTGACTGCCTGGATGTTGAAAGGTTAATTCTTCAGCCACTTAACCTTTCGGAGCCAGTTTCCTGTGTCCTGATGGCTTCACAGAAGCCTTCTACGAGAAAATCTTATCTTTACAAATGGAACTGGTTTAAATCATGGTGTTCTTCTCAATCCTTTGATACCTTTACCTGTTCCACTAAGAAGTTTCTAGACTATCTCTGGCACTTGTCAGAATCAGGTCTAAAAACCTCCTCCATCAGAATGCATGTCAGTGTGGTAGCCGCCTTCCATAGAGGTGTCGGGGATGTTCCTATTTCAGTACAACCCCTCGTAACACGTTTTCTGAAGGGCTTGCTTCACCTCAAGCCTCCTCTGCACTCTGGCCCCTTCTTGGGACCTCAATCTGGTTTTGGGTCAGCTCATGAAACCACCATTCGAGCCTCTCCAGTCCTGTGATCTTTGCTATCTCACGTGGAAAGTGATCTTTCTTTTGGCAATAACATCTGATCGCAGAGTTAGTGAGCTACAGGCCCTAGTTACCTATCCGCCTTACACTAAACAACTGCAGTACCAGGTAGTACTACGCACTCACCCTAAGTTCTTACCTAAGGTAGTATTGAACTTTCACATTAATCAATCCATTATACTACCTACCTTCTTTCCCAGGCCCCACTCCAATCCAGGAGAACAAGCTCTGCATACCCTTGACTGTAAACAGGTTCTAGCGTTTTATCTAGACCATACAGCTGCCCATAGGAAAAGCACTCAATTGTTTGTCTCTTTCCATTCCATCAAATTGGGGCAGCCTGTGGGTAAGCAGACTCTCTCCTGGTTCGTGGACTGCATATCTTTTTGCTATCAGCAAGCAGGCATTCCACTTCAGGACTGTGTTAAAGCGCACTCTGTGAGGGCCATGGCGACGTCAGTAGCACACCTACGCTCGGTGCCGCTTCCTCACATTTGCAGGGCTGCTACCTGGAGTTCTCTCCATACCTTTACAGCCCATTATTGCTTGGACAAAGCTGGAAGACAAGATTCCATCTTCGGCCAGTCTGTCTTGCGCAACCTTTTCCCAACTTGACGTACCAACACCCTTCCACCTGCCCGATAGGGCTCAGGATGCCCTCTACCAAATTTCACCCCAGTCCTAGTACCAATTGCACATCTGTGTCCATTTGGTGCATTTCTCGGACATCCTCAGCTCGGTATTCACCCATATGTGAGGACTACCATCCTGCTTGTTCTGTGAGAAAGCAAATGTTGCTTACCTGTAACAGGTGTTGTCACAGGACAGCAGGATGTTAGTCCTCACGAAACCTGCCCGCCGCCCCGCAGTGTTGGGTTCATAATGTTTCTTATTTTATTTTCGGCACTTCCTGTTGCTTTAAACAACTGAAAGGGGACCCCTGCTGGCTGCAGGTTTAGTGCCATGCTGGGCATGCCCAGTAGGTGCCAGTCAAAGTTCTAGAAACTTTCAAAAGTGTTCCATGATTGGGCTCCATCCTGTGATGTCACCCATATGTGAGGACTAACATCCTACTGTCCTGTGAGAACACCTGTTACAGGTAAACAGCATTTGCTTTAACTGGGGGAAAAAAAACTGAAGTATTTAATTATATGATTGCTGTTAAATCCTATATAGGGATTTACAGAGGAGCTTCCTATATACATTGGATGCTCCTTTGTTAGTTATTCTGTCAGGTTCAAGGGAAACAGATTATATCATCTTGTGAAAGGGAAATTTTATTGAGTAGATAGTCATGGCTGGTGACACTGGGAATCACTTTTTTGTGTAAAAAATTGTCAGGGCTTTATATATTATATATATATTGCACATGGCTCTAACAAGCAAGGTAGTTTTGCAGGAAAAAACGTTCTTGGCTATCTATGATAAAACTCTTAAGGAAGAGTGCCATTTTTCCAAGCTTGGGAAGAGGAAGGAAATATTGTTTCAAACTTGGCTACAGATGGATAGCTTTGTCTGAGTTAGGACACAGAGATTGCTTGTTTTACAACTCTCGGAGGCTGGTTAGCCTCCCTGAACATCTCCCTTCAGTCTGATACTATAACTGTAAATCATAATTAAGTTCACAAATTCAGGAGAGGTTTTTCTGGTATTTGAGCATTATCTGTATCATGCAAATACATTTTATTTTACAAAGTATATCTTCTGCCAAGTAGAAAAGGACTTTGCCCATGGGTAGAGAGGGAACAGGAAGTATGAGAAAAGGATAAGATTTCAGTAGCTTGGTGGGTGGGGGGGGGGGGGGGAATGATGAAAGACCCTAGGTCTAGCATGGGAACTTTTTTTTTTTTTTTTTTTTTACCAGACGAGAATTTGCAGAAAGAAAAGACGTGATAGGTGATCACTGGGACATGGTGAAGCAGCAGGAAAAAAGTGTTCCTAATTATGAGTGAGCAAAAGGAAATGTATGTAAATTTTTCTCTTGCATCAGATGTGCCCTACACATCTGATGCTCCAGATACATCAGTTCAGCAAGGCAGCATTGTAACTGACAGCTATCTTAGTGCTTTTTTTTCTACTGGAATTGCAGAAGAGGAGTAACCTAGAGGTTAAAGCAGCAGGTGGAGGCCAGGGTTCAAATCCCACTGTCGGGAAAGTCACTTTACTCTCCATTGCCTCAGGTATAAACTTAGGGCCTCATTTACTAGGCATTGTCCTCATAGAATGGGGAAAAAAGCCTTAGTAAATCAGGCCCTTAGATTGTAAGCTCCCTGGGACAGGAAAAATAATCCTGCTGTACCTAGAGATAGAGTGAGTTCAAGGTAAGTTACAAATGAAAATGGCATGAGCTTCAAAAAAAAAATAAAAAATAGGAATTTGCCCACTGTGAGGTCATGGCAGCAAAATGTTGTGTTCCATGATAATTTAATATAGTGGTTGGAGCAAAAGCATGTGAACTCAGACCAAGATTCAGGTCCTTTCACCTATCACGGTCTGATCTTGAGCAAATCACATAACAACTTAAATTATATGATTGGAGCAGTGACATTGTAACTTTGTGTGCTGTACTAGGTTGCCAAGATGAGAATTTTTTAAAGTGCATTTCCTCTTCATTCACTCTCACTAGTCCAAATCAGTGGATTATATACACCAACCAGCAGATGAAAAAAGATAAACAGGCTCACTGATGTCACTCCTAAACATTCGTGCTGACACTAGCCTGCCAGTATGCTATGTCTCCAGCAGATGGTGGATGAGCATTCCATGCTGTGCTCTGAGGCCTACACAGACAGTCTGGCGGTGGCTCCTGAAGTGAAAGTATTTATTCCCTCCCTCGCTTGAGCAGAATCCTGGATCAACATTTGCTTCTCATTTCAGAAGTGAAGGATGGATGCAGCTTCCAAAGTGAAATCACTCACTCCTTCGGTAGAGCAGTTCTAGCACCAGGGGGGCTTCCAATCAGTATTTGGAGTAAAGCTTGTTTTGGGGTTTTTTGCCATGGTCCTTTCTCAGTCTCCTGTCCCCCCTCCCCCCCTTTTCTATTGGCACACTTCCTTGTTATCTGTCTTAGGGAGAATCTTTTCTCACTATTTAAAAACAGATTAAAAAGAGTTGGAGCTCAGTCAGGATGGTGAGCTTTGCAAGCCCAACAGCAGAGCAGGCCTCAGATGAACTGCTATGGAGGAAGTGCCTGAGGGTATTTAGTGAGCTCCTGTGGGGAGGTTTAGCAGCATATTGGCTTCTCCTGCAAAGATGGGAGGAAGTCTGTACACTACAGCAGTGGCACTTAAAAAAAAAAAAAAAAAAAAAAAAAAAGCACGTGGTGGCCAAGTAATGAGGTTGCTGTGGCTGTTTAGAGCAGTGGAGAGGTCTGTTTCACTAAGTTGAAACTTGGATATGAAAAATTCTGCTGACTGGGATTCAGTTCTGAGATGGCAATAAAAGGCATCCATATCAATTCCACTCTCTGCAGAACTGGAGATTAAACTTTTTAAAATAGACCTTCAAGAACAGCTATAGATGCATAATACTATTTTCAAGGTTGGCTTATCTACCGTTAGAGGTAAGGTAAAATCTGTTTCAGAAGACACAGGTTGATATCAGATTTTTGTCACAGAGCAGGAAATCTATCCCTGTGGAAGGAAGTGCTGCATGTAAGGAATTATGCTTCACATTTTTTTCTTCACTTACCTATGCAGATGCCACCTGCACTAATAGTGTGGCAAGAGCCCTATTAAGCAGAAATCAGCAACATTTTGATAGAGAAAGATGGCACACTTGAATCCACAGCTACTTATCATTCTGATGAGGTTGATGAATTTAATTCAAGATCACTAATGCTATTAGGAACTAGAAATGTTCTGTGACTCGGACATTAGACTACTGGTTCTTGCTCCAAATTGCTTCTCTGTAAAATGTCTTGCAAAGAGTTTATTTGGTGAAATACTTAAGACAATTCATGAGTCCTGATTACTCAAAACCAGAGAGACTTCCTAAGAATAGGTAAAATTTTAGGTTTTAGAGGATGCCAGAAAAGATAGAATGAATGTTCTACAAAGAGTGGATTCACATAACCAAAAACTACTAGGCTCTGGTAATCATTCAAAATGTTTATACCCTAGAATTGTTTCCCCAACACATTCGTGGTTTTTCCAGGTATATCACCAATGAAGCAAATGCTGTACTAGCAACACTAAACAAATTAGTAAAGCTAAGTGTTATGTCCTGTTCCATTTCAAGAGCAAGGTTTTAGTTGTTATAACTAGAAATTCCAAAAGATGTTAAAAAAAAAAAAAAAAAAAAAAAAAGGGGTGGAGGTTTGGCCCTTAAGACAAATTCTGGATTTCATATAGGTGAACAAATGCTTGTTGCCCTTGTTTTCGAGTGGATCTCTTCATTAAGTCATCTTTTCAGTAAGAAAAGGCAAGTATTTGACTTTGCTAGACCTATCAGAGAGAGAAATTAAAATAAACTATAATACTGAATGCTGAGTTTCCATTAAGTGTGCTAGCTGTCTTTCTAAATTCAGAATTCAATTTGCACGTTTTTTGTCTTTAGTTGGAGTCTCAAAGAAAACTGATTAATGCTAGGGGCCTGATTTTCAAAAGCATTTACATGTTTAATGCTGGGCTTTACGCATGTTAAAGCACTTTATCTGTGGAAGTGGGCTCTTGAAAATTGCTATAACACATGCCTTTGATTGTTAGTAGGTTTTGCCTACTAAAGAGTAAACGTGGGAGTGCCTCAGGGATCTGTTCTTGGACCGGTGCTTTTCATTATATTATGGGATTTACTTAGTGTTTTGGTACTTGCCTGGATCGGCCACTGTTGGAAACAGGATGCTGGGCTTGATGGACCCTTGATCTGACCCAGCATGGCAATTTCTTAAGTTCTTATGCCTGCACTAATTGCAAAAATTACTATTATAGTATGATACATTTGCATGCATAACCATTATTTTCAGATTAATTTATAAATGAACTAGACGTTAAGCCCGTAACAACGGGCTACATTAAAAAAAAAAATTTCGGTCCATTTCCCTCCCCCCCCCCCCCCCCCTCATTCGCCCCTCACCCTTTAGTCTCCCTCTCACACCTCCCCCCCCCCCTCTAGTCTCCCTCCCTCCTCCCCTCAGTCACTCCCTCCTCCTCTCTCCCCTCCCCTTCCGGATAGCACAAATGGAAGATCTTCGGGGAGGTCCCTCGCAGCGCGTGCCGCTACTACGCGCCTTGCCGCCGCTCCTCCCAGTACCATTTTTGGTTATGGGCAAGCTCTGGCCGACGTGCCTCGCCCGCGCATGCGCGGTAGAGTGCTGTCTACTGCGCATTTGCGGCACGTCGGTCCAGGCTCCCTTATCTAGTAGATAAGGTTTATGTTGATGGACAGACTCTTTGAATGTGCAGAGAGACATATCACAGGAGTACTCAGATTGGATATTTAGATAACAGATGCCCCTTTTAAGAGTTTGGGGTGCACTTTGCCCAGGACACTTACATTCAGGGTTTAGCAAGAGAGGGGAGTACTGGGTCCCATAAATAGATTAGAATTAAAGAGTCCTACATCTATCATTGCTCCATTTTCTAGCAATGATTAGGTGAGGAGCAGGAAGCATACCATGCAAGAGCAGTAGCATACATAAACAAACAAGGGAGTACCTAGAGCCAAAACTTTGGTGGAAGCTGAGCTTCTGTTTGCATGGTTGGAGAAAAATCTGCTACAGCTTTTAGCATTACACATTGTAAGTCAGGAGAATGTACAAGCAGTTTTTCTGAGCTGAAATATGATAGGTTCAGGAGCACTCAAGCAGGTAATACAAAATGGGGTGACCACAGATGGTTCTAACAGCAACCCACCAGAACGCAGTGACAAGGTTCTTCAGCCAGTGGCAGTGAGGCAATAGACGTGCTGATACAGAAGTAGCCAAAGGGAAACTTTGCTTTTGTCTTTTTCCACACCTTGGCTGTAAAATAAAGAAATCTGGGAAGGAGTAGATATATGAGATCCTAATGCCACCAGACTGGCCGCGACGACTAGGGTATGTTGATCTAAGTAGACTGACAGTAGTAGATCGAGCATTGCATTTCAAGGCATGGAGGGGGGGATCTCCTTAATCAGGCACCTGTAGTAATGGGAAATCCATCTCCATTTTTGTTTACAGTATTGCTTTTGAGAGAGCAAGATTAGTTGAGAAGGGATACAAATAGTTTATTAGAACAAAGTAAAGTTCTAAAAAGTATTCCACAAAAGACCTTATGTGAGGATATGGTGAATTTTTGCAGAATATTGTAAACAGATAACTGTTCACCATGGTATTTCAAATAGGAGGTATTCTGACATTCTTACAAAAGGGTCTCAGCAAGAGCTTGACATTGAATTTTTTAAAGATACAGGTTGCAGAGCAATTTCTTGCCTTAAGGGAAAAATCAAGGGGGCATCTATATCGTCTCACAAGGCAGTGTCTCATTTTTTGACCAGGACTTACATGCCTTAATACTGCATTGAGGCCTATGATATTGTTATGAAATTTGAATTTTAGCGAGCTCATTAGCAAACACTCCTTATGAGCCATTAGAATAAACAACTCTGAAGGACTTGAAATTAAAAACTTTGCTTTTATTGTCAATTACCTCAAGATGCATTTTGGAGTTGCAATCTTTGTCTTGCAAGGCTGCCTTTCTAAGGTTTAGTGAAGTTTCTGTAATGCTGAGACCTATTCCATCCAGCTTACAAAAGGTGACTTTAGTATTCTATTTAAATTTTCACAATATATTGCCATCTTTCGATGCAGGCCTGCAATCTTTATAGTACTTAGATGTCAGGAGATATGTAAGAAAATATTTAAGGATAAATGAATTTTGTAATTCTGATAGTTTGTTTTTTGTGTTGCAACGTAAGGGGAAGACTACCTCAAAGGCGACTATCTCAAGATGGATTAAGAAAGCCATAGCATTAGCATATTTACTTCAGGGGCTGCAAATGCCAGAGGACATCGGGGACCATTCGTCTAAAGCATAATTTTCATTGTGGGCAGAGATAGCCACAGTAAAGTGGCAACTTGGACAAATCTAGATTCATTTATCAAGAATTATAGGTTGGTGTTTGTGAGACAGGATGCTAGTTTTGGAGCAACTATCCTAAGAGCGAGTTTGCAATCACCCACCTGTCATAATGGGGCTTTGATACATCCCACATGTTCTTGACTGGTGGAGCAGAAGGACAAGGAAGGAGAAATGAAGACTTAACCTGATAATTTCCTTTCCTTTTACTTCTCCTACACCAGTCAAGAAGCCCACTCGGGGATGTGAAAATTGGGCTACCTCTGTGAAAGTGAGATTTGATTGACAGAATAGCATAATCGTTAAACCATAGCAATCAGGGAAATAATAAATAGTCCTGGTCAAACGTGGTATACTCTTAGTTGTTAATATCGTGTATTGCCCCTTTTTGCATCAATAACAGCTTCTGGTCTGTGATAGTTGTGAATGAGGCCCTTTATTTTCTCTTGTGGTAAATCTGCCCATTCCTCATGGCAAAAAACCTCCAATTCCTGTAAATTCTTTCGTTTTCTAGCATAAACTGCATGTTTGAGTTCTCCTCAAAGTGGCTCAGTGATGAGGTCAGGAGACTGTGATGGCTACTCCAGAACATTTGCTTTCTTCTGCAGCCACTGAAGGGTCAGCTTGGCCTTATGTTTCAGATCCTGGCTTATGAAGGTAAATTTTCCTCCAATATTTCCTATTAAGTTGCTGCATTCATCCTGCCATCAATTTTGACTAAATTTCCTGTGTCACTGTAGTTCAACCCCCACCCCCCCAAAAAAAACAGCAGCGATTCACCTCCATGTTTCACAGTAGGGATAGTGAGCTTCTCTTCATAAATCTTGTCGACTCCTCTCCAAACACATTACAACATTTATGGTTGTGATCATAAAGTTCAATTTTGGTCTCATCACTCCAAATTTTTGACCCAGAAGTTTGAGGCTTCTCTAGGTACAATTTAGCACATTGTAAGCAGGCTGTGTTTTGGCATTGGTGCAGCAATGGATTTTTTTTTTTTCTGACAGCTCTACTATGCAACTCATTTTGTTCAAGTATATCCTTATTGTGCATGCTGAAACACCCACACTACTTTGTTTCCGAGAAGCTTGTTTTTCAGTAGAAGTAACTTTAGGGTTTTTCTTTACATCTCAACAAATTTTCATGGCAGTTGACTGAAATCTTTCTTGTCTACTTGTCCATGGTTTGGTATTAACAGAACCCATAACTTTCTACTTTGTGATCAGTGTTTGAACAGTATTGATTGGCATTTTCAAATCTTTGGATATTTCTTTATATCCCTTTTCTGATTTATAAAGTTTAACTATTTTTGCTCACCTAAACTTTGACAGTTCTTTTGCTTTCTCCATGCTTCAGTAACCACCAAAATCAGTTCAGTCCTGGATGAAATGCACAAGGGTTTCTCAAGAGCTAAGAAACTCATTGACTATTTATACCAGGGGTCAGGAACCTTTTTGGCTGAGAGCCATAAACGCCACATATTTTAAAATGTAATTCCATGAGAGCCATACAATATGTTTAAAACTAAATACAAGTAAATGTGTGCATTTTATGTAAGATCACACTTTTAAAGTACAATAAGTCTCTGAAAATATTACACCAAGCCTTAAGACACCAATACATCTCCTATTAGGAAAACGGACCAAGTCAGGCTGCTATAGAGTCCTACACAGAAACTACACGCCAGCAGAAAACGTCACCTGAATCACGTGCTGTCCCTCACCTAACATAGAATAAAGAGACCAAAACGCATAACAAGAAGCATGCAGAAAAAACTGAATTGGAAACTGCAACAAGCCAGAGTCTCTGTATGCAGTATAATAAGGAAAAAAGAAACATCACCCATCCTTATAAAACAAATCAAGAAATATAAAATCATCAGCAGTAAAACTGTACTAACAAAAAGAACATATTTCGAAAAACAGCTGATGAGTGGAATATCCAATAATTAAAAACTCATATAAAACATTTCCAGATACCAACAAAATATTTCAAAATAGCAGACACAAAGATCCAGTAATGAAAAATAATAAGGATACAAAAATTTTTTTGCTCTGCATACCTGGGAACGTTTGATATCCAGGTGTCCTGAGATTGTTCTGAATTAGCAGGAGGTGGGGTGGTTTGCTTGGAACTTTCTCCTCTCTGTCACATACCAGCGCTCTCTCTCACACTGGCTCTCAATGACACACCTATACACACATGCTCTCAGTACTCACATATACACATGTTTTTTCTCTCTCATATAGGCTCTTAATTACACATTTACACACATGCTGTCTATCTTTTCACGCTTACACACACACACACACAGGCTTTCAATCACATAAATACATGCTGTCTTTTTCTCTCACACACAGACTCTCATTCACATGCTTACAAACATGTCCTCTCTTTCTCTTATTTACACACAGGCTCTCAATCACATACTCACATGCTCCATCACCTAAATCAGCTCTCAATCACACACAGACACACATGATATCTATCTTACTTATACACACAGGCTCTTAATCATACATACACATGATTTCTCTCACACACAAAGATCTCAATCATACACACACACTCTTTCACACAACAGGTTTTTCAATCACAAACTTACACATACAGGTTCCCAATGGTAAACTTACATTCATGCTCTCTCTCTCATAGGCAGGCTCTCAATCACAGACATACTCTCTTTCACATATACAGGCTCTCAATCATTCACATACATGCAATCTCTCACTCACACACACAGGATCTCAAATACACATGCTTGCTCGCTCATTCACTCTCTCTCTCTCCCCCACCCCGGGAACTCGCGGCAGCAGCAGCCTCCTCCCAACACTAACCTCCTTCATTTTCAGCCCTCGTGGAGGCGAAGCCGGAGTCCCATCGGCCGCAGTTGAAACTCTTCATTTTCCTCCCGAGCCGCGCTGCAGTCTTCTTCCCGTCAGACACTAGCGTGGCCTCTTCTTCCCGCGCAGGCACCCGATGCTCTCCCACTTCCTCTTCCGGGCCGCGGGGGGGGGGGGGGGAGAAGAGAGCACGCCGGTTGCCCGCTGACTCCAGCTGTCCTGCCACATTCCGCCCGGGCTGACAGCATTTTAAGCCCGGGCGGCGGAGGACCGGGGAGCAGCTGGGTCAGCGGGGAACCACGAAGTGTGGCGACACTTGTCTGCGAGCCAGATGCAGCCCTCAAAAGAGCCATATCTGGCTCGCGAGCCATGGGTTCCCGACCCCTGATTTATACGCACACTAATTACATTCAAACAAGGCACATGTATGGATACCTACCCTGTGATTAGTGCAGTTAGTGTAGCTGGGTTTAAAAAAGGATTGGATAAGTTCTTGGAGAAGTCCATTACCTGTTATTAAGTTGACTTAGAAAATAGCCACTGCTATTACTAGCAACAGTAACATGGAATAGGCTTAGCTTTTGGGTACTTGCCAGGTTCTTATGGCCTGGATTGGCCACTGTTGGAGACAAGATGCTGGGCTTGATCGACCCTTGGTCTGATCCAGTATGGCATGTTATGTTCATTGCAATCTCAACCTGTGTGTTGGCTTGAGTGTATGGTAGCCCAAATACTCGAGGTATGCAAATGTTTCAACAGGATCACTTTATTTCCTATGTTGCTATGGTTTGTTTAATTTAAAACACACTAAAATAAGATGTTTTCTGATCACTCATTATTCTTAAAATGCTACACATCTTACAAATTCTGCCAGGGGTATAAAAACATAAGTTGCCCTACTGGGTCAGAATTTAATTTAAAAGCTTTTCTATACAGTCGTTTAGTAATGTACCATCACAACTGTTTACATTTAGGCACGAAATAGGTTTGGTTTATAAATTATCCATGGTGTGCCAATATTTGCAGTTACATAGTTCAGTAATATAATCTAATTGATAAGTGGGTTGGGGGGTTACCATTTATATGATTGTTGGATAATCATATGTGTATACTGTTTTTTATTTAATATTTAATTATGAGTAATAAAATCATCACCATCCAGTGTTGGTCACTAGGGTTGTCATTAACTACCCAAAGTTCCATCTCGGTCCGTCACCTCAATTGTACTTTATAGGAGTCCTGCTAGACATGGCTCAAGCCAAGGACTTCCTGCCCATTCAAAAGGGCACCCACTTTTAATGACCATCACAGCAGAGCATGGCACATGTTGAGGTTGTTGGGCTATATGGCTACAATCATCTGTCACTCCCTTGGCACGATTACATATGTGCAGGGCCCAATGGACCTTGAGATCACAGTGGTGCCAAGAACACACAGAACCTCCAGGATCACATCAGTCATTTCACCCTTCCAGGACTCTGTCCTGGTGGTGAGTACCTTCAAAATCTGGAATAGGAGATATCATTCCGAACTCATCCTACCCAAATTGCCCCTAACCATGGATGTTCTACTCTGGGTGGGGGGAAGCTCATATAGAAGGGCTCAGCACACAGAAAAACTATTGCCAAATGAATTTCCTGGAGCTCCAATTGGTCAGTTACACGCTATTGCCCTTTCAGAGATCAGCTGTCTAACAAAGTTGTCCTGATCCAAACAGACACACAGGTGTTTTTATTTATTTATTTATTTATTTTTAATTTTTATATACCGAAGTTCTTGTAAGAACTACAAATCACTCCGGTTTACATAAAACGATGATATGCCCAAATAGAGAAAGGGGCTTTACATGGAACAATAGAACAGATGGTGATATATGATATGTCAACAGCTCGTACCTCCTTTGTCAGGAAGCAGTTCCCATCTGGTCATGGAACCTGTCCCACAGGATGGTGCTCATAGCCATGTACCTGGCTGGGAGGGAGAATGTGTTAGTGGACAGACTGAGTATGCCTTCAGATCCCACGAGTTGTCCCTGGACCCAGGGGGTGCGAATCATGTTTCTGCCTCTGGGGGAGCCCAGACATGGATCACTTTGTGTCCCCTTGCAACAGAAAGGGGCCTCTGTTCTGCTCCCTGTAAGGACAGACTGCAAACCAGCTTCAGATGCCCTTGTCAGACATTGGTGCATAGGTCTTCTGTATGCGCTTCCTCAGATTCCCCTTATTGAAGACTCTCTTGAATCTTTGCGAGGGCAAGGGACTTTGATCCTCTTCGCTCCTTACTGGCCAAAACAGGTCTTATGGGAGTTGTCCATCTGGAGACTTGAACAGTCTGGGGACTTCCCCCAGATCTCATCACACAAGATCGTGGCATCCCAACCTCCAGGCCCTGTCATTCACAGCCTGGATGTTCACAAGTTAGTCCTGCCAACCACTCGATCTTTCAAAAGATGTCTTGTGTCCTGGTGGCTTCTAAAAAGCCTTCCACTGAAAGTCCTATAGACTGAAGTGGAGCAGGTTTTCCATGTTGTGTGAGCAAAAAGGCCCTAGATCTATTCTCCTGCCCACACAAAAACTGCTTGATTACCTTCTACCCCTATCGGAACTGGCTTGAAAACCAACTCATTTAGAGTTCATCTGAGTGCAATTTCGCATACCACCATGGTGTAGATGGTATGCCTATCTCTGTACAGCCTATAGTTGTAAGTTTCATGTGGGGTTTGCTTCAATGTGAAGCCTCCCGCTATGTCTTAGGACCTCAACGTGGTGTTAGCTGATGAAAGCTCCTTTTCAGCTGCTGCACACCTGTGACCTGAAATACCTGACCTGGAAGCTCTTATGCTTGGTGGTCACATCGGCATGCAAGGTCAGCATGCTTCAGGCCTTGGTGATATACCCCTTACACTAATTTTTATCATGACAAGATGGTCTTCCGTACATACCTTAAGTTCCTCCATAAGGTGGTAACAGACTTCCATCTTAACTAGTCCATCATCCTGCCAATATTTTTTTCCCAGACCCCATTCGCACCAAGGCGAACGAGCCCTGCACAGATTAGACTGCAAGAGAGCCTTAGCATTCTATTTGGAGCAGATAGAAGCCCATAGACAGTCCACCCAAGTTTTTTTTTTTCCTTTTGATAGGAATAGATTGGGCATTGCCATCGCCAAACAAGACACTATTGAATTAGCTAGCAGATTGCATCTCCTTCTGTTAGGCACAGGTGGGACTGCAATCTTAGGGTTCATGTCAGGGTTCATTCTGTCCGAGCCATGGCAGTGTCAGTTGGCCCACTTGCGATCAATTCCCATGGAGGAGATCTGCAAAACTGCGACTTGGGGCTCTCTCCACTTATTCATATCTCCCTATTGCTTGGATAGGGATGTTCGACGTGACAATAGGTTTGGCAGTTGTCCTTCAGAATTTGTTTTAGGTGTTGAACCCACTCTCTCCTGCCTAGGGGCTGTTTGGGTTCAGATTGTCTCCCCCTCTGGGTGTCTGTTGGTCCCCTTTATGTTGGGGAGCAGCCTGTAGCTAAGGATTCATCCGTGTGTGAGGACTAACATCCTACTTGTCTTCAGAGAAAGCAGCGTTGCTTACCTGTCTCTGAGGACAGTAGGATGTTGGTCCTCAAACCTGCCATAACACAGAGGAGTTGGGTTTCTCCTATTTTTGGATTTTATATATAATTCTGTTATAAGACTGAAGAGGGACCCCACATGATGTGTGGTATAGGGCATGCTGGGCATGCCGAATGAGCAGAGTCAAAGTTCTAGAAACGTTGACATTGTTTTCTCTGTCGGGCTTCATCTGATGTCACCCATGTGTGAGGACTAACATCCTGCTGTTCTCGGAGAACACCTGTTACAGGTAAGCAACTCTGCTTTTTACTATTTTGACACTTCTATTTCTACTTCCTTATTCTTCTGGAAGTTCACTGGTTTAAAAAAAACAAAAAGAAATCAAGTAATGTGACTACATTGTTGTTAACATTGTCTACAAGTAGCTTGTTGCAGAAATACTGGCAAGCTGATGTCGCACGGATGTATATAAGGATTGATATCTGTGAACCTGTTGATCTGTCTCCATCTGTTACTTGGCATGGATAACACACTGGTCTGATTTGTATTCAAGGAAAGGAAGTTATCAGGTAAGAAGTAATTTCACCTTACATGTGCATATCCTGCCTTCTCATTGACCAAGCCTCTTCTATTATGTTTAACATAACTAATGGAGTGAAACCCATCCTTGCCATTCCTCATGAATACTATAACTAATGAATTATTTTAAATATGCAGGAGTAGCCATGCTCTGAAAGAACCAATTACGTCCCTTCACAGAGTTTCACAGAGGCGCAGAAGAACATATTCAAGATACTGAATCTTATGAAAATTTTTCAGTTGAAGATATAGAAAGTAAGTAGATGACCAGAACTTGGTGATATTAGAAAGTTAACAATCCATTTGTCTTGTACTGGTGCAGCTTTAAGTAAAGTATGTGCATCCTGTTCTATTTGCACTAAACAGTCTAGGATTGTGTATAGTCTGAATGTATAGTACCATAGTAGATGGCTGAAAATGATGACTTTCTCCATCAGTTTGCATAGTTATTCTTTTCACACTGCAAAGGTATATCCCAGTTGCCAACTATAGAATCTTGACTGCTTTTTTATCACCTGTTATCCAAGTCAGTTTGCATTTTCATGCTCAGTGGTTCTCTAGCATCTGAAGTAGATCAGCATACAAGTTCTCATGCTTTAATCCAACACCTGCCCTGACTGACCACCCCCCCCCCCCCCCCCAATGACTTACCATCAAGCTTCAATTTTCGCAGGTACCATCATTTTTTTTTAATTTAAAACATTTGTTACCAGCTCTGTCATATCATTGTAGGCAGAGTACAAAACCATTCATAAAAGCTTAGACTCTTAATACATCCTGCATAAGAGTGAGCAATGTTTCTCCTTACCATTCAGCTCTTGGATTCCTAACTGAGCCTCCTGAATACTAGGAGGTCTTATCAAAGTGAATTTACTCCCCCAAAATGACAACACTGTGTGACATGGGTCTGACTAAGGTCCATTGAACCCAGCCTCCTGACTTTGACAGAGGCCAGTCCAGGTCACAAATACATGGCAGATCCCAAATAGTTGATTTGTTTGACTCCCCTAGGACAGTGGTTCTCAACCTTTTTCCCCATCGTGACATACCGGACAGGCCACGCTCACATGTGACACACTGCTCATTACAATTCACGGTGGAAATAAAAAGTAAAGGTCCGGTAATTATTTTTATTGTTTAAAATGACACAAGGAAAAGATACATATTCTGTCTGATCAGAAATTGCATAAATAATAAACATCCCACACCAAAACAGCACCAATTTCCAGCACTTAAACAGTAACCATCTTACCTAAGAAAAGGCAACACTGAAATATTACACCAGGCCTTAAGACACCAATACATCTCCTATTAGGAAAAAGGACCAAGCCAGGCTGCTATAGAGCCCTACACAGAAACTACACGCCAGCAGAAAACCTCACCTGAGTCACATGTGCTGACCCTCACCTAACAAAGAATAAAGAGACCAAAACGCATAACTAGAAGCATGCAGAAAAAACTGAATTGGAAACTGCAACAAGCCAGAGTCTCTGTATGCAGTGTAATAAAGGAAAAAAGAAACATCACCCATCCTTTAAAACAAATCAAGAAATATAAAATCAGTAGCAGTAAAACCATACTAATAAAAAGAACAGATTATTTCGAAACAGCTGATGAGTGGAATATCTAATAATTAAAAACTCATAAACAAATTTCTAGATACTAATAAAATATTTCAAAATAGCAGACACAAAGACCCAGTAATGAAAAATAAGGATACAAACATTTTTTTGCTCTGCATACCTGGAAATGTTTGATATCCAGGTGTCCTGAGATTGTTTTGAATTAGCAGGAAGGAGGGGTGGTTTGCTTGGAACTTTCTCCTCTCTGTCACATACCAGTGCGCTCTCTCACACTGGCTCTCAATTACACACCTATACACACATGCTCTCAGTCACTCACATATATGCGTGCTTTTTCTCACTTATATGGGCTCTTAATTACACATTTACACACATGCTATCTTTTCACGCTTACACACACAGGCTTTCAATCACACACATACATACTGTCTCTTTCTCTCACACACAGACTCATTCACATCCTTACAAATATGCTCATGCTCTCTCTCTCATTTACACACAGGCTCTCAATCACATACTCACATGCTAACTCACCTAAACTTACACACAGACACACATGCTCTCTCCCTTACTTATACACACAGGCTCTTAATCATACATATACATGATCTCTCTCACACACAAAGGATCTCAATCATACACACATACTCTTTCACACAAACAAGTTTTCAATCACAAACTTACACATACAGGTTCCCAATTGTAAACTTACATTCATGCTCTCTCTCTCAAAGGCAGGCTCTCAATCACAGACAAACTCTCTTTCACATATACAGGCTCTCAATCATTCACATATATGCTGTCTCACGCATACACACACAGGATCTCAAACACACATGCTTGCTTTCTCATTCACTCCCCCCCCCCCCCTCCCCAGAACTAGCGGCAGCAGCCTCCTTCATTTCAGCCCTTGCGGAGGAGGAGTCCCATCGGCCGCGGGGGTTGACGTGCTGCTCATTCCTCCGGCTGCGTCTCTCTTCTGTTCTTCGGTCAGATTCTGACCACACTAGCATGGTCTCTTCTTCCTGTGCACGCACCCACTACTCACCACTTCCTCTTCAGGGCCGCAGGGGGGGGGGCGGGAAGAAGAGACTAATGCCGCTGACTCCAGCTGTTCTGCTGCGCGTTCCGCCCGGGCTGTCAGCATTTAAGCCCGGGCAGAGGAGGACCGGGGAGCAAGCTGGGTCAGCGGGGGCCGAGAAGTGTGGCGACACACTGGTTGAGAACCACTGCCCTAGGATAAGCAATTTCTTTCCCAAGTCTACCAGGCTAATAACTTATAATCTTGATGTTCATATTTTAAGAAATGTTGGTATGTGTGTATTATAAACATTTTTAAATCGCATACTGGCAGAACCTGTTCTAAGAGGTTTACAATGTTACACAAACAGCAAAGATATAAAGTAATACAAACATATCAAAAATACAAACACAAAATTAATATAGACAGTTTTGCCACAGACTTTAAGATAATGAAGTTAAATACAGCTCATTTGCATAGGCCTTACTTCCATAGGCCTCTCAATGTTGTTGCTTTCAGATGCTTCCAAAACATTTTAATATGAGAAGGCAAATTTGAATGGACAAGGCATTCCATAATACCAGATCCACTATGGAGAGAGCCTGTCTGTGTTTCAACTAATCATGTCTTTTTAAGAGAAGGAACTTTTAATTGCAAAGTATCCATGGATTGGAGAACTCGAGAGGGTTGATATAATGAATGTTTATCTAGTATGCTGCAGTACTGGTAGCATGGGATTTGGTTAGATAAATAGTAGATTGACTGTGCTTATTATCTATAGGAGCCTAAATGTTTGTTTCATTTATAGAAGTTGTATATCTGCTGTCTATTTTCATTTATTCATCCTGCTATACCAGTCGCGATGAGTCCATACAGATGGGTTATGTCCCCGTACCAGCAGATGGCAGCAGAGTACACAGCTTTCTCCTGTGACTTCATTTCTGCTACTTATAGGTGGTGCAGTACAGGCAGAAACCAGTATTCTCTGCCTGTACGGGTGCAGCAGGATTTCAGTGGCATTGATGCAGCAAGGGCCAGGCCCACTGGTCAGTCCAGGAGAGCAAGCCCCCTGGGGAAAGGGCGAGCTCCTGGTCACTCCCATCCAGGAAAGCAAATCCACAAAATACTTTCCCAGTCCCAGAGGGGGGTGGTGCGAGGGGGATTCACAAAAAAAAAAGTCTAGGAGAGATTTTTGGATGTTGCATTTCAGACCCTGCCTCTGCATGGCTGTTTTTCTGTTTCAAAAAAAAAATACTAAGGGATGTTGTGAAAAGAACTGCAGAAGAGGCTTGGTGTTAGTCTGCTAGTTTGGGATTAGTGGCCATCACTTTACAGGTTCCTGCTCTTCAGATGAGCTCCTATGGGGGATTTGTTTGAATCACAGGGTTGCTATTCAGCTATTCCATGGGGGCAGGCTTTGTGCTCCATTGATGGAACTAGAGCGCTGCTGTCCAGGTGCAGTGCATGGCTGTTTTTGCCTCGTGGCCTTGTTCTGAGGGCCTCTGTACATACGGAGAGACTTCAGTATTTGGGGGAAGTTCCTGCGGTGATTGAGACCAAGGGGTGAGCTGTTTTCTCCCAAACCATGCTTAAAGCAGGCTGCCGTGGAGGCCGCAAGCTCTGTGGTTTTTGGCAGAAGTAGTGACCATTTTGGGCCTTTCTCCCATAGGGAGATGCTGGCATGTGGCATCAAGATAGCTGAGCTAACATTTTTCAGGCTCCTTCAGTGCTAGATTCCCACAGGAGCAGGATGTTGTGAGCTAATCCACAGAGTTTTATAGTGGGCCTCCAGGTTTATTTTGCCTTTTACACAAAGCTTTTGTGTACGCCAGATTCTTGAGGGGACACACAGAGCACCCTCTAGACCTATATGCTTCTCCCCAGGGCGCAGAGTCATTAAGGGATCCTAATCCTACAGAGTTCCATTCGCTGACTTGAAGGTTTTCCAGGGACCCTAGATTCCACTAGCTGTCCTGTCTTTATCTGCATTTTTTTTTTTTTTAGAGGGTAGGTTCCCTTGGTTAGAAGATGAGTTATCTGCCTACTTTTTTGCAGAGGTAAGATTCCAGCTTTTTTGGTCAGATGCATTTCTGTTTCTGCTTCGAGGATACAGAGGAAGAGGCGTTTTCTATGGTGGCCACAAGTATCCCAGAGTTTTTTTTCTCTACACTCTGAGGTAGAAGGAAAGGTGCTATCAGAGTGGGAGATGCCTAAACTGGTCTTGAGAGTAAAAATTGTATCCTCTTCTGCCTAATGCGGTGCAGCACTTGATCTAGTTCTCTTGAATGGATGTGCCTGTCATGACTAGACAATTGCTTATTCCAGTGAAAGGTGGCCCTTTTCTTTAAATCCTGTGGATAGAATTATTGAGTCAAATGGAACATGTTTCCTTCTGAGACTTTAGCAGCTCAGATGTCTGTCTGTGGTGGCTTGATGCTATGTAAATTTTACACTCCGCTTCTTCACAGTTCAGAGCTTGTGTTGTGGTTGCCAGAGGGTTTCTTTGGTGTCACATCCAGCTTGAGGTTTCCTGGTCAAAGACTCCCTTTAAGAGGTAGTTTTTGTTTTGATTAGGATCAGACTCTGAAAGTCAGAACTCTGGATTTCCTGAGATTGATTGCTTGGACTTTTTCTCAATATCGATTTCGAGATTCTAGGTGCAATTGCCCAAGTAAGCAATTGTATTCCTGCTCATTTTGGGGAGCTCATGTTGTCTGAGGAAAGTGTCGGTCCTTTCAAGACTTCAGCAAATCATAGTCTTGCACTGTCTTCCTTGGGATTTATTCAGGTCTCTCGGTGTTGCATGGCGGGTCTGCTTGCTTGTTCATCCACTTAGAGGTTGTTTAGTCTTTTCTCTGAGAGGCTCCAAGTAACCTCAGTTCGTGGGTATTGGATATGATCCAATATGATTCAGCCTTGGTGCTGTTCACTCTCTGGGCTGACATCTTCATGGTGTATCTCTATTTTTCATAGCCACACGGAGTGGTCAGTCTGAGTCTTCAGCAGTTGCAGATGGTGGTTCCTGTTTCCCAGACAGGAAATGGATCTCTGACAATATTCAGTAGATCTTCTTGCTAGAAAAGCCATGTCTGCTGTCCCTTTTTTCATTCTGTGGGGGTGAACTGCAATCTCTGCCTCTTGAGAGCGTGATAGGGGAGTTAAGATTTTACCAAAGCTTGCTGGTGGTTTTTGCAAGGAGATGGCCTCATAATGCATACTTCTCTGGTCACTTGAATGATTGGAGTAAACTTTCCTGGGAGGGCATTGGAATAGTCCAGGTTTCTGAAGGCTTAGCAGGAATGATCAATTGGTCTTCCCATCCTCACCGTGTTCAATCCTTGGATTACCTGCAGACACTTTTTCGGGATCAAGTGAGGTACATCTCTCTCCAGGCGTTGTGCACGTGTTTTCCCATCAATCATGGAAGTTTCTCTTTGGATGTTCTGAGGTTTTTTTTTTTTCCCTTCAGCTTCTTGCTTTGGATTTTGTTTCATGGGCCAGAGGATTGTCTTCCAGGACCTAAGTTTGGTAAGTGACCTTTGGTAGTGGATGGCTCTTAGAGCCTCCTTAAGGGGGATTCAGTCTGTATCTCTTGGATTCGAGTTATGATGGAATGTGTTAGGATGGAGAGCACATTTTGGTCCCCGGAAGAAGCAGCCTGGTTGGACAATAAGCTGCTGTCCAAGGGCAGGTGAAGTGCTTATCTCGTGTTTTTTGGGGGGTTTTTTCTTTTCCTTTCCCCTTCTCCAGGGCAAGCAACATTGCTACAAACAGTGGCATGTGTGAACAGATGGGTTGGCACCAGGAGTCTCATAGGTGGACACAGTCCTTCGCTTACACTAGATGAAATATGCAGAGCTTGGCTTTAGCTCACTTTGCAGTTCATCAGAGTTGAATCATGAAGTTTGCAGCTGATTGTCTACATTTTCTTCATGGTAGCTTGCTAGTATGCCAAGGCTCTTCGATTCTTAGCTGTCACAGAGAGTGTGGCATTGTGAATATAGACTCTCTGGTGCAGCTATAGCCAGAAAGTGGATTTTTCTCTTCCTCCTTTCCATTATTTAGTAGATTTCTCCAATAATATATATTGAAAGATGGCTGAGTTGTGCTCATTATGCCAGGTTGATCTTAATATGTGGATCTCTTGAAGGTTCAGATCTTCCATCTCTTGAGGTATCTGGAATCTTCTGAGGATCTGTTCAGGTTGGAGGTTCTGTTCCCTTTTTGATTCTTACAGCTTGATTGAACAGGTCATGCCTGCGGAAAAGAGGGTGCTCTTCTTAGTCTCTAACTTCCTGAAGGCCCATAGGGATTTTTCCTCTGGTTTGTATAGGTGTTTGGCACTTCTTTGAGGCATTCTATAATGATTGGTCGTTTTTCCTCTGGTGCTCTGATTCCCTAGTGCCTTTCCTTTCTGTATGGGGGCCTAGAGAAGTTTTTTGCCCTTGATTTCTCTGTAGATTCAGGTCACAACTATCTCCTGTTACATGATTTGGATCTGTAGAATATGTGTTACAACTCTTCTGGATATGTCCTGTTTTCTTCAGGAAGTATTTGGAGCCTCCTTTTTGACCTTCAGTTCCTCTGATTCCTTTCATTGGCTGCGCCTCTCATCAAGAGTGTCAGGTTTCTTTTAGAGAACTTACATTAGTGCTGGTTTTCTGGTTGCGACTTGCTTACCCCACCATATTTCAGTCAGATTTGTTTTGCATGACTTGTTTCTGTTTTAGTGTTTGTTTAGATACTCTTCATTTTTTTTTTTTTTTTTTTTGTCCTGTACCTTCAGTTTTGCCAAGATAGCGTCTATGGTCCATGCTACTCAGACTGCTTTTTTTTCCCCTTCCTGCCTTCTTATGGAGCGCAAGTCGGGGCAACATCTGTTCTTTGTGATTTCTAGGTGTTCGAGTTCTCATCTGGACTTTGGAAGTCACTGTTTCTTTCTGTGAGGCAGACAAACCATTTGTTTGTACCACATAAGGGTGCAGCCTGGCTGAAGCTCCTCTAGCTTGATAGATCAGGTATGCAGCTTCTGTAGTGTATTTATTCAAGGGCATTCAAATGCTTGATTTCATTCACAATTTTCCTAGCACTCAGTTTTGTGCTTGGGCAGATCCGGTGGTGGTGGTAAAGGTGGACATCTTCGGAGTGGCTATGTGTTCTTCTTTGCATTCACTTTTCATGAAGTGTTACAGATTGGTGGTGGTGGCTAAAGAGAACTCCACATATGGAGTCACTCTGTTTTATCAGAAGTGGACCAGCGAGTCCTCGATATTTATAAGATAAAGTTATGCCCTGAAATTTGCACGGCCAATTTCTGATGGTTTTTTGGCTTTTCCTTGTCACTCCATCAGGAAATAAAAGAGGCTGTGCAGTCCACGCTCAAGCAGCTTCTCTATTTGAAGGCTTTCATTCCAGGGCAGGAGGGGCAAGGGTGATATTCCATTTACTTTATGGCTCCAAAGAAAGAATGGTCCTTTCACCCTTTTCTGGATTGAAGCAGATCAATGACTTTCTAAAGGTAGCCCAATACAGGATGAAGACCTTGCGGTACAGAAAGGAGAATTCCTGTCTTCCTTGCATTAACAGACATATCTTCACATTCGAATCCGGAAGGATCACCAGTGATTCCTTCATTTCACTGTTTTGAGTTGCCTTTTTCAGTTTCAAGCTCTGCCCCTTGTGCTGGCTATGGCTCGGAGGACCTTCTCAAAGGTAATTATTGTGGTCCAGTGCTTGGACCTTGCCCCACTGGGACAAGATCAAATCAGCACCATTTTGGAAAATGACACTGCCCGGTGCTAGGGGAGGGGGCCCAGCCTGCTCTGCTGGATAATAATCTTATATTAGAGGTAATGGGGTGCTGGAGAGGGGGTTGGGGGTGGTCACCACTAGACTCCAATGAGATTTACCTGGTCTTTGGGGGGGGGTGTATCTGGGAGGAGTTGGGGGTTGTCTATATCTCAACGATGACTTACTTTTCATTAGGGGGGAACCTGCCAGGGCTGACTTTTTTTTTTTTTTTTTTAAAGGTGTGCGGTTGGGGGGAGCGCTGTCATTACATGGACTACTGATCCCTTTTTCTTTTTCCTATGGATGTCGGGGCTACCACTTGAGGTGGCCTTGGGATGAAGAAGAGGGTCAAGATTGACCCTCACACACTTTCTTACTAATTTTGCTTTTTTTTTTTTTTTTTTAAAGGGGATTTACCTTTTAAAGCAATGGCTGCCCCATGAGTTTGGCGCTATCATTGCAAGGTAAATGGCAAGGTTTGTTTGTTTTTTTTTTTTTGTCTTCCAGCGTCTTGCTGGAAGACAAAAAAAGTGGCAATACAGCCATGATGTTTTTTTGGTGGGGAGGGCCCACTATGGCAGCTGCAGTTGTGCTCCCCTGCGATAGTGGGACTCCTCCTGTGAAAAACATCATGGCTTGTTGCATCAAGGCCTTAGATTGTAAGCCCTTTAGAGATAGAGAGATACCTATAGTACCTGAATGGAATCTACTTTGATGTGCCAAAGGGCAAAATATAAATCAAATAAATACTAATTTTATCTGCAAAAAGGCAAAATTTCCTTCTAACCCCTCCACAATATCTATCAAAGGTTTTAAATAGAACTGACTCCAGGACAAGTTTCTGAGACATTTACTATTCACTTTTTTATTTTGGAGTTGTGAATATATAATTTATTTACAAAAGGGGATTCTGATGTAGAAATGTTAACATTTCATGGCTGAGTTTCTACAGTACATGGTTACATGTTGACCTTCTGGATTTGGGAATCATTCTATAGATGGAACACCACTACAAAGTATATCCTGAATGAGTAGCCTCATTCAGTAGTGAAGCTATCCAGGAGAGCCTTTCAGCTTGATTGTGAAACATTTTTATTCCAAGGTAGATTGGAAGACAATAGCTTGGCCTGCACTTACACTGCCTCAAGAATTTTGATCTGGGCTCCGTGCTGCCAATGTTGTCACATTGTGTACAGACTGTATTTCTAGAATTCTAGTGTGGTGTTCTTGTCTTCATAGGACCTGCTCATTGTTTGAGAAACACACTCAATGGGGATTTGACTTCTGCAACCATTCCTGAAGAAAGTAGATCTCTGTCCAAGAAAAGATCAGAATCAGATGATTCTTTGTCGCATTTTTCTACCTGAAGAAACCAGAGTATTAATCTTTAGACAAATACTGCTATGCAAGAGCTGCTGTTTTATTATACTATTGTGATAGGGGTAGTTATTTCCCTTTAGAAGGATTTCTCTGCACTTTATAGAATAATGTAAAGAAACAAAAAAACACACCAAAACCTTTGAAGTGTATTTTATCTTTGTATAGTTACTTTATTGCAAGAGTATTTTTCCTAAACTTCACTGTTTGAATGCACATTTTTTTGAACAAATGATGTTATAACCTGTTAAAATTTGCATTTATAAATAATGTGTGAAAGACATTCTAAATAAAAAAAAAAAAAAAAAATCATCATCATTGTATTCTTGAACTTTTGAAATTTCTCTTTAGGTTTGAAAGATGCAGCTTGGGCTGTGGGCCAGTTGGTCTTGGTATGAAATTGATGTTTTATCAGTAACTTGATGGTAGGCTCCGGCCTTCTTGAAATGTTAAAAATTGTATAATCAGTTTTGTATAAAAACCCAGTAGTAGAAATAGCTTTTTTATTTGAAGAGAAAAATCCATACATACAGGTTAATGTGAGTGAATAATTTTTACCAATATTTAGTAAAGCTAATTAATGTAGAGCTGGTGTACTTGTATTGATTCTTGTTTGAATCAAGATTTTTAATGATATTCAGTATTTGTCACTAAAGCTTGCAAATCTTGATATGTGCATACATTTTTACTGAACTATTGCATCCTGAAATATGATGGAACGTTACTGAAACTTTAGTTCATTACATGAAAAACTGTTCTTTTTAATGTATTTTGAATGCTTGCTTCTAAATACAGCTCATGTAGCTGCTGTGAGTTGACACTATTTACTACAAAACAGTCTCTGTATATATTTTATTTATGAAGTATTTATATTGGGAATTGTTCTGTTAACTTGACTACAATACACAGCTGAAGACTATTCTTAACTGAGGAAAGGATTATGTATGTCTATAAAGTAGCAGGTATATAGGTCATCAAATGCGTTATGGCATTAACACATGCGATAATCTTGTTACCACACAGCGCAAATGCAAATTTTTTGAAGGGACAGGATTGGGGAGGGGTTTAGGCAGGGTTAATTAAAATAAGGGGCAATATCGCACTGCGTGATAGCATAACTCATTCTCCCAGAACAAGCAGGATGGTAGTCCTCTTATATGGGTGACGTCATTAGGCAGAGCCCTAATACGGAACACTTTTGTTAGTTCTAGAAACTTTGACTGGCACACTGAGCATGCCATGATCCCTGTGTCCACAGGGGTCTCCCTTCAGTCTCTCTTTCCGCGCTGCAGTTTGACTCTGGTTTAGGAGCTCTGAGACTTTTTCTCACAACTTTTCCCACGGAAAACTTGGTTTTACTTCACAAATTTACTACACGGGTCTCCCTTCATGTTACATTTTCATCTACGCTCAGTGAGTACTATCCTGTATTCTCAGGTCGGTTCCTATCACCTCACTGTCAGTTTCCCCGGGTTACCAAACAGTTTGTAGCCCTTTTTTTTCTCTCCCTATGCTATTACACTCGGTCCGCCCCACGATGCCGCGAGGTTGTCCTTACTGCGATCTTCCATCGGGGGTAGAGGGATCAGGGCATCCATGGTTCCCATGGATGCCGTGGAGGCCGCCCATCTGGGCTACCATTGATGTCAATGTCACCCTTGACTAACGAAAATGCTTCATACGTCGGGATCTCAACCAGAGCCCCGTGTAATCCTTGGGAAAAATACAATGCCAGAGCAGTAGAGGCACGGTGACCGTCCATCACCACCATCCTGGACATCAGTGGCAGCTTCCTCAGTGCTGGAGAATGACCAGACCGAGCACAGAGGGAAACATTGTCGCCGGCATAGACAGGGTTCTGCTTTCGGTATCTGCATTCACTGTCCATCGAGCCAAGTTTGCGAAGCGGGCCAGGGTACAAGAGTCTCCATGCTCCTCTGCACCCAAGGTCACAGAAGCGTTTCCCCACCCATACCGGATACTGAGCCACCACAGATCCATGTGGAAGATGCCAGTAACACCTAGCCTGCCTCCCCCTGTAGTGGCGTTACCTATACCAACTTCCAGGGGAGGAGCTGGATGTCCTGTCTGCCAGACTGTCCTCTGCCTTCTGGAGTCTACACCCTCAATCGATGCCGGCCCCCATACTGGCACCAACACAGAGCCATCGATATTCGCACCATTTGCAGCACCCCTTCGCTGCCCTCATCGGTACCCTACCAACAACAGCCTAAGTCATCAATGCTACTTGTCCTTCTGGCCTCCATGGGCCTCTATATATACTATCCCGGGATCCTCGAAGGGTGATGGACTCTAATCCCACTTTGGCACCAATCCCATAGAGACCTAAAACCAACCTCCTCTCGGAGCCTTCTCCACCAGAAGCGTGGAGATGATACCTCCAAATGACATCTCCTTTGCCACTTTTGTAAAGGAAATGTCTGAAAAACCATCCCTTTCGTCCTGGTCACTAAAAAGGGACCAGACAGTTTTCGAGAGAGTCTGGGTCGTAAAATCTTCTGGGGATCCATGTTGGTGTCGCAAATTGCTGTTTACCAGCTATGTTTGACACAAACTCCGAGGAACCTCACTGGCATCAACACAAAGTCGAACAAACATGTGATTGCTTCGAAAACATCCTCCCATGCCAGCAACAGAACTCAGTGCTAGATGGTGAACCTGGCTTGTGGCCCGAAGTCTAAGAATAAACTAGCTGATCTGCCATGCACTGCAGATTATCTCTTCGTGCACAAGGTCCAGCAGACAGTGCCTCAATTGCAAGACCACCGTGAGACTGCGACAGCTTTCTACGTTTCTTGCAAATCCTCCCTCCTCAGCTAGAAAACCAGCAAAGAGGGATGCTAGAAGGACCTTTTACTGCTCATATGAGTATTATCCAGCTCCCCCGTGAGACCAACCAGTCCACTTCAAAAAGCACGTACACGTCAACAACTGATATCCAGATCACACCAGCTCCGCCAGTCGGGCAGGCTTATGGATTTTGAAACCTTGCCAGAGAACAGAACGTCCATCCTACTGAGGACCAGGGCTTGGAATATTGTTCCCTAGACACAGCAAGGCAGAGGATTTTAATCCTGCTATTTCCTACTTCCAAGGAAAACAGGCAACCTCCGCCCATCCTCGACCTCAGAAATCTCAACAAATTTCTTCAGAAAGAAAAGTTCAGTATGGTGTCTCTCGGCACCATGCTTCTCTTACTACAACAAGGAAGTTGACTCTATTCTCTGGACCTTCAATACGCTTCATAGTGAGTCAACAGCATTTTCAATACCAAGTTCTGCCATTCAAACTAGCTTCGATACTTGTGTATTACACCAAATGCTTAGCAGTGATTGCCACTCATCTACGAAAAAACAGCATTCAAGTGTTTCCTTACCTGGACGACTGCCTAATAAGGAGTCAATCCAAACAAGGAGCTCTAAATTCTCAGACTCACGATAAATCTATTAAATTTGCTGGGATTTCTGATCAACTACCATAAATCCCATATGGCTCAGTCTTATCTCCTTGCCTCCATCGGAGCAGATCTGGCACTACAATCCAAAAGGCCTTCCTGCCCAAAACCACACAGACATCCTATCAGACTGTCCACATATCTGTGCGCATGCAACATAGCCTCAGCCCATCAATTCTTCCCATTGCTGGGCGACATGGCTTCCACAGTCCACATCACTCCTATGGCCCGAGTAGCCATGGGAAAAACTCAGTGGACTTTAAAATTTCGAAAGCCGTTTAACCGCTTTCATCCCTGATCCATATCACCGATCCAGTAACCAGTTCCTCAGGTGACCTTTGGCCATGATCGCATCCAACTGGGTTGGGGAACTCATATTAACAACCTCCAAACCCAGATTTATTTATTTATTTATTTATTTAGGGATTTTATATACCGATTTTCTTGATTACAGATCAAATCAACTCGGTTTACATAGAACGATAGTACATTAACAATAACTAGTCAAACCTCAAAAGAGGAGACAGATTGGGAGCAGAAGGTAAAAAGATGTGTAGACTCCGCTCGATGAACAGTCTCAGATCAACTTCTTGGAGCTTTGAGCCATGCGTTATGCCCTTTATGCCTTCAAACACTGCCTCTCACACAAAACCTGTGTGGATACAGACAACATAGTGCCAATGTGGTACTCTAACAAGCAGGGACGCACAGGCTCTTATCGGCTCTACTAGGAAGCCGCACAGATCTGGGCCTGGGACCTTGCCACACTCATGCATCTCTGGCCACTTTATCTAACAGGCATACCGAACATATTAGCAGACCATCTCAGTCGGTCTCCATCCCCATGAGTGGTCTCTGAACCCATGTGTAGCAAGCAGAATCTTCTAGTGCTGAGGTCAACCAACCATCGATCTCTTTACGTCTTAATTGAACCACAAAGTGGACAGATTCTGCTCCCTACGCAGGCAACAAAACGCGTTAGCCATGGGCGCCTTTGCTCGCCCTGGAACAAAGGCCTCCTATTTACATCTCCTCCGATACTGCTCATAGCCAAAACCAAACCTCTCGTGAAGCTACAGCAGGACAGAGGTTTAATGATTCTCATACCCCCTTACTGGCCTCGACAAGTATGTTTCCCCATACTTCTCAACCTATCAATCCAGGAACCAATTCACCTGTCCACAGCTCAATCTCATAACACAGAATCACGGCAATTTATACCATCTGAACCTTCAAATCTTTTCACTAATGTTTTTCAGGTACTTGTAGCTTCACGAAAACCTTCCACACATAAATTTTACCATTCGAAATGTGTATACAAAAAGGTATTGGCCCCTTTTTCCTGCCCCTACTCATCTCTATTAGGATATATAGGGTACTTTCGGATTCTGGTCTCCAGACATCCTCTTCACAGGTACATCTCAGTGCCAATTCAGCGTACCACCAGGGAGTAGGGATGCCCTGATAATGGTTCAACCCCTTATGAGTCAGCTTATGATGGGTTTTCTGCAACTTAAAGCCTCCTCTTCGATCACTGGTATGGAATGGGACCTAAATGTAGTGCTCACAAGGCTCATGCATTCCCCGTTTGAGCCTTTGCATTCCTATGAAAGTAAAAATTCTAACATGGAAAATTCTTTTCCTCGTAGCCATTACAACTGCTTAAAGGGTCAGTGAGTTACAAGCCCTTGTTGCATACTCACCCTACACTAGGTTCCTCCGTACTCACCCTAAATTTCTTCTTAAGGTGGACACAGTCTCTCCCCTTACTCAGTCTATAGTCTGACCACTCTTTTTCCCAAGCCCTCACTCTCACCAGGGCGAAAGGTTTTTGCACACCTTGGACTGTAAGCGTGCACTTGCATTCTATCTAGACCACACTGCAGTCCATAGGAAATCCACCCAACTCTTTTTTTTTTTTTTTTGTTTTGTTTTGTTTTTTTTATTCTTTTTTTTTTTTGTTTCTTTTGACGAAAACAAGCTGGGAGTTGCAGTGGGCAAACAAACGTTCTCCAGCTGGCTAGCAGACTGCATCGAATTCTGCTATGAGGAAGCAGGCCTTCCTCTCCAGGGTGAGTGAAGGCACATTTTGTAAGGGCCATGGCAACGTCAGTAACACACTATCGTTCAAGTACCCAATTGCTGACATCTGCTAGGCTGCGACATGGAGCTTTCTTCACACATTCACAGGCACTACTGCTTAGATAAGCAAGGCCATCAAGACTCTGCCTTTGGACAATTTGTCTTGAAAAGTTTTTTTTTCCAGTATTATGCCCAACTCTTCCACAACCACCTGCTGTGATTTCAAGCTGCCTCTTTGCCAATAGCACCCCAATTATTGTGCTGTTGCACGAGTTGTCTTGCTATTGGCCTGTTGTAATATGAGTCAGCCTGTAGCTTGCTAATCACCCATATGGGAGGACTCCCATCCTGCTTGTCCTAGGAAAAGCAGAGTTGCTTACCTGTAACAGGTGTTCTCCCCAGGATAGCAGGATGTAGTCCTCACGAAACCCACCCGCCACCCTGCGGAAGTTGGGTCGACTTAAGTTTTATTTCATCTTTTGCTTGCACTTTTTTGCTACAAACAAGACTGAAGGGAGACCCCTGTGGATACAGGGATCATGGTATGCTCAAAGTGTTCCATAATAGGCTCCGCCTCATGATGTCACCCATATGTGAGGACTACATCCTGCTGTTCTGGGAGAACACCTGTTACAGGTTAAGCAACTCTGCTTACTAATGCATGGTTTTTAACACCGGAAAATAACTACACCTTTTTTCCTGACATTAAGCTGTGCGATATGTCCGAAACAGCTGCTAACACAATTAGCGTTTAAAGTTTACAAATTGCATTTCGGCCTTTTCTGGGCTTGTGGAGTGGAGGAGAGCCTCCTAGGGAGGCCTTCACAATATTCGACTATCACTATAGGAGGGCCAGCTAATAGCTCAAGGTGAGGTGGTGGTGCGTGGTGGTTTAGGGGCTAGTTTTACATGCAGAGTAAGACATATGAACACAGTACACCCTCGGTGAAGATTTGACATCATTTGGAGTGAGGAAAGTCTCAAAGTTGAAATTTCTATGAATTTCTCTCGCCCTAGCTTGATAGTACCCTGTTCTAGAGTCCATCAAGCTAGGGGAGAGAACATCATAGAAATCTCAACTTTGAGACCTTTCCTCACTCCAAATGACGTCAGATCTTCACCGAGGTGTACTGTGCTGTCGTATGTCTATTAGTTGGCCCTCCTATAGAGATGAGTATTTTGAAGGCCTTATAGTCTTGCTATCGCTCTCTCCCACCTGTCTGGGCACTTTGCATGCTGCGAAATAGAAGTATCGCAGGGTGTGGAAACGTTACCACACACCGCGATACTACCTATGCGAAATGCTATGTTAGCACATAGTGTGGTAATTCTAAAATTATCAAACACACCCCTTTTGCTTACCACAGCATGATCCATGCGCTATAGCATTTTGATGAATCTAGGGGGTGATAGATATATTTTTTTCTTAGCATTCAGACAAGTTAATCCATGACCAGTTGCTCAGTCTCCATTTGCTATACCAGCAAATGGAGACTGAGCAAAGTTGTCACGTTACATATATCCCTGCACTGACGGCCCTGCCAGTATTCTCAGTCTCTAGCATATGGACATGCATCTCCCTACTGGGGATTGCTTAAAATAAAAAATTAGGAGAAAAGGAGGAGGAAATCAATTTTCCCCACTCTTCTGTGGTGAAACCTTATGGTCCCTCCCCGCAGTGGAGTGCTTTGGTCCGGTAGCTGGTTTTTCAGTGTGGAGTTTGCTATAGAGAGAGAGAAACAGCTGAGAGGCTAGCGGGTGCAGGAAGCTGAGTGTGGTGGCAAAGGCCTTTGCCCTCCCCCCCCCCTCCCCCAAGCCGGAGACCGACTCTATACTTGGCCAGGATGGGTTGAGTGAGCTCAGGTAAAGAGTAAATATTAAAAAAAACAAAAAACCCCCGATAATGTTAGGGATTCTATTCCCCCTTCTAGTCTCCGAGCCTCTGTGCACCAATCAGATGTTCGCCCCCACCACTGGGGGAGAGCTTGGAGTCATGGTAGCTTGGCGGTTTGAGCAGCCTTTTGGTTAGGCAGTGCTCTCAGACTTTGCTCAGACACCGTGTAGTAGGCTGTGATAACGTTCGCATGCTTTTCTACACGTAAGTCTACCGTAAAAGTGTCTGACGTCTGTTCACGCTTGCGCACCTGTGTGGGTGCCTACCTGGACCGTGTTTTGGGAGGTTGTAGTGCATGCTATTGGACAGAGCTTATTTTTGTTGCCCTGTCTAGGCTCGCTTTTGTGGACACACAGTTGGGCGCACAATTGTCAGGCACCTTTGGGAGTATAGAGCTAGTGGGTGTTTATCCACAGCACTAGTATGCTTGCCATATTTAGGCATCTCAGCCTGGCATCCCCTCTAATGTGTCAGTGCTGCTTGGAGGCTCAGGGAGAGTTTTCTCTGGCTGATTTTTACTGAGCCCAGCCCTTCCCAGAATGATGTGGGACTGGAGGGGGACCTTTCAGGTTTCACTTGATTCTGGGGCTCCCTTAACTGGTTCATTGGCAGGAGAAGGCAACTCTGTGGGTGCAGGACTGACATCTGCTGGTTTTGGTATGGATCCTGCTGCCCTTGGATGGAATCTTTTTTTTTTTTTTTTCCAAGGGCTGCAGTCCTTTCTTCAGGCAGAGTTGGCAGAGCTGTCCAAACCTGAGCTCAAGCTTGCAGACTGCAAGTCCCCTGCACGCCTGGTGCACGGTTAAGCAGATCTAAGCTGTGGGTCATGCTGATAGGAACCCAGATCACACGGATGATGGTTATCTTTACTCCCGGAAATTCCCTCTGGGTTGGAACCATTTTTATTTATTTTAGCACTTCAAAGCGGATTACATTCAGGTACTGTAGGTATTTCCCTATCCACAGAGGGTTTACAATCTAAATTTGTACCTGAGGCAATGGAGGGTAAAATGACTTGCCCAAAGTCGCAAGGCGCGACAGTGGGACTTTGAACCCTGGTCTCCTGGTTCATAGCCCATTGCTCTAACCACTAGGCTGCTTCTTGTAGGACAATGTTGCATTTCTTTCATAGTGATGAGTTGCTGGGTCTGATTTCCCAGTCACTGAAGATACTGGGGGTGTTGGGTGTGGATTCCATGTCTGAGCCAAAGAAGAATCCCATTTTAGTTTCTTTGGGTAAAGCATCATGTTTCTTCCACATTATGGATGCTATTCAAGAATTGATTGATCTTGAATGGGTCGCCCCAGAAGTTAATTTTAAAGGGGGATGAGCCTTGGAAACGCTGTACTCCCTGGATCCGGTGATGAGGGCAGTTGCACCTTCCAAAAGTGGATGTGCTGGTGTGCGTCTGTAGAAGGGGGAACAACACTGAAGGATGTGCAGGATATCCTTAGGCAGGCCTTTGAGGTGGTGGCAATGAATTTTGTGGATAGCCTCTTGCTGCTCCCTGATGGCTTGCTCTTGCTTGCTTCTCAGGAAGTTGATGAGTCTGGCTTGAATTCCAGTGCAGTGATGGAACCAGCAGCTGCTTTTTTGGCAGTTGTGGACTGCGCCCTGGTCAGAAGGGTGGCTGCAGTGATAACAGCCAGGCATCAGTTATGGCTGAGGAATTGGTCAGCTGATAAATTTCAAAGTCTAATCTTATGGAATTTCCTTTTAAAGGATCACTCTTGTTTGGTAACAGGAATCTGGGACTCACCCCTCTTATTGGCCATTTTCTTCAACTCCATCCCAAAGGATAAAAAGTGCCAAATGAGCATAGCACCTGCAAGAGGTTGTGCTAGGGATTTCAAATGTTTTCGACCCTACGGAGGAACAGCTTTTCATAGAGCTTGACCTTTGGGTAGGTCTCAATCCTTTGTCCCAGACAGCCCAGATGGGGCATGGGCTTGAGCAGTGGTGCTCCCTGATCCCCTGGGAACAGGAGATAGGGGGTGCCCACCTCTGATTTAAAAAAAAAAAAAAAAAAAAAAGTGGGTTGAGATCATGTCAGACCAGTGGGTTCTGGAGGTAATAAGACGGCTATGCTCTGGCGTTTCACAGTGTTCCTTGGGATGTTTATATGATGTGTCCCTGCAGCTCTCCGCAGGGGAGTGTACATTGTCATTGTCAATGCTCCTTAGCCTGTGGGTCATGATCTCAGTGCCCACAGGCCAATATTCCATCTATTTCATTGTACCCAAGAAGGAGGATTCCTTTCACCCAATTCTGGATCTCAAGGAAGTCGCGCTTATTTGTGAGTGACATTTCCAAATGAAAACCTTATGCTCAGTGATAAGGACAGTAGTGTCGGAAGTTCTACATCTCTGGATTTGTCAGAGGCGCATCTACATTTTATCATCTGGCTCTGTTTTGGGGCAACATCAGTTTTGAGCGCTACCCTTTTGGTTTTGGCCATCGGGCCCAAAACCTTTTCCAAGGTCATGGCAGTGTTGAGAGAGGATGGCATTCTGTTCCACCCATACTTAGACAATTCGCTAATTCAGGCCAAGAGCATGAAAGTCTTCAGGCTTCGCAAAGGTGATCGATTTGCTACAGGAGCTAGGTTGGATGGTGGACTTGGCCAAGAGCAATCTGCAGCCATCCCAGACAATGGAGTATCTCAGCATTCGTTTTGACACAAAGCAAGCCAGGGTGTTCCTGTCAGAGATCCACATTCAGAAACTGATGGTGCAGGTGTGACTATTGACAGAAACAAATGCGCCTGATAGTGTGGACTTATCTATAAGTGCTTTGGTTGACAGCCACCCTAGAGGTGGTTCCATGGGCAAGGGCGCATATGCGTCCTCTTCAGTGCACATTGCTTGCATGTTGGATTCCACAGTCTCAGGGCTACTCAATATGGCTTCAGTTAACGATGGAGATCAGTATTCAACTGCAGTGGTGTAGTTGCAGGCGGATCTAAGGAACAGCGTTGCCTGTACGAACACCAGACTGGCTAGTATTCACGACAGATGCAAGCCTCCAGGTTTGGTGGGCTCACTGTCGGGAATTGACAGCACAGGGGCACTGGAGTATAAAGGAGTCTGTCTTGAGCATCAATTGGCTGGAAGCCTGTGCCATTTGATTGGCATGCTTGCAATTTGTTGACTGCTTGCAGGGTCAAGCAATCCGAATGATGTCTGACAATGCAACAGTGGCTTACATCAATCACCAGAGAGGAGCCAAGAGCCAGCAAGTAGTCGCAGGAAATAGCCCAACTCATGGAATGGGAAGAAGTACAGCTTCAGAAGATCTCAGCCTCACATTGTCTTTTCCTGCAATGTGTATGAGCCGACTTTCTCAGCAGACAGCCTGGATCCAGAAGAATAGGAATTGTCAAACAAAGCGTTCCAGCTCATAGTGGGCTGTTGGACCTCCCGTTTCTAGACTTGCTGGCAACATCACACAATGCAAAGGTTCCTTGCATAAATTACAGGAGAGAGCTGAAGTCTTTGGGCATCAATGCATGTGTGTAGGAGTGGCTGGAAGGCAAGCTTCTATATGCCTCTTCCCCGTGGCCAATATTGGGCAGATTGGTTCGGGGGCTTGAGAAACACATGGGGTTGGTACTTCTGATGGTGTCAGATTGGCCCAGGAGGCCATAGTGTGCAGATCTGCAGAGGCTCCTGGTGGACTCTCCTCCCTGATTACCAGTCTACAGGGATCTGCTACAGCAGAGGCTGCCTCTTCACGAAGATCCAACTCAATTTTGTCTTTCTGTATGGCCCTTGAGAGGGCTCGGTTGCTGAAGCATGGATATTCCACTGTTGTGATTCCACCTTGCCTTGAGCGCAAAAGTTTTCTACTTCCTTTAGCCAGTGTTCGGGTTTGGCGAGAGTGTGAGGTTTGGTATGAAAAACAAGGGGTTCATCCTTGTTCAGTTAAGATCCCACTTATGTTGGATTTTTTTTTTTTTGGCAGGATGGGTGGCCCTTAATGCCTTGATGGTACAGATGCCTGTTTTGCCTGTTTCTGACAGGTGAATGGTGAACCCTTTTCGGTCCATCCAGATGTGGCCCGGTTCTTAAGTTTATAATAAAATACGAATTACAAAAAAAAAAAAAAAAAGGGGTGTGAAGCATCTTCATTCCACCCCCCCCCCTTGTGGTTTCTGGTTGCCCTTGTGGAGTCTTAATCTGGTTCTGGGTTTCTAGTGGGTCCCACCTTTCGACAGCTGTGTAGCCTCTCCTTGAGGTTACATTGAGGACGGTGTTCTGTGCGTAGTTTCCAAACTGCAGGCTCTGACTTGCTGGGAATCATTCCTGCAAGTGACTGGGAGTGGTTTAGATGCAAACTGTTCCTTCTTTGTTGCTGAAGGTGGTTTTGGATTTTCACTTGAATCAATCTGTTTCCTGCCTGACACTGGACAGAAAGAGAGATGTGAATGAATATAGTTTGTTACAGACCTTGGATGTCAAGCAGCATATCATGAGGTATTTGGAGGTTTCTAAATCTCTCAGGAAGACAGACCAGCTGTTTATACTCCATGGTGTGGGTAAACAGGGTGAGCCGGCATCACGGGCTATGATAGCCCGCTAGATTAAGGAGGTTGTCATGGCTATAGATTCTGAGCAGCCATTGCCTAGTCAGGTTAGGGCTCATTCCACTAGGGCTCAGGCAGTGTCATGGGCAGAGATTAGATTGTTGTCTCCTGTTAATTTGCTGAGTTGCGACATGGTCCTCCTTATACACCTTTTCCAGGCATTACCGCTTGGATGTGCAGACCTGGGAGATTGCAGCCTTTACATGTGCAGTGTTTGGAGCACGGACAGCCTCCCGCCCTGCTTGGGAGTAGCTTTGGTATATCCCACTGGTCATTGAGTAACCTGTCTGAATGCTAAAAGAGAAATTACTACTTACCTGATAATTTCCTTTTCTTTAATGAAGACAGGTTAATCCACCTTCTTGCCCTTGGCTGCCAGATGGTGGTGCTGTTTGTCTTCCTGAATGGCTGCATTTCTGGGGATTACTGGTAAGTGTCAGATCCAGTCCCTAGATTAGTGATATTACATTTCTTGTCTGAGCTCTGTTTTCCTGTTAACTGAGTGCTTGAATGGTTGCCTGTTAATAGTTATGATATTGTATTTGTTTAGTTGTCCACAGTTGGCTTTTGCAGAGAATACTGGTGGGCTGATGTCGGTGCAGGGGTATATATGTACCATGTCAGCTTTGCTCAGTCTCCACCTGCTGGTGGAGGTACATAACCTACTTCTTATGGATTAACCTGTCTTCATTAACGAAAAGGAAATGATTAGGTAAGTAGTAACTTCTCCTTCTAAGGTTCTCATAAATGCTGATACATGAGACACCTGTGGATTGATTCTCAGAGGAAGGGAAGTTTAGAAGGAAGCTATCTATATAATATTTACCTTTCGCTCTCACTGAGTGCTTAGGCACTTGTAAAATTTCCCAGACAGGAAAGCAACTTGTCAGGATAGATTCTTTGCTGGCTATCTAGGGTGCAAAGATGAGCAGCAGACAATTCCTGTGGTACTGCAGCCAAATCTTAGGGCTAGTTGAAGGAAAATTGTACAGATAGTCAAAGCAGGCGGCCATCTGAGTTTCATTTAAATTTATTTTTTTTTTAACATCATATAGTTGCCATAAGTGTTTTAATGCTACTGTTTAGTGCCACATTAAACAAAAGTATTGTATGTTTTTAATCACTGCCTTGCTCATTTTTCCTTAGGTAAGGCTAATAGAAGGGTATCATATAATGAGAAACTGTAGTTTGCCTTCAAGATGCAAGCCAGGAGGCACAGAAAAACATACAAGTTAGGCATTTAGCTTAATGACAAAAGGATTCCAGAAAAGTAGTATAAAGTTCATAATTTTACCAAATATGAGCAGTGCTTTTAAGTATATACATGAAGGTAATGGTTTATACTTTCACACCTGCATTCATTTTATGTGGTATTTTCAACCTTTTAAAGGCGATTGTTTAGGTTTCTGTTACCCATAAGTGCATTTTTTTGTATTAACAGAAGATGCTTTACTACTTTCAACGTATGGGTCACTTGGCTTGAAGGAGCATCTTGATCCTAAAGTGAAGTGCAGTCATATAAATTAGCTTTAGGCCTGTTTGCAGAGATGTGAATTAGTTATATATATAAAAAAAAAAGTAGTAATCATTTGGTTCTGAAAGTAGTGGATTTCACAGAGCAGTTTCCTAGGAGGTTGTATTCTGCCCCCCCCCCCCCCCCTCCCAGATTGCCAAAGTGTCGATGTGGAACGTGGAAAATACTTGTTAAACAGAAATTAAAGCCCTGCTTTTTGTTCCAAGCATTGTAATAATTTTGTAAATCCTAATAAAACTGAGCCATCTTAAAGTTGCAAAAGTAAAGTGTGTTTGTGTTTCATTGTGAGCAGTAAAGTTTAGGTTGATGAAAAATTATGGCTTTTACTAATTGCAATAGGGCAGTTTTCGTAGATAATTTTACTATATAGAGTAATCAAATAAGAATCAGGGCATTAACAAACAAAATAATCTAGGTGTGCTACACCATCATATCTTTACTCCACTTCCCCAGAAATGAGATTAAACATATTCTGGTAGGAAGGCAAAGACACAGCTTTATTTTTTGCCAAGATAAACGATCTGTATCCACATAGAGACAGTGCCTTACAAAAGTTTTCACATCCTTGTATGTTTTTCACATTCTCACAGGACAAGCAGGATGGTAGTCCTCACATATGGGTGACATCACAGGATGGAGCCCAATCACGGAACACTTTTGTCAAAGTTTCTAGAACTTTGACTGGCACCTTCTGGGCATGCCAGGATGGCACTAACCCTGCAACCAGCAGGGGTCCCCCTTCAGTCTTCTCTTTTCCGCGCAGCATTAGCCACGCGGGTTAAGGAGCTCTACAGAGATTCTTGACAGGAATTTTCCTCATGGAATTACTTCATAATTAATATTCCTCAGGGGTCCCCCTATTCAATTTTTTACTTCTGCGGTGGTCCGGTAAGTTGTTTTTGGTTTTGTTTTTTTTTTTTTAACCCAGTCCGGTCTATTCCTGTCGAGTTTGGCCCTTGCGGCCTACTGGCCATCGACCGCATCGCGGCTCTAAATTTTTTTTCAAAGGCCATGGCATCTAGGTTCCGTCGGTGCCCTGACTACGCTCGCACAATGTCAATCACAGACCCCCATACAGTCTGTGTAATGTGCCTTGGGTGTGAGCATGATGTCCAGACTTGCACCAAATGTGCCTTAATAACACCAAAAGGTCGCAAAGCCAGAATGGAGAAGATGGAACTTCTCTTTCGGTCTCAAACTCAGACTCCGGCCATAGCATCAACATCGTCCGAACTGGCGCCATCTACGTCGCACCAGTATCTGGCACCGGCCGGTGTCTGGCCAGCGTTGACGACTTCCTGGCCATCGACTACCTCTGTTCCCCCTCAGGACCGAGGGGATTGTCGAGAGAAACATTGGCATCGACACCGTAAGCCTCGGACCATCGAAGGCAAATCATCGACCTTGCCAATGTCCGAGCCGCCGCCAAAGAAACCCTGTCCAGAAAAGGCATCGACCTTTTCTGAGTCCAGGTCACCGAGGCGACCCTCACCCGGACGGGTAATGGGAGCCGTGACTCCGTCCCTTTAATGGTGGTCTCTCCGGCTACACCTCTGCCGCCTTCTTCCCCTTCCAGAACCGGGGGCTGAATCGCTCCAGGTCTCCATGAAGAGCTGGACTGGATGGTTCAGGAGGCCATCGGCAAGCGATGCAAAAATTCCAGATTCCTCCGCCGAAGCCGGTGCCGCTTCTGATCGATCCCATTCCAGTAGCGCTGGCCACCGCGGCTCTCGAGGATGGAAGCACTACTAGCCGCTTTCCTCCGATGGATCCGGGGACATAGATTCCGGTGTCCTCTCCACTTCCTCTGTCATCGGGAGAAAGAAACATCATTCTGTCTTCCATCGGGAGTCCTGCCGATGCCTCAACCATCGATGATACAGTTACTGCCATCGGTGCCGCCAGTCCGTTCATCGATGCCTTCGGAGCCTAGATTGGAACCTTCGGGAATACCTTAGTCCTGTCCCTCTAAGGTTCCTGGAGGGCACATTGATGAACCCTATGATACTTGGACCGATGATTCGTCCCAGGACACCGATGATTTACCATCACCACCCTCTCCTACCAAAAGCAGGAACATTCTCCTCCAGAGGACTTGTCCTTCATTAATTTTGTGAAGGCAATGTCTGAGTTAGTTCCCTTCCAACTGCAGACTGAACAGGATGATAGACACCAGATGATGGAGCTTCTATAATTTCTGGACACTCCTAAAGAAATTACCTCTATCCCTATCCATCAAGTTCTTTTGGATCTTCTGAAGAAGAATTGGGAACACCCTGGTTCGGTGGCAGCAGTAAACTGAAAAGCAGATATCACATATTTGGTCCAGTCAGCTCCAGGGTTCCAAAAACCCCAATTGGATCACCAGGCCATGGTTGTTGAGTCTGCCCAAAAGAAGGCCCGGCGCTCAAAGCCTCATTCTTCCTTCCCTCCAGGCAAAGAGCAGAAATTCCTGGATGCCATTGGTCGGCATGTCTTCCAGGGATCAATGCTCATCTCTCGGATCGCCTCTTACCAGCTTTGAATAGGACCCTGTTCTACTGGGTCATATAAACAAATACAGGACTTTGCAGAGTCACTGCCTCAGCAATTCCAGGAACAGCTACAAACCCTGGTTCACAAAGATTTGAAGCAGGAAAACATGAAATAAGATCATCTTATGACATTTTTGACACTGCTTCCAGGGTATCTGCAGCTGCTATTTCTGCAAGAAGATGGGCCTGTCTTAAGTCTTTGGACCTACGTCCTGAAGTCCAGGACAGATTGTCGGATCTGCCTTGCATTGGGGACAATCTGTTTGAACAGATCCAGCAAACAGTGACGCAGCTCAACGATCATCCTGAGACTCTTCGCCAACTCTCTCTGATGCCTTCTGAATATCCGGCCAAGCAAGCATTCAGGAAGGACTCCAAAATGTCATTCTACCGTCAAAGGAAGTCCTATCCACAACCATCTAGAGGTCGCTCCACCAAGCCTTTCCAGAAGGTCCAGTCCCGACAACCTCATAACCCAAAGCCACAGGCAGCTCCTCAGCCAGGCCCTGCTTCTGGTTTTTGACTCTTTCATAGAGAGCAACAGCCAGCTTCCACTGCCGCATGTACCAGTAGGAGGTCGATTGTGCCATTTCAACAACATATGGCATACAATCACCTCGGACCAGTGGGTTCTTGCTATAATCTCTCAAGGTTATCACCTGTACTTTCTCTCCATCCCACCAGATTCCCCACCTTAGCTGACGTGGGGAACATTAGACCACTCACTACTCCTGCATCAGGACCTCTTCCCCCCTCCTTCAATCCAGAGCCAATCGAACCAGTGCCCTACTCCCCAACAGGGCCCCTGATTCTATTCCCGGTACTTCTAATCCCAAAAGTCAGGTGGCAATTTGTCCAATTCTGGACCTGTGTGCCCTCAAGTACCTCCAACAAGAAAAGTTCAAGATGGTAACCGTGCGTTCCCTCCTTCCTCTTCTGCAAAAGGAAGATGGTCTCTGCTCTCTAGATCTCCAGGACGCTTACACATACATTGCGATACTCCTTCTCATCGCAGATTTTCTGAGATTCCTGGTAGGCCCAAAGCACTATCAATACAGAGTGCTCCCATTCGGCCTAGCAGCTGCACCACGAGTTTTTCACCAAGTTTGTCTCGTAGTCGCAGCCTTCCTCAGGACCCCAGGTGTTCATGTCTACCCCTATCTCGACAATTTGGTTGATCAGGGCTCCAACTCAGCAAGCTAACTGATGTCCCTACATCTTACCTTACACACTGATCTCTCTAGGATTTCTTATCAATTACAAAAAATCCTGCTTAGTCCCATCTCAAACTGTCATTCATAGGGGCAGACTTGGACACCTTCAAAGCAAAGGCATTTCTGCCTCGAAGGAGCTCTCACTCTCACTTCTCTCACACACCAGCTACAATCTCGACAACGCTCAACTGCATGCTATTTTCTTATCTTACTGGGACACATGGTGTCCTCAGTGCATGTTACCCCAATGGCCCGCTTGGCCATGAGTCATGCAGTGGACTCTACGGTCACAATGGATTCAATCCATTCAACCACTATCAGCCATTGTCCACATCACCAACCCACTTTGTCAGTCTCTAGCTTGGTGCAAAAATCAGACCAATCTCCTCCAAGGCCTACTTTTCCAGACTCCAGATCCTCAAGTAACCCTTACCACTGATGCTTCCAACCTCGGCTGCGGAGCACATGTTGCCAATTTACAAACTCAAGGGTCTTGGTCTCCAGAGGAAGCCAAACACCAACTCAATTTCCTGAAGCTATGAGCAATCAGATATGCTCTGAGTGTTCAGGATTGCCTCTCCACCAGGTGGATCCTGATTCAGACAGACAACCAGGTGGCCATGTGGTACATCAACAAGCAGGGAGGGATGGGCTCCTACCTCCTGTGTCAAGAAGCTGCACAGCTATGGGCGGAGGCCCTTTCCCACTTGATGTACCTCAGGGCCACCTACTTACCAGGAGTGGACAATGTGTTGGCAGACAGGCTGAGTCGCACTTTTCAGCCGCACGAGTGGTCTCTCAACCCCACAGTAGCGAACTCGATATTCCAGTGTTGGGGTTACCCTTACGTAGACCTCTTTGTGTCACCTCAGAACCGCAAAGTAGAGAACTTTTGCTCGCTCACTTGCAGCCATTATTCACTACCCAGAGACGTGTTCTCCCTCTCATGGGCCACCGGTCTCCTCTATGCATTCCCTCTACTTCCACTTCTCTCAAAGACTCTCATGAAGCTATGTCAGGACAAGGGAACCATGATCCTGATAGCCCCTCACTGGCTACGCCAAGTGTGGTTTCCGCTTCTTCAGGACCTCTCCATTCGCAGGCACATTCCCCTGGGGACAGACCTGCTTCTGATCACTCAGAACGATGGGTGCCTATGCCACCCCAATCTTCAGGCCTTGTCCCTGACTGCCTGGATGTTGAAAGGTTAATTCTTCAGCCGCTCAACCTTTCGGAGCCAGTTTCCCATGTCCTGATTCCTTCACGGAAGCCTTCCATGAGAAAATCTTATTTTTACAAATGGAACAGGTTTAAGTCATGGTGTTCCTCACTATCCCTTGATCCTTTCACTTGTTCCTCCACGAAGTTTCTGACTACCTCTGGCACCGATCAGAGTCGGGTCTAAAACTTCTTCCATCAGATGCATGTCAGTGCGGTAGCCGCCTTCCATAAAGGTGTTGGGGATGTTCCCATTTCAGTACAACCCCTTGTCACACGATTTTTTAAGGCCTTGCTCCACCTCAAACCTCCACTGCGGCCTCCGGCCCCTTCTTGAGACCTTAACCTAGTTTTGGGTCGGCTCATGAACCACCATTCGAGCCTCTTCAAGCCTATGATCTTCGCTATCTCACATGGAAAGTGATTTTTCTTCTGGCAATCGCATCTCCTCGCAGAGTTGGTGAATTACAGGCTCTAGTTACCTACCTGCCTTACACTAAACTTCTACATGACCCGGTAGTTCTCCGCACTCGCCCTAAGTTTTTGCCTAAGGTAGAATCGGAATTTCACATTAATCAATCCATCCTACTACCTACCTTCTTTCCCAGGCCCCATTCTAATCCAGAAGAACAGGCTCTGCATACCCTTGACTGTAAACGGGCTCTAGCATTCTATCTAGACCGTACAACTGCCCACAGGAAAAGCATTCAACTGTTTGTTTCTTTCCATTCCACCTGATTGGGGCAACCTATGGGTAAGCAGACTCTCTCCTCCTGGTTAGCAGACTGCATATCGTTTTGCTATCAGCAAGCAGGCATTCCACTTCAAGACCGTGTTAAAGTACACTCTGTGAGGGCCATGGTGAGTTCAGTAGCACACCTACGGTCGGTGCTGCTTCCTGATATTTGTAGGGCTGCTACATGGAGTTTTCTCCATATGTTTACAGCCTATTATTGTTTGGACAAGGCTGGAAGACAGGATTACATCTTCGGACAGTCTGACTTGTGCAACATTTTTGCAACTTGATGTATCAACCCCCTTCCGCCTGCCCGTTTGGTAGAGAGCATTCGGAACCCTAATTCTACCCCAGTTGTTGTACCGGTTGCATGTCTTGGGTACATTTGGTGCATATCTTGGACATCCTCAGCTTGGTAGTCACCCATCTGTGAGGACTACCATCCTGCTTGTCCTGGGAGAAAGCAAGTGCTGCTTACCTGTAACAGGTGTTCTCACAGGACAGCAGGATGTTAGTCCTCAGGAAACCCGCCTGCCACCCCGCGGTGTTGGGTTTGTTATGTTTTCTTATTTTATTTGTTTTTGGCACTTACTATAGCTTTTAAACAAGACTGATGGGCGACCCCTGCTGGTTGCAGGGTTAGTGCCATCCTGGGCATGCCCAGTAGGTGCCAGTCAAAGTTCTAGAAACTTTGACAAAACTGTTCCGTGATTGGGCTCCATCCTGTGCTGTCACCTATATGTGAGGACTAACATCCTGCTGTCCTGCGAGAACACCTGTTACAGGTAAGCAACACTTGCTTTTTATTTTCTAAAAAATAGAAATCACTGCATTAAAATTGAGACAGGTTCTTTCACAATTAAAGTATAGAATAATTTCAAAAGTAATTAAGAATGAAAAACCAGTCTTAACTGCATAAATCCACACACTCACAGCAAATCCAAGTTGACTCTGGTTAAAAAAAATTGCCTTAAGCCCCATCGGTTAAAAGCTGCCCTGTATCCATTAACAATCATTGAGCTGATTTGAATATTCTGGATGAAAAATCTAGCTCTTTGTTATATGAAGTGAATTTGAAGAAGGCACAGCATCCAGACTATCTGTCCACTCCCACAAAAGCTTCAGAAGCCTTGGAATAAATGGCTTACAGTAAGCTGTAGAAGGCTAGGAAAGGTGACAGTCACCCACTTGCCCAACTGATAACCATACAAAATGGCTTTTCTGCATTGGAAAATGAAGATGTTCCAGAATTGAAAACTGAAGTGGTATCTGATAAGACACCCAATGCACAAAGCCACCCCCAAATACCATCCAACATCAGAATAGAAATCCTTCTGCTGAGAGACCATGGCATCAGAGCCGCACATAAATACTACCAAACATTCTAAGAGAGAGAGAGAGAGACCTCTGCTGGAAGACTGTCATTAGAGGTATTAACTTGGATTCATTTTGAGAGAGTGACAATAGTTAAATGGCTCCCAGGATCTTCAGCTGGTAAAAATATGAACCAGATTGTCAATGCCATTAAAGAAGAAAGTAAGGACTATATAATTGAAGTTGCCCATCTGGGGACAAATGTCTTGCTAAAAATAGCATCCAAGCAGTACAGAGAGATTCAAGACTCTAGTAAGCAGCTTAGGCACATGGCAAAGACCATTGACTTTTCAGAAGTGTTACCTGTTTATAGAAAGACTAAGCCATATAGATAGCTTCAATATGTGCCTCAAAACTCATAATGAAGGTTTTGGATATATTGGGGGTTGGGCCATGCATGGATTAAGATTATACAGTAAAGATGGCCTAGGGCAGGGAAAAGGTTCCTAAATGAGAAATTCAGATCATATGTTAACAAGACATTAAACTAGAGAACTGCAGTGACAGAAGAAAGGCAATGGAATTGGAATTTCACCTTCAACAAATAGAGGATGTGGGTGGAGAAGCAAACAAAACTCCTGGAAGAGGCAGCCCTTTAAATTTAGGGCCATCACCTCTGCGCCATCCTTCCAGGCTGCCCCCCCCCCCTAACAAAGTGGCTCACTTGTCTTCTACCAGAGAACGGGCCTTCTCTACAGCGGGACCTTCCATCTGGAATGCCATACCACCGGACATCAGACAAGAATCCTGTCTTCTGCTTTCAAAAAAAACTTAAGACATGGTTATTCAGACAAGCTTTCCCCTAATCTAGGCCAGCATCTTGCCATGCCACAGATCAGATGTAGGCTCCAGTACCTGCCATCTCTTAGTTGTAATTAGTTATTGAGTTTTCTTTCCCCTCTGCTTATCACCTCCCAGTTACATCCCCCTGTTTTATTGCTAACTTTCTGCTCCTTCTGGTTATGGTTAACGTTATAATGCTCTGTTCCCTGTAAACCGATTTGAATTTGATCTGTATCATGAAAGTCGGTATAGAAAAGCCTTAAATACATAAAATAAATAAAAGTAGTATACTCTTAAACAAAAGGGTAGAAAAGGTGTCTAGGAAAAGTAGCAAGCTGAGGAAGAAAAGCTGAAAAGCTATGTGCACAAGTACTCCAGTTCCAGATCTCAAAGCCCTAGTGGTGGAGGCAGACTTGAATATTGTCACAATTAGAGACATGGTTCAGTAAATCTCATGCATTGGTATGGCCATACCTATGGGAATTGCTTTTTATGTCAAAAACAATTTCCAAGCAAATGAAATGCAGAAGGTGTAGGGAAAGGCATGTGGGCTGTCCTAACAAACAAAATTAAAAAAGTGAGGGCGATTCCATTTACACTGCTGTGGTTTCCAAAAGGTGGGAAATAAGGAAATAGTGTTGTTCAATGGAGATTTTAATCTTCTGGGTGTGGGTTGGAGTAACCCTGCTGTCATATCTCATATCAGCTGTCATATGTCATATCAAACCATTACAGATGCCCCAGAATTCGGCAGCCAGAATCATACTATGGAACCTTCACTGGCTGCCAATAAAATATAGAATAATACACAGGCCCTCACCACAATTCATAAACCATATACAATCAGCAACAACTAGACCTCCAGATTCCTCTCAAATTATATTCATTCTCAAGACCTATAAGAGAAGCGTACAAAGGTACCCTGCAAGTTCTCCCAACAAAAGCCACGCGACTATCATACACCAAAGAACGAGCATTCTCTACAGCAGGTCCAACTATCTGGAACAATATGCCCACTGACCTCAGACTAGAACCTTGCCTTCAAACTTTCCGCAAAAAACTTAAGACCTGGCTCTTCCTCCAGGCCTTCCCCTAACTTTCTAAGCCATTAATTGTCAACCGGACAGGACTCTGCTTTACCGGCTAACGCCCCGCTATGTTTAGACATTATAATTAAGCCGCCGTTTCTTTTGTTCCATTGCCTTTTCTAGTTCTCTTCAGTTACACTGTCCTATACCTCTGACTAGCCTAGCCTCCAAGTTATCTACCCTTGTTATATGTAACTTCCGCTTCTAGTGAATTGTTCTTGTTTAAGTTATACCCTTTGTTACATGTAAACCGATCTGATATGAAATTTTTCATGAAGGTCGGTATAGAAAAGTGTTAAATAAATAAATAAATAAAATATCTGTATAAAGATTTTGAATGCCCATCAAGGATTCCACTCTGACAAATGATGATGGACCCCCATGAGGGGATGAGTGATACTAGACCTAGTGTTCACAAATGGTGATAGTGGGGGTAGATATTCAACAAAGAAGACGTTAGAAACTACCAGCTAGATAGCCTTACCTTAGGGGTGGGAAAGTTAAGTGAAGGAAAAAAAAAAAAGAATTAACTATAATCAATAGGTTACAAGATCCAAGGCAAAATGCTATTACTAGAAGAAGGTTGTTTCAAATGTCACAGGCTGCTTGTTGTGGGGAAGGATCCTCTGTTTTGTTTTTTTTTCTACATGAGGTTAGTAAAGTCCTGCTTAACACAGCTTGTACTTCTACAGGGAAGTTAATCATGCAGCATCCAAGTCTAAAGGCAGTTTCCACATTTAGAAAGTCTATTCCTTTTTCAAACGGATCCAGCACCCCCTTTCCTACCACAAGGTTAAATGGAAAGACAAATATTCTTGGAAAATACTCTCTCTGCTTCAAGCAGGATGATAACTCAGTAGAGGTAGCCTGTGTTTCTAAGTCCAACACACAAAAATGACAATACTGTTAGAAGTACTTTTCCACCTGAGAGAAACTTTTATCAGTAAATTTCTATGCTGCAACGTTTTCAGCGTCTATAACATAAACTAATATACATCCTGACACAGCCTCAACATCGGTTCTATCAAACTCCTACTACGTTTGTGTTGTGAGATACATTTATTTCAAAGCTACCTGGAAACAGTCCTCTCCTCTTTAGTATTGTGGGGCAGCAAGTCCCTCCATATATTCCATGCTTCTCAAAGATTATTTAGCAAATCTACTTCCTTTCATTCTTGCTTATTTACCTGATCTATCTCTCCAGTAACATGGCCTGTATGGAAGCTGGCAAAAAGGAAGCCATTACTGAAGAAAACCAATATGAAGTGCCATATAATGTTAACAAAGAAGTACTTAGGGGTACATAGCATATGTGGGAGAAAGTTTTGGGCTCTGAGACCCAAGTAGAACCTTTTGGTCTCAATGTAAGCAATATGTTATGGTGTAAAACAGCACATCATCCTGCTAACCCTATCCCTATAGTAAAGCAGCATTATGTTGGGATGCTTTGCAGTAGAGGGGTCAGGGAGGCTTTTGAAGGTCAATGAACAGATGGATGGTGCAAAGTACAGTCAGATCCTTGAGGAAAACCTGTTCCAATCTGCCTTAGACCTTGGGCAAAGATTCACCTTTCAGCAAGGCAATAATCCTAAGGAAAAAGCAAAACCAACAATGGAGTGGCTCACCAAGAAGACAGTGAATGTCCTCAAGTGGCCCAGTCAAAGCCTGGATTTGAATCCAGTAGAAAATCTGGGACAAGACTTGAAGATTGCAGAGCAGATGAACCCCAGCCACCTTGAAAGAGCTTGAGTTCTTTTGCCAAGACTAATGACTAAAACCCAAAAACTGCACCATCCCACTGTGCAAGTTGGTAGACACTTAGCCTAAACAACGCAGGGCTCTTATTGTTACAAAAGGACTTTCCACCAGTTTTTGAGTCAAAGCGTGTGAAGACCTATGAGATCAATACTTTTTCAGTTTTTATTCAGCTACATTTGGAATATATTTCTATAATTGTTTTTTCATGATGAAAACATAATGGCCCGGATTTTAAAAGGCCTACTCGTGCCGGACCTATTTTAAAAAGGCTCGGCCATGCGCGTAAAGCCCCAGGATGCGGGTATGTCCCAGGGCTTTGAAAAAGGGGCGGGATCAAAGGTTCCAGGCACAGCAGCCATTTGCTGCTGAGCTGGGGGATCGTGTGGTGGCAGGCACAAAAGGTAAGATAAAGGTGGTGGGGGGGGGGGGGGGGTGTTAGAGGAAGGGGGTTGGGAAGTTCACTCCCAGGCCAGGGAACAGTGGAAGGCCGTGGGTGTCAGCTCGCACAAGTTGCACTAATGTGCACTCCCTTGCTCGCGCCGACCCCCAATTTTATAACATGCGTGTACTGATGTTATAAAATCGGGGGTCCATGTGCGCGCGCCAGGTAGTGCGTGCACATGGATGCCCACGCGTACGTTTTAAAATCTACCCCAATATGTTGTGTAGAGTAGTGAAAGGAACTATTTCTTTAATGTGTTTTGATTTCTAACTTATAAACAGTATAATGTGAAAAAAACATGCAAAGTGTGAAGAATTTGGAAGGATTATACCTATACAGTTGTGATCAGAAGTTTCCATACCCCTGGCAACATTTGTAAGAGGTGTAGAATTTTACGAAAATGTGACTGATCAGACAAACATGTCTGTTATTTTTTATATGTTTCAAATTAAACTATTATGCATCACAACAGAAAAACACAATCATTAAACAAACCCTAGCAATAAAGGAAATAATAAAATGGTCCTGTTCTAAATTTTGCATAGCTTTGCATGTTTGGGCTGATAATATATACTCGAGCTGCCCTACACAGGTTGAGATGGTAATGCCTTTTTTGATTGAAATTTGTGTCTGTGTATAAATAATCAATGAGCTTCTTACCTCTTGAGAAGCCCTTGCGCATTTCATCCACGGCCACACCGACTTAGCAGGGGCAAAGCAATATAACTGTCAAAGGATCTGTGAGCAAAAGTAGTTCAACTTTATAATTCAGAAAAAGGATATAAAAAGATATCCAAAGATTTGAAAATGCCAATCAGTACTGTTCAAACTCTGATCAAGAAGTGGAAAATATTGGGTTCTGTTAATGCCAAGCCACAGTCAGGTACCTCAAGAAAGATTTCAGACATAACTGCTAGGAAAATTTGTTAGGATGCAAAGAAAAACCCACAAGCTACTTCTGAAACCAAGTACTGTGGGTCTTTCAGCATGCACAATAAGGATATACTTGAAGAAAAATGGGCTGCATGGTAGAGTTGCCAGAAAAAAGCCATTGTTGCACCATCACCACAAAACAGCCCACTTACAATATGCCAGATAGCACCTACACAAGCCTCAAAACTTCTGGAACAGAATAGTTTAGAGTGATGAGACCAAAATTGAACTTTATGTTCACAAACCATAAATGCCTATGATAATTCCTTGCACTAAGGCTACCCTGGTTTATGTCCAACTATAGACTAGATTCGCGACTCTAAGCCCTCTTATCCATACCGGCACTCCACATATCCCCCAGATCTGGGACTACTCCGGGAGACGAAGACTACATTAATTCCCAATCTAGCCGCGGACTTTCACACAGCTACAAGTCACTTAGTCCCTCTATGATTCCTTTTAAGTTAAACGCCTTATTGCACTTTGTGAATTTCTTCCCCCTTAACCTGCCTAAGTTAGTTCTTTCCTGTTATCCATCAGTTACGCCTCCTTTCCCGTCCCGATGGCATTTTCCTAAAGATTATTTAGAAGTTCCGTTAGGCATAGCCCTACGTTTCTATTGCTTATTATTATTGTTATTATTATTTTACTATTACTTTTACTTTTATTATTATATTATAGTGTATTTCTAATGTTCCACTTGTCCATTGTTTCCGCATGTTCATTGTAACTCATGTTTCATTGTATCCGCCCTTTGGTGACAGTTCAGTTTCATGTAAACCGGTGCAATATGTATCCTATACAGGAACATCGGTATATAAAAATTAAAAATAAATAAAATAAATAAGAAAAGCTTACATCCCTACTGTGAAGCATGGAGGTAGATTGCTGCTGTTTTGGGGGGTGAGCTGCAGCTGTACAGGGAATTTAGTAAAAATTGATGGCAGGATGAGTGCAGCAACGTATCAGAAAATATTGGAAGAAACTTTGCACTCATAAGGCAGGAAACTGCACAAGAGGTGCACTTAGACTTTCCCTCATGACAATGATACGAAATGTAAGGCCAAATTGACCCTTCAGTGGCTGCAGCAGAAGAAAGTGAAAGTTCTGGAGTGGCCATCACAGTCTCCTGACTTCAACAACCGTGAGCCTCTTTGGGGTGAAGTTAAACATACAGTTCATGCTAGACACTCAAAGGGGCGGATTTTCAGAGCCCTGCTCGCCTAAATCCGGGCGGATTTAGGCGAGCAGGGCCCTGCGCGCCGGTGCGCCTATGTTCAATAGGCCTACCGGCGCGCGCAGACCCCGGGACTCGCGTAAGTCCCGGGGTTTGGCAAGGGGGGCGTGTCGGGGGCGGGCCCGGTCGGCGCAGCATTTTGGGGCGGGCCCGGGGGCGTGGTTATGGCCCGGGGCGGTCCGGGGGTGTGGCTGCGCCCTCCATACCCGCCCCCAGGTCGCGTCCCGGCGTGCTAGCGGCCCGCTGGCGCGCGGGGATTTACGTCTCCCTCCAGGAGGCGTAAATCCCCCAACAAAGGTAAGGGGGGGGGGTTTAGACAGGGCCGGGCGGGTGGGTTAGGTAGGGGAAGGGAGGGGAAGGTGAGGGGAGGGCAAAAGAAAGTTCCCTCCGAGGCCGCTCCGATTTCGGAGCGGCCTCGGAGGGAACGGGGGTAGGCTGCATGGCTCGGCGCGCGCCAGCTATACAGAATCGATAGCCTTGCGCGCGCTGATCCAGGATTTTAGCGGATACGCGCGGCTACGCACGTATCTACTAAAATCCCGCGTACTTTTGCTTGCGCCTGATGCGCCAGCAAAAGTACGCCAATTTGCGCGGTTTGAAAATCTACCCCAAAGTATTTATTGTAGCTGGAGGCTTTTTGCCAAGAGGAAGGGGCAGCTTTACCACATGAGAGAATAAAGGGCCTCATTCACAACTATCACAAAAGACTGCAAGTCATCATTGATGCAAAAGGGGGCAATACATGATATTAAGAACTAAGGGCATGCAAACTTTTGAATATGACAATTTTATTATTTCCTTTATTGCTATGGTTTGTTTAATGATTGTGCTATCAGTCCATGGTGAGACTGCACCTTGAATACTGTGTACAATTCTGGTCGCCGCATCTCAAAAAAGATATAGTTGCAATGGAGAAGGTACAGAGAAGGGCGACCAAAATGATAAAGGGGATGCAACAGCTCCCCTACGAGGAAAGGCTGTTCAGAAGAGACGGTTGGGGGTTGGGGGGATATGATAGAGGTGTTTAAAATCATGAGAGGTCTAGAACGAGTAGATGTGAATCGGTTATTTACACTTTCGGATAATAGAAGGACTAGGGGGCATTCCATGAAGTTAGCAAGTCATTTAAGACTAATCGGAGAAAATTCTTTCTCACTCAATGCACAATTAAACTCTGGAATTTGTTGCCAGAGGATGTGGTTAGTGCAGTTAGTATAGCTGGGTTCAATAAAGTTTTGGATAAGTTCTTGGAGGAGAAGTCCATTTACGACTATTAATCAAGTTTACTTAGGGACTAGCCACTGCTATTAATTGCATCAGTGGCATGGGATCTTCTTGGTGTTTGGGTACTTGCCAGGTTCTTGTGGCCTGGATTGGCCACTGTTGGAAACAGGATGCAGGGCTTGATGGACCCTTGGTCTGACCCAGCATGGCAATTTCTTATGTTCTTATTCTGTGATGCATAATAATTTCATTTGAAACATTAAAAATAACAGGCGTGTTTTGTCTGATTACTCATGTTTTCATATAATGCTACACATCTTACGAATTCTGCCAGGGGTGTTTAAACTTATGAGCACAACTGTATATGTACTTTCTTTGGGGCAGCAGACAACACTGTTTAATGTTCATAATATAATGAAACAATAAGGTACCTTCTCACCTGTCACACCATGCAGGTTTTGAAGTCAACCCTTGCCAAACACTGACTGTGCTGCCTTCCAGCTTCAGGCTCCCTCAATTCACTTACTAGCAGCCGTTTCATCCTTGCAGCCCACTAATAGGTGCTATATTGACTGCCTGCATTTTTACTGGTCGTCCAGCTGATCGAGGCAGCCATCGAATCTTCCAGTCCTGACCTAACTACCAGGGCCTGGGCTTGATGTTTCATTAACTGTTGCCCCAACTATTGAAAAGGCCACCCTTGGTGGAATCTCTAAACCTTTTCTTACTCCTGACGCCCCCATCTGCCCTAAGAGATCAAAGCCTCTATTTTACCAATGTGTATGGCGGTGTTAAATCTTTTTTCTGAAAGGAACACTCTGTGTGCCTATACAGTCCTTTGCAGCCTTTACATATAAGCATATGCTTCATTTCATAATTATGTATTCCACACATAAATGTCTTTAGCTCCCAGTTCAAATTCTGCCTCCTAAAGGTTCCCAAATAGCACCATATCTGGGGAGATAGACTGAACTAGTCCTGGTTTTACCTTATTGCATGCATGGAGATGTAGACCTGCTATCCTAGGTAACTAATCTTCATGTATGCAGTGCAGTTAAAACCAGAGCTAGCTTAGATTGTCCCTTTGGATAAGGAGCTATGGGGTCACTGGGGATAACTTTGGTTGCATCTAAAGTTCAAATTATTTCTCTATGGAAAATAGCTGCAAGATAGGCCTATTCAAATTGTGTGGATGCTTTGCAACTGCAGTTTCAGTGGGTGACCAATTGTGGGTAAAAGGGAGGGTACGTATACAATTGAAACTATCAATGTGTATGTATTGTTTATTCCTCTGACTTCAACACAGCATCAGAACCCCTTTTTTTAAACCTGGTGTTAGGAAAGCCCACATGTTGCTCTTGGCCATTCTGAAGGGTGCAGCTTTCAGCTAGGCTCATCCACCTACTTAAATAACTTTGGAAAATTGTGCTCTGTATTCTTGCTTGTGTCTATTGTCCCAGGACTTGACAAGTCTGGGAATCACATGGGATTAAACTAAGTCCTTATATGACCAGGCCAGTTTCTCCTTCACTGTTAGTAGGAGTGCAATGGATTTCATTTGCCCTACATCATTGCCTCTTAAGTGGATAATCAACATCATGTTTAGGGTTTGTTTAGTTTTGTTTTGTGGTGTAATACAACAATGCTGGAATTTGTTCCATGTCATTCCCCGTTTGCCAAGACACTACACCTTGGCCTGATTGATGGATATCCCTGAATTCTTTCTGCAATTCCTACTGCCTGCTGTCTTCATTGCTCAGAACAAAAATGAGTGCTCCTGGATCCAGACAATTGATGGTGTCTGAGCATTTCTCGAACCTGCATTGGGACAGAAGCATCATTATAACATTATTAAGCTGCTTCCTAACATAAATCTTAAACCTACTTAATGTCCAACTGCTTAATATCTTTATCTGGTCACTGCCTCGATTCTATGTAAGTGCGCCCAAAGTTACTTTTGTAACCCCGATAGGGCATGTAAAGTGTAAGAGGTATCTGATGCTGGGTTTGGAGAGGAATCCCAGTCTCTTTTTGGGTTCAGTAGATGATGTAGTGGACCAGACACAGAGGCAAGGGCAATTTTTTCCCTGCTGGAAAGTGAAACCCATCTTCACTTTGTGATCCCTTCTGACTGTTCTTCACCTTCCTTCTGTTGTGATACCAGCATCTGAAACAAAACAAGCCCCCCTCCTTCCTTGGAATAAGTAGATTTTCACACATAAAAGTATTTCAGGGGTTTCCAGTAGTCAGAAATATACAAAACAGTATGAGATATTAAAAAGAAACTGATTAATCAGGGTTCATATTCTGCAGCTTTAACAACATCACAATAAACATTAACCTCATGCTCTTTTGTCTACCCCAGATTCAATCTAATTAACTTTTGAAAACAAGAATTACTGCTAAGTAAAACATGCTTAAAATTTATTTCCCAAAATTAAAATTTTTACAGAGATATACGATCAAACAAAGAAGGACAGAGAAAATCTGTTTTTAATTCAATAGTCCCCACCTATTACAAAAATATATTCCTATTAATGAGGAGCAGAAAATATTATAGTAACAGAAAAATCTTTATTTTTATTTATTTCATCCTTTAATACAAAAATAATATCGGTTTTCAATTAACAAGACCAATTTGGATTGTAGCACCATTTATTGTTAAGCACCTTTGGAAGAATTTATCCTTATGATTATATAAAAGGGACATTTTTAGGATGATATCTTACAAGACTGAGATGGGCATTATTTTGATATTTGTCTCTGTTTGAAAAGATGTTTTGGATAGAGGTTTTAATAAGTGGCTAATCGGGGGTTGGCGCACGCAAGGGGGTGCACAATTTTCCCCTGTTCCCAACCTCCTTCGCTAACCTCCCTTCCCCCTTCCCCTGGCCTACCCCCCCCCCCCCCCCCCCGACTTCTGTCTTACCTTCTGCGCCTGCCTCAGGGCAAATGGCCGCTGTGCCGGGAGCCTCTGACTCCGCCCCTTTTTCGAAGCCCCTGCACATATGCGCGTGGCCGGGCCTTTATAAAATAGGCCCGGCTTGCATAAGGCTTTAAAAATCCGGCTCTATGCGTTATTTAGAAATACCTCCTATAAGCAACACTTTAATGTTTTACATTGGAACTGATGATGTCACACTACTGTTTTTCAGAGACATATTTAGGGCAAATTGCAAGCGGCCAGCACTTTGTTCATTCATTGTTCAAAAGCAGTTTCTGACATATGGACTGTCTTAAGTAGCTTGAAAGAATAACATCACCTGGTCATACCCTTAATTAATCAAGCTGCTTAGATGCTCCAGTGTAGAAATTGTGCCAACTCCTGGAGGTTCATAGGGTGCAGTGATTAGGATCGTGTGTGGTAGTATTAGAATGTTATTACATCTTGTCAGCTCAGGGCAACTAAGCAGTGAACCACAGTGAAGAAACAATGCAGAGTGCAATGCAGTTCATTTATACAGTAACTAGGTAGTGATACCGAGTCAGTTATAATGGCCAAAATTAACTTTTCAAACCAAATATTTAAACATTTATGAAGATTTCTAATGATTTGAAATAAAGAAATAGGTTTAAAAAGTAATTAGAGGGACCTGCAATATTAAGTGCTATTGAAGTTTAACACCAAATTATTCTTCACAAATCCTTGCATAAGAGTAAATGCCCATGGAACAAAGTGAAATATCCCATATGTCAGCCTGTGTATCAGTTTTGTACTAAGAAAAAATGGAGCGGGTTAATTATCTTCAGATACTTTGCCATTTATTCTTCCTAGGAACTGTGCAGAATTAAGGCCAAACTGTCTAACCTTTCTTTAGCTGAAAGAGAGGTCTCACGAAAATGCTGTTTTCCTAGTTTACATAGACTGAGTGATATTTAAAAAGTTTTCTGACATTTTCCATAGTTTTGCTTTTCCATTTTGATAAATTTGATTGCCTTCTAGTACAGCTTCATTGTCTCTAAGGGTGCTATTGGCAAGATTATTCCTGTATCAAGGAAGACAGAAGTGGTTCTTATTTAATATATTTCATTTATCCTCAGAGAAGCAGGATAGACACTCACACTTGTGGGTGATGTCACTGCACGGCAACCTACTGCGGGTGATCAGTTATTGGCTGGAATAGTCTAAAATGTTTTGCACATGTGCAGTAGCCCTGCACCCAGCAACCCACAGCTAAGCAACCAGTACAGAGGGTGCTCTGCTATTGGCTGGAATAGTCTAAAATGTTTTGCACATGTGCAGTAGCCCTGCACCCAGCAGCCCACAGCTAAGCTCCCTCAGTCTTTTTTCTTCTGCACAACGGAGAACAAGTGATCAGCACAGCTCCTCACAGCAAATTCTCTCAAGTTTTTCTTACTTTATTCTAATTTTATTTTTACATCTTAAATTATTGGAAAAAAAATCTTCTCTACAGTTTTTTGATATGACTGAGGTCTGACAAAAAGACCTCTGGCTTTAAAAGGTGTTTAAACTTCAGTGTTAAAATATCTCTCACAGATACTCATGCCAACTACATAAAATGCCTGGAAGTAGAAAATTTTACTACTTTTCCCTCTTACTCACACCTGTCTCTTAACTTTGAGACAGAGGAGTCTAAAGATGCAGGATGATTTTCAAATTGTTTTACTTCCCTTCTCATTATCCCATTCAACAAAACCTCAGCAAAGGAGCCAGGCACTAGAGGGAAAAATAAACATAAATCAGAGGACAGTCACTCTCATCCCTTAGACCCACACTTACACAGTTCAGATAGCAAAGTGATAGCAAAGGATGTGCCTTCAAGCTTCTTTCTCCCAAAAGCCCTTTGGCCCAGGCTGTTGATGTTTGAAATGCTGCTCAAGGCGTTTGTCTTCCAAAAGAAGCCTGGTTTAAAAATAAGCAACCATCCCTCCTACTTTCTCTGTTGGGATCAGGTGATGCTCTGGAGCCCTTCTCTAAGCTGCAGCACAGCTCTGTGATACTGGGTGTAATGAGAAGAGTTTCTCAACATGCTAGGGACATAACTTGCTCCAAGGTTACAATCACAAAAATACAGAGTCGATGACTTCTATATTTGCAGTAAGTGTTTTTAGGCATGTATACGATGGTCAAGTCTCTGTAGTTGGTAAGGCTAGATGTAAGGATGGAGATTGCAGTGTTCTTGTAGAAGTGAACTGTGAAGTTGACCTATGGCAGAGATTGTGTATACAGTGACAGACAAAGCACAAAATCAGAAAAAATAAAAAAATATAAACATTTAAATAACTTCAATATGTTAAACAAAAATTAATATTATTTATCAAGGCCATTTGTGAAACTTCCACTTTGAAATCAGACCAAAAGATAATTTGAGAATTCTGTGTTTTGGGTATCGAGAAAATCTTAAATATATGTTAGCTTAAGTAGAAAATTGTAACAGGAATACATGAAACTATAAATTGTTTGTAATTCTAAATCTTTAAATATAAAACAGTCCAAGAAATATTTCTGTAAGATTAACTTTTAACTACAGGCATCTAGAAAAATCGGGTGTAATGCATCTGCTATCATTAGGATATGCCATAATCACTTTATTAATAAAGTCAAGTACTTTCAATGTTAAAAGAGGAGCTCATTCCATTTTTTTCTTTATAATAATGTCCTTCAAAAAATATCAAACAGTTCATATCAAAGTCCAGTAGTCGGCCATTTCATCTGTGTTCTCCCAGGCAAGCATTTTAGATCCAGGAGCAGTAATGTTCTTGAACTTTAGTTTGGAGGTGACTTCTGATTAGAAGAGCATCAGCATCGTATCAGTAATGAGTCTGTTAAAATGACTCAAGAGCAGTTTGTTAGTGCTTTGTAATATGAAGTTAGTCAACACAACTTATTGTTAGATTCAGCATTAAACAATAATTTCTGTTGAGGTTTTGGACCCAGTTAGGATGGGAAATCCCCACAGGAACAGTCCAGAGCTACAGACAAGACTAAGCTAGGGAATCTTTAGCCTATGCCAGACACCTCCCTCACAGGTTGAGCCTTGGGTTCTGGCGGCCAATCTGTACTGGACTGGAACAGGATCAGGTGAGACTGAACAGGTCTGGAGCTGCAGGACTGGAGACTGAAATCAGACAGGAATCAGAGGCAGGCGTGGAACACTGAAGCAAACTGGGACAGTGGAACAAAATTGAGGTTACTGACAATGGCAAGGCACAGGGACAGTATAGGACCATACGGAACATGATACCATAGACAAGACAGAAACTTTATCAGGCTGGTAACAGGGAAGGCCCGGAAGCTATATATAGGAGATCCGAAGGTCGAAGGCTTAGAAAAGGCTCTGGAACAAGGAGTGAATTCCTAAAGGTGGGGCCATTTTCCATTTAGACCGAGACAAACTAAAAGCATTTTTTCCAAAATAATTTGAAAGAAAGAAAAATTGTTTTTCTTTTTAAATGTAATAGGAACATTCATAAAGGTAGTCTTTCCAAATACATGAATATATCAACTATTAATATAAAGCTTGGAAATAAACTAAAATAAACCTTTAGAATGCTGATATAAAACATGGAATGGCTCTTAAACATTTAAAGGTAAATTTTAAAAAGGTCACGCGGGCATCTATATGCACGCGTATGTTATACAATCCGATACCCGCGTGCACATGCGCCCTCGATTTTATATCGGTGCGTGCACAAGGTGGGGGTGGGGGGGATTTTATTTAAAAGCATGCGGCGATATGATCGGGCCTTCCCCAGTTCTTCCCAGTACTTCCCTAACCCCTAATTATCCTTCCTCCCTCTTCCCCTCTCCATCCCGACCCCTAAGCCCCCCAACTCACCTATAGTTTTTTGTTTTAAAACTTACCTGCTCTCACGAGCAGAATGGTGCTGTCCCAGCCGGCCCCGCCCTGCCCAGACCCCGCCCCTGGCCCTCCCCTTTTTAGGAACCCAGCATTTCCGCGCGTACCAGGAGAAACGCGCGTGGCCGGGCCACTCTGACAATGTGCTTGGTGTGCGCGTGGCCCGGTCATGCGTGTATCTCCCGGTATTGGCATGCGACGTGTTTAAAAATTTGGCCATTACATAGCAGGCATGGTACGGGAATAAACAGCACTAAACCCCCACCCCCCACCTTTTTTTTTTTTTTTTAACTTGTCCTATGAAAGAACTTGAAAATAACCTTGTTTACATAGAATCCCTCTTAGCAAGGTCATAATTCTGATTAAAAGGAAAAACAATATTAAAGATTTCCTTTTAATTCAGGAACAAGGTAAGAATATAAGAAAGTATAATTTTCCAATATTCTTGTACTACACATTTTAAAAACATTTTTCAATAATCTTAGAAAAAAATAAACTCTGTGTATTCAGACTAGTTTGATCTGAAACATGGAGTGGATCTTTCCTTTAGTAATTTGTCTGAATCACAAGCTTCTTTCATAGGGGGAGGGTAGAGTTAAGACTTCTGAATTATGGTCGGTATATAAAAGCAAATAAATAAATAATAGTCATTATTATGTCAGCACATTAGGAAATAGCTTTTGGAAGAGCTTTTGGATGAGCCGTTATTCATTTATTAAAATGTGATACTGCTTAATCCCCAAGACCATTCTTCCTCTAAATCAAACATTAGAAAAAAACACAATGCACTGTTGTACTAATGGCATACCAAACATTCCAGAGTTTCAAGATCCTGAGCACCATTTTAACTTTAATTCAAATATTTGATACATATTAGCTTTGCAAGCCAGGGGAAAGAACCTAAGTTACTGGATATAGACATGAAATGAAGATAGTTTTATACACCTTTCTTAAATAGAATGAAAACAAGCATTCCTACAGTACAAAGATAAATACAGCAATAATATTCTTATCTAAGCATTTTTACTAATAAATCTAGAGCAGAGAATAACATTTGAAAAAGGGATGATATCAGATTATTTTGCTTTTAACCCTGGACCAACAGGCTATCAGGAAAAGCAGCAGATAAAAAAAATAACAAACAGGGCAGCTGCATCCTTCTCTGCCAGCACTTCAAGCACACTATTTTCCCAACACAATGAGAAAAAGAAATTACTGAGGGATACAGATATAGAAGAGTAACTTTAAACATTGAAACAAGACTGTATTTTAAAGTTTAAAAGTGTAGAGGTTTTGTCTATCCTGTCACCCTTTGAACTTATTATGAGAAAAGAATATGTTTAAAAAATGGATAGAGGAAGGGCATTCTTAATTTCATGTTTAAAGGTAACACTTGCAACACAAAGACAAAACACTGAAATTCTTTCATAATGTTTTAATTATAATAGGAGCAGAATTAAAATTCTTTTGAACAAATTGTTTTGCATGTCACATTGATCTAAAAGAAAATGATTTACGTATAACCTCTACAACCATAGTAGGAGCCCCCACCTGGTCAATGCAAATATTTCAATTACTTAATTCATTCTATCGTTTTTGTATTACATTCCTTAATTCTGAACACTGCACATTAATTTATTCTTACCGATCTCACTTTCATACACACAACACAATCAAAATATCACAAACAATAACACAATCAAAATATCACAAACAATAATCCAAACAAAAATATTTCTTACGGCAGAAATTTCTGGATTTACTGAAATCTCTAGAGATCTGTGTTATTAGGGTGTAGAAATCCAAATATTTTATTTTACACTCTAACTATTAGTTTGTTTATTGGTACAAGATTTTCCTAATTGGTTTAAATTCTAATTCTTATCTCATATATGTAAATGTTATCCAGTCCTTGTTGATCTTGCAATTTCTTATTGTTAAGCTTACAAGCAAACAGGGGTACAGGCTCTGACCCTTGGCCTATATTCTAACAGTGTAACCAATAACAAAAATACAACAGAGAACAAGAAATCCTTGAAACAAAAAGGATTTCAAATGGCTTAATCATAAATAGGTATAAACTAGATCATTATTTAGAATAAAAAGAATTGTTTCTGAGCTGGTCACATGATGTGGTGAGCCCAGTCACAGCTAAAAGACTGAGCGCCGGCCACCACCTGTGCTAAATCCCCTGCCATTGTGTGCCCTTTGGCTATTTTCACCCTGCCACGGACAGCTACCATCTACCAGCACTGAGAAGCACCATTGGGGTCGTTTTTTCTCACTCTTATGGCGTCTAGACCGGTGCGGAAAGAAAAAGATAAGGTTAAGGCCCCCGACTCCAAGATGGTCACCGCATCTCCTCAGATGGAACACCAAGTCGTTGAATCTTTGGAGAATAAAATTTCACATGCGATAACAGCGCTTGACATGCGTTTGCATCAAATATCGGAGCAAATCGCTGATGTTCGTGCCTCCCTCACAGAATTTGATTCCCACATCGAAAGAGTGGAAGGTCGAGTTGCTTTAGTAGAGGACGATACTGGAGCCCTAGAAAGAAGAGTTATTGAGCTCAAGAAAGCGGCGAAAATAAGCGATGACAAGCTAGATGACTTGGAGAACTGCTCCCGCCGCAAAAACTTACGGTTTCTGGGGTTCTCAGAGGCGATTGCGGAAGCCGACCTCCCTCATCTCTTAGAGGCTTGGCTGTTGGGCCTGGTACCCTCCCTCGCATCCCCATCGGGAGGGCTATTAGAACATGTGCACCGAGTGGGCCGCAAAAGTGAAGGGGAGCAAAATCACCATCCGCGGGTCATCAACGCATGATTCCTGCATTTCGCTCATAAATCATTGGTGTTACAGCATTACCGAAAGAACTGGGAGTTCCTCTATGAAAATACTAAAATACTTGTGTTCCAAGACTTCTCCCCACGTGTTACTGCCAAGCGCAAAGAATTCACTGGTATCTGTACTGATCTCATCACCAAAAGGATTCATTTTGCGCTCATGTATTTGGCGCATCTCTGCATTACCCATCAAGATTTCACAAAAACCTTCAATTCTGCTACTGAAGCCCGAGCTTATGGCCAGGGCTTGATGGGACCCGAACCCATGGGAGAACCCTGATGGAGGACGAAGAAGATGACTGAGAGTGTATATTAATTTTCTACATAATGCCTGCCTTGTGTTTACTGTACGTGGCTGAGCCCAAATGCAGTCAAGTTGAAACTCTTATAGGCTGAAAAGAAATCTACAAACTGGGCACACAGAGAATTTAATCTGTCCATGAGCCCGAAGACTTATACTTTTCCTTTCTCTTTCTGGTACCTTTGCCTAACAAGGTTTCCGACTGGTTTTCCAGGTACCATTTGGTTGTTTAATCATTTTATCAGGTTGTCTTTATTTTTCTTCTGCTCTGCAAGGGCTTATTATAGTTCATTGAGCGGAGGGCGGCCATGCACATCAAGTTAGGCGTGACTTCTATCCCTATACAGGGAGTGAATTTCAATTGGGGAATTGGGTGGAATATCCTCCTTTCTTGCCCTGTATCATGTTTTTTTGGGATGTACTATTACTGTTCTTTGTTGGGAATGTGGGAGGGGGAAGGGAGGGTGGATGGGTAGTACAGAGAATCTCTGTGCCGCGCAGGCATTTTGTAAGCACTTAGGGTATGCACAGTTACTATTTTTTCGAGAGGAGATGTTAAGGCTTTTACTTTATGACATTGTTCTTATTACCCAACAACACAGCCCTTTCAGATATTTACCATGGCAATAGACATAATCACCTGAAATGTGACTGGATTGGGCACACTGGTCAAGCGTGAGAAAGTGCTAGCCCAACTTAATAAATTGCATGCCAAAGTGGCCTTTCTGCAAGAGACTCATTTGTCCCCTGAAGAGGTGGTTAAACTAAGAAAAAAAAATGGGTCTCTCAGGTATTCTTTGCTTCTGGCACTACTAAAAGCAGAGGCGTAGCCATTCTTATTCATAAATCAATATCCTTCAAAGCTCTAGAGACTGTGATGGACCCTCAAGGGAGATATGTCATCATTAAGGGTATTCTCATGGTTTCTCCAATACTGGTAGCCTCTGTCTATGCCCTAAATTCTTATGACCATTCCTTTTTTACCTCCCTCCTTGCTAATTTTTCCAAATTGGGGGATTGTCCCATCATTCAAGGGGGTAACTTAAATTTTGTTGCGGATCCTTCCTTGAATAGACAACCCCTGAGGAGTGGCCACCACATTAGTGACAAGAAAGGGTTGAACTTCTTATGTAAACATCTTCAGTTGGTAGATTTATGGAGAACTCTCCACCCCGGAGAGTGCGATTTCACACATATAGCACGGGCACATCCGACCAGAACCTGCATAGACTACTTACTGGTTTCGGAAGGGATTTTCTCTAGATTTCAAAAATCTTCCATTGGAACTTTAGTTATCTCAGACCACTGCCCAGTTCTTGGGGAATATGGATCCCATGACCATCAAATGCAGGGTCAATGGAGACTCCCATCCCAGCTGTCCACTGATCCAGCTTTTCCACTGTATCTCTGGAAAAAATGGCAGGACTATATGCAATTTAATTCCCAGCATAATGATAAGCCCGTGCTCTTGTGGGAAACAGCTTAAACTGTCCTTAGAGGAGATATTATTAGCTATGCTAATCACAAATGAAAAAAAAGCCGATGCAGATATCCTTTCCCTTGACAAGCAAATGAAGGCTCTCAAACGTAGTATCAATATTCATGGAGAGGAGGGATTTCTTCCCCAGTACAAGGCAACACAAGTGGCCCTCAATAATCTTTTGCACCAACGGGCTAATAGAGCCCTCTGTTATAAACAATTTCATTTTTTTCACTTCAGCAATAAAACTGGATGCCTCTTGGCGCTATTCGCATAGTATTATATACTCATCTTGCTACTCTATTACATTAATTGGCTGAAATGTAAATATTGCTCTGTTCTTTCTCTCCCCTCTTCCAGTTCCAAGTTAATTTTTCCCTGTTTCATTGTAACTTTCTCACATCCTTTTTCCGATTCCATGTATTTAAAAGTTCAAGGTACTTATTGAGAATATTGTTTATTACGCAACGTTATGCTTTTCACACTTTGTTAATTGTAAACCGGGTTGATGTGATGCCTGTCATGAAACTCGGTATAACAAAAACATTAAATAAATAAATAAATAAATAAATCTCTTAAAAACCCAAGACCCCTCGAAATTTATAGCTAATCTTAAATCTCCGCTGGGGGTTGTTAAGTCTACCTCTCAAGATATTGCTCAAATTTTCTCGGAGTATTACCATGCCTTGTATTCTGGGGAAGAGGTTGATGAAAGGGCTATTGATGATTTTTTGCAATCTGTATCTCTTCCCTCACTCACAGAAGCTCAACGGGTATCCTTAAATCGCCCCATTGGAGTCTCAGAGGTTTTAGATGCTATAGGCTTATTGCGGGTAGGTAAGGCTCCAGGCCCTGATGGAATGATGGCCATATTCTACAAATCCCTAGCTCTAGACATAGCCCCAACATTACAATCTTTATTTGAAATGATGGCTATTCAAGGTGAGATGCCTCCTACTCTGCAATCTGCCACCATAGTGGTACTCCCGAAGCCTGGGAGGGATCCCTTGCAACCCTCCTCATACCGGCCAATCTCTTTGCTAAATCTTGATATCAAACTCTATGTGAAAATTATAGCCAATAGGCTCAAATCACTCATGCCTCTGATTATATCTCCAGACCAGGTGGGTTTCGTGGCTGGTAGACGGTCTGTGGTTAATTTACTTAAGGTACAAGCCGCACTGGAGAGTTGTACTATCTTTTCTCTTACAGATCCCTTGCTTGTAACATGTGATGCGGAAAAAGCATTTGATAGGGTGGCCTGGCCCTTTCTAAGGAAGACCCTTACCAAAATGGGATTTACAGGGAGAATATATGAGTACATTACCCTTCTTTACTCCAACCCCACAGCAAGGGTATTGGTTAATGGCCTACTCTCAACGGAGTTTTGTTTGGAAAGGGGAACACGCCAAGGCTGTCCGCTGTCCCTATTATTATTTATCATGACCGTCGAACCTCTTGTCTGTCACTTGCATGCTTCACTGGCAGTGACAGATATCCCAGTAGCGCACCAAAGTTATAAAACTTTATTTGCGGATGACATTCTCCTTCTTTTGACCCACGCACGGACAGCACAACCTGAGGCATTTAAAATTTTTTCTACTTACCAATCCCTATCTGGGTTTAAATTGAACCTTGATAAAACCGAGGCACTCGATTTAACAGAGTCCTTACAAAATATTTGGCCGACATTCCCGGTGAAATGGGCGGGCTCTACTATCGAGTATTTAGGTATACATATCCACCTTAATCCAGAGAGGTGGTATGGTTTAAATATCCCCCCAGCTATTGACAAGGTGACCCGTACATTAACCAGTTGGCAACTTTGCCATTGTCTCTTCAAGGCCGAATTGCAGTCATAAAGATGGTAGTTGCCCCAAGATTACTGTATTTACTTTTAATGCTTCCCTACCTTCTTTTACCAAAAGACAATCACCTGCTTCAAAAACTAGTCAGACACTTTGTGTGGCGGGGTAAGAAGGCCCAACTGGCGTATGCCACTTTGGCTGTTCCCCGGGTTCAGGATGGTTATGGTCTCCCAGACTTCTTAATATACTCACGGGCAGCTAACCTCCACTTTCTAGGAGATTGGGTTCTTGGTACTTCGACTCACACAGATGCTCACTTAATCTGCGCCTTGTGCTCACCACAAGATCCCAGCTATGTTCTTCATGGGCACCGAATTACAGCGGTCATGCTCATTTTGTATTCTCAATAACAATGTGGGGGACTCTAGTCTTAATGTTGATAATGTAACATTTATCTCAAAAGTTTGCCTTATTGCTGAAAAATGCATTTTATTGCAGTGGATTGAGCCCACCCCACCAACACGGAGTCAATGGGTTGCTTTACTGACTGAGCTCTATCAATTGGAACATGGCTCCATGTTTCAGCATTTTACTCTGAACAAAAAACGTTTTTTTCGTGACATCTGGATGGATTACTACAACTCTCTGCAACCTTCTATCAGAGCTCTGGCCCCGCTGGATGGTCGATGAGTCTTGCAGGAAGTCTATCTTAGCATCGGGACCAATTGACCTTTCTTTCTCAATAACTCTAATATTGTTTTGCCCATACATGTTCATATTACTGTCTGCTCGTTTGCATATCTCTTTGCATATTTCTCTGTATATCTCCTGGATTACCTCATGGCCAGAAATTCTCTGTACTGGGGTGAGGAAGGGCTGGGAGGGAGGGGAAGGGTAACGGTCTTAATGTGAGTATACATTATCATTGTGAAAAATTTACAAAACCCTTTGAGGTTATGTTCAGTTCTTATTGTCCAGTTTCTCAATTATGTATCAATCTTGTTTATACCTCAATAAAAGATAATAAAAAAAAAAGGTTTCTAATAAAACTAGCTATTCAATTTTTACCAGAAAGTATAAGTAACCATAAGCAATTTTTTCTACTCATAACTTAAAGCATTAAATGGGCTTTCAAATTATTGTCAGAATAACCATATTAGTAGATTATGAGAAATTCTTGACAGTTTCTATTAGCTGAGCTGTAGGGAACAGCACAAATTGTCTCTAAAAAGAAGAAGAGGAGGTGGAAAATACTAAAGAATGGTTCATAATGGAGAAAATTATCTTTTTAAATGTTTTTCTCTATGTCTTATTCTTTGACAATAATAACATGGGTCATAACTTCTATTTTGCATTCCAGATTCTTTTCTCTTAGTGCTCTGATCAGTTTTAGGTTAATTAATTTGTAAAGTCCAAAAGACAAATGTCTTCGTAGGTGTCCAGAATCCCTTAAATAAAAAAGACTGTGTTTGAATCATTTAACTGAGTCTATGTAGACTTCTCTTCCCTATTTTTCAATTCAGCAATAGTTGATTTCTACTTTTTCTACTTTCTCTATTTTTTCTAAATAATTTTTTCCCATCTGGGAACTGTAGATTTGCATCGGGTTTAGTAAAACAATTTTCATTCAATTCCTGATTGTCATTCTACTCATAAAAACAGGTATGTCAGGCTGTGGAAGGCACTGAGAAGTGCTTTCTTCCATCTTTGAAATAAAAATTACCTTTGTATCTCTTTTGCTTCATAAACTCACAAAAACTTCACTCACACCACATTATATCATATGATCTCAATAACTTATAGTAAACAGACTGATTACGCTTAATAATTAGAATATTAAATTCCACCTTCCTTTTCAAGTAAGACTGCTCTCTCAAATTAAATGTACCTTTCAATGGAAATTGCAATTTAATCTCATCTTTTGTAAAGCCATGCCATTTTCTTTTCAGATATCTTTTTATCTATTTGCTGGTGACTAGAGGCATATGCTGCCGCTGAACTGGCTGGAGAGTTCTGTAAGGAAGCACTCCCTGTGTTAAAAAAAATAAACACTCACCACTAGTGTCTGTACCGTTTCACAAGCACACTTAAAAAAACAAGTTTAACCCACAGCATTTAGCTCAATTTAAGAGCTATGGGCCGGATTTTCAAAAGGTTACACTCGCTGGGCCTATTTTAAAAAGGCCCGGCGATGCGCATAAAGCCCCGGGACGCGTGTAAGTCCCGGGGCTTTACAAAAGGGGCGGTCCGAGGGTATGGCCAGAGGCTTTCGCATGGCCGGGGATTGTGTGCCAGCAGTCGGCCGGCGCACACAACTTACTTCAGCCCCAGGGCTGAAGTAAGTTTTAAGTTTTAAAACAAAAAAAAAGAAGTCATCAAAGGTAGGGTGGAAAGGGCGGGGGAGTAGGGGAAGGGATGGTGGGGTGGGGGGTTTGGAAAGTTCCCTCTGAGGCTGCTCCGATTTCGGATCGGCCTGGGAGGGAACGGGGGAAGGTAGTGCGGCTCAGAGTGGGCTCGGCGCGCGCAAGGTGCACAATTGGGCACCTACTTGCGCTCGCCAACCCCGGATTTTATAAGATTCGTGTGCCTGCTGAAGTTATTTTCCATCTGAACTACAGAATATACCCAGACGTATCAAGGTCAACACAAAAAAGAAGACATCAATTTTTGCTACTGAGGCCTAGGGCCTTACAGATAGGGGCTTCTTTTGTTTTGAAATTCCCCTGTAAATGCTGTGTTAAATTTAAAAGCCTTTCTTATGTCTTCTTTAGACAATCTCAGTTAACCTTTTTTCTTTGTGATAAACCTTTTGTGTATGCTGAGGGTAATAATATAGATCAAGCCGATCCTCCTCCAGAAGGCTAAGTGCCCTATTTAAGTATAAACCTGCTGTATATCACTGCCTTATATTTTGTTTTCACATTGTATGATTTTCCTTTAAGTAGATACTGGATTCTCTATTGTTGGCTTGTGGGATAGAAGAACTACGTTGATATTTCTTAATTGTTTTGATTTCCTATTGTAATTTTATGTTTTTCTTTCCTTTTTCTAATTCAAGATGTTTTCTTGATAATTAATGGAAATTGAATAAATAACCCCCCCCCCCAAAACCCACCCCCCCCAAACAATCCTGTAAATTCCACAGTAGTTGCTGATCACCAAAAAACTTCTGAAGCATCAGTATAAACTATGGTTGCAAATCAGAGAGACTTCATATTCTCGTGAACCTCAATTCTGGAATTCTGTATCCAGAATAAAAATCAGAGAGGCTTCATAATCCTGTCATAAACATTTCTAGAACTCCATATCTAGACATCATTTCCTCTCTCCCATGGACTCTATACCTGGCAACAGGGACATAAAAGCTGGCTATATCTAGTGTACCCTAGGACCATAGCAACCAACCTTAATGGAGGACTTCATACCATACCCCACTGACACAACACAAACTTCTGACATTAACATCTAAATCACAAACCAACTCCCTTTTTTACAGTCCCTGAGAATTGTAATGGGACTGAGAGAACCATAGGAGAGGAAATAAGAAACAGGATTAATTCAGAGACAGAAAAAATATATAAATCACCTGCAAAGAGAGAAGGTAAAAATACTTACATGGAGATAAAACCAGATAAAAGCTCCAAGAATGTGTAGTCGAGACCGGGTTACAATTGTCGGATTTACAGTGTAAAAAGTCCCCAGCAGCTTAATAGCAGCTGTCAGAGAACCCTGGATTTATTCCTTATCTCCATCAAGCAATTAGTTATGATCGGGATAGAGAATGTGCTACTTTTGCACATTCCCAAAAATAACATATGCCAATACTAAAAATTAAAAAATGATTTTTTTTTTCTAATTGGTTGGTCAAAGGCTTTTTTCACCACCTTCTCTTTCTTGGTCTTTTGCCAATTCCTTTCACAGGGTCTGATTTTTTTTCTGTTTCTTCTCTGTCCACCTGTCTTCTTCTTTTCTTCCCTCAAACACACATTCAGGTTCTCATTCTCACATGATGTCTCTCTCTCTCTCTCTCTCTCTCTCTCACACACACACACACACACTCAGAGAGAGACAGCGTTTGAGAATGAGAGCCTCTCTCTCACATATACACACATAAGCACAGGTTCTCACACTCACATACTGTCTCATACACATAACTCTCACTCTCAAATGCTCGCTCTCATACATACACAGTCTCTCTTTCAGATGTTGTCTCTCTCTCTCACACACACACACACACAGGCTCTTTCACTCTCACATGATGTCTCATACAAACACACAGGCTGTGACTCTCACATGCTGTCTCACATAAACACACACACACAGAGGTTCTCACATGCTGTCTCTCCAATCATATAGGCTCTCACTCCCACACATAGTCTCTCATCTCACTCTCTCTCACACAGAATCTCACAACTCACTCTCATACATGCACACACACTCTACAGGACCTCACCTCTTGGCCTTCTCTTCGTGGGTGGCTGTGGGATGGGCTTCGTGGCAGCCCTGATCTTCTCGGGCTGCTGTGAGGTGGGATCCACAGTGGCCCTGCTAACGGGCCTCAGGCCGTGAGGTAGGATCCGCGGCAGTCCTGCCACATTCGCTACTGCTCCTCTGCATGTGGCCGATGCTTCTCCTCCTTCCTGCCCATGTGGCTCCGGCAATGTTTTTCTTCCGGGGCTGCACCGGCAGGAAGAAGGAGGGGCACCTGGACATGAATTTTTCTTTGGGCTATGGGATGAGCTGTACCACAGCCCCGCCGATCAAAGTGACATGCCCCCTGCCCCCCCCCCCCCCCCCTATTAGGTAGGAAACTGCTTCCTTTTTCTGCTGCCGGTGGATCTGATTCACAGGTAGCAGAAAAAGCAAAAATCTTCCGCTGCCAGTGAGATCGGGTCCACCGGAGGCAACACAGGCCTCTTCCTGCTCCTGACGCCATGCTACCAGGTGTGCCGCCGAGCCACCAGGTGTGCCGCCCCATGCAATTGCAAGGTTTGCACACCTGGTAGCGTTGGGCCTGGGAGCAGAACACTCGTGCTGCTCTGCCTCATAAATCTAAAAAGAAGTGCTGGAACTGCGTTCCAGGCCATTCCCCCACAAAATAAGCCTTGTTCATCCTACAGTTGTCCTTCAGCCACCAGAACTTACTGAGCACTGGTGGGTGAAGAATAGCTGGGAGATGAGCACTGTTGGGGGCTGGGGATGAAAGATCACCGGGATGAAAAGGAAAAGTGTGAATTGTGTTTGCATATATGTGTGAGACTGTGTTTAGGACAGAGAGTTGACACCCAGCCCTGGTCCTGACCCCTCCCCACCCCACTCTGTTCCCATCTCTTCCCTTCACAGTTCCACTTCTTTTTTTGTCTACAAATTAAGCCCTGCTCAACACAATCCTACTGTTCATTCAGCTGAACAATTGGATGTGCTCTCATGACCTCAAGGATGCTTATGCACATATCTGAATACATCCTTCTTGCTGGCATTACCTCTGTTTCAAGGTGGAAAAAAAGCACTATCAATACAAGGTTCTCCCATATGGACCCTCATATGCCCCCAAGATTTCACAAAATGCCTGGTGGTGGCTATGGCACACTTCTGGCATGCGGGTGTATGAATATTCCTCTAGCCGATTGACTGGTTGATCGTGACGTCAAACAAAGCTGCATTCCTTTCTGACACCAAGATGACCATTCTTTGCCTAGAATCAATGGGCTTCCTCATAAATTATTAGAAATTCGTGCTTCAGCCTGCACAATGCCTTCAGTTCACAGGGCCTCAAATAGACTCTGTACTTTCGAAAGCCTTCTTTCCCCTTGACTGGGAGATGACTCTTCAAACGTTGGCAGCTCAACTTCTGCTACAGACGTCAATGATGGCGCGCCACATTCTAGTGCTATTAGGCCACTTAACAGCAATTAATTTCTTTCCCCTCATCTCCGTACACATGCAACACTTGCAATGGGGGGTCAGGATTCAGTGGGACCAATCACAGAAGAGATGGCAGAGGACATACACTGGTGGCTACAACCTGACATGTTGGAATCGGAGGACCCACTTCATTTCACTCCACAGTAGGTCATTCTGACAATGGACGCCTCTACCATGGGTTGGCGCACACATCTGCAATAGTACAAGACACAAGGCCTCTGGTCAGCCAGGGAAAGAGTGTTACACATCACCACAGAACAGAACAAGAAGGTAAATCGCTTCTGTTCCATCCACCCCAGCCGAGGTCGGGAAGCGCTGGATGCCTTCCTTCTGTCGTGAATGGAGGTCCTAGTATATGCATTCCCTCCGATATCATTAATATCAAGGATCGTCCAGAAATGCTTACACAATTTTGCAATGATAATCTTAATTGCACCTGCCTAGTATGCTTTTCTCATACACTTTCCAATGCATTGCCTGATTTCTCTGGGGAGCAATTTCAATCCTCCTGACCCAAGAAGGGGGTTCCATACTTCACCCACTGCATCCATCTTGAGCCTAACTGCATGGATGTTGAACACTCAGTCTTAGCTCAGTGGGACTTTCCAGAACATCTTACTGACTGCTAGGAAACTTTCAACCAGAAGCAACTGGTCTTTCAAATGGAGATGTTACTTCCATTGGTGCACCACACATAAGATTGAATCTTTTACCTGCAAGCCTCGTCAGTTATTATCCTACCTCCGCCATCTCTCCCAGTCAGGCATAGCAATCACGTCAGTGCAGGTAAACCTGAGTGCCATCACGGCCTACCATTCTCAGGAGAATGGATTCCCTATCTCCACGCATCCAATAATATCCTGATTTCATGAAAGGACTCCTACATTTTCATCCACCAGTGCAAAAGCCACCAGTGCCCTGGGACATTAACATTGTTCTTACTTCACTAATGAGGGCCTTGTTCGAGACTATGGAGTCCTCATTGCTGAAGTTTCTGACATGGAATGTACTCTTCTTGGTTGCAGTAACTTCCGCAAGAAGAGTTAGAAAACTGCAAGCCTTTGTTCACTTTTCTCCTTACCTGCAATTTTTCCATGACAAGGTGGTTCTCCGAACACATCCAAAATTCTTACCAAAAGTAGTCTCAGCTTTCCATATAAACTAATCCATTATACTTCCAACCTTTTCCCAAAGCCCCAAAAGCAAGAGCATGAACAGCTACTCCACACTCTAGATTGCAAAAGGGTTTTTGCGTACTACAAATGCAGAACATAAATTCATAGAAAAGCTTCTCAGCTATTTGTGTCATACAACCCCAATAAATTGGGAGTGGCAGTTAAAAAACACACCTAGTCAAACTGGATTACCTTCTGTATACAATATTGTTGTTCAACAATGGGTCTTGACCTCGCACACCCAATAAAAGCCCATCACGTGCAAGCTACAGCTTCTTCTATATAACACCTCAGGATGTGCTCATAGAAGATATCTGCAAAGCCACTACCTGGTCATCCGTTCATACCTTCACTTCTCACTACTGCCTTGATGCACTAGCAGCCAGAGACAGCTCGGTGAGACAAGCGATATTACACCAGGTGGTGTTCACATAGACTTCTGTCACAAAGGAGTTCAGGTTGCTGGTTAATTTACTGAAGAACACTACGCTACAAATCTTACCTTGGGACTCCCCACTGATTATGGCTAATTCAGCCTGCTTATTGACAAAGAAAAAGCACGTTTGCTTACCGTAAATGGTGTTTTCCATAGATAGTAGAATGAATTAGACATGCAAAACCTTTCCTCCTGCCTGGGCTGCCTAAACTTTGTTACAGACTGAGGAGATTCTGGAAGATACAATCGCCTGGGAACTCCCGCACAGACCCAGTAGAGCTGAAAGCTCTAGTAGATTGAAAAGACAGCTCTGCCTTGTACCTCCTGATGACATCATCCCACTGCGTATGGCCAATTCATCCTACTATCTTCAGAAAACACCATTTGCAGTAAGCAAACTTGCTTTTCATTACTCTTCTCATATTTTTAATTGTTTTCAATGGTGATATGATTTCCTTTTGTAAAGTCAATTTGTGACTGTGTTCTAAATTTAATTACTAGGGGGAGGGTGTGGAGAGCCCTACTAGATCTCTACTAAGAGGGTTATACAATATCAGTAGGGGGCACAGAAGTAGTTTTGGTTGGGTGTAGCTCCCCCATGTGGCAGGCTTTAATGGTGTATTAAACAACATGAATGAGAGCCAATATTTCTTTATTATACAGCAATACAAAACATCAATATTATTTAAATACCCAGCCCTACACACATATCCCCTATTCACACCACATACATACACACACCCCTCATAAAATAACACTTTTAAGTGATGTTTCTTATATACTCTATCGTATATAAATAGAGCATACAAAATGAAGGCAGAAGAGATCTTGTACAAACTTGAGCAGAGCAAAATGCAAGACAACAGTATGAATGGAGCATTCAACTACCCCATAAAGTGTCAAAGTTCTTATACAAGTTCAAAAAACACAATGTACAGTATCTTCTTCACTTTGCTCAAATCACTCAGTCGCTTGCATCATGTCTTTTTTTCTTTTCTGTCTTTCTTCAGATATTTTATTCACTCTCGTCAGTATAATCATGGGTATTGCCTCTCTTTTTCCCCCTTTCTTTTAGATTGCTCCACCACTACCATTGGCTTTTTCTTGTTTCCTTGTACTACGGCTAATTTGGGGGAGATCAACTAGAAAAACTATATCAAAACAGCACATCAATATACTAACCCTTTAAAAAAAAAACCAACCTACTTCAAAACTAAATTTTAACAAAAGGAAAAAAGTAGTAGTTTACCTTTTAGGTTACCAGGCTTTACTGGTGAACATAACAATGTATAAAACTCAGTGCCACCATTGTACAGTGTGGAATTTTAGTTGGCCCTTACAGGAGGCAGTATGTTCTTGTCCTTGCTTCTGGTTTTGTTCTGTTTCTTATGGTTTTGTGGGAAGCACTTTGGGCTTCATGGAATGTAACCTAGCTATGGATTAGGACAATGGTTCTTAATAGGTATGTAAGGACCCACTGGTATTTCACAAGATCCTAGGAGGCGTGGCGAGGGGGCCAGCGGGAGGCTGCTCTCTCCTCATTACTCCAGACAGGAGATAGCTAACTTCTTTTTGATAGGAGGCTGCTCTCGCTTCCTTCCCCTCTTCCTGGCCAAGTGGGAAACTGTTCCTTCCTCTTTCACCCAGATCATAGTGACATCACCAGTTCCTGATTTTATGGGCCCGGTGGAACTCCAACTTTATTTTCCCCTCCTAGCCCAGCAGTGATATCTCTGTTTACTCTGAGGGACTCAGAAATGACATACAGTAAAAGCACAAGGGAGATAGATGGATGTTCTGTATGCATAGATTCATTGTCAGCTTTGCTGTTGCTGCTGCCCCCTCCACTCTCCCCAATACTTCTTGCCCTCATCTGTTGCCAGAAAGGAGGTAGGGGAGATTTTGAACTGGACTGGAGGCTTTTCTGCTGGCTAGAAGCCAGGAAGAGGGGGAAATGTGGGTTCTGCTAGGCAGGTGGAATGGGGGAAGGTAAGAGTGCTATTAGGGAGGAATGGGGGAGAAAGGGGCTCAGGAAGAAGAGGGGGTCTGGGTGGACTGCTATACATAGAGGGGTGAGAGTGAGGAGGGAGTTGGTGATACTAGGCAGGGAGGCATGGGGAGATAGGGGTTCAGAAGTCTACTAGTCAGGAAGGCATGTGGAGATACTGGGCAGGAGTTTTCTGGGTAGGATGCAGTTGGGAAAGAAGGTTGGGACTGCTGGGCAGGGAGAGGTGGAGGAGAAAGGGGTTTGGGGGATACTAAATGGGGGAGAGATGGGATATGGGGTTGTTAGACACGGGTGATAGATGGAAGTATGGGAACTGCTGGGTGGGAAAGGGAAGGGGAGGTCGGGGGATGCTAAGCAGGAAGAGTTAGAAAAGAGATGGTTGGAATATGCTAGGTAGGAGATAGAGATGGGAGGAAGAGGGTAGGGAGAGTTGAGCGGGAGAGAGAGGGAGTATGGGGAAGAAGATGCAGGGAAGTCAATCAGCAATGGTGGGTAGGTGTCAGGGCTGGGTATGATAATGCAAGGTAATTCCCCAGGCAGGAGCAGCATAGGGGTTGAGAGCATAGCAGGGTAAGGTCACCATCCCCTTGGGTTGAATCTGCAGGTTCTGATGGCCAGCAGGACTTCACTGATGGTGTTCAAAGGCAGACTGTGGTCAGGGATGGAGCTAGGCAGGAAACGGGGCAGGCAAGACAGAACCAGACAAACAAAGATAGAAAGGAGACAGGAACAGAATGCAAGGCAAGGCAAATCAGGAACAGGATGCAAGGCAAGGCAAAACTGGAACAGGATGTAAGGCAAGTCAAAGAACACACAGGCAAGGAAGGCCACTGAGGGGCCTAGGAAAGCAAGGAAGAAGGTAGGACACACAGGCAGAAACAAGGTAAAACAAGGGTGAAACTGGAACAGGGATGTAAGGCAGGGTGCACAAAGGATAGGCCACCAGTAGGCCCAAACAGGACAAAGGCAAGGTAAGGGAAAGACAGGATAGATAGGACACTGAGAGGCCTAAAGAGGACAAGGTTCAAGACAGGAAACAGACAAGCAAGGTAGGCCACCGGGAGGCCTAGACAAGGCCAGGGCAAGACAAGGAACATAGGCAAGGTAGGCCATTAGGAGACCTAGATAAGACAAGGGCACACAGGCAAGGAACACAGACAAGCTAGGTCATCTTGAGACATAGCAGGACAAGTGCAAGGACTACACAAACAAGGAGGGCCACCGGGAGGCCCAGACAGGACCCAAAGAAAACAAAGTACAAGCTAGGCCACCAGGAAACCTAGACGGGACAAGGGAAAGGAATATACAGACAAGGAGGGCACCTAGGAGGCCCAAACAGTGCACAGAGAAGGCAAGGTATACAGAGACAAGAAGGGCCACTGGGAGGCACAAACAGAGCAAGAACAAGGCAAACAGGAACTTTCGGCAAGGCAAGTTAGAAGCAACGATGGCCAAAGCAAGAAGCCAGGGCGACTTGATGATGAAGCCCTGAGCTAAGAGAGAGAGTTTTATAGAGCTGGTCTTGCTGCATATGCAGCTTTCAAGATAGAGGCTAGAGCAGGGCTGAGTTTGGCCCAGTGAGGGCTCCTGCTGGCAGGAAGGCTGCCTAGCGTGTGAGGAGATCATTGAAAGGAAGTAGTTGGAAGAATTGAGGAAGAACTGAGGAAGAACTGAGGAATGATTGCGATGGAGAAGGTACAGAGAAGGGCGACCAAAATGATAAAGGGAATGGAATAGCTCCCCTGTGAGGAAAGACTAAAGAGGTTAGGACTTTTCAGCTTGGAGTAGAGAAGGCTGAGGGGGGATATGATAGAGGTGTTTAAAATCATGAGAGGTCTAGAACGGGTAGATGTGAACGGGTAGATGTGAATCGGTTATTTACTCTTTCGGATAATAGAAAGACTAGGGGGGCACTCCATGAAGTTAGCGTGTGGCACATTTAAAACTAATCGGAGAAAGTTCTTTTTCACTCAACTCACAATTAAACTCTGGAATTTGTTGCCAGAAGATGTGGTTAGTGCAGTTAGTATAGCTGTGTTTAAAAAAGGATTGGATAAGTTCTTGGAGGAGAAGTCCATTACCTGCTATTAATTAAGTTGACTTAGATAATAACCACCGCTATTACTAGCAACGGTAACATGGAATAGACTTAGTTTTTGGGTACTTGCCAGGTTCTTATGGCCTGGATTGGCCACTGTTGGAAACAGGATGCTGGGCTTGATGGACCCTTGGTCTGACCCAGTATGGCATGTTCTTATGTTCTTATGATGGTGGCATGGAGAGGATGTGACTGGGTACAAGAAACAAAATGTGTCAGTTTTGGGAATGTACATTTCTTCTATCTTTGTACTTTGTTTAGTGTAAGAGGAAATGTATTTCTCTTTCAGAGAAGTGGCACTCATCTGGTATTATCCACTATGCTATCATCTGGATAGTGAAGAGGAAAGTGGGAAGGTATCCTCCAGGTAATATCAAGGACAGTGAAGAGGATGGATAAGAAGTAAGAAGTAAATTCTGTACATCAGGATATAAGTATGAGACATGGGACTTCAATTTAGTCATATAAATTGGGTTTTATTATCCTATCCACCAAATTTAGGAACAAGCTTTAAAAGTACCCCAACAATTGGAAGGGCTCAGAAAAAATAATAATAAAGAAAACAAAGTAATCAAGTTACAGAACAATTTAATTTAAATTATACATTTACAGATTTATTGGAAATTAACAGTGTAAATGGACTATATTGAACAAAGATTTGTAAGAGTCTGGAGGCAGACCTGGGGAGTCTGGAAGATCTGAAGAAGAACTGTAAGATAAATTATCCTGCAATTGAGACTCTGAATGTATGATCTCAATTGGGGATTCCAAATGCATCAGAGAAAACTGAGATGTAGCCTCTTGTCCTGGTGATCTTTGAATTGGATACAAAGACTCCAACTGCAGAGCAAATTTTTCAAGAATAGGAGTAATTTCCTTAGGACTATTTTGTAAATCTGTCATGTATTTAGACTCAGATTCCTACCACATATTTTATACAAATGCATGTTCTGTATTGGACAGAATTGCTATGAAAGAGTATCCGATTCTGGTGATGAATTTAATTGAGCTATTTTCTGCAGAAAAGCAGAATGTGACAAATCATCCGGAGATGTATTGATCCCGAGGGTTTCTGGATTAGGGCCTGTAGACAGACCTGGAGAGTCTGGACTATCTGAAAAAGAACTGCAAGAGGAATTATCCTGCAGTTCAAATTCTGAAGGTGTGATGTGAACTGGGGATTCCGAAGGCATCTGAGTTGATTGAGATGTAGCCTCTTGCTCTCGTAATTGTTCAGTGGGAAAGTAAGTCTCCAACAGCAGAGCAAATTTTTCAAGAACAGGAGTAATTTCCTCAGGACTCTTTTGTACATCTGTCTTGTATATTGACCAAGATTCCTGCCACATCTTTTGTACAAATGTTTTTTTTTTATTAGGAGGAATTGCTATGAAAGAGGAACCCAATTCTGGTGATGAATTTAACTGAGCCATTTTCCGCAGAAAAGCAGAATGTGACAAGTCATCCGAAGCTGTATTGTTCCTGGGAATTTCCAGATAAAGGTTTGGAGGCAGACCTGAGGAGTCTGGAAGATCTGAAAAAGAATTGTAAGATGAATTATCCTGCAACTCAGACTCTGAATGTATGCTTTGAACTGGGGATTTCAAATGCATCTGTGAAGATTCAGATGTAGCCTCTTGTCCCGGTGATCTTGAAATTGGATATACAGACTCCGACTGCAGAGCGAATTTTTCAAGAATGGGAGTAATTTTCTCAGAACTAGGTTGTGCATCTGTCATGTATTTAGACACAGATTCTTGCTGTATCTTTTGTACAAATGCATGTTCTTTATTGGGAGAAATTGTTAGGAAAGATGTATCCAAATCTGGTGATGAATTTGATTTCTTTGATTTGTGACTTGACAATGTTAATATTGTATATTTTGTTTCCGGGTGCAAAGGTACCAAATGTTGTGGTACTGGGTGCTTCAGGTTCTGGTGCTTTGGCTTCAGTGCCATGTCTTTCTGTGCTATATGGCTTGTATCAGAATTTATCAGTGCCCAAGAGCTTGATGTAGATGGGGCCGAGTGTTTCCACGATTCATGTTGTTTCTGTGCCATTTCATGGTCTCGGTGCCATGAGTTATGAGCAGATGGTGATCTTTCCTTACCTGCTTGAGACAAAGAGGAGGCTGTGGACTTTATTTTGCGATGTTTAGGCGACTCTGACCTTTTTTTCTTAGGTGCCAGTTCACCTGAAGAAAGTGAGTTGCTTTTTTCCAGGGATGAAGTCTTGCAGGTCAGTATATGCTTCCTAAGTTTAATGACCCATGGAGACATTTTTCGACAGCCCTCGCATTTGGTGGTGTCGTGGGATAAACCAAGGCATCTTAGGCAGAGATTATGGAGAGCTGTTGGTATCATTTTGCGACCACATTTCTCGCACAACCTAAATGGTTGTTTGCCTAACATTATATAGCAAGTTAACTAAAATAAATCTGCCTTTTTATTTTTAGGAACACTGAAAAAAAAAATGAAATAATAGAAAGAAACACTGAAGGAAACACTAAAAGAAAATTAAAATTTGAGACAAAAGCCCAATAAATCATGGGACCAGTGTGAGAGAGAGCAGTCTTGTGTCCTTTTGTATCAGTTGCTTAATTTGCTGTTAGAAATCTAAACATTGCTGTAGTATAGGAATGCAATGATGTAAAAGAACATTTCTAGCGAATCAGATGTGACTGATGTCACAGAGTAATGTGTTCCCAAGTAGCCAGTGACATCACAAAGAACCCATGACAGTTGCAAGCAAATCAAAACAATGTAGTAGAACCACTCTAGGAGTTAATTTAATTAATTTCTATGTAAATAAAATATTTAAATTGACATATACCATAAATTACAAAATTATTACTTATTAGACATAGTTTATTTTCACTCTTCATTCTTCAGGGGAGGCATATCCAAATTAACTTTTGGATTTGACATGCTTGAATTATGCAGTCCTCTCCCCTTAATCATAGTCGGTGTCAAGAAAACCTTTATCTTCTAAGCAACCATTAAGTGTTCTCTGTTTAACATATGTCAAAGAAGGTTTTGATATTGTTCAGTTTTACCTTTTATAATCAGATAAGCTTGGATTCTGAAATAATTTGCGTTCAGTTTCACCATCATCCTTTAATTCCGTGGTTCTCAACTTGTTTTCTATTGGGACACACCTGACAGAAGATACTCATATGTGTGACACACACAACACATGTCTTATGCATTACAGAGACAACTGGTAATACTGAAAATTCATTAGCAGAATAACTTAATGACCCTGAAGCAGACAACAAAATATGCCTCCATAGGCTGAAATTTGAGGGGAGGACCAGTTGTAGTGTCTTTGATAAAGAAGCAGGGAAGTACCAATGTGTACAGAGGAGAAGTAGGATATTTCCCCATACAATTCACCATACAAAAAAAGATATTCAGATTCTGCTGTCATCTCAGTAACAGCAACATAAACTACTCTTTGTTTTTCTCCTGATTATAATAAGTTGTTTATGTTTACTGTTTATGTCCCTGTTCGATGTAAACCGACCTGATAAGGTATTTAACTTTGAAGGTCGGTATAGAAAAATGCTAAATAAATAAATAAAATACTCTCAGGTGGATTGTAAAATAATACAAAACCTGAAAAAAACTACCATTGAGCACATGTCTAGCAAACCTGCTATACCATAGCAGCACTAACTCCGAGGACAGCAATAGTCTTGTGTGTGAAAAGACAGCAGTGCAACACCAATGCATATCCTGCTGAGAAAACACAAGAAATAAGACTGATATAAATGCCTAAGACCACAAATTACAAATGTATAGACAAAAACTGTAATGGAAACCCCAAGAAACTGCAGAAATAGGAATACATTTCCTCCTACACTAAACAAAGTACAAAAACAGAAAAAAATGCACATTCCCAAAGCTGACGAATTATAGTTCTTAATCCAAATCACTCCTCTTCCATGACCCCATCTTCCAACTACTTCCTTTCAATTCCCCCCTTGTAAGAAGTGGTATTGCACCTTCTCAGAAAATTAGTGAACACAAAGAGTAGGTGAGACAATTTATTTATTTATTTTACGAACTTGCAAGTACGGGTGTCATACAGAAGTAGGCACACCCACAAAGCTAAAACAACTTACTATTGTACATTCTCTTATCATTTTATTCCTCCCCATCTCAGGATACTCAACCTATCTGATGCCTTCATCTCAGTGTTATCATTGCTTCCGGCATTTCTCATGCGTTCAGACTTCCAAATATGGAGATATCATGCTTCTATGATCTGCTTCAATTTCTCCTTACATTTTGCTTAAACAACATATTCTAATGCCAAGTTTCAACTTTCAATTTTAACCTAAAAATTGGATGTACTTTTGCTGCGTCCTTCATCCTGTCTGCCTACATGCTGTTCCTAAATGGCAATTTTTCTTGTTAGTTTGTACTGCTATGAAAAAGTCTTTGTTAGAATCAGGTGCAGGGAGGGATGAGATACATCCTTATACATTCCTTTCTTTGTCTGTAACTATATGTGCCAGCTTAAGCATAATATATTATGCAGTGTAGTTAGTGTTTCTCAGCAAGAAGGGGGGTGGGGGGGGGGGGGCTGGCTGGGTTTTGCAGCTCGGATTTCTACAGCTAGAGATTTCTTTACCAGAAATTAGAATATAAGAGAATAAAGAAATACAATTCTATTTATATATTGTAATACCATCTGTAATAGCAACATTAGTGAGCCCTTAGCTCACAATTCCTCCCTATCTCTTTATCAACTTGTTGCTATTACATTCACAATCTTTCATAAGTGGCCTCCAGAGCCTCAAGCATTTCCTGAACCCTCTGTTCCTCTTATTCCCTAGTGTCATCTAACAATCACACATCGGGAACTCCTCTTGGTATTCCTATGGAGTCTAAATATACCCTCTCATCAAAGGAAGTCCCTAACCTGTCCCTTCACATTCTTTTGTGCTCTATTTTCTCCCTTTTAAATGCCAGGGTGAATGGAATCGCCAATTGTACTACTGCACAAGTGCCAGTCCAATTCGTGGGCAGTGTAGATCTTATTACTTTTTCTCTGCAGTACCACCATAAGCCTGCTCTGGCTACTCACAAATTCGAGTAGTTTCCAACCTCCAGCAATCCTGTCACATTCCAGGTTGTGGTACAGGTATCCAATTCTCCCACTTGCTGATCGAACCCTGTCCCCCACCATGAGAGGCAGGCAGTGTGGTTCCCTGGACTTGGGGAAACTACTGGAGGCACCCGCTGCCCCTTATGTGGCTTCAGGGCCAGGAATAGGAGAGCCAAAAACTTACAGGTGGCTTTGTTCTAAGCTGTTTCGTCTTGATATAATGCCAGGATAAACTTCAATCCTTCCGGGTTATTGTTCCAACCAAAAGGAAATGGCACTATCTGTGCTGAAAGTTTTCCAGAAGCATAAGCATAATATTTGCTCTTGTTCAGGGTACGCTCATATCCGCACCCAGCATTGCTGACCCACCTCCCTGCATTTTCTCTCCCATACTTCTTCTCTCCCCTGCTCAACTCTCCTTGCCCCATCCTTCCCTTTCCCCTCCTGCCCAGCAACTCCACAGCTCCATCTTTCCCCCATGGCTAACAGCCCCCATATCCCAACTTTCTCCTGCCCGGCTTCCCCTACATGCCCACACCCCCTCTCATCTCCACCTCTCCCAACAGTCCTGACCTTTCCCTACTCCTTCTTACCCAGCAGACTCTTGATCCACTATCTCCCCACACCTTTCTTTTTTTTGTAATTTAAAATTTTGATTGATAGTCAAAAAGCATAGAATACAAAACAACTGCTGCAAGCTGCACCAACATTGACAATCACATTACATTTTCCAATAAATCCCCTTCAGTTTCTTCTCCCCCCCCCCCTTGCCAAGGGTAACAAGCAGTCATTACTCTTAACAATAATAAAGACAAGATTATCTGACAATTTTCATAACGGGTGGTCCTTGAAGTACCATTCACAAGTAATGAAGCCTCAGATCAAACTTTCTTAATTCAAAAACTATTACCCTGCAATGAGATAACCATGTAGCTATTGCCTTCTCACACACTCATTAAATTGAAAGACTAGACGTGATCTCTGTTTGCAATCACAAAGAGTAGAACAACCCAACCAAGCAACAATTAACAAAGTCCAACAGTGATGCAAGTTTGAAATTGCACATGAGGTTAGTCTGCCCCCATAGACCCTGTAGTCTCCCACACCAAGAATGTTTTCATATTTTCTGAAATAATGACTTATGATGCCATTTAGAGTCAGTGATTGCATATAGGGAGAAATAACCCTTTCTGTAGTTACTCAGTGTTGTTGGGTTCTATCTTAGGAATTACCACTCAGGAAATAGATCTAGGCATCATAGTGGATAATACATTGAAATTGTTGGCTCAGTGTGCTGTGGCAATCAAAAAAGCAAATGGAATGTTAGGAGTTATTAAGATGGGAATGGCAAATAAAATGATGGATGTCATAATGCCTCTGTATCGCTCCATGGTGAGACTGCATCTTGAATACTGTGTGCAATTCTGGTTGCCACATCTCAAAAAAGATATAGTTACACTGGAGAAAGTGTAGAGAAGCGCGACCAAAATGCTAAGTGGCATAGAACAGCTGCCCTATGAGGTAAGGAAGATGTTCAGTTTGAAGAGACGACTGAGGGGGTACATGATAGAGGTCTACAAAATCATGAAAGGACTTGAACAAGTTAATGTAAATGGGTTATTTACTTTCTTAGATAATAGAAGGAATAGGGGGCACTCCATGAAGTTAGCAAATAGCTCATTTAAAACAAATTGAAGACAATTCTTTTTCACTTATTGTATAATTAAGCTCTGGAACTCATTGCCAGAGGATGTGATTAGTGCAATTAGTGTAGCTGGGTTTAAAAAAAATTTGGATGAGTTAGTAGAGGAAAAATCCATAAACTGCTATTAATTATTAAGCAATAGTAGTTTGAGATTTATTAATGTTTGTGTACTTGCCAGGTACTTGTGACTTGGATTGGCCACTGTGGGAAACAGGGTACTTGGCTTGATGGACCCTTGGTCTGACCCAGTATGGCAATTCTTTCAATTTTCTCAAGCTTCTTTGAGTGAATTAAATCAGATGGAACGAAACCATTTTGAGTTTTCTCTACTGTAGACACTTGGGAATCCAGAACTTTAATTCCCCCCCCCCCCCCCCCATGTAGCGAACCAGTTTATCAATAGCAGAAACTCGCTGATTAGTATCCAAGGAAATTTTTGTTAAAGATGAAGTAGCAGCTTCCAAGGAAGCTAAAGCATTCCAAACAACTTCCAATCTAATAACAGGGGGTTTGGTTAAAGTTACCTTTGGAGCTAAACTGATCCTGGAATTCTTGCCATTATCACTCAAAAGAACGTTGTTGACGGACAATCCCCTCCTAGAGAAATACAGGAAGATTGCATCAAGGGAGCATCGAGGGCTGTTCCATGAACGGAGGTAGAATAAAGTTCTCTTTCCAACCCCTTCGACAAGGCCGCAGGAGAAAAATCAACAGTGACCATAATAGCAGTGCCCCCAGGTGCTGGGATCTCACAGATCTCGACTCCGCCATTTCAGGCGTCCTGCAGAAAGGAGGGGGCGGCGTGGCAGGCACTCTGGAACTCAAGGAGGTCTCATTGGCCTGCGGCGTCAATGTTCACTCACCTTCGGCATCCGCAAGGGCAGTCATCGGCATCGATAAAGATGTCGGGGCGAAGAAGTCTTCAATCCGAGGCTGGAAAAAGCCCAGTGAAGGAGAAGACTGGGCCAGCTCCTTCAGTCTGGCTTTCCTCTTAGTATGTGGCATCAAGGAAAAGAGAAACAGATAAACATGGAGAGAACTCCAGCCCAGCCTCTCAGTAGGCAGCCATCTTGGATCCCTTTCAGCTAAAACACCAGTATAGCAATTCTTATGTTCTTTTTTTTTTTTTTTTTAATATTTTTTTAATGTATTGTTTATTAACAATTTTCAAACAGCAAAACAATGTACATACATTATGCAGGGAAAGGACTTCCAGGAATTATCAATGTAATATGTTACACAACATTATTAAGTATATTACACAGCAATTGAATAATTTCATGTGAAGAAAAAATAAAGTACTATAAAAGAAGCTGTTATCATGTCTTCCTTAGCTATGGTATACAGTAGCATAGGGTTATGAATCTAGCAAAGAAAAAGTTCTGTTGCTCTCCTAGGCATCCACTCCTCCATTGCATGTATGGAGACCATATCTGATGAAATTGGGGTAGGGTGTGGTGGTTTTGGACGGTAATCTTGTAAAGAGTGCCCAATGTGTCCAATTTTTTAATCAAAGCATCTTTCGTAGGGACCAGTGGTTGTTTCCATGCTGTCGCGATTATACATCGGGCACCTATGCATAATTGGTTTATCAACAAGTTTTCAAATTTGGAGCCATCAATGGGTACATTCAAGAGCCCTTGTAATTGTGTCAATTCCATGTGTCTAAAGAAAATACACTTTATTATATCAGTCACATCATTCCATAAGGGGCACTTAGAGAAGATAAGGCCATCGTGGAAAGATTAAATGATTTCTTTGCTTCGGTGTTTACTGAAGAGGATGTTGGGGAGGTACCCGTAATGGAGAAGGTTTTCATGGGTAATGATTCAGATGGACTGAATCAAATCACGGTGAACCTAGAAGATGTGGTAGGCCTGATTGACAAACTGAAGAGTAGTAAATCACCTGGACCAGATGGTATACACCCCAGAGTTCTGAAGGAACTAAAAAATGAAATTTCAGACCAATTAGTAAAAATTTGTAACTTATCATTAAAATCATCCATTGTACCTGAAAACTGGAGGATAGCAAATGTAACCCCAATATTTAAAAAGGGCTCCAGGGGCGATCCGGGAAACTACAGACCGGTTAGCCTGACTTCAGTGCCAGGAAAAATAGTGGAAAGTGTTCTAAACATCAAAATCACAGAACATATAGAAAGACATGGTTTAATGGAACAAAGTCAGCATGGCTTTACCCAGGGCAAGTCTTGCCTCACAAATCTGCTTCACTTTTTTGAAGGAGTTAATAAACATGTGGATAAAGGTGAACCGGTAGATATAGTATACTTGGATTTTCAGAAGGCGTTTGACAAATTTCCTCATGAGAGGCTTCTAGGAAAAGTAAAAAGTCATGGGATAGGTGGCGATGTCCTTTCGTGGATTGCAAACTGGCTAAAAGACAGGAAACAGAGAGTAGGATTAAATGGGCAATTTTCTCAGTGGAAGGGAGTGGACAGTGGAGTGCCTCAGGGATCTGTATTGGGACCCTTACTTTTCAATATATTTATAAATGATCTGGAAAGAAATACGAGGAGTGAGATAATCAAATTTGCAGATGACACAAAATTGTTCAGAGTAGTTAAATCACAAGCAGATTGTGATAAATTGCAGGAAGACCTTGTGAGACTGGAAAATTGGGCATCCAAATGGCAGATGAAATTTAAGTGCAAGGTGATGCATATAGGGAAAAATAACCCATGCTATAATTACACAATGTTGGGTTCCATATTAGGTGCTACAACCCAAGAAAGAGATCTAGGTGTCATGGTGGATAACACATTGAAATCGTCGGTACAGTGTGCTGCGGCAGTCAAAAAAGCAAACAGAATGTTGGGAATTATTAGAAAGGGAATGGTGAATAAAACGGAAAATGTCATAATGCCTCTGTATCGCTCCATGGTGAGACCACACCTTGAATACTGTGTATAATTCTGGTCGCTGCATCTCAAAAAAGATATAATTGCGATGGAGAAGGTACAGAGAAGGGCTACCAAAATGATAAGGGGAATGGAACAACTCTCCTATGAGGAAAGACTAAAGAGGATAGGACTTTTCAGCTTGGAGAAGAGACGACTGAGGGGGGATATGATAGAGGTGTTTAAAATCATGAGAGGTCTAGAACGGGTAGATGTGAATCGGTTATTTACTCTTTCGGATAGTAGAAAGACTAGGGGGCACTCCATGAAGTTAGCATGGGGCACATTTAAAACTAATCGGAGAAAGTTCTTTTTTACTCAACGCACAATTAGATTCTGGAATTTGTTGCCGGAGGATGTGGTTAGTGCAGTTAATATAGCTGTGTTTAAAAAAGGATTGGATAAGTTCTTGGAGGAGAAGTCCATTACCTGCTATTAAGTTCACTTAGAGAATAGCCACTGCCATTAGCAATGGTTACATGGAATAGACTTAGTTTTTGGGTACTTGCCAGGTTCTTATGGCCTGGATTGGCCACTGTTGGAAACAGAATGCTGGGCTTGATGGACCCTTGGTCTGACCCGGTATGGCATTTTCTTATGTTCTTATGTTCTTAATCTCCTTACTACAGGACACTCTCACCACATATTTATTTATTTATTTATTTATTTAGATTTTTTTATATACCGGCATTCGAGACAGCAGTCACATCATGCTGGTTCACATAAAACAGGGGTGCAAAGTAAACATAACAGTAACAATGGTGCTGAAAAGGCAGTTACATATAACAAGGTGATAAGAACTTGGCTTAGAGGAAGAGAAAGGACAGGTTATTAATTTACACAAGTAAACGATAGGAGATAAGGTCGACCATAGTGTAGATGGAGATTAGGGGTGGCTTGGAAGTATTAGATCAATTGACGTCTGGGAAGGCTTGTATGAATATCCAGGTCTTTAGTCTTTTTTTGAAGGTTGAGATGCATGGTTCTATTCTGAGATTTGAGGGTATGGAGTTCCATAATGGTGGGATGGCTGTAGAGAAAGCTCGGCCTCTTAGTGTGCTGTGTCTGGTAGATTTGGGCGGTGGTACCTGTAGCGAACCCTTGTATGCATCTCTTGTCGGTCTTGACGAATTGTGTAGTCGGAGAGGGATCTGTAGGTCAATGGGAGCCAGTTGGTGGATGTTTTTGTATGTGGTGAGAATGGCCTTGTATATTATTCTAAAGTGTATCGGTAGCCAATGGAGGTTCTTTAGAATAGGGGTTATGTGGTCCCTTCTCCTGGTATTTGTCAGAATTCGTGCAGCTGCATTTTGCACCATCTGAAGCGGTTTGGTGTATGAAGCGGGAAGGCCAAGTAGGATGGTGTTACAATAGTCTAATTTTGAAAAAATGATTGCTTGCAGAATGGTTCTGAAATCTTGGGCATAGAAAAGAGGTCTAATTCTTTTCAGAACTTGTAATTGATAGAAACAGTCTTTGGTGGTTTTGTTAATAGTGGCTTTGAAATTCAGGCGATTATCAACTAGGACTCCTAGGTCTCTCACTTGTGTGATTGTTGGCGTGGCTTGCTGTGCAGAGGTAATGGGGTTGTTTCTGAGGCGATGAGCAGTAGTTCAGTTTTGCCGGAATTTAATACCAGGTTTAGGCTGGTGAGGAGGAGTTTAATTTTTTGAAGGCATGTATCCCAGTAAGCCAGAGTTTTTGCGAAGGAATCCTTAATGGGTATCAGGACCTGGATATCGTCCGCATAAAGGAAGTGTTTGAGGTTGAGGTCTGTGAGTAGTTGGCATAATGGTATAAGGTAAATGTTAAATAAAGTAGGAGACAGGGAGGACCCTTGTGGGACTCCTACTGACGACGGGTGTAGAGAGGATTCTTTGTTCTGGATCTTGACCTTGTATCCTCTGTTGCTGAGAAAGGATATGAACCAAGATAGTGCTGTGCCTGAGATGCCTATGGCGGTTAACTGGTTAATGAGTAGGGAATGATTGACGGTGTCAAAGGCTGAAGAAAGGTCCAGTAGGATCAATAAGAAGGCTTGACCTTTATCGAGGCCCAGGATGAGGTAATCTGTTAAGGAGATGAGGAGGGACTCCGTGCTTAGTGTTTTGCGGAATCCGTATTGTGATGGGGATAGGAGGTTATTTCTTCAATGTAGTTTGAGAGTCAGGTGTTCACCAATTTCTCCATAATCTTGGCTATGAAGGGGAGGTTGGCGATCGGTCTGTAGTTGTTTGGGTCATTAGGATCTAGATTAGGTTTCTTGAGTAGTGGTTTGAGGGAGGCCAATTTTAGGTCATCTGGGTAAGATCCTTGTGTTATTGAGCAATTTATGATGTCTGACAGGGATTTGGCGATGGAGTCAGGAATTGATAGAAGCAATTTCGAGGGGATGTGATCCGAAGGGTGAGAAGATGGTTTCATTTCCGTAGTATACCTTGGATCTCAATGGAAGAGGTGAGTTCTAGTTCTTCTAAGCGGGTATTTTTGAAGGCGGTCTGAGGTGGTGTTGAAGTAGATGTGATGTTATGGGGCAGCTGAGTTAGTAGTTTGCTTATTTTGTTATTGAAAAATAGCGCTAGTTCTTCCGCTTTAGATTTGGCTTGGTTGAGAGCGATTTCTGATGGGTTTATTTGTGTGAGGTTAGAGACGTAGCTAAAGAGGGCTTTAGCGTCGAAGATTAGATGGTGGATCTTGGATGTGTAGTAGTTCCTCTTGGATCTTAATGTATTGGATTTATATTGGTGAAGAGTTGATTTATAGGTAGATAGGGTGATGGTGCATGGGTTTTTATGCCATTTGACCTCATTTTGTCTTAGCAGTAGTTTAAGCTTTCTTAGCTCTAGGGTAAACCATGGTTGTCTTTTGGAAGAATTGGGGTGAGGTTTTTTTGTTGTCAGAGGGCATAACTTGTTGGCTATTGATTCCGTGCATAAAGGTCCCCATTTGTCCACAGCCTCTCCAGCATAAAGGTCCCCATTTGTCCACAGCCTCTCCAGCATAAAGCATCGCTTCTAAGTTTAGCCCTGTGTAACCTCTAGAGTGTGAGGTACCTGCAAAAAAGAACTTTATATCCATTTTCCGTAAGGAAAGTGGAAAAAGAGCATCTCTTAGTGCAAGAAAACAGAGTTGCTTACCTGTTACAGGTAAGCAAATCTGCTTTATCCCAGGACAAGCAGGATGATAGCCCTTACATATGGGTGATTAGCAAGCTACAGGCTGAGTCATGCTTTAAGAGGTCAATGGCACCCAACAAGTGCAACAGGCACTACACCTGCGGTGTCATTGACTAAGATGAGGCAGCCTGAATCACAGCAAGCGGTTGTGGAAGGAGTTGGGTATCATACCGGAAATAGGTTTTTCAAGACAGATTGTCCAAAGGCAGAGTCTTGTCTTCCTTCCCTATCTAAGCAGTAATGAGCTGCAAATGTATGCAGAAAACTCCAAATTGCAGCTTTGCAGATGTCAGCAATAGGTACTGAAAGGTAGTGTGCTATGGATGTTGACATAGCCCTTACTGAGTGCGCCTTTACTCACCCCTGGAGAGAAAGGCCTGCTTTTTCATAGCAGAATGTGATACAGTCTGCTCACCAGTTGGAGAGAGTTTGTTTGCCCATTGCAACTCCTGGCTTGTTTTTGTGAAAAGAAATGAAGAGTTGGGTGGATTTTCTATGGATTGCAGTGCGGTCTTGGTAAAATGCCAGTGCACGTTTACATTCCAAGGTGTGTAAAACTCTTTCGCCCTGGTGAGAGTGAGGCCTTGGGAAAAAAGTGGGCAAGAATATGGATTGATTAAGGTGAGAATCAGTTACCACCTTAGGCAGGAATTTTGGGTGAGTGCGAAGGACCACTCGGTCATGGAGGAACCTTGTGTAGGGTGAGTATGTGACAAGGGCTTGTAACTCACTGACCCTCCTAGCAGATGTAATGGCTACTAGGAAAAGGACTTTCCAGGTAAGAAATTTTACATCACAGGAATGCAAAGGCTCAAACAGAGATCGCATGAGCCTTGCAAGCACTACATTTAGGTCCCATTTTGTAAGTGGTGGTCGAATGGGGGGCTTAATTTGAAGTAAAACCCTATAAACCAACTCACTAGGGGTTGCGCTGTTATTGGGGCATCCCCTATTCCTTTGTGGTATGCCACAATGGCACTCAGGTGTACACGTACAGAAGAAGTCTGGAGACCAGAGTCTGAGAGGTGCCATAGATAGTCTAATAGAGATGGAGTGGAGCAGGAGAAAGGGTCAATACCTTTTTGAGGGCACTACGTAGTAAATCTAGCCCATTTGGAACGGTAAGATTTACATGTGGAAAGCTTTCGTGAAGCTTCGAGAACCTGAGAGACTTGAGTTGAAAGACTGAGCGGTTGCAGGATCAAGCTTTCAACATCCATTCCGGCGATGACATGAGCGAGCTGGCAGCGGGAAACCACGGATCCGAGCCCCCTCTCCTCCCTGTCGTGGCGGACCACTTTAAATCGCGGCGATTTAAAAAAAAAACAAAAAAAAAACAACCCAACAAAAAACAGAACTGCGAGATGCCCAAAGTATCAGGATGCTGCGGAGGTAAAATCGGCAGTGGTCGCATCGGAGAGCGGAAACCCAGCCTTGCTGCAGATACAGCTTGGAGCGGCTGTGCAGCTAAGAATGCAGCCGCGTGCGTTCTTGTTTCCCTTTCTGCTGCCAGGTGCCTTCGCAACGCAACGATTCTTTTCCCCCTTACCATCGGGGACTTCCCTCGGCCACAGGGTGCTGAAACATATCTCCTTGAACAGCCGGTGCAGCGGCCTGGCAGCTCTATTAAGAAGTTTGCAGCATACAAAATCAAAGATGGCGGCTCCACGTGGTTCTCATCCCAGGGCGTTTCATCGGGCAAGCTAGCCCACATCCCATAGCTGATCTAAGAGCCTCAGCACATCTTTACAGGTTGAGCACTATAATTACAGCACCTGTATTTTCTACTGTCAGAGAACTTTTGAACTGTTTCAATCTTTTCAGCTGCAAGGGTTTCTTTTGCACCTGTGACAACGCTAATACAATTTCACCAGCTAGCCGAGGTACTCTCCACTACTATTTTTGTTACACGTGTTGCGGTCCCGACCGCCCCTCTCCTGATAGGGCTCAGGCCCGCCTACCTCCGCTCCGGCGGTCGCCGGATTCCGCCTGGTCCACGTCCCGGTGGGCTCTCTGTTCGCACACTTCCCACGTGGCAGACGCCATCACGGGCCTGTTCCTCTCTGGCCTCGCGCGCGCGCGTGAGGACGCTCTTCTTGTGCGCCCAGCTCCCGGAAGCCCGGCTCCGCCCTCTCGGCTGACGTCACGCTCTGCTCCCAATATAACTGGCGTTCAGTCATTCCCCAAACGCCTTGCAACAAGGTTCCCAGCTATCTAGTTGCTTCCAGTTGCGTTCCTATTGTCTTCCTGGTTCCAGCCTTGACTCCGGTTTACTTCTGACTCTGCTACAGCTCGCTGCCTGCCTTGACTCCGGTTTGCTTCTGACTCCGCTACAGCTCGCTGCCCGCCTTGACTTCCGGTTTGCTTCTGACTTCCGCTACAGCTCGCTGCCCGCCTTGACTCCGGTTTGCTTCTGACTCCGCTACAGCTTGCTGCCCGCCGCCTTGACTCCGGTTTGCTTCTGACTCCGCCCCAGCTTGCTGCCTGCCTTGACTCCGGTTTGCCTCTGACTCCGCTTCAGCCCGCAGCCTGCTTGCCTCCGGTCTGTTTCTGACTTCGCCGCAGCCTGCGGCCTGCCCTGTCTGCAGTCTTCCTTCTACCTCGCTGCAGCCTGCCGTCAACCCTACCCGGGTGCCACGAACTCTTACCTCTGCCTGCCTGCGCTGGTCCCAGCGTACCTTCCTGGGCCAGTCCCCTGACCTGGTCTTCACTGTGACTTTCTGGGCAATACATGAACCACCTCGCCGCTGGTAGGCTTCCTGCCTTCCCTCAGCCTCAGCCTTCTGGACATTCACAGCAGCGCCTAAGTCCCAAGGGTCCGGGGCCCCTACGGGCTCCTCCCGGGGGGGTCCCAGCTCCGGGTGAAGCTTTGCCAGATTGTATCTCCGCCTCCAGGGCCTGCCCTATCATCTCAAGTAGGCCGGCCCAAGGGTCCACCATCTACTCTCGCAAGCAGCCAAGCCGCAACAGTTTGCAAGGCCATGGACTCGGCGGAGGCCCCAAGCCTACAGGCCATCCAGGGAATGGCCGCAAACGCCTCAACAGCAACAGCACTGCATCGACACTCTTGCTGCCACCATGGAACAGCTGGTCAGCCGTCTGGAGGCCGCTCCACCGGTCCCGCCTCTTGCTTCAGTGCCCAGCCCCGCCATCGGTAACCCAGTTGCCTGCACCGACCCGCTATGCCGGGGATATCAAGACAATGCGAGGCTTCTTGAACCAGTGCTATGTCCGCTTCACTCTCCTGCCTGCACAATTCCCCTCGACGCAGTCAAAGTGGTGTACATAATCTCCCTACTGGAAGGCAAAGCACTCGACTGGGCTTCTCCCATGTGGGAGCGTCAAGATCCCTTGTTACAGAACCCTCAAGAGTTCGTTCTCAACTTCCGTCTCACTTTCGACGATCCTGCACGCCAAACCACGGCTGCCTCTGAACTGTTGCACCTCAGGCAAGGGGCGCACTCAGTGGCGGATTTCACTATAGACATTCGTACATTAGCCATGGAAGTTGGCTGGTGGGATGATTGCCTTAGGGGGATCTTCCTGGAGGGTCTAGCCAGTCAACATCAAGGATGAGCTAGCCGGGCCGGATATCTCTCCCGGAAGACCTTAATGACTTTGATTGATATCGCCGGCAGGGTGGATCGCCGCCTACAGCAGCGAGATAAGGAGACCCGCTCCTATCGTAGGACTCCACCGCGGTCCTCGAGTACCGCCAGAATCCCAGCTCCCAAGGGACCCACCGTTTCTGCCATCTCGGAGAGCCTATGCAGTTGGCAGATCTCCACTAACCCCAGAAGAAAGGAAGAGACGCCGCACGCAGGGCCTTTGCCTCTACTGTGGAGGCAAGGGGCACTTCCTAGCCAACTGCTCGGAGCGTCCGGGAAACGACCGTGCCTAGGTTACCCTGAGGAGCTACTCCTAGGCTTTGCGGGCTCAGCTCCTCAATGCACCATACCAGTGACTCTCAAATACCCCGGTGGGGAACTCCAGACCCGAGCCTTCATTGACTCTGGGGCCGAGGGGTAATTTCATCCTGGCTGACCTGGTAAACCCCACACAACCCAAGGTTCCTCCACTGCGTATCTCCTCCATCCGAGGTACACTGCTCCCTGGGACCATTACCTGCTGCACGGCCCCTCTTACTCTCCAGACTGGGCTGTTCCACTCGGAAGAAATCTCCCTGCTGGTTCTGGAACGGGCAGTGCATCCCCTGGTTCTTGGACTACCGTGGCTACAACGTCATTCTCCAGTAATTCAATGGAACACCCTCCAGCTGAGCCAGTGGAGTCCCTTCTGCTTTGCACACTGCCTACAGGTCCGAAGCCACTACAGGTGTGCTCTTCGTTTTTCTTACCAGAGCCATATCAAGCTTTCGCCGACGTCTTCTCCAAGGAGATGGCAGAGATTCTCCCTCAACACCGGCCATTTGATTGCCCGATAGATCTGCTACCGGGGTTCCCACACCCCCTCAAGGCTGGGTGTTATCCATTGTCCCTGCCAGAGACTTGCCCCGTCCATGTCTCAGTACGTTACTGAGAACCTTGCCAAGGGCTTCATTCACACCCTCTTGTTCCCCCGCTGGAGCCAGCTTCTTCTTTGTGCTAAGAAGGACGGCTCACTCCAACCCCTGTATAGACTATCGAGGCTTGAATGCCATTACCAAGCGGGATCGTTATCCCCTTCCACTGATCCCTGAGCTTTTGGACCGCCTTCAGGGATCACAAGTATTCACGAAACTAGACCTTCGGGGGGCCTACAACCTCGTCCGTATTCGTCCTGGGGATGAATGGAAGACGACCTTTAATACCAGGGACGGGCATTACGAGTACTTGGTAATGCCCTTTGGACTCTGCAACGCCCCAGCTGTCTTCCAGAACCTCATGAACGAGGTCTTACGTGAGATATTGCAGCTCTCACGTCATTGTGTACTTGGATGACGTGCTTTCTTTTCAAAGGACCTGGAATCTCACCGCCAACGTCGTCACACATGTTCTGCAGGCTCTCCGGGACAACCACCTCTATGCCAGAGCTGGAAAAATGCGTCTTCAAGGCGGAGTCTTTGCCCTTTCTGGGTAACATCATTTCGTCCACTGGCTTCCGGATGGACCCCGAGAAGGTCTCGGCCATAACCAAATGGCCTCAACCCCGGGGCCTCAAGGCTCTCCAAAGATTCCTGGGCTTCGCTAACTTCTATAGACATTTTATCCCGCGATACTCGCATCGGGTCGCTCCCCTTACTGCCATGACTCGCAAGGGAGCCGACGCCAAGAACTGGTCCAACGCTGCAGTTGAAGCATTCTCAGATTTGAAGGAGGCATTCCTGGCTGACACCTGTCTCCACCATCCGGACCCGGCAAGACCCTTCATCGTTGAGGTTGACGCCTCCAGTGTGGCCGTTGGGGCGGTCCTCAGCCAAACACTCCGCTTCTGGACAGTTATACCCTGCTCGTACTTCTCCAAAATGTTCTCCCTAGCCGAAGCGAATTACTCCATTGGCGACAAAGAGCTTTTAGCAATCAAACTCACCTTCGAGGAATGGAGGCAGTGGCTCGAGGGAGCAAGACACCCAACCACCATATACACTGACCACAAGAACTTGGAGTTTCTATCCCAAGCTCAATGATTAAACCCCCGTCAAGCCCGATGGTCCATGTTCTTCAGCCGCTTTGACTTTACCCTACAATACTGCCCTGCAGTTAAGAACATTCGGGCCGATGCCCCTGTCGCGGACCTCCATGTCTGAGGATGACCTTGAGCCTCCGCAATACATTCTGGACCCTAGCAAGGTCCGTCCTATCTGCCCTGACGGTCCTCTCCCAGGATAGGACTGTGGTTCCCTGTCGAGGACCGTCTAAAGACCCTGCGCTGGGCCCATGACTCTCTCACTGGAGGGCCACGCCGGGCGAGAATGGACATTGGAACTCCTCAACCGGTTCTACTAGTGGCCCAACATTTGACAGGACGTCCGCACCTACGTGAGTTCGTGTCCCACCTGTGCTCGACAAAAGCCCAGTCCTAGGCCTCCATGTGGTCTTCTGCAGCCTCTCCCGGTTCCCACAGAACCCTGGACCCACCTCGCTACAGACTTTATGGTCGACCTACCTCTGTCACATGGGAAGACGGTCATCTGGGTCACCGTCGACTGTTTTTCCAAAATGGCGCACTTTGTCCCATTGCCCAAGCTACCATCTGCACCTGAACTGGCCCTCCTTTTCGCCCAGCATATATTTCGGATTCAGGGGCTTCCTCAGGACATTGTTTCTGACCGTGGACCACAGTTCACCGCACGCTACTGGAGGGCTCTCTGCAAATGTTTCAAGTTGCAGCTCAGTTTCTCCACCGCTTTCCACCCTCAGAGCAATGGGCAGTCCGAAAGGATGAACCGCTCCCTAAAAACCTACCTGCGAGCCGTCATCAATGAAAGGCAGGACAACTGGATGAGCTTCTGCCCTGGGCTGAGTTTGCCTACAACAACCAGTTTCATGCTGCCACCGGACTCTCACCCTTCCAGCAAGTATGGGAAGCAGCTTAAACCTCCACTCCCCATTTCCATGCCTAGTGTTTTCCCCGGCCACCCAGATGACGGCTCAGCAATTACAGACTCTTTGGCAAACAACCCAAGACAGTTGGCTCTCTCAGCCTCCTCCGCCAAGCGAACAGCTGACCGCCACCGGTGCCCGGCTCCCACCTATCAGCCAGGAGACCGGTTTGGCTCAGTACAAAGAACGTCATCTCCGCTTCCCTCGAGGAGGTTTGCACCCAGGTTCTGTGGTCCCTTCCGGATTGCTGAAAAGGTGGGCCTCTTCTCTTACCGGTTGAGATTGCCATCCTCCGCTTCGGATCCACACGTCTTCCATGTCTCTCTGCTAAACCCTTGATCCTTTCCCGCTACCAACGCAAACTCCGGACCCTTCTCCTACTCCCATCGCCGATGATCCCTACGTACCAGGTACGTGAGGTCCTAGATGTACGATTCTGCAACCGAAGATCGGAGTATCTCCTCGCCTGGGAGGGTTGCGGCGAGAAGGACAACACTTGGGAACCCAGCCGTAACATCCTGGACAAATCCCTCCTTCAGCAGTTTCATCTTGACCATCCAGAAAAACCCGGTCCTCTAAGAGGGGCTGTAAAGGGGGGAGGTACTGTTGCGGTCCCGACCGCCCCTCTCCTGATAGGCTCAGGCCCGCCTACCTCCGCTCCGGAGTCACCGGATTCCGCATGGTCCACTTCCCACGTGGCAGACGCCATCATGGGCCTGTTCCTCTCCGGCTTCGCGCGGCGTGTGAGGACCGCTCTTCTTGTGCAGCCCAGCTCCCGGAAGCCCGGCTCCGCCCTCTCGGCTGACGTCACGCTCTTGCTCCCGCTATAACCGCATTCAATCATTCCCCAAATGCCCTTGCAACGAGGTTTCCAGCTATCTAGTTTGCTTCCAGTTGTGTTCCTATTGTCCTTCCTGGTTCCAGCCTTGACTCGGTTTGCAATCTGACTCCGCTACAAGCTCGCTGCCCGCCTTGACTCCGGTTTGCTTCTGACTCCGCTACAGCTCGCTGCCCGCCTCTTGACTCTGGTTTGCTTCTGACTCCGCTACAGCTCGCTGCCTGCCTTGACTCCGATTTGCCTCTGACTCTGCTTCAGCCCACAGCCTGCTCACCTCCGGTCTGTTTTCTGACTTCGCCGCAGCCTGCGGCCTGCCCTGTCCTGCAGTCTTCCTTCTACCTCGCTGCAGCCTGCCGTCAACCCTACCCGGGTTGCCACGAACTCTTACCTCTGCTGCCTGCGCTGGTCCCAGCGTACCTTCTGGGCCAGTCCCCTGACCTGGTCTTTCACTGTGACTTTCTGGCAATACATGAACCACCTCTGCCGCTGGTAGGCTTCCTGCCTTCCCTCAGCCTCATCCTTCTGGACATTCACAGCAGTGCCTAAGTCCCAAGGGTCCGGGCCCCTACGGGCTCCTCCCGGGGGTGTCCCAGGCTCCGGGTGAAGCCTTGCCAGATTGTGTCTCCGCCTCCCGGCCTGCCCTATCATCTCCAGTAGGCCGGCCCAAGGGTCCACCATCTACTCTCGCAGCAGCCAAGCCGCAACAACACGAGTGCTAACAGGGAGGACTAGACTCTGGGGTCTTATTTTTCCATACTTCCCTGTCTGTTCAGCGCTGTTTTCGCTCACTGAATTTCTCTGACCCGAGCTTAGGCACCTGCGTTGCAGACAATCAGAATGGAATGTGCCATAGGAGTTCCCGAAATACCTCTGATCGGCATTCATTCCATCCGCATGCGGCCAAAATGGCGACAGCCTCGGCCGGGAAGCCAATGATGGCCTTCTTCATGGAGGAGGCCCTGCAGCAGCTATCACAGAGGGTCACCGCTGCTCTGCATGGGCATTTAATCAAGCTACAGTCCTCAATGGAAGACATTAAAACTGCAATCGAGGGACATTCAAAGCGGCTGGACATGGCCGAAGGCACTCTCTCGGACTTAGGGGATCGTCTTTCGGAATCAGAATACCATGTGGCAGATCTGCAGACCTGGCAGCGCGATCTACTAGCAAAATTGGAGGAACAAGAGGATCGTGGCAGATGAAATAATTTAAAAATTATTGGCTTGCCGGAAACAGTAAAGGATGGTGAACTAAAACAATTGGTTGAACAGTGGCTGCCACAACAGGTTGGGCTAGCCTTGGATGATGAACACTTACAATGTGAAAGAGTACATCGGATCAGACCACAAAGGGAGGGAAATATCTGGCCGTGGCCTATAATGGTACGCATCCTGAACTGGGCCCATAAGACGCAACTGTTGAGAGCATATCGGCAGACAGCCACGGTAGAATATCAGGGTCATCGTTTGCTGCTGTTCAGTGATTTTTCTGCTAGCACCATGGCCCAGAGGAAGGTTCTTGCCCCGACTTGTACTGAGCTGCACAAACGTGGCATCAACTTTGCTTTATTATACCCGGCGAAGCTGCAAGTCTATCATGCTAACAAAGTCTTATTTTACCACTCTAAGGAAGAAGCAGATGGCTTTTTAAAGACTTTGCCGGCGTCCAGCGGGGAATGAGCAGTGGATCTGTACTGTTTTTGGTTACTCAGTTCAACTAAGTTTTGAGTTATGGAGCTGAAGCTCTATGTTTAGACTGTTTCTTCAGTGATCAAGCCAGATATATAATGGTTGAAAGCTGGTTGGGATGAAGCCTCAGGAATTGCACCGTGAGATGTAGTGTCCTGCACCCCAGTGGATTTCTCCTATTCTTTTCTATTTCGGACCATAGCAGCTCAAAAATAATCTTAATAACAAGGATTGTAGACTTTGGGTATCAGTGAAGATCTCTACCACTTCGGAACTGGAGCAGCAGGGAACGGACACCCTTATCCTGGAGTCCTTGGAATGCACCTTTTACTTGATTACAATGGCTGATGGCAAGTTATGGTCCTGATGGTTGTCACCTCATCGAGATGCATGGGAGGAGAAGGGGGCTGGAGGGGGGAAGCCCTAACATCCAGAGTACAAACTAGGGATGGGGCATGCCTTGAGCCTCTTTGAGCACTGGTGTGTATGGTTTCTATGGGTGTATGGTATGCGAATGGTATGGCTGTTGGGGGATGTGGATGCTAGGTGTGGGGTAGGGGTCAGGTGGGGGAGGACGGGAGGATGAGAGAGCTGTTTGTAGATCTAGACCAAAAGTTGGAACCAAGCAAATCAGGATATGGCTCCTTTTTTCTCCAGTGTCTAGGCTGGGAGGCCTTGGAGATGTTTCTTTTCTTTTCTGGGAGTCCCTGGTTGAGCCTTCTCCCAGAGCTACTTTAGACATTAAGGGTAATAGCACAAGTCAAGATTGTCTCACTGAATGTGGATGGCATTCACTCTCTTATTAAACGGCAAAAGCTCTTCACGATGTTTAAAAGGTTGAAAGCTCAGGTGGTGTTTTTGCAGGAAACCCACCTAGATAATAAGGAACATGTTAAATTGAGAAGGGATTGGGTGGGACAGTGTTACTATTCCTCATACACGTCACGTAGGAGAGGGGTTGCCATCCTCATCAGTGGCGTAGCTACGGGTGGGCCTGGGTGGGCAGTGGCCCACCCACTTTCCATTCAGGCCCACCCAAATTTCTTTGCAAGACACTGCAGCCAATAAAAGCAGGCAGCATCAGCAGGCACCCAAGGGAGAAAAAAAATAAATAAAATCAGCTGGTGTGTTGCGGCTCCCAGTGTCCCACAGCCCCAGTAATACTTCCCTTTACCTTCTTCCTGCCCCCGCGGGCCAATGGGAAACCTCCTATCTTCTTCCTGCCCCCGTGGGCCAATGGGAAACCTCGTCCCTTCTTCCTGCCCCCGCGGGCCAATCGGAAGCCTTCTTCCTGCCAGTGGAAGGAGGAAGCCTCTGATTGGCCGGTGGGGCAGGAAAAAGGGGGGCATCAGGCTGGGAGGAATGGCAGTGTTCAAGCCACGGGCTGGAAATGCAGGGCAGGGAGGTGACTGGGGTGTGTGTGAGAGACAGAGACTGGGCAGGGAGGTGACTGGGGTGTGTGTGAGAGACAGAGTCTGGGCAGGGAGGTGACTGGGGTGTGTGTGAGAGACAGAGACTGGGCAGGGAGGTGACTGGGGTGTGTGTGAGAGACAGAGACTGATCGTAGGGTTTAATTGGTGTGTGTGTGCGCAGGGCCGGTGCTTCCATTAGGCAAACTAGGCGGTGGCCTAGGGCACCACAATTTTTTTGGGGGGGGGGGGGGGCGCTGTGCCGGAGCTGCTGCCAATACATAATCCAGGGGAGGGGTTGCATTACTGAAGGTTCACCTAGGGTGCCAAATACTCTTGCACCGGCCCTGTGTGTGTGACTTGTGGGCCCTAAAGAAGAAGACTGTAAGGACAGAGCTTCAGCAGCCGCTGCTGCTCCTGGTATGTGCTTTCAAGGGAAAGGAGTAGGAGAGTTGCTGGAGATGGTAAGTAAAAGTGGCATTTTAAGTTTATTTTTCTTGATTGACTGCCATTTTAATTATTGAGTATTATGTGATGTGTCTGCTGTTTTGAAATATTTTATTGATATTTGGACAATGTTTAATAATTTTTATGAGTTTTGTTGGATGTTATTCTGTTCATCAGCTGTTTTGAAACATTTATTAATATAGTTTTACAGTTATTTCTGTATGGGGCTCTATAGCAGCTTGGCTTGTTCTGTTTTCCTAATAGGAGGTGTATTAGTGTTTAGGACCTGATTTAATATTTGTAGTGTTGCCTTTTCATAGATAGGGTTGTTATATGTTCCATAATGCAGGTGTAACTTTGTGCGGCTTAGCTTGTGTGCATTATTGCAGATCCTGGGACTGTTAGGTGCTATATTTCTCTTTCCATTTCTCCAGGTTGCACTGCATGCAGAGTGGCTTTTTTGGTTTTCCATTCCAGTTTCTATCTCGATATTTATAATGTGTGGTCTTTCTGTACTTTGGTGAAGGTTGGTTCTGTGTGTGTGCCTGAGATGAGGTATTTTACTAGCATGTAGGCAATTGTATCAGTCTTATTTGTGGATGCAGAGTGTATGTTGTTTACATGATGATAGCTTAGTAAATGACAGGGCTGGATAGCCTTTTTCTCCTGTCTACCCAGTTATCCTCTCCACACTGCTAAGGATACATCCCAGCTGTCAGCCAAAGGGTGTGACCACCTTCAAGACATCTCTTTATCCAGAACAGTCTTTTTTCTATTCTTCCTTTGTAAAGAAATGGGGATGAATGTCAGGAGCCCCAGGACTCAATTCAGCAAATGTCAGCATCAGAGGAAGACTAAAACTAAATAGTTGAGCGATAGGAAAGGAAAAGAAATCTTTAAAGATATTTATCTGTTTTATTGATACAGATTAATAAGGCATTTGCTCAATCATGGTAAATATTTTGGTACAAATTCAGTGATGAAGGAACCCTCTTTCCTATTTTCTTAAACTTATCAAACGCAGTAATTCATGACCATCATAATAGGCATCATTGTGTGGTAAAGTATACCTTTGTCACTCTGCCTTATGCTTAATCATAGGTCAGTCCATATTTTTAAGTGGTTTTGTTGCTTAATTCACCCCAGTGATATACTCCAAATTTCTAGCAATAATCTTGTGTTACATCAATTCAAGGTTACTTATGTTCAAAATTATGAACCAAACTTATCTGGATAATACGATGTTATTACTTCTTCTTAACCACCATCGACTTTGAGCTTGATGCCCTCAAATTGTCAGCAATATGAGAATTCACTATATTGCTGTTCTATGCCCGACATTGCACAATGTTTTGGACTAGCATCGAGTCCTTCTTCAAGGGCGTAATATATTCCACAGCATGGCGTATCTTGGCGTGGCATCAAGTTCAAAGTCGATGGTGCTTAAGAAGAAGTAATAACATCGTATTATCCAGATAAGTTTGGTTCATAATTTTCAACATAAGTAACCTTGAATTGATGTCACAAGATTATTGCTAACAAAATCCACTAAGGAGTGCAAGAAGACTCTAGGTCCAATAATTTCATTTTCAATATTATTTATTTCAAGTTTTAAATGTTCCAAGGAGCCACTCCTGTTTTAAAGTAATGCACAAATGAATGACTGCTTCAGGGTCCCCCGACACGGACCCCGTGTTTCGCCCGAAGGCTGCGTCGGGAGGGACAGTCTATATTTTCAACAAAAGCTTAAAGTCAGCTGAGGAGTTCACACAGCTCAAAACGACAAGATTATTGCTAGAAATTTGGAGTATATCACTGGGGTGAATTAAGCAACAAAAACACTTAAAAATATGGACTGACCTATGATTAAGCATAAGGCAGAGTGACAAAGGTATACTTTACCACACAATGATGCCTATTATGATGGTCATGAATTACTGCGTTTGATAAGTTTAAGAAAATAGGAAAGAGGGTTCCTTCATCATTGAATTTGTAATTAGTTTGAACCTAGTTCCATCTTAAAAGTACATTGCCTTTCTGAGCTTTTTTCAAGTAGAAATATTTTGGTACAACATTCCAGAGGGTTTTAAAACATCTCACAGAATACTGTGATGTATGATGAGATATCTGTCTTTATAGTAGACTAGTATATGGTTCTTTGTAAGTTATGAGATACTGCCACTTGAGATCTCTTTAAGTATAATTGAAATGCTTCCATAACTATATATTAGGTTTAGCATTGGTAGCTGCTTGAAGTAATTGAGTTTAAAATATTAAAAGTATAACAGCTGTAGCAGATTATTTAGAAATCTATTGTCAGGTATGTGTGTGAAAGTATTTATCAATAAGAATATGAATTCCATGGCTCAGACTTTTAGTGCCCACCCATGTTAACCTTGGGCCCAGCCAAAAATTCATTTCTGGCTACGCCACTGATCCTCATACATAAAAATCTACCATTTCAGTTATTGCGCACATATCAGGATGTGGAGGGAAGATACCTCATAGTAGTGGGAACTTTATATCAACAAAAAGTAGTGTTTTGTAATTTGTATGCCCCGAATGTGTACTCCCAGACCTTTTTTACTACGTTGGTGAGCTTACTGGCATCTTATTCCGACTGCACGACAGTTGTAGGTGGGGACTTTAATATAGTTGCCAACAAACAATTGAATGCTAACCCCCCAAAACATGTTTCTGGATCATATCAGGATGTGGGAGTAAATTTATTATGTCGGGAACTGTGGTTACTGGACGTTTGGAGAGTTTTACATCCGGATGACCGGGACTATACATTTTTCTCTAATCCGCATCATACATACTCCCGACTAGATTATTTACTAGTCTCAGACCGCTGTTTTCCTCAGGTGGCTAATGCAAGCATTGGCACAATTTCCCTCTCTGGCCATGCCCTGGTGACCATGGTACTACGATGTGGTCGCCAAGCCAGACCTCCATTCTCGTGGCACCTGTGGCTGGATTTTATTTAGATAAGCAATTTCACTTATATCTTCAGGGCTGCTGGAGAGATTATATGGACACCAATAATACTACTGATGTCACCCCTGCGACGGTATGGGAGGTGGGAAAGGCAGTCATGAGGGGGGGGCTTGTATAGCGTACGTGGTCAAGTGCAACCGACAGTGTAATGCTGAAATTTTGCGGTTAACAGGGGTCCTTAAAGATGCCCAGAAACATCACATGCTAATGTTGACGCCAGAGGCAAAGTCTCAGGTGGACAAGGCCCAGGAAGCTTTACATTATTTACTCCACCAGCGAGCATCTAAATCTGCTCGATATTTATTTTATTATTTTTTTTATTTAAAATCTTTTCTATACCGTCGCTAAGTTATATACCATCGCAACGGTTTACATGTAGGCACATATTTAATGTAGGTAAAAGTGTACTTATAGTACATTCTAACAGGTGCCATCAAAGGTTCGGTTACAATATATCATTAGACAAAATAATTTTTAGAGAAGTGGGTCATGACCGAGTGTACTGAGGGTACTTTCACAGGTAAATTTATCATACATAGTGTTATCAATATGCTAGTTGTGATGTGGGGTTCATAGACTACTTATAAAGCTGATATTATCAATACTAGTGAGACCGCGAGGTCAGAGGGCGTCAGTGGTGGGTATACGAGACAGTCAGGGGATTCATCAAACCTCCCCAGAAGCCATTGTGCAGCGATTTTTGAACTATTATATGGTACTGTATGAGGATAAGTTTATGGATGTGGGGGTCACAGATGCCCTTTTTAGTACGATTCAGTGGCCATGCCTGACAGCCCCCCATATTGCTGCTTTGAACGGCCCTATAACCACTCAGGAAATTTTTGCTGTGATACATCTCTTAAAGTTATGTAAAGCTGCGGGACAGGATGGATTGAGCTCTGAATTTTACAGAATCTTACAATCTACTGTTCTATCCCCCTTGCAAAAATATTATAATGCGCTGTTGACCTCCAATCACATATCTGAGCTTTCCAATCGTTCTGATATTGTGGTACTTCCCAAACCGGGGAAAGACCCTTTGGAGGTGAGTTCCTATCACCCCATTTCATTGTTAAACACTGATGTCAAAATTTTAGTGGCTGTTTTGGCGTCCAGGCTAAATAATATCTTGCCATCACTTATTCATGGGGATCAGACAGGTTTTGTTAAGGGTCGGCAGGGAGTTCAGAATGTACGGCGTCTGTTGGCAGAGCTTAGTTACCAGCCAGAAGCGGAAGTCCTGATCCTTAGCCTGGACACCGAAAAGGCTTTCGATTCCCTATCCTGGGAGTACATGTTTTGGGCATTACAAAGATTTGGCTTTACGGGTGACTTTTTGCAATGGTTACAAGTTCTATATAATCCAGTCAACTAAGCGCACAATAAATTTGATTTGGTCGTGGTTATAATAACTTCATTTATTTTAAATGGTGACTCCTTCTTTATATCCCACACAGATAAGGCATACAGTTTAACAGCAGTCCCCGACACGGTCCCGTGTTTCGCCTGTCGGCTGCTTCGGGGGGATTCTTAGTATATCTTAGTGGTTACAATCTTACAGGAGCTCGGGGACTGCTGTTAAACCGTATGCCTTATCTGTGTGGGATGTAAAGAAGGAGTCACCATTTAAAATAAATGAAGTTATTATAACCACGACCAAATCAAATTTATTGTGCGCTTAGTTGACTGGATAATTTACGTTGTAAAGTGCACTTGGAGCTCTGGTTGTTTTGTTTACAAGTTCTATATAGCAATCTCAGTGCCACGATCCTGTTGAATGGAACCCCTACGAATCCTTTTGCTTTGCATTATGGAGTCCGTCAAGGATGCCCTCTGTCCCCCTTATTATTTGTGCTGGTACTGGAACCTTTTGCCATCCATCTTCGTGGCGAGAAACAGTTCAGCGGGATTAGCGTGGGGGGACATCCTTTAAAAACTGCTTTATTTGCGGATGACATTTTGTTGTTTGTGGGGAAGCCCCCGACCAGTGTGTGGGTCATTGTTAATCTCTTTAATCAATTTCAGACAGTAGCTGGCCTCACTATACATGATTCTAAATCAGAAGCCTTAGCTTTAAATGACTGGCTACCTGATAACTGGGGAGGGCCCTTTCCCTTTCAATGGGCCCCGGGGAAAATTAAATACTTAGGAGTATGGATCCCACAGCATTTAGATTGTCTATATAATCTTAATATCGCTGCATGTATTGCCCGCCTTCAGGCATCTCTACAAATGTGGATCCCTCTCCCATTGTCTCTGTTTGGTAGGTGTGCTTTGCTTAAAATGGTGCTCGTGCCAAAGCTCCTGTATCTTTTACATATGGTACCCTGCTGGGTGACAGTCGTAGATCTACGTCGCCTGCGCTCTAGCATACAGCGCTTTTTATGGAAGGGAAAGCGGGCCTGCCTCGCTTATACGGTATTGGAACGTCCCCGGGAACAAGGAGGCCTAAATATGCCTGATTTTCAGCTCTATAATGCGGCCTTCCAGTTAAGGTTCATGGGGGAGTGGCTTACGGGGACCTATAAGTACTGTGAGCTGGACTTATTAGCTAGCATGGTTGCTCCCGGATCTCCCCTGAGCATTATTCAGCAACGCCCAGGTGCGAGATGCCCTGTTAATTATCCTAAAGCGTTGTTATATCCCTGCATCTGGGCTTGGAGATGGCTCTGCAAACTTGGAGGGGGAGCAGCCTCACTTCCCTTTTGATGCCCCTGTTGGGTAATGTGGACTTTTTGCCGGGGAGGGATAGTGGCGCTGTTTTCCAGACATGGGCGGGCAATGGGGTGGGTTTTATATTTCATATGTATGATCCAGAATCTCATGTGTTATTGGACTTCGCCACCCTTGCCTGCACTTTTCAATTGCCAATGTGCCAGTTTTACGCCTATCTACAGGCACGGCATTATGCGAGGTTGTTTTCATGGTCGCCGGCGGAGCTGGTGGCTGAAATGAACTTTGCTAATAAAGTGTTTGATGTAGCGTACCTTGCCAATACTATCACCGGCTGGAAAACACTGGGACTCAAGATGCGACCAGCTAGCAATCTGTAATGTCTGGCTACCCGATGGTCCTCTACTTTGGAATCTCCAATTTCAGCTCAACAGATGGCAGCATAATTTACAGCCTTATATAAACAATTGCCTGATTTAAGTCTCAGGGAGGTACAATTCAAAATTCTGCACAGTTTATATTGCGATGATGTTTGTCGGTTCCGGATGAAGCTCGCTCCCTCACCTTTATGTCTTAAGTGTGGTAAGATGGCAGGCACGCTTTTTCATCGCCATTTTGACTGTGAATTATTAAAGTCCTTTTGGGTGTCCGTCCTGGATATTATTGCTAAAAGTACAACTACTGTTATATGTAACACGGGGTGGGTGCTCCTGCCCAGCTCTTTACCTCGTGCTCTTCCCGGGACCAGCCCAAAAATGAAATTTGAGAGAATGGTTGTCTTGCTGGCGTGCAGAACTATATTGGTGGATTGGACAGACTCAAAAGAGTGCCAACACTTGCAGCCTGGTGTGGCAGAATGGCATCCCTTTTACAGCTGGAAAGACTGGACTTCCTAGCCGGCAAGCGGAAGAAAGATAAAATTTATACTGCTTGTTGGACTGCCTGTTTTGACCTTTTCCCACAAGAGTTACAGGATGGACTTATTAATAATGGTTACATGTCTGCATGATCCTCCGGTTAGGTGGGGTAGGGAAGGGGGTGAGTAGGGTAGGGAGGGGGGTGAGTAGGGTAGGTGTGGTGGTTGTGTGTGGTCTGATTGTGGAATGATTCTGGTAGGTGTGGATGAGTTGTTGGTTAATGGGGTGGTGGCATATAGTGGGGGTGGGTAGTGAAAGGGTGGGAGTAGGTTATTCTCCAAAAATTAACGAGGTTACATACTGCCACAAATTCTGGTGCTATGTGCTTACCGACTCTAATGGCATGATCCATGTTTGTATATTTTTGATTGTATTCATGTAATTGTTTATTGGTGGACACTGTTCCTTTGTTATTAATAAAAATTATTTTGACAAAAAAAACCCATCCAAGCTGTTAGGGCAAGGGTTGGTAGGTTGGGATGGTGTAACATGCCTTGGTTCTGAGTTATGAGAGTAGGCGCTGTGCCCAGGCGAATTGGTTCTCTGATCGAGAGGTCGAGGAGTATGGGTGGGTGGGGTGCGAGGGAAGAGAAGGGAAGAAGAGACTGAGTGAGAATGTCTGGAGAGGGGATGGGATTGGAGGGGTTCAGTGAGTGAGTGAGAGAATGAGAATTTGTGGAGAGAGGATGGGACTGGAGGGTCTGTGAGTGAGAGAGGGAATGTGAATGAGTGGGGAAGGGTTGAGATCGGAGGGTCAATGTGAATGTGGTGAGGGGAGGGGATTGGAGTGGATCAGTAAGAGAGCATGAGAAATGTGTGGGGAGGGGATGGGATTGGAGGTGGTCAATGAGAGTGTCAAAGAGAATGAGAATGTGTATGGAGAGGGGATGGGATTGGGAGGAGTGAGGAGGGGGTGAGTGAGAGGAGGAAGAGAAGAGGTTGTATGAAAGGGGAGAGAAGGGATTGAGTAAGAGGAGGGGAAAGAGAAGGAGAGAGAAGGGAAGGGGATATGTGAGTAAGAGGGAAGGAAAGAAAAGGGGGTGTGAATGAGGAGGGAGAGGAGAGTAAGGTGGAAAGGATAGGAAGTAGAGAAGGAATGACATTGGAGGGGTGGAGGAAAGTGGGAGAGAGTGCAGGTGCAGAGGAAACACTAGACAGCTGCCTGCAGCACCACAGTTTTGGTGGTGGCACAGCATTGGCATGACTACAATGATTGTGACTCAGAAGAGGAAGTTGTATCACATGGGCTTGTGTGGGTTGTAAGAAGGAAGTGCAATCACCGCGGTTGGAAGGAGCAGGAGTAGACTTGGCCCACACCTTGGGGAGGAAGGGAGGAAGAGTCCAGCCAGCTCCATGGGCTGAAAGTGGAGGCTGCTGCCGCTTGTGTGTTTAGGAAGGGGAGAAGAGTGAACGTGTGGGCATGAGAAAGAACATGTGTATGTGTATATAAGTTAGAGTGGAAAAAGTTTGTATGCAGCCTCTTCTCCACACTAATGCAGAGCAATCTCAGAGTAACTGGAAATTAAAAGTCCCCAGGTATGGAGAAAAGGGAATTTCTTTTATTCTTATTAGTTTTAATTATTGTTGGGTGTTCTGAAATATTTTGATTGTTGGGAACTCTACAGATTTTTATATGTTTAATTATAGAAAGTTATTCTGTCAGCTGTTTTGAAATATTATTCTTTTTAGTACTATGATTTTACTATTATAATTGATGTTTTATATTTCTTGACTGTATTGTTTGATATTTTATGAGGAATGGTGATATTTCTGTTTTCGTTACGACTTGAGGTAAACTGCAAATTAGCAGATGTATCCTTATAATCCCTTTCAGAAATAATTCAAAAGACAACCAGAAGAGAGTGGTATCAGAAAGTTGTAAGTGTTTGCAGTCTCATGGGTTCTTGCCCTTACAGGGCTACAGCCCCTCTCTTGGCTCCAACACCGTTTATCACGTCATTTACCTACTTTCTTTAAAAACAAAAAAAGAAAAAAGTAATTGACAAACCTCTAGAGAGTAGGTAAATGACGTGATAAACGGTGTTGGAGCCAAGAGAGGGGCTGTAGCCCTGTAAGGGCAAGAACCCATGAGACTGCAAACACTTACAACTTTCTGATACCACTCTCTTCTGGTTGTCTTTTGAATTATTTCTGAAAGGGATTATAAGGATACATCTGCTAATTTGCAGTTTACCTCAAGTCGTAACGAAAATATTTTTTGGTGTTGTATGTTTGAGGTTTTTTTGAGCCAGTATATATTAATAGATATTTCTGTTTTTACATTGTTGCACTGCAAACAGAATCTGGCTTGTTCTGTTTTCCAGTTCAGTTTTGTCTGCATGTTTCTATTTGTACTTTATGGTCTCCTTATTCTGTATTTGGTGAGAGTCTGTCTGTGCTCTGTATGAGTGACAAAGGTGAGATATTCTACTACGTTGTAGTTCTTGTGTAGCGATCTATAACTGTCTGACTTGTTCTGTTTTTCTAATAGGGATGTTTATTAGGGCCTGGAGTGATATTTGCAATATTGTGTTTTCATGGGTAGGGTTCTTACTGTTTGAATGCTGGCATTTAGTGTTGTTTTGGTATGGGAGATTTGCTATATGGTAGTTCTAGTTCAGTTTATTTATGGCTTTCTGAGGGCCAAGCCCAAACCCAACACACTTTTACAATAGGCCTAATCCATATGGGTTCCAAGTGTCTTTTTTAGCAGAGTTTCTTCACTGGTGCCACAGCAGTGTATGTAATTATAATATACATGTAAGTGATAATTTTACCTCAGAAGACTGTACTTTGAATGTCCTTTTTCATGTAAAATTTGTTATTGCATAATTATTAACTGCATGTGTCGTGAGTGGAGCGTCAAGAGGCTGTAAGATTCACCTAGGGCAATTTCAACCCTTGCACTGACCCAGAGAAAGTTCACCACACACAAGCCCTTACCATTCACCCATCTCCCACTTCCCCAGGGGACAAATGCTGGGGCGACATATCGAGGTGAGCTTGGATGTTCAGTTTAATCAGGCAAGTGATGCCCAAATAGGACTGTTTCTATAGGTTTAGGCCACATATTCTTGATCTGATTACATCCCTTAGTATTTGATGATCCTCTCTATCTACGTATATAGTACAGAATAGTCGCCTAATACTTCTATTAGTAATGCGGTTTTTCTCAGGGGCAGGTCATTTCTGCCTGCAGACAGAAAGAAGACCCCAGAGGTTTTCTGTCATAAAGGATTTTATTGGTTGATCTGGGGATGAGTAATTATATTCTATGATTTATGCAAGAATGTACATAAGAAAGAATGACATTAACTGTAGATGTAAAGTATGAAATTAGGAGTGGGGCAGAGCTGAGGGTGGAGTTGGGGTGGAACTAGTGGCAGAACTTGGTTGCCCCCCCCCCCCAACCAAAAAAGTGTTCTGTTGCCCCTGGGAAGGATTATTTATTTTCCTTGGAGTTAACTTGGGTAGCGGCAGACGCTTGACCTGACAAGAGCGTATGATAGACCCTCCTTAAAAGCCTGGGACCAGGCATTTAGCTTAGTCCACCTTAAGCCACAGACAGAAAGGGAATTATGTTCTGAGGGCATTTTCCTTGGAAGGGAGGCCCCAGGTAAAGAGATGGAAGCTGAGGAAAGGCTAGTACTGTCTATCTGTCAATTACAGTGCTGTATTTTTGCTTTTGAAAACTGCTAAGGTAGGCAGTGCTGTTTCAGTTTGGTTTTCTGCAAGAAATATAATGTTTATGAGCAAAGAGACAGACTCTAGCCTGAATCTACTCTCTGACCAACCACAGATCGCTCAAGGTGCCACATTTACTTACATTGCTGATCCTCTATTTACTTTTCAAACCTATTTCTTTACTTCAGATCATTAGAAATCTCCATAAATGTTGACGTAAAGCTTTTAAATATTTGGTTGAAAAAATTAGTTTTGGCATGATAACTGACTCAATATTACTACCTAGTTATAAAACGAACTGCACTGCACTCTACTTTTATCTATAATGTCTAATGAAAGAAGAGACACAAGAGAGCTGTGCATAGACCATCAAATAAGAGGATGAATGAAATCAAGACACTGAATCTTGCATAATAAGGTGCAGATAGCATGCTTTATTTAAAATCAACAATACTATCCTCAGGAGGTTCAATTAACTGAATTAACATTTACTACTACAAGAACTACATCAAATTGAAGTGAAGGGCAATTTGTTTTTCTTAACAACAGTGTTTCTTCACTGTGGTCAACTGCTTAGTTGCCCTGAGCTGACAAGATGTAATAACATTCTAATACTACCACACAAAATCCTAATCACTGCACCCTATGAACCTCCAGGAGTTGGCACAATTTCTACACTGGAGCATCTAAGCAGCTTGATTAATTGAGGGTATGGCCAGGTGATGTTATTCTTTCAAGCTACTTAAGACAGTCCATATGTCAGAAACTGTGCTTTTGAACAATGAATGAACAAAGTGCTGGCCGCTTGCACTTTGCCCAAAATATGTCTCTGAAAAACATTAGTGTGACAGTCATCAGTTCCAATGTAAAACATTAAAGTGTTGCCTACAGGAGGGTATTTGTAAACAACACTTAACGTTTACATTTTTTTAGTCCACATAAATTATGTTCTTGCACATATGAGACTATGTGCAGTATTGTCTCTTGTGTGAAGGTCATCTTCAACAGGGAGTCTCTCTACCTATTGAGGCATTCTTAAACATCAACACTGAGTTGAGGCACAAAAATTAGTTAAAAGCTGAGCAGGGTATTCGTTCCCCAAGGAACTTTCTCCTACCAACCATTAGTTCCAAAAGTTGCATTTTAAAATGTCACAAAATAAATGGTACAAAACTTCATAACCGTTAACATCGGCTATATACAGTATGTACATGTCTAGAACAATGTTTAAAATGTTTAAGTCAAAAGTAATGACAAGTCAAAATCTATATCTTTGGACATTGTCTCATTCACGTAGGTACAAAAATATTTTTCATATTTACAAATTAGTTATTCCAGTCCATGTGAACCACTTGCAAAAAGTCAAGTGTAGTTAAGTTAAAGTCCTTTAAATTGAATGAATATTAATATTCACAGTTGCAGTATCAGATCCAAAATCATTTGTTAATTTCAGTGTGTAAAGTCCACCATCTTTCTTCTGAGTGTCCATAATGATAAGAGTAGTCAGATCTTCAGCAGTTTCAATATGGAACCTTCCCTGTTGCTCGTGACTAGCAATTTTTCTTCCATCACAAGCCCAAGTAACTTCAGGTGTAGGGTCTCCTAGAAAGGCGCAAGCCACTGTGAGAACTTTTCCTTCATCAATGCTGATGTCAGATGGAAGAGCTCAATTTTTGGAGGTATTCCTTCACACAAATAAGAAAGCACAGCAGCAAAAGAAGTTATATGCTGTATTTACTGCTAATTAAAATAACTAGTCATAAAATAAATGCATTGAGGTACATGTTTACAACTTTTGCACAATGAAACAGCTAAAATAAATTTAACAGTGTGATCTCAAGAACCATATTAACACTGCATATAGATGGAATGTCAGCCTTCTAACTTACAGATTATTTAAATATAAGGTAAATAAAAGGGAATGGAACATACAGCCCAATCTTATAATACAGTGACAACTATCTCTTGTATAATTTATTTTAATACAATTATGTTACTGTGCATGCTGTTGCGAAGGTACCACTACCACTACTACTACCAATAATTTTATTGCTCACCTTTAAAACCTTCTTTAATCATTCTACTAGTTGAACTTTCCAACTGTTTCAGACTGGATTTTTCCATAATACTGCTGGAGGCTCATCTCTACAAAGGATTCTGCCATGGAGGACATGCTTTTGGAAGACATGCTTGCAAATTTCATTTCAGACATGCTGCTACTGCTGAAGGAAGCCTCATCTCTTGAGGCTGACATTTGGGTTGACTGAGAAGAGAAACTTTTCTGCATGCTTGTTTCAAGCACCTGTTCTCAACACTACCTGTTTTGGTGGTTCTTCAACTAGAGCTGTGGAGCATAGTAAACACAGAATGAACCATAAATGACCTCTCTTTAATAAGTGAAGCCATATAATTGCTAGAGTGGCAGGAATAGATATGTGAGTCATTTTATAGTATAAACCAGTGAGTATATCAGTAGCTTAATGATTTAAAGGAAAGGGGACTAATGATGATAAAATTAACATTTTCGTTTTTTGGAATCTATTCTGCTCCTCCCAGTGAGATTGCCCAAATACTCCCCTACTGTATTTGGACTTAATTCAGTCACTTTTCCTTGTGATTTGGCCCTAGTTAGGACACACTCCCAGTAGGTGACTAGACAGCATGGGTCACTGCTTTACCTTCCTGATTTTCTCTACTCCTTATGGATCATGACTACGTCCCGAATGATATTCTGTGACAATGGGGATAACACAAAGCCCCCTGTACAACTCATGTGTTTACCTCTCCTTGACTTACAAATAATGGCTATGAATGTAGTGATAACTGGCTCTCTTTCCTAGTAGCAGAAAGAATTATTTGTGCAGTAATCTCCAATTCACAAAGCCTAGAGGAAGAAAGATCCACCTATGCAGGACTAAACTTGTTTTGCGTGCTTGGTAGTATGCAGTACTATGAGTGGACTACCAGGACTGCTTCAGTTTTGCTATGTTAAGTCATACACTATATAGTTGCATACTCAAAGCAGATCCTTTGCAGTAGACTTGACATGCTTGTTTTATGGGGATTCACATTTCTAGTTTCCTTTTGAAATCTAATAAATAACTTGAAAGTATAGATTAAAAAGCCAGTGTGCTAGGACAATTATTAATGGTGATGCCATCTAATTTTGTTTTTAAGATATGTAATTCTCAAACTGTATTAATGACTGCTAGCTCAGTTTCAGGATTGTTACCTGGATTTTTCTCCTCAGTATTGTTATAGTATCTGTAAATGTACATATAGAGAGCATTCAAGTTGCAAAAGAAATTATAGAAAGTAAAATGAAAATCTCACAGAACATAGTACTCAGTGAGAGCCATGCAGTACCACTTACTAATTTGTAGGCAGCTGCATTTTTGCATTGGATAGCAGCACAAATCAACGTGCCTAATACATACATTGCATCATATTGTACAATTTTTAAATCAGGTTTGTATCATAAATCAAAACAAAAACACAACAGAAGTTCTAACGCAAGTAGTGTTGAAAGTTTTGACTTACGGAGCACAATCAAAGATGCTGTAGCAGAGCACTGTCCATAGAAATTCTTTGCTTTAACTGTGTATTTCCCAATGTCTTCCTCTTCTGCACTTTGAATTTCAAGTGTATATACATTTTGAAACGATTCACTCTCACACGTGATGAAACCACAATCTGAAATGCATAGTAATTGACATCTTTTATTGTAGATACATAGCAGGACTCCTCCTATTGAGAATCTGCAGATGCTTGCCAAAGAGTTTGTAGGGGTAGAGCAGTGATGTTAGCATGTACAAACCTTCCCTATTGGAAGTAGGGGACAACTTGATATCAACCCTTCTACCACTGGCACAAATTGAGTGCACTTCAGTGGCATATAGCTGGAAGCCCCTTTTCAAATGAAAGACCTATGTACTAAGCATATTTCCCATAGACACAAAACATTTAGTAAATAGGCCCCTAAGCTAGTTCAGCATGTGCATCATTCTAAAATATATTAACTAGCTAAGTGGACAAAATCATCTTGCTAGACAAAATGTCAGTTGAAATTTGTGTTTGATGTTCTTCAAAAGCATTTTTTAAAATTTCATGTTCAAACTACTGTGCCATCAGCATCTTCATGATAATAGGATGGACATATGTACAGTCACAATAGATCTTTTTGAAAGTGATGGAACTACTGCTGGTTGTCCATACCGATGTTCTTTGCTTACCATCCTAAATAAGCAAACAGTTCTGTATGTGCTTTTTTGATCTATATTTTCAGAGCTATATTTATCCCTAATGGATCTGAATACTGACTTATAACAATGATTAACTTGAGATTACATTTGGTCTCTTTCTATTGATATTAAGATGAATTTTAAAAGCCTGGCGTGCACATTAATTAGGGGATGTACGAATACGTTGGATTCGCATGCGCCGAGCGAATTTTAAAAGCTGTCCAGATACGTGCATATCTCCCATAGCTCGCACATCTCCAAAGATTTCAAAAAGGGGCAGGACATGGGCATGGTCTGGATGGGGCATGGGAGTTTCAGGGCATGAACCAGAGGTGTGCTTGTAAATACTCAGACGACCCAGCTTGTGCTGAGATCCCCTACCGCATACATTTACCTCTGCTATGGATGATGTGTAAGTTAAAAAATAAAGAAAACTAGGCAGATCTGTGGGGTTTTAACTGGGGGCAAACTGGGAGAACTGAAGGCTATTAAACTAAGCGGTGGTTTGGAGGAGCTATCCCTTAACTGGGCGAACTGGGGATGAACTGTTAGAACTGGGAATGGCATCGGCACTCGCCCTTTTTAAAATCCCCTGATACACGGAAGAAATGGGATTTGCATGGACATGCATGCACCCACTTAAAATTTGGCATGTGCGTGCAACCAGGCTATTTTATAACATGCGCGCATATGCTCGTGTATGTTATAAAATGGCCGCATATCTTGGTGCCCGCCAGCATGCGCAAACATATGTGCACCCGCACACCAGTTTGAAACTTACTGTCATTATGTGCAAAATTTAGATAATCATATTCCTCTCACTTTCCAAAGCATGCATTTAGTCTGTTTTAAGCCCGTGATTTGGCATATCAGTTATTCAGATGGATGTTTCCAAAGCATAAATCTATTGAATAAGAGGATATCATTTATGTTAAAGGATAAATTGTCACAGATTACTTACTGGTAGATTGTCTTTGAACCATTCAACCTCAGGAGATGGATCACCGGAAATTTCACAAGTGAAAATAACATTCTGACCTTCATTGATATTTTGAGATTTTGGTTGAATACTAAATGCTGTGCATTACACAGCGCTCTTTGCCAATTGTCATATCAAATTGGCATTTAATTATTCCTTGTTCAGTCTTACCCTCACAGGTAAGCACTCCTTCATCTTTATGGCTGACTTTTCTGATGGCTAAAGTGTGGTCATTCCCAGACACACCATATCTGTAATCTTCTGAATTATTTAATTCCATTCCATTGAGCACCCATTTCACTTGAGATACACCAGGAATGTTAGCTTTGAGAGTAACCGTCTGACCCTCTGAAACACTCAGCTGAGTAGAAGAGGCTTTAATTTCTGTATAAGAAGTTTTGGCTTCTTGAGAAATAAGTTCCTGTTTCAAAAACTCCTCCTTGACAACTGTTTTTCTTCGGAGGGTATTGCTGATTTCTTCTGTTCACTCAAGTCCTTAACTATAGAAAAGATAAAACCATATTACAATATTAAGTATTTGTGAGTAGGAAATATATTTGGCCTTTATTGTTTACTATGATGAAAAGATGTAGGGGCCAATATTCAGAAAAAAGTTGAGCTCCTAAATATAGGGTGGTGGTTAGGAACCTCTTTTAAATCTTAGGAGGGTAATTTTTTCAGTTGAAATTCATCTAAATTTAAGCCCCTAAACCTTATAGAGCTCCTAAATTTAGGACACCTAACTGGTGATTGCCCATGGGAAAAAAAGGGACAGGGGGGCGATAGTGAGCAGGCAGCCGCATCATGGCGGTACGTTTTTGCCCATTGCAGTTGCGGCCATGCTGTAAAATATTGCCCCCGTAGTGCCAATGAAATAGCTGTAGCTATTTCTGGAGCTAATGCAAGCGATAATGTGCGACACATTATCTCCCGCAGCGCTACAAAGCCCCTAACTTTCCTGAACCCCAGCCTAAACCCTGCCTAAACTCCTCCCCTTACCCGAATTTGAATTTTTAAACTCATGATGCAGTAATTATCACGATTTGAAAAATGATCCCCTAAGTTAGGATTCATTTTCAGCCAATTTAGGAATCTGTTTTCAGTTGAAAATTCAAATAAAGTTAGGATCCTAAAAGCCCTAAGTAAGGTGCCTCATTATGAAAATCAATGCTAAACTCCTAACTTTGTTTCCCTTAACTCTGCCCTTATAGTCACCTGCTTTTTAGGAGCCTAAATTTAGGACCCTAATGAAACTAGGACCTTAAATTTAGGAACTTGGTCCTAGTATATTTCCAAAAGGGTCAATTTAGGAGACTAACTCCAAAAGCTAAGCCTAAACCCTTTGAAAATTGGCCTCATAACAACCAGAACATAAGAAATTTCCATACTGGGTCAGACCAAGGGTCCATCAAGCCCAGCATCCTGTTTCCAACAGTGGCCGATCCAGGCAAGTACCAAAACATTAAGTAGATCCCATGCTACTGATGCCAATAATAGCAGTGGCTATTCTCTAAGATAACTTGATTAAAAGCAGTTAGTTAATGGATTTCTCCTCCAAGAACGTATCCAAACCTTTTTTAAATCCAGCTATACTAACTGCACTAAACACATCCTCTGGCAACAAATTCCAGAGCTTAATTGTGCGTTGAGTGAAAAATAATTCTCTCCAATTAGTTTTAAATGTGCTACTTGTTAACTTCATGGAGTGCCCCCTAGTCCTTCTAGTATCCGAAAGAGTAAATAATTGATTCACATCTACTCGTTCAAGACCTCTCCTGATTTTAAAGACCTCTATCATATGCCCCCTCAACCGTCTCTTCTCCAAATTGAACAGCCCTAACCTCTTCAGCCTTTCCTCATAGGGGAGATGTTCTATCCCCTTTATCATTTTGGTCGCCCTTGTCTTTACCTTCTCCATCGTAACTATATCTTTTTTGAGATGTGGTGACAGAATTGTACACAGCACTCAAGGTGCGGTCTCACCATGAAGCAATAGAGGCATTATGACATTTTCCGTTTTTTCATCATTCCCTTCCTAATAATTCCTAACATTCTGTTTGCTTTTTTAAATGCTGCAGCACACTGAGCCAACGATTTCAATGTATTATCTGCTATGACACTTAGATCTTTTTCCTGGGTGGTAGCTCCTAATATGGAACCTAACATCATGTAACTACAGCATGGATTATTTTTCCCAATATGCATCACCTTGCACTTGTCCACATTAAATTTCATCTGCCATTTGGATGCCCAATCTTCCAGTCTTGCAAGGGTCCTCCTACAATTTATCACAATCGCTTGTGATTAACTATTCTGAATAATTTTGTATCATTTGCAAATTTGATTACCTCATTTGTTGTATTCCTTTCCAGATCATTTATAAATATATTGAAAAGCACCGTCCAAGTACAGATCACTGAGGCACTCCTACTGTTTACCCTTTTCCAGAGAAAATTGACCATTTAATCCTACTCTCTGCTTTCTATCTTTTAACCAGTTTGTAATCCAGAAAAGGACACTGCCTCCTATCCCATGTTTTTTTAGTTTCCTTAGAAGCCTCTCATGAGGGACTTTGTGAAACGCCTTCTGAAATCCAAATACACTAAATCTACAGGCTCACCTTTATCCACATATTTATTAACCCCTTCAAAAAAATGAAGCAAATCTATGAGGCAAGACTTGCCTTGGGTAAATCTATGCTAACTGCATTCCATTAAACATATCTTTCTATATGCTCTGTGATTTTGATCTTTAGAATAGTTCCACTAGGGATGTGAATTGTTTTTTGACGATTTAAAAAAATCGTCAGATATTTTTTAAATCGTCAAAAATCGTTAGAGTCGCGATACAATACAAATTCCCCCGATTTATCGTAAAAAAATCGTTAAATCGGGCACGGGAATTATTTGGGGGGGAGGGCGGGGAAACCGGTACACCAAAACCAACTCCTAACCCACCCCGACCCTTTAAAACCAATCCCCTTACCCCCCCAAAATGTTAAATTACCTGGTGGTCCAGTGGGGGGGGGGGGGGGGGGGGGGGTGGTGATGTCCCGGCGCGATCACCCGCTCTCGGGCCATTGGTGCCAGTTTGGCTGCCACTAATATAAATGGTGCCGATGGCCCGATAAAAAAAAACCTCACCCGACCCTTTAAATCGACCCCTTTAGCCTCTCCCACCCTCCCGACCCCCCCCCAAACCTTTTAAAATTACCTGGTGGTCCGGGGGGGGGGCGCGGGGAGCGATCTCCCACTCTCGGGCCATCGGCTGCCACTCATAAAAATGGCGCCGATGGCCCTTTGCCCTTACCATGTGACAGGGTATCCGTGCCATTGGCCGGCCCTGTCACATGGTAGGAGCACTGGATGGCCGGCGCCAAAGATGGCGCCAGCCATCCAGTGCTCCTACCATGTGACAGGGGCCGGGAACGAGAGATCGCTCCCCGCGGCCCCCCTGGACCACCAGGTATGTATAAAAAGTTTGAGGGGGGTCGGGAGAGTGGGGGAGGCTAAGGGGGTAATTTTAAAAGGTCGGGGTGGGTTTTTTTTTTATCGGCGTGGGCCTCACTAAAAAAAATTAGTGATGTGAATTGGAATTGAAACCGATCCCAATTCACATCTTTAACGATCAGATTCCCCCCCCCCCCCCAGCTGAACCTGATCGTTAAAACGATCGGGCACACGATTCACATCCCTAGTTTCCACTACTTTTCCTGACACTGAAGTCAGGCTCACTGGTCTATAGTTTCATGGATCATCCCTGGCGCCCTTTTTAAATATTGGGATTACATTTGCCACCCTCCAGTCTTCAGGTGCAATGGATGATTTTAATGATAGGTTACAAATTTTAACTAATAGATCTGAAATTTCATTTTTGATTTTCTTTAGAACCTCGGGGTGCATACCATCCAGTCCAGGTGATTTGCTACTCTTTAGTTTGTCAATCTGGTCTACTACATCTTCCAGGGTCACAGTTATTTAATTCAGTTTATTTGAATCATCACCCTTGAAAACCATCTTCGGAACCAGTATCTCTCCAACATCCTCATTAGTAAACACAGAAGGAAAGAGTTCATTTAGGGGTAGATTGTAAAAGAAGCACACACATGTCCTTGTGCGTGTGGTTCCTGGTGCGCGCACATGGACACTCCAATTTTATAACATGCGTGAGCCGATGTATACATATTATAAAATCAATTGGCCGGTGGCGCATGTGTGTGTGACATGAGTAGGGGGGTGTATGAATTTTTGAATTATATGGGTGGCAACACAATCGGGTCTACTCCAGTTCTCTTCTAGTCCACTCCAATTAAGAAGTTTTCAATTTTTTTTACTTACTGCTCTGTTGAAGCAGAAGCAACTTGTGCACGCCAGCTTGGCTGCCAGCACGCACTTCCCCGGAATATGGTTAATGGCTGCTGTCCCAGCTGCCCTCCATCCCGCCCCGACTTGCCCTTTTTCAGGGCCTGGCACTTGTGTGCTTATCAGCAGTTACGCACATGCTGGGCCCTTTTGAAAATGCGCGCAGCGCACTTAGGGCCCAGCTACGCGAATGACTGCCGGCATTTGCGCGCATGGCCCTTTTAAAATCCGGCCTTTAATCTTTCTGCAAGTCCTTATTGTCCCTAAGATCCCCTTTAACCCCTCAGTCATTTAACGGTCCAACCAAATCCCTCACAGGTTTATTGCTTCGGATATATTTTTTAAAGATTTTATTATAAGTTTTTGCCTCTACAGCCAACTTCATTTCAATTCTCTCTTAGCCTGCCTTATCAATGTTTAACACTTAACTTGACAATGCTTATGCTTTTTCCTATTTTCTTGAGATGGATCCTTCTTCCAATTTCCAAGCCTCTTTCACCTCACCATTTAACCATGCCGGTAATCATTTTGCCTTCCTCCCACCTTTCTTAATGCATGGGAATACATTTGACTGTGCTTCTAAGATTGTATTTTTAAAACAATGTCCATGCCTGTTATACACTTTTAACCTTTGCAGCTGCACCTTTCAGTTTTTTTTTAACTATTTTCCTCATTTTATCAAAGTTTCCATTTGAAAATTTAGTGTTAGAGCGGTAGATCTACATACTAGTTCCAGTCAGTTCAAATTTGATTATGTTATGATCACTATTGCCAAGTGGTCCCACCACCGTTACCTCTCTCACCAAATCCTGCATTCCACTAAGAATTAAATCTAAATATCTCCCTCTCTCATTGGTTTCCTGAACCATTTGCTCCATGAAGCAGTCATTTATTCTATCCAGGAATTTTATGTCTCTGGCATGTCCTGATGTTACATTTACCCAGTCAGTATTGGGGTAATTGAAATCTCCCATTATTACTGCATTGCCAAATTGGTTAGCTTCCCATCTCTCGTAACATTTCATCATCTGTCTGATCATTTTGGCCAGGTGGACAATGGTGTACTCCTATCACTGTACTCTTACGAATCACACATGGGATTTCTACCCATATAGATTCTGAGCATTTAGTCTCTTGTATGATCTTTATCCTATTGGACTCTATACCCTCCCGGACATAAAGTGCTACACCCCCACCAAGTTGATCCTCCCTATCATTACCATATAATTTGACACCCCCACCAAGTTGATCCTCCCTATCATTGCCATATAATTTGACCCACCCCCACCAAGTTGATCCTCCCTATCATTGCCATATAATTTGTACCCTGAGATAGCACTGTCCCATTGGTTATTCTCCTTCCAACCAGGTCTCTGAGATGCCAATTATGTCTGTCTCATCATTCACTGCTGTAGCATTCTAACTCTCCCATCTTACTTCTTAGACTTATAGCATTGGCATATAGACATTTCAAAGTACGTTTTTGGTTTGTATAAACAACCTTCTTTTCAGTTGATATGGATAATTTGGGATTCTTTAGCTTAGGTGATTCTTTACTTATAGGCACATGGGCTACTTTTGAATTTATTGGAACCTCTCTATTGGGATGCCCTAACTCTCCTATTTCATTAGTATCCTTCAAAGATACATTACTCCGCGCCATGCACTGCTGAGGAACTGTCAGCTTTTCCCTTTGTTCTAGTTAAAAGCTGCTCTATCTCCGAAAGGATTGTGTACTCTTACTATGGGTTCTTCTGAAATTGGAACTATGACCCACTACAGAAAACTAAAATGGACTTTGCTATATATATATTTTTTTTTACTATGAAGAAAAGCTAAATGGCCTGTGTGACCTTCTTCTTGAAGTCTAAAAGCATCAGCTATGGAAAACTCAATGCTTCCACTTATTCACAGAGTGCAATCCATACAGTTACTTTCAAATACGCTATTTCATGTGGCATCTTAGAATTGAATGTGTTATTATGGTGTGGACATATTGGTCACATGGGCAGAGCTTTATGCAGCCATGGAAGTCATGTTTAACATGACTTGGGTTAGCTGCGAGTATCCTAAATAGCCTTAGTTCCTTGATGGAGAGGGAATAGGATATGGGTCAGACTGCAGAACTATTATTTGTAGTGGTGTTCTATGATGATAAGCTGCAACAAAAAAAATCAAACACTGTTGATATGGGCTTGTAGCTCAAAAGATTTGACAAACAAGCAAAAAGGGAAGGGCTAGGTTCAATAAGACTTACTATAAATTTATTTTAATAACAATGGATTCAGACTTTAAATGGGCTAAAAAACAGAAATTAAAGGAAAGAATTTAGAGCCACTGTAGAATATGATTTTATATAAGAAATTCTGCTGAACACTAGAATACTGGTTTTCTGAATTTGTTTTTCATGAAAACATTAATCGCCATTCAAATAGCAAGAATGACCAATAATCCTAGGGTTTTATTAGTGTGATTCATTGTTGTTCAGCTGCATGGTCTGAGCAACACCTGTGACAGATAGATTTGCACATAGGTACCCATATCAAAATTAGTAATTATTTTCAAATATTTGAAATGCAATAAAAATGTACCTTTATGGTTAACCTGCAACTTGAAGATGTAGATCCTGCAGAATTGGTTGCAGTGCATGAATATATCCCACTATCTGAGATATCTGTGTCATAAATTTCTAAGTGGAGTTTCCCCTTTTCTTCATATATTTCATATTTTCCCCCTTGCGTGAGAGCCTGTAAAAACATTTAAAAATGCTTTTACTACTGCAGCTTATTTCTAATTTTAGCAACATCATAATATAAGAAGAAAATGTACCTTTCCATCCTTAGTCCAGGGAAATAATCGGTAAAGGATCTCCGGTCACTTCAATTGTAAACCTGGCAAGAGAGTCTGAGGATACAGTCATATCATTCAAACCAGAAGTAATTGCTGGCTTTGAGGTTGTTTTTTGAATGGATTTTGCAGTTTCAATTTTGTTTGTCACTTGAGAATAAATATTTTTAAAAGCTTGACCAACAAATTGGAAGGTAGTTCTGGCAAACACCTCCCTCACTGATAACTTCACAGACATATTCTCCTTGATCAGCTTCTGTGATATCATGGATTTAAGTTCATAGGTACCATCAGCTGAATAATGTAAATGGTAGTGACTGTCTTCTTTAGTTTTTTGCCATCTTTGTACCATGCTATTTCTTGTACATTTAAAATGGTGCTTTCAGCTGCACAAATCAATTTTACTTTATCTTCACAAGCTTCCACTTTCAATGGGTGAGTTATCTTAGGAGGAGCAGCAGCTGATAATTCAATTCTTTCACCTGCAGTTGTGTCATCTCCTGCTGTAGATTTAGCTTTTGGGTGACTGCTAACAAGTTCTGGAGATTTTACTCTTCCAGATGATTTTGATGGCTCTGGAGATTTCACACGAGGCTCAGGAGACTTTACTCTAGGTGGTGATACAACTGTTTTTTCCATAATCCTTGCCCGTTTAATTGTCAAAGTAAAATGTGCTTCCTGTTTGCCATCAGGGTTCTCTACCAAAACTGTATAGCTTCCTTCGTCTGAAGGTTCAACAGAAGAAATCTCAAAGGAAGATTTGAATTTTGTTGTTGTAACTTGATAGCGCTTAGATGAAACAATAGCTTGACCTGCCCGTGACCAAGTTACTGTTGGTGCTGGATCACCATCAATGTCACAAGCAAATCTTGCAGACTCACCTTCTGACACAGTGAGAGATTGTGGTTTTGTTAAAATTTTGGCTGGTGTTGTGGTCTTAAATCTCTTGTGTACAAGCTTTTCTTCTACTGCCTTTGCTTCTGCAGTAATAGCTTTCTTTTCTTCAGTGATATATGAGACAGATTCTCTTGTCTCTGTCATCTTTGATTTGACTTCTTTTATTTCAGAACTAGCCTCAATTGCAGATGCTTTCTTAAATGAGGAAATGGCATAATCCTCTGTTTTTGTAATGTCAGGTAAAACATATCTTGGTATGTCTTCATCTTTTCGTCGCGATGTGTAGGCAGAATACTCTCCTCTTGCAACATCTAATGTTGCATAATCAGAGGCTTCTCCTTTGTAGTTAGTGCACAAAACACGATAAGTTCCACTGTCTTCAGGCTGGCAATCAAGAATTTCCAAGGTCAAAACACCGCTCATGTTAGTAAAGTGAATTTTTCCACTTTCTTGAATTTCAATGCCATTATGATACCATTTAATTTCAGGTGTTGGTTTTGACTGAACATTTAGAATAAATCTGGTATTTTGCCCAAAAGGCACACGGTGAGATCGCATTCTTAAAGTTACACGTGGAGAATGATCCAAACTAAAAGGCTGCTGACTCAAAACTTCATATTTTCTTTCTGATGTTTTCTGAGTTTTCAGTGCTGCCTTCATTGACTCATATCTGGAAAAGATGTCAAACCTAGCAGTCCTTTCAAATCTAGAGAGTGATCTTTCACTAGAAACAGGGCTAGGTGAGCGTGGACGGGTTCTTTCAGGTGTAGGGGATCTTCTCTCTGTTTCTTGTTCTACATGAGGTCGTGAATGGGGCCTAATTAACTCAGATACAGGTCGCATTAATTCTATGTAGGTTGGAGAAAGAGATCGTCTTCTGCCTAACAATCTAGAAACTGGGGAAGATGTTTTACGGACATGTTTAACTACTTCTTCAGCTTCTTTAAATTCTTCAACTTCTGATGTTATTTCAGTTACTTCTCTTTCTCTTCTTGTTCTCACTCTTGTCTTTTCTTCTTGTGCCATAAGCTCAAGTTCTCTTTTATATTCAGAAAGTCTTTGAGTTGTGGTAAATGGCCGAAGCAGTTCTTCATCTTCCCTTTCTTCCATTATTCTTTGTCTTTGTTTTGGTGGTTTATATACAGCCCTATCATGGCGTTGGCGAAGTTCTGAAAAGCTTGTTGCAGATTCAGACTTAGTTGGGATATGATAGCGTCTGTATTTCAGTTCTCTTTCACTCTCCTCTTCTCTGGTTACATGAGTCCCTGGTGAAGAGTAGCGAAGAGCAGACAGCTCAAACCGTGGAGGACTTCTGCTTGGAGGAGAAGCAGAAAAACCTAATTCAAGCTCTTCTTCAAGATGCATTCTTTCTTCTTCAACTCTTCTCATAGCCAGGTAATCATCAACAGGAAGGAGCAAACCATCATCTGAAATATCACTAAGTGAGCGCCTTCTTGGTCTGTAATAAAGTTCATAGTCCGGAGATGGTGAACGACGGCGAGCTGGCCTCACAATTTCAAGATCATCCTGAGAGAGTTTTGGTATGCGCCATTTAGGTTTGTACTGGTCAGAAATACGTGGCAGTGGCATTACATAGAACTGCTCCCATCTGGAGAGACGAATACGTTTTGGTCTTTTCTGAACAATTCGCTCAAGTGGCCCTGGCATTTCATATTGATCTCGTAACCTCCTATACCACTTCATCTCTGACATAGGTACAAACTGCTTAATGTGTTGATCTTCTTCAAGTGCAGTCACAGTATGTACACGAGGCTCTGGAATTTCATAAGGCATACGAAGTCGCTTTTCTTCCTTCCTCTTTGCTCCTCAATTTCAAATTCACCTTTTACAGTCTTTGTGCTTACTGCAGGCTTATAGAGGATAGCAGCTTCTCGTAGAGCTTGCTGAGCAACTGCTGTCAGTGAAACAGGTTCAACCCTAGCAAGAATTTCTGCCATTCTAAGTGTCTTGTCAATTTGTTTCTGCACATGCACATGGCGCTCTTCTTCACTTTTGTACTCATGCTTGACATATTTCAAGCGTTCTACTTTCAGATAAGCTTGGCAGCTTGTAGAACCAGCACTGTTTGTAGCTGTAACTCTATAATAACCTGAATCTTCTGGCAAGGTATCTCTGATATACAAAGCATAGTAATCAAGACCCTCATGAACAACTTCAATGGTAGGACCAAATGACAGAGGTTGACCATCTTTCTCCCATTTTAAAGTTGGAGTTGGTGTGCCAGAGACCCTTATTTCAAACCGGACACTCTGTCCTTCATGACAGTCAGCATTGGCTAGTAGTCTTTTGAACATTGGTCTTAATGTAATGTCTTCCACAGCTCGGTGTGGAGCTACAGTTAGCTTAGCTTTGCAGCTGTCTTCACCATATTTGTTCCGTGCCACAACTGTGTATTCAGCTTCATCTTCTGAAGTTAAATTATTGATGATAAGCTGATAGAGTCCCTTGTCAGATATAAATGTGTATTTCTTGTCATCATCACCTGGTTTGATTTTCTGACCTGATTTCAGCCATGTTACTCGAGGTTCTGGATGAACTGTTATAGTCACCCCAAACCTAATCTTTTCACCAATGTAGGCAGAACGGTTATATAATGGCAGAGTAAATTCTGGGGGTCTCTCTAGGAGTCTCATAGCATCCACTCTGCGTTTTACTTTCTTTACAGTCCTGCATCTATAATAGTCATGTACTTCTCTTACACCTTTAACAAACAGTTCAGCATAAGAGCTGTCTTCACCATAATCATTAACCACTTTGCACCTGTAAATACCATCATCTGATTTAGTAATGTCTTTGATGTAGATAGTTGCTAAACCTTCATGGAAGCTGATTTCATACTTCTCATTGTGTTCTAACTGCCGAATACCAAAGTACCAAGTTACCTGTGTAGACTGATCATAGTTGTCAATTTTACACACATATTTGACATGTCCTCCTTCTTCTGCAACAGCGTGCATTATCTGTCCAGTAACTGGACCAATTTCAATTGGTGCAACCTTAACCTTAGCTACAGTAACCCCTTTCTGAGATCTAATTGCACCGCCACATGATATGCGAGCTACTGACAAAACAAAATTCCATTCTTTCTTTATTAAGGTCTGATAATAGCGACGGTGTTTTAATGTTTTAATAACTTTTGTGCTCATACTTTCTATCTTCTGTTTTAGCCATGGGTGTTGAAGGGCTTCAGCAGCAGTCATTCGAGCCTTTCTTTCTTTTACTAACAATCGATCAACAAAATCCATTGCTTCAATGCTTATATCTCTGAATGCTTCATCATCAAAATTATATTCTGCACTGATAATATTATCAATAATCTGTTGATTTGTTTCAGCCATGAAAGGATTAAGACCACTTAAAAGTATGTACACGAGAATACCAAGTGACCACATGTCAGTGGCTGTACTGACCATGTCATGCTGATGCACTTCAGGTGCATAGTACTCAGGAGCAGTATACTGAATTCTAAAGTTATCCCCAGGCTTCAGTTGTCTAGCCTGACCAAATTCAATAAGTTTAATGACAGAACTTCTTCTTGTGTAGTAAATAATGTTTTCTGGTCTGATATCAAAGTGTCCAATGCTATGAGTATGTAAGAATTCAAGTGCTTCACAGATCTGATGTATGTAATTTATAATTTCTCTTTCACTAAGTTCAAATGCAGGTGTATTAATTCGCTCAAAGATGTCAATTCCAGATATAAACTCAAAAATCATAACTAATTCTTCCAGGCTTTCAAAAGATTCCTGGAGATATAAAATATTTCTGTGGCGTGCAATATTAAGGATAGAAATTTCTTTCTTTACCAGGACCTGATCAGCACCTTTGACTTTCACAAACTTAGCTAGATAAGCTTTCTTTGAAACATTTTCAACACAGCGATGAACAATTCCAAATTGTCCACGACCAAGTTCTTCAGCAATCATGAATTTTTCATGGAGCACTTTAGTAGAAGAGTGAGATGCTTTTACTTTGCTGATTTCTGTGGTCTCACAAACTTCATCATCGTAATTCAACATTCTTGTCTTATCTTCTTTTGTAACAATTGGTTCTGTAGGGTCAGATGGCTGACTCTGCCCAAACTTATTTTCTGCTATCACACGGAACTGGTAGCTTGTCTTACCAAATAGGTTAATTACAGTGTAGCGTGTCTCACGAGACTGAGCAACACGAATCCATCTTTCTGATGTAGTGGGACATTTCTCAATAATATAATTAGTGACTTTGCTTCCACCATCAGTAGCTGGAGGATTCCAAGTTAAGTTAACAGAATCTCTTGAAATATCACTGACTTTTAGTCCTCTTGGTTTGTCAGGGACATCAGCCACTTCTAGTTCAACTGTCTTTTGATCAATGCCAAATCTATTCTTGGCACAAACAACGTAGAAACCTGCATCTTTTCTATCCACTCCATTAGAGAAAACTAGAGATGTGAATGATCTTGTTACAATAACTTGATATTGCCCATTATTATCAATAAGATCTTGCCCCTTCTGCCATGTAATAACTGGAGTTGGCTTGCCACTGAAAGGAATTTTGATGCTGACCACTTCCCCTCGGAGTGCATGAACAGCTCCCATTCCTTCAAGATGTTTGGGCAAGTGAATCTTGGCAGGAACTGTATATGAAAACAGAAAATAATATCATTCTTAGTAATAATAAGAGTCTGACAACTAATCATTTTTAATATTTGCAAAGCAATATAAGGAAGAAATTACCTTCAACATCCAAAGAGGCAGTAGCAGACACAGCTCCTCCTTGGTTTGTGGCTCTAATTTGGTAGACTGTGGCATCATCTTCCGTTACATTTGTAATGACCAATTGGTAATATCCACCTTTAAATTCTTGTATCTTGACTTTTTCACCATCTGGCAAAATCTCTTTTCCTTGCCGGAACCATTTAACAACAGGTTTGGGATACCCAGTGACCTTGCAAACAAAGGTTGCATTGCCCTTATATTTCACATTTAAATTTCTCAATTCTTCCTTAAATTGTGGTGCACAAATTGCTATATCTGATTTTGGAATGATAGGTTCAGATGTTTCACTCCATTCACTTTCACCACCAAGATTTTCACATTTTACACGGAATTCATATTCAAGGCCTTCAATTAGACCTTGTACCGAGAACACAGTTTCATGGATTTCTTCTGTTGTAACAGCAATCCATTTATTCTGTTTCTTTTCACGTCTCTCAAGGTAGTAATTTCTGATCTTTGCACCTCCATCACTGGCAGGTGGTTTCCAGGACACCACACATGAATCCTTTGTAACAGCACTTACTATCGGCTGTCCTGGAGTGCCTGGTTTTTCTGAAATGAAATGAAAGTATTTAAAATGAGACAATATTATGTATAGTTAAAAACTGTACAGAGACATATAGTTAGTATAATACATACCAAATGGACTCTTGATGATAACAAGAGATGGAATCTCCAGTGCTTCGCTGATACCGTATAAATTCTGAGCAGAAACACGGAAATAATAGCCTGCATTTTCTGTCAAATTAATAATTCTGCAAGTTGTTCCTGAAATGGCTGAGGATACCAATTGCCACTGTTCACCTTCCTTAGCTTCTCGTTTCTCTACAATATAGTTTGTTATCATGGCACCTCCATCATCTTCTGGTACTTTCCAGCTGATTACTACGGAGTTTTTCAACAAAGCTTCAACAATAATGGGTCCTGTTGGCGTATCTGGTTTGTCTATAAAATTAAATATACAATATTTTAGAATTAAAATAAATGTTTTAGAGAATATTAGTGTAGAAAAAATACTGAAAATTTGTAAAAGTTACCTTGTATTTCCACATTGAGCACAGTGTCTACAGTGCCAAAAATGTTACTGAGCTGCACTTTGTATTTCCCAGCATGTGTTTTATGTTGTACATTCTTAATAACCAGATGTGTATAATTTTCTGTGGTCTCAATTGTAATATTTTCAGAAGTTTTCAGAAGTTTCTTGTCATGGAACCAAGTAATAGCAGGCACTGGACGACCAATGTACACAACATGGAGACGAAGGGTAGAGCCCACACCTGCAAAATATTTTTCTTTCAATGGGAAGCCAGGATGGAATTGTGGAGTAGCTTCTAAGAGCAGTTTGCCACTAGTTTCAATTTCTCCAGCATCATTGACTGCTACACAAGTATAAAGGCCTTCATCTTCTTGTTCTTCTGTTAGTATGGTCAGGGAATGATTACGACCATCAGAGGACATTTTGTATTTCCGACTCTGTGTTAGTTCCTTGCCAAAGCGGTACCATTTAATGTCAGGAAGAGGTCGTCCAATAATCTGGCATGTCAGCTTTCCAGGTTCACCCAGCTTAGTAGTAACATCCTTTATTTCTTGTCTTAAGCCTGGTGCTTCTCCAGCTGTAAGAAAAATTTAAAAAAATGTTCTATGTTTATTATTAAAGCATATCTTTAATTTGCATATTAATCCTTGACTATATCAGTTTAATAGCTTTTCTTGTCTTTATGCCAATTATTTGTTAATATTCTTTCTTTATTTTTTCTTGTACCTCCACCACTAGCCTGCTACATAACCTTCGCATTACTATGCCTGTTGGTGCTCCAATCACAGACAAGTACCAATCAAGAGGTAGATATCTATTCATGTCTTCTGGTGCCAAGGTGGCAGATGTTTCTCTAGCTTAAAATTCTTCTCTTGACCAGCCACTAGGATGCGTTGCATATCAGTGCTGCCTGCTTTTCCTCATCATTGAGTGGATCACCTCTACAATGCTTCTAGCTCTGACTGTGCCGAGAAGCAAGAGAATTGAATTCATTCCTGTCTGCTGGTTTTCTCTGTGGTAGCACAGAGCACTGACTACTGGGTCAATGGGTTGGTCCCCTGGCAGTTAATCCCATTAAAAAGTGACTTTACTATTTGTTATAGTGCAGAAATGAACTTTAATGCTACCTTTAACACAATTGACCATAATTTTACTTTTAACCTGTGAGAACATAAGATAAAAGGAAGCAAATCATCATAGTTTGCACTAGTATTAAATATTTATTATACAACACATGCTATAGTAACAAAACAAAAAAACTTACAAGTCAGTTTAGTCTTTACTGTCATAGCAGTTCTACGAGGTCTGCTGATTCCAGTTTCATTTTCAGCAAAAACTCTGAATTCATACTCTGCTGCCTCCAGTAAACCTCCCATTGTAAACTGTCTGTCCTTAAGACGCTCTTTATTGCACTTCTTCCATGCACTGTCTCCAGACTGACGGTATTCAATCCAATATCCAAGGATCTCTTTGCCACCATCACTTTCAGGGCGTTCCCACTGTATAGAAATACTATCCTTGGAGACAGAGGTGATCTCAATTTCTCCAGGCTGGCTTGGTTTATCTATAATATTTATAAAGATTAGTCATCAGATAATTGCTAATGATATCAAATATTTTCAAACTTGTTTAGAGTGCTTACAAAACTTAAGCTTATCTTCCATAGAAGCTTTGCTAAACTTTTATTTAAAATTTAGTACCACAAGTAAAATCTATGTTATGTATCTTACCAAAGGGATCTTTGCAGACAACTAGTTCAGAGGCTGGGCTTGCTTCACCGAGACCAATGTCATTTTGTGCAATGATACGGAACTGATATTCAGCATCTGGAACAAGTCCTGTCACAGTATACATTGTAGTTGTGATCTGAGTCTTGTTTTGTCTAACCCATTTGTCAGTGGTTGTTTCTTTGCGTTCAATGTAATAGCCAGTGATGCGAGATCCACCATCATCTCTAGGCCTGGACCATGATAAACTGACAGTACTCTTTGTAACATCAATTATTTCTGGTGGGTTAGATGGAGGTTCTGGAGGATCTGTATAAATAACATATGACAAATATTATATTTTCATGCGTAATTTTTAAAAGACAGCATTTGACAAGAGAAATATAACTTTTATTTTAAAATAATGAAAATATATACATACTCAAAGGTGTTTTTGGTATAACAGGTTCTTCTGATTTCAGAGGCCTACTAATACCAAACTGGTTTTCACTAGAAACACGGAAATGGTATTCAATATTTTCTTTTAGGCCTTTAACTACCAAGGACGTTCCCTTCACTCTGGAATCTACAGTATACCAAGCAGTTTTTGGTACTTCTCGTCTTTCAACAATGTAGCCAAATATGTCAGAGCCACCATCATCTGCAGGTGTTCTCCAGCTTACTCTTACAGAACGAGCTTGAATGTCATCATACTCTAAAGGTCCTTCTGGAGTATCTGGGCATCCAATTACTTTAACCTTGATATAAACAACCTTCTTGCCACACTTGTTTTCAAGCATCAGATCATATGTTCCAGAATCTTCTCTAGTTGCTTCCTTGATCACAAGTTCAGTATGTGTATCAGAAGTGGCAACCATTGCTCTCTTGCTAATGTCACAACCTTCTTTTGTCCATTTGCAAATTGGAATGGGTTTGCCCTTAATTGGTATTGGAATCCTAATAACTCCACCTTGTCTTACGATCAGGCCTTCCTGATATCTTTCATCTAGCTCATAATCAGGATATTCTATAAACAAAAAAGAAAACATATTTATCTTAGATTTTAAAAAAAATGTCCCCAATCAGTGAAAAATGACAAAAAGGCGGGTAGCACATTACAGACTAACCCAGGGATCCTCCAACTATGGCCCACAGATCAGATCCAGCTCGCTGGATCCTTTTTTTGGCCTGCCTTACTTTTTCCTTCCCATGACCAACAGAAGAGAAACTAGACAGATCTGTGCCCCTTTACAGAGCTGCTGGTAGCGACACCAGACCTCTCTAGTAGAAGAGCAAATCGGTCCCATGCCCCTGCACAAAGCTGCTGGAGGGAAGGGCAGGCCCTGCTGGTGGAAGAGAAATCAGCCAGACCTGTGCCCCAGCACACAACCGCTGGCAGGGAAGCCAGGGTGAGTGAAAGAGGGAAGGGAGGAGAGAGGTGGGTCAAAGTGAAAGGAAAGGAAATGAGAGGAAGGGATGAGAAAGAAGGAAATGAATGAGAGGGAAAGGAGAAGATTAGAGTTAAGGAGAGCAGAGGGAAGGGAGGAGAGAGATGGGAGAGGTGAGAAAGTAGGAAGGAGAGTCAGGCAAGAGAAAGGAGGGGAGGAGATAAGACTAACAGGCAAGAAGAAGGAGAGAGGGAACTGAGTGAGAGGGAAGGGAAGGGTGAGGAAAAGGTGCAGAATGAATGAGAGAAGATGGGAAGGGGGAAGGAGCCACATGTACACACACCCTATGCCTCGGGGGTGGGGGAGGCAGGACTGTTAATTTCTGAGAAATATTATTATTGACATAATAACATAGTAATGATGGAAGAAAGAACCAAATGTCCCTCCAGTCTTCCAAGCAAGCTTCTAGTAGTATCTGCTGCGCCGTGCAGGTTACCCCATGCTTAAGGGTAGTAACAAAAAGCATCAAGGCTTATCAGTTAAGGGTGGTAATCCCCATGCCTTCTATTAAGGGTAGTAATGTCCGCACTGAGCAGGTCACCCCCATGCACTGTTTTTTTCATTTCCATCCTCTAGCCTTTAGGGATCCACAGTATTTATCCCATGCCCCTTTAAATTATTTGATTGTGAAGAAATATTTCCTGATATTGGTTCTGAGTTGTTTCCCCCCCCCTGTAGTTTCATTATGTGACCCCTAGTTCTTCTGTTTCCAACAGAAAAGGTTTTGAAAATTGTACATCATTAAACCTTTCAGGTATCTGAAGGTCAGTATCATAGCTCCCTGCATCTCCTCTCTTCTAGGGCATACATATTTAGATCCTTTAGCCTCTCCTCATGTCTTGCGATGGAGACCCCACATCACTTTGGTCATTCTTCTCTGGACCACCCACCTCCATCCTGCCTCTATCCTTTCTGAGATAGTCTTCAGAACTGAAGACAGTATTCCAGATGAGGCCTCAAAGGACCTGTACAAGGGCATTATTATCTCTTTACTGGTTATTCCTTTCTCTATTCCACCCAGCATTCTTCTGGCTTTAGCTATTTGCCTTGTCACATAGCTTTGCCACTTTCAGATCACCAAAGCCCCTCTCTCGAAATGCTTTCTATCTGCTATATCTAAGGGAACCCTGCCTCTTCCATTTCCTAGCATTTCAAATCATCGGAAGGGCCAGACATGATCCCATCCTCCCCCCCTGACCCTCGGTGATCTGACATGCTCTATGTGGCCTTTCCCTTGAAAAGTTTGGGGGCTCCCTGGATTTATTGAGATATAACCTTTTGAGGACAAGTATCCACTTCATTAAATATTTGTTTCCTTCTCCATTTTATAATCCCTGTGAATGGAGCTCTTGTCCTCGAAAACACATGCCTCAGGGAATTGGTGGGTCTATAAGGTGCCACCGGCCTCTGTGTTTTTTGCTGTCACAGACTAACACAACTTTGGAAACTTCCTTCTACTGAAAAACTATAATATATATCTTACCAAGCATTTCTGTTACTTTAACTGTCCCTGGTACATCAGACGGTTCCCCAGGTCCACCAGCATTGCATGCTAAGACACGGAATCTATATTCAGCACCTTGTGGTAGATGTGTAAGAGTGTATTCACAAATCTTAGTTGGAGTGGTATTACATTTAGTCCATTCATACTGATCAACTTTTTGCATTTCAATCAAATAACCAGTGACTTTAGATCCTCCTTCTTCTTCTGGTGGACTCCAGGCCAGTGAAACAGAAGTTCTTGTAGTATCTGTAACCCTTGGATTCTGAGGCTTGCCTGGAGGAGCTGAAATAAACACCAGGATGAAATATTAAATGTATTTTAAATTTGTTTTAATTTTTTTAACATGTTAAAAGTTTAAATCATAGAGGACAATAAAATCTACATTATAAAGTACCTGGATTATCTATACAATTCTTAGCTTATAAGAAAATAAGTTTTGCCATACTGGGTCAGACCAAAAGTCCATTAAGCCTAGTATCCTGTTTCCAACTGTGGCAAATCCAAGACACAAGTATCTGGCAGGATCCCATAAGATTGATAGATTCCAAGCTGCTTATCCCAGGAATAAGCAGTAGATTTCCCCAAGTCCACCCTTAATATTGGTTTATGGACTTTTCTTTCAGGAATTTGTCCAAACCTTTTTAAAACCCACCTACACTAACCGCTTTTACCACATCCTCTGGCAATGAACTCCAGACTTTAATTATATATTGAGTAAAAAATATTTTTCCTATTTGTCTTAAATGTATTACCTGGTAACTTCATTGAATGTCCCCTAGTCTTTGTACTTTCTGAGAGTAAACAATTGATTCGAGTTTACCGGTTCCATTCATTATTTTATAGACCTCTATCATATCTCCCTCAGCTGTCTCTCTCCAAACTGAACAACCCTAGCCTCTTTAGCTTTTCCTCATAAGGGATTTGTTCCATCCTCTTTATCATTTTGTTCATCCTTCTCTGTACGTTTTCTAATTCCACCATATCTTTTTTGAGATGCAGTGATCAAAACTGCATACAATACTCAAGGTGCAGTTGTATCATGGAGAGATACAGGGGCATTGTGATTTTCACTATTTTATTCTCCATTCCCTTCCTAATTATTCCTAATATATTATTTGTTTTCTTGGCTGAGCCACACATTGAGCAGTGGATTTCAACATATTATTTGAGTACTGACTCCCATTGTGGCACTTTGCACTGTGTAGCTATAATTTGGGTTTCTCTTCCCTACATGCATCACTTGTTCACTTTAAATGTCATCTGTCATTTGGATGGCGAGTCTCCTAGTCTCAGAAGGTCCTCTTATAATTTCTCATAATCCTCTTGTGATTTAACAACTTTGAATAATTTTGTATCATCAGCAAATTTGATCACCTCACTCGTTGTTCCCATCTCTAGGTCACTAAGTAACACAGTTACTGAATTATAACATTTATGTCCATCACTAAAGCTAGGATGACTCACTTTGCTTTGCAGTTGTACCCACCAGATATGCAAGAATCACAAGTCAGTTTATAATTATTCAAAAATTCAGGGAGACTTGACATATATAGTACTAGCCAACCATCTGTCTAAAAACAAAATATAATAAAAAAAAAAAGAAACTGAAAAAGTTATCTGTTTTATCTCTGTATGTATTTAAATTACTCAATTATATTTTTTGAGATTTAATCTCTAAAAAGTGTATATGTAAAATTTGTATCAGAGAGAACTACATCAATTAATATTTATGTACAGAATACAATCAAAGTCATTTACCAATTGGATCCATGGCAACTGCAGGTTTAGAAGGACGACTTGGTTTACCATCACCTCTTGCATTTATGGCTGTGACACGATGCTCATATTCTAGACCTTCAACAAGTCCAGTGGAGCGATAACGGGTCATAGTCACTGGTACTTTGTTTGCACGAACCCATCTCTCTGCTCTAACTTCTTTGCGTTCCACAATATAACCAATGATCTGTGAACCACCATCATCTTCTGGTGGATGCCAAGTAAGTGTCATGCCATCACGAGACATATCAAACACCTGTAGAGTATCCGGAGGACCTGGGATATCTGTAACAAATATTGGAGTAGATCATTAGAAATGACAATGGAAACTAGAAGTGTATTTGCACTTGAAGGCCTAGTACTTTTGAAAATTTAATCTAACATGAACTGTACATATGTTTGTGAAAAAGTTTCCCACAGACATATATATATTGCATTTTTACAGTACTGCACTAATGATGTAAAAAATCATAAGCAACAATAATTTTAATACTTATTTTACATGATTTAATAAGGATGATGCATTATCTGACTCATACTTCATATTGTCTATTTAATATGTCTTATACTCTTTCTGGTATATTTTAAATATGTTTCTTGTAGAATATTATTTTTCTGTCCTCAGTAGTGATCCACATATCGAAATCACTGGAAATATCCCTTGAATTTTGTGATCCACAATCTAAGAACTGCTGATCTGAAGTCAACTGTGGTTTTTTTTTTTTTTGTAAAATGCTCCATCCTTTCCTGTTAACTATATAATTTGCAAGGGAATTTCAATACTACTTTTTGTCTAGTATTTAGTTATTGACAGGGTTTATAAAAATCAGATTTAAAAGCTTATTTATAACATATATATAAGATATTGAAACAGTTTAAAACAAAATGTGATATTCTGGCCTGTGTATTTCAAATTTATTGAGAGATTTTTTTAAAGTGAAACATTCAGTTCATTTGTTTATTAATTAGTAGATAGTTAAAAAAAATTAGAAACAAACAGGTCACTAGTATGAGGTGCTGTGGATTCAAAGGATAAGAATAGTATAAATCAGTGGTATTCCCTCATAGATTTGCTTACACAGTATCTCAATTGTATGCAAATCTATTTCATGTATGTTCATGAGGAATATCTCATGGCCTGTTTGTGGCCCTTGAGAGCTGGGAGTGAATACTACTTGTATTAAATAGTTCAGTAACACAGAACAATATGTATTTGGAAAAAAGCAGAATACCAAATGTTTGGAAATATATAAATAATTGTTCCACATTTATATATGTCTGTGTGAGAAACTGAGAAAAAAAAACTCACTGATGAGACTCCTGCATTCTACAATCTCAGACTGTAAGTATGATCCAATTCCAAAGCGATTTGTAGCAGCTACACGGAACACATATTCAGAGCCTTCAATAAGTCTTGTGTATTTAAATGTTGTTCTAGTTACTGATTCAGACACTGGAAGCCATCCAGGACGATGAGCATCTCGTTGTTCTGCCACATAACCACTAATTGTAGCCCCACCATCCATCTCAGGTGGTTCCCAGGAAATTGTTACAGAAGTGGCATCAATTTCATCAATTCTGATGGGCCCAGTAGGTGGTCCAGGTTTATCTATATGAAAATATAAATGAATTAGATGAAACAATGACTTATGCAAACTTTTCTGTTGATGATAGGAATGTCCTAGTAATGAAACCTTACCAAGAATAATAACTTTTATTGTTTCAGTAGCTGTTCCAGATGTATTCTTAAGTTCAAGCATATATTCACCAGTATCATGTATTGTAGTTTCACGCACACTTAATTTGGTTAGTTTAGTAGTGGTTTCAATCTTGATGCGTTCAGTTTCTCTCAATTTAGAACCAGCAAAGAACCAAGAAACAGCTGGAGGTGGTCGGCCACTAATTGGAATAGTCAACTCTATGGGTTTGCCAGCTGGTACGTGTACGGTCTTTTGGGGTATTCCAGCTAGATCAATTGAAGGTACCCCTGTATAAAGAAACAAATACACATCATATTTGTATAATTACAACCAAGATAAACCATATTTCCCAAGCACATCTCTATCTGCACTGGTTACCAGTCGAGCTGTGTGTTCAATATAAAGCCTTGATCTTGCCCCATAGGCTTCTTGATGAGAATCTTATTCCATGGTTTAATGGTATTTTACACATCCAGTTTGTATTCTCCGGTCCATGAATACAATTTTTTTTTAGAGATTCCATCTATAAGGTTCGTGTGTCTTTGTGCAGCTTGAGACCAAGCTTTTTCAGTAGCTGGCCCAACTATCTGCAACACTTTGCCCGAGCAATTGCGAATGTTGACATGTATAAAACCCTTTAAGAAGGCTTTAAAGATATCTCTTTACTCAAGCTCTTTAGCCAATTTGTTTCCAGTGACTATCTAGTAACTCTAAATTAAATGCAGGACTTTATATTAATGCAATTATGCCTGTCTTAATTTTACTGTTGTAATAATTATGTTATTTTTTGTTTTGTTTATGTTTACACGTACCTTTGCGATCTTGTACAGTCACAGCTGTGACAATCTCTCTTGGTTCTGACACCCCCTTCAGATTTTGTGCTCTGACTCTAAACAAGTACTGTTCACCTTCATTGAGTGAGATGATAGTGTGATCAAAGACAGTGGGTTTTAGTGTTGCAACTTTCATCCATTTTTCTGTGCCAGCTTTGCAGGCTTCAATAACATAGCCAGTAAGCCTGCTGCCACCATCATGCAGAGGTTTCTCCCAGGCAAGTGATACGGTTGATTTGGTAGTATCTACCACGTCCAGCTTCTGTGGTACCATGGGAACCTCTGACACCAAAACTGCATCAGATGTTTCACAAGGTTCACCAATACCATAAATATTTTCTGGCAGTACTCTAAAGTAATACATAGTCCCTTCTATAAGTCCACTTATTCTGTAAAGGGTCTTGCTACACTTGGTAGTTACTGTTTTAAATGCTCTCATAGCAGCTTCACGCCTCTCAATTATATAGTTGTTGACTGGAGCTCCACCATCAATAACAGGAACATCCCAGGTAATTGTCACTGAATCTTTAGTCACCTCCTTTACATTCACAGAGGCAGATGGACCAGGTGTATCTGAAAAAAAGATTACCTTTATTTTTTCTAGATCTTATAAGAAAACAAAAATAAATTAAGAAAATTTCAGAATTTTACATACCAAATACTTTGACAAGTATAGATGCTGATTTTTTGCCAGACTGATTTTCAGCTTCTATTGTATACCTGCCAGCATCATACCGATTAACCTTATCAACCACAAGCAATGTGTAGCTGTCTGTTGTGTCAATAATACCACGACTTGCAAGATCAACTCCATGTTTGTTCCATGTGATTACTGGAGTAGGTCTTCCTGAGACAGACACCATGAGGCGTAATGAACCACCAGCTCTAACTGTAACAGTTTTCTTTAGATCATCAGCAAGCTCAAGATCTGGTATTTCTAAAAAAAAAAAAAAAAAAAAAGAATTCATAAAATATATATATATATATATATATATATATTGCTTGAAAGTAAATATTGATACAAAATTCAGAATGCTCTCATTACCTAGTCTTTCCACAGATTCAATTGCAGCAGATGATTCACTATATTCACTCAAGCCATTGACATTAACAGCAGCAACTCTGAAGTAGTATTTCTGGCCAGTTTTTAGGGCTGTTAAAGTATATTCAGGGTTTCTAAGAGTAGCACTAGTGTGTGGCCTATACCACTGTTCAGTGCCTTCTTCTTTCGTTTCAAGGACATAGCCTGTGATGTCAGTACCACCATCATACATTGGTTTGGTCCACGCTAAGCTAATACTGTGCTTGGTCGTATCCACAACTCTTGGAGCAGAAGGTGCAGCAGGAGTATCTTAAAAAAATGGAAAAAAAAAGAAAGCATGACCCACCTATCCATATTTGTACAGGCTTGATATACATCTTTAGAAATTGTTTATGATATTTTACTATTTTAAAAATATATTGAAATATATGTTGTATTACATATCATTATAATGCCTATTCCCACCTCCTCTTCTAGCTGTAGCATTATGGTGGCAGTGTTTTGGGAGTCATAGGTTAACTCCAAACTGCCCAGTAAATGCCACTGATGAACAATGCCAGATTCATGCTTCTGTTCTGTGAATGTTATCTCTGCAGCATTCTTATACCCAGTCAGCATGAGAAGAAAAGGAGCTTCAGAATCAGAACATAATATCTGGCAACATTAAGAGTGTTTTTAATGATTGGTATCCAGTCTTGTTTTCAAATTTGTAATGTATATAATGGCAGTACTCAGTGCTACCACAGAGCATGATTATTATTTTTACTTTAGCATTTATATGACTCTAAACCAGGGCACTATATAACAAATTTCGACAGGCAGAAGACCTTGTCTAAAAGTTATTCAGTCTAAATGGATAGCTGAGGACATGGTAGATAAAGTGACATACTTAAGGACACAAGGAATGTCAGTAGGAGAAACAGGATTTGAACCTTGGTTCTTAGGCCATTACTCTAACTAGTAAGCTACCTCTTCTCAGAAAAATCTGAATTTTTCTGATTCTTAACTTGTCAAGCGATATTAAGAAAACTCACATGATGGCTCTTTGCAGAGGATATACTGAGAAGAATCACTAGGTTCACTGTTGCCAGCAGCATTTACTGCACTAACACGGAACTGGTATTCACTTCCTTCTAGCAAACCAGTAATTTTCAGTCTTGTGTCATATACAGTAAAATCTTTGTTGACTCGTGTCCAACGCACACTCTTCTTTTCACGTTTGTCTACAAGATAGGTTCTAATTTCGCTACCGCCATCTGATTCTGGTTTAAGCCACTCAACGATAACATGTTCCTTGCCCACAATTACTGCCTCTGGTTGACCAGGTGGTGATGGAATGGCTGTTAAAAGGCAAAAAATAAATTATCAGTATAAAATGACAAAAAAACTTTCCAAATTCGGAATCACAATTGAAGGAAACTGAACACTTACTGAAATAGTTTCTTGCAACGATAGGCTCTGATTCAATTCCAACACCGGCTCCATATTTGTTCACAGCTCTGACACGGAATATATATTCATTATTCTTAATGAGTCTTGTGACAACACAAGACAGTGTTTGACATTCAGCATCCACAATAGCCCAGTTCAGCCTGCTAGTCTCACGTCGCTCTACAAAATAATGAGTGATTGCTGCACCTCCGTCTTCCAGAGGAATATTCCATGCTAAAGTGCACTTTTCCTCTGTTACTCTGCTGACAGTAATTTTACCTTCACATGGCCCAGGTGAATCTGAAAAAGAGTGATTACATTTAACAAAATTGTTAACTTTTGTGTTAGCACTGAGAAATATGAGAAATGGAAATCACATGGTGAGGAACACTTACCAAGTACTTTGACAAAGACAGATACTGTTTTTACTCCACTAGCATTTTTAACTGTTAAAGTATATTTTCCAGTGTCGCTTCTGTCACAGTATTTGACAATGGCAATGGCACGCTTGTTTGTATATTGCAAAGAAATCTTTTCACAAAGCTCTAATTCTTTGTCTCCCTTGGACCAGAAGACCTTTGGTTCTGGCTTGCCACCAATTGCTGCATCAAGAACAAGATCAGATCCAGCTCTAATGGTTACAACATCTCCTTGTAACCTATAGTCAAGCTCAGCTTTTGGTGGTGCTGTAAAACAAATGGAACAGAAATAAAAACATAGTTTTAGTGCTGAACAGATACAGAGGATAGAAAATTTTTTTCTTGAACCTCATATTAAGTATACGTACAATATTCATCTTTACAAGTGACTGGACCTGTAGATTCTGATGGAGCACTAATTACGCCAATGGCATTCTTAGCCAGTACACGGAATTCATAGATTTCTTCTTCACTTAGAGCTGTCACAGTAAAGTAAGTCTCCGAAACTATGGTGTAGTTGCATTTCAGCCAACGTCCATCTCCAGTCTCATTGTATGGCTTGCGTTCTATGATATATCCAATAACTTTGCTGCCGCCATCATAAAGTGGTACAGACCAACTCAATGATACTGTAGATCTGCTGACATCTGTCACCTCTGGTCTTCCTGGAGGGTCTGTAAATGAAAAACATAGAAATAAAATGCTAGTTCTATTTTCTTTTAAGAAATAATAAAAGCTTTTAAAAATATACCACATTTTTTTTTCCAGGATTTTGTGTACAAAATATGACATGCTCACAAATTTGGCATATGTCTTACATTCTCATAAAGACTATTGATTGTCTTGTTAGGTTCTCAGAACTAAACATAACCAAAGAACTTCAGTAAGCAGAAGAATAAATTGTTAGAGTAATTATATAGCTTATTACAAACTCTCAAGAAATAATTTTGCAACACAAGGCATATACGTAGAAGTTAGTAGTAGCAGTGCTGTTGGAAATACAAATGAATATGATGCGGATAAAATTAATTGAGGAATTTGAAATAACTTGGAATTGGTGTCTGCTCTTTTATAACAGGGACAGACACAACATTTTTGGCCTCCTACTTCATGTAACCCCCTCCTAGAAATTCACGCATACTCGTAACTCACAGCACTCTTTGATATGCATAATATGGCTTAATATGGCTGCAGCTTTACTAGATGACCTGACAAGGGACTCTAACTGGGCACTTGAGCTGGGTCTATGCTCCCTTCCTCCTCCTGGAAGGAGATGCCATCTGAAGGAGATGACAGCTGCCTTCACAGAAGCCATCCAAAGTTCATCCCTATCAGCAAGGCCTTCTGCAATAGCTGCATCAGCAGCAATGCCAAGGCCTGCTGCAATTTGCAAGGTCTTGAGTGAAGCATCTTCTCAGGCCATACGAGGCAGGCTGTTGCATTCCAGCAAGACTGCTGATCCTCATCTGTGGGCTTTGGCTGCACCAGGTATGAATCTGGACACTTTCACCAGGCTCTGTTTACACTCAAACCATTCCAAGAGGAAAACTGGTTCTTACCTGCTAATTTTCGTTCCTGTTATACCACAGATAAGTCCAGACTAGTGGGTTGTGCATTCCTACCACCAGATGGAGTCAGAGAACAAAATCTTTGGGCACTGCTACATAACTGAGAGTGCCACCTGCAGTCCCTCAGTATTGGCCTGTACCCAAGCCCAAACAACTAAGCTTACTATAGGACGAAGGAGGTTGGAACCCAAAACACACAGCCAACCCCACGCCCGTAACAGAGAAAACAATAAATCACTAGACCACCTCAGAACCTGCTCCTTCAAGAGCATCTGCTATAGAACAAAATTATTTCTTCATGAAAATATCACTTCTCAAGGTAGTCTTTCGGAATTTGAAATGGGGGTGGGCCTCTGGACTGATCTGTGGTATTACAGGAATGAAAATTAGCAGGTAAGAACCAATTTTCCTTTCCTGAACATACCCAGATCAGTCCAGACCAGTGGGATATACCCAAGCCACACTACACTGGGCAGGAACCCGAAATACCCGCTTGCAGAACACCCTCACCAAAGGATGATTCATCGTGCGCCCTAACATCCATGCGATAATGCTTGGTGGAAGTGTGAAGGGAGGACCAAACCGCCGGTCTGCAGATTTCCTGTGGCAACAGAGCTGACACTCAGACCAGGAGGTAGCCTGGGCCCAAGTGGAATGAGCTCTCAGACCCAAGGGCACCTGAAGATTTAGAGGATAGGACTGATAAAGTGGAGCAGGCAGTAGCAAATTTGAACCCTGTGGTTAAAAAATCTGCAGGCCACTAGCATATCTTCCATTAAAGATAATATGGTACTATATAGTAGAATTGAATTGTTAGAGAAGGAAGTGAGGTCACTTAACCTTCGTTTATTACATTTTCCAATTTCTAGGTTAATGTCTGACATTGAATTGTTTAAGAAATATGTAGCTGAAATACTTTCTTATGAGGTGGAGAAAATCCCCAATATTTCCAAAATGTATTATCTGCCTAAAAGAATAACGTTGCAAGCCCGTGAGGGTGGTATTGACCTTTTAGAAAGTCCAGGGGTCTCAACTTTTTTAGAGGACTTGCTGGACAATATAGCATCTAGAGCTACAATGCTTGTTACTTTATCATTAAAAAGGATAAAGACCTGTTCTTTGCTAAATATTTCCAAAATAAAAATTTTGATTTTTGTGGTCAAAAGATACAGGTCTTTCCTGATGTTTCCCATGCAACTCAAGCAAGGCGAAAACCTTTTTTTTTTTTTTTTTATCTTTGAAGCAAGTAGTTCTAGATATGGGAGCTACCTTTTTCTTGAAATTTCCATGTAAGTGTCAAATCATGTATCAAACTAATAAATTTGTTTTTCATAATCCGTCACACTTGGAAAGTTTTCTTAGGGATAAGTCTCAGAATATTTAGTTAAGGTTTAAGGATAGGGTTGTATAATGTATTAATGACACATGCTTTGAACTGTACACCTCAACCTCCCCTAGATGTGGGCTAGATGTCCAGATGTTTTGTTTAGAAATAAACATAATGTCTGAATGAATGACTTTTTGATTTGTTATCTGGGTTACCTGATTGTATCATTTATTTGTAAATGTTATAATTGAATAAACATTAAATTATAGAAAAAAAATGAAGGTTTCCTATCCTCCGGAAGTCGGTTGCCTTTGGACTCCCCCAGTAATTTTACCAATTGGTCCAGATCCTCCCCGAAGAGAAGCTTGCCCTTAAAGGGGAGGTTACAGAGTTGAGACTTGGAAGACAAATCTGCAGACCAATTCCGCAACCAGATGAGTCTACGAGCCAAGACAACGGACACCATACTACGCGCCGAGGTCCAAACAAAGTCATACAATGCATCTGCGACATAGGCAACACCTGCCTCCAATCGTGCGGTGGCACTCGGAGCTACGGACACCTCCTGGACCCAACAAAGGCAGGCTCTCTGCATGAGGCTGGCACAAATCGCCGCCCTGAGACTCAGCGCAGAGACCACAAAAACTCGCTTAAGGTGTATCTCCAGCTTGCGGTCCTGTATGTCCTTCAGCGCAGCAGCTCTGGCCACAGGAATGGTGGTCATCTTAGTCACGGCAGACACTACCGCATCCATCTTCGGTACCTTCAGAAGATCCAATACATCTTGCGACAGGGGGTAAAGTTTCGTCATGGCTCTACCTAATTTCAAACCAGAATCTGGTGAGTCCCACTCCTGGGTCACCAGCTTGCAGACCTTTTTAGGCAATGGGAAGGAAGTCGTCGGTCCCCGAATCCCATCCATGTTTGGGTTAACTCCTTTGCTGTCAGACTCTTCCTGCGAAACCTTGATCCCCAGGACCTTCAAGATCTGGGGAATGAGAGGCCGGAGCTCCTCCCACTTAAATACGCTGGGATCATCACCCTCTAAGGGTGGGAAGTCATCTGGGTCCGGGTCGTCCTGGTTCCCATCACCCATATCATGGGTGAGTCCCGGATCCTGATCTATTCCGGAGCCCGAGGGATCCCCAAGTGGGACTGGCAACCTATCCTCGACTTGGGCCCCCTGTCGAGTCCCTGAAGGTTGTTGGAGGTCCGCGTGCCTCGTGGATATCCGCTTAGGTGGAGGCTCCGCCAAAACATCTGGCCGTGCTGTTCTCTTCAGGATCGCTTGTTTCCTAGCCAGGATCGCCTGGTGCAGCAGCAGCACAAACGCAGGACAGAACTCCCCCGAGTCTGCACCCACCTCAGCCCAGGGTCATCCCCAAAGGTGGAAATCTGCTCCATCGGGGATAGAATGGGAGGGGCGTCCTCCTCCCGCAACACCCGCCGCAAGCCAACATCCCCCGCTGAGGAGGACCATGGCCCGGAGGAATGGAGCCCTTGTCTGCCTGATGTATGCCCCGAGGAAGTTCCCTCCTGCCCTGTGGAACAGGCAGAACAGAGGGAACTAGCATCTAGGGCATGCCCTGGCATGCCGCATGCACGACAGGCCCCCATTTTGGGTCGGGGTGCCATAATCCAGACCGAGCAGCCATGTGGTTGTCAGTAAAAAAGAAAAAAATCAAGTCGGGAAACCTTTGCACGGTTGCAGGAGCTAAAAATAGCAAACTCCCTGCAGGCGAGAAAACTGCTCTGAGGAGAGCTGCCGGCGCGAAAAAACACGGCCTATCACTCGCGTGAAGACCTTCCCTCCCCCCCTCGCCGACCTACCCGGAGCCCTGGGCCATCATCGAGACCCGTGGGGTCGAGATCCCCACTCTGACTGGCCTGCCGATGAAATGGCACGGCCTGTCCCGTACCCAGACCAGACTCCACCTACCTTGAAGAGGATCTGTTCAGTTTCTTATTTTTTTTTAAACCTTTTTTTTTTTTCAAGAAAAATTTAAACAGGAACTCCTGCGGCCTGAGGAAAGGAGTGAGGGGAGCCTCTTCAGTGGTTGAGGGAACCAGGAGCCCCTGGCTGTCGAAGCCATTGGACCGTTGCGGGCGAGACTCAGGCAGGGGTATCTGGCTTCAACTGAGGGATGGCCCACGAAGGTGCCTAGCACCTCAGGAAGCTATACAGCTAACTACTCACTAGTCTAACTTAGGAAAAAACTTTCCCTAATACTTTTTTTTTTTTAAACTAACTAACAGACTGCAGTTTGCATCTCTACCATCTGATGGAGTTAGAGAAATACTGAGGGACTGTAGGTGGCACTCTCGGTTATGTAGCAGTGCCAAATGTTTTGTTCTCTGACTCCATCTGCTGGTAGGAATGCACAACCCACTAGTCTGGACTGATCTGGGTATGTCCAGGAAGAAGTGTTGTCACAAGCCAGAATTCTATTCATAGCCTATCCCATGCAACCTCATTAAGCTTCTCTCTCCCATTCTACCTTTCCAGGCTCAAGCACCCTAATATGACACAGCAATTGTTCAGAATAACAATATTCTGTAGCATCACATGACCATCCACCTCCAGAAACAAAATTGGTTAAGGAGTTCCATGTGTCATCACAGATAAATCCGCACTGACTCTAGAGGTTATGTGGACAGAAGAGAGAGCTGCTGCGAGGCAGAAGATGAAGGGGAAGAGACCAGGCGCCTTAAATCTTCCGCTCACTCTGCCTTCTACTGGGCCCATGGCTGGCTAATAAGAATAGATCACACCGGCCATGGGTGCATGTCACTGTGGTAGCCATGGCCGCATGGCATGCTGGGCCTGATACTGCTCAGGAGAAGATGGGCCACTGTACCACCTGTGGCTGGGAACAAAGACAGAGGGGAAAAATCTCTCCTCCTTCCCCCCATCTTCAGTCATCTAGTGAGTCCAGCGACCCTCTAGGATCGAGCCGCGGGTGCTCCATTATTGGTGGTATATGCACACTTTGGCACAGCAGCCTCCCATATCTGATTACAGAATAGTAAAAGAATGAATCACCCTACTAATAGTGTACAGTGTGACCACAGGCAACAACAGAAGATGGAAATTAGCAAACAAAATTGAAAGCAATAAGAATAAAATTAACTGATCCTTCCTATCTAACCTCAAAAGCAGGTAACCTTGGTTACAAAGGCTGCTATCATCATCAGCATTACCAGTGAGATTAAAATTGGAATATTTCTTAACATTATTATTTTTTTTTTTTTAATTGCTGCTGCTTTATCAGCCAGGGCTGTAATGACACAGAATTTCTATGTTAGATGCAAATGCTATATCTTTGTGTCAACTTGAGAAAAATGTTTAAAGAAAACTATTACAAAAAATAAGTATAAATGCAAGAAGGGAGAAAAGAACAGCTTTTAGAATTTTCTGTAAAAACCTTCAGATTTTCAAAAGTGAAATTCAGCAATAAATTAAGAAAACTAAGGGGTAGATTTTAAAAGGGTTACGCACAAAAGGTACGCACGTAACCCTTTTAAAACGCCCCTGCACACGCCGAGCCTATTTTGCATAGGCTCGGCAGCGCACGCAAGCCCCGGGACGCACGTTAAGTCCCGGGGCTTCGCTAGGGGGGCGTGTTGGGGGCATGGTGCCGGCCCAGGGGTGTTCCGGGGGCACGGCCAAGGCCTTCGGAACAGCCCTTGGGTGGGGAGATGGTGCGCCAGTAGCCCGCTGGCATGCGCGAGTTAAACTTTTACAACAACGGTAAGGGGGGGTTTAGATAGGGCCGGGGGGGTGGGTTAGGTAGGGGAAGGGAGGGGAAGGTGCGGGGGGTGGAAGGAAAGTTCCCTCCGAGGCCGCTCCGATTTCGGAGCGGCCTCGGAGGGAACAGGCAGCGCGCGAAGGGCTCGGCGCGCACAAGTTGCACAAATGTGCACCCCCTTGCACGCGCCGATCCCGGATTTTATAAAATACGCGCGGCTACGTGTGTATCTTTTAAAATCCAGTGTACTTTTGTTTGTGCCTGGTGCGCGAACAAAAGTACGCGCGGGCGCACTTTTAGAAAATCTACCCCAAACTGTATAACCTTTTTTATACTTCCCATGAAAACAGAAATGTCTAAATATATCTGCTTTTGATAAGTGTGTAAAACAGTTTGTTAAACATTTTATATGCATTTTTACATCTTAAATATGTAAATCAATATTTACACTTACCAACTGGGTTCTGAGCCATTACAGATCTTGAAGCTTCACTAGCTTTGCTTACTCCAGCTGCATTCAGTGCATAGACTCTAAACTGATATTCCAGACCCTCCACCAAACTGGTGACTTTGTAGTGACACTCATAGCATGGAACTTTGTTATCTTTGACCCAAAGAATGGTATTACGCTCCTTCTTTTCAACCCAGTATCCATTAACTTTGCTGCCACCATCATGGTACGGTTCCTCCCAACGAATGGACATGGCATTGGCAGATACAGAGATTACTTCTGGTCTAGTAGGTGGACTTGGTGGAACTAATAGCAAAAAATAACAAAAATGTTAATTTGTTATCACTAATTGTTTAAGATGGAAAAAGTAAAACAAATTTTGAAATATAGATATTTTCTTACTAAAAGGATGCTCAGCAACCACAGGTGAAGATTCCAAGGGCTTGCTAACTCCAAATCTGTTTTCTGAACTCACACGGAAACTGTATTCCATGTATTTGGTAAGATGAGTGACTTTGATCTGTGTACGCTTAACACTGGAGTTAACAAGCTGCCAAGATGTTGTACCAGATTCACGTTTTTCAACTATGTAGTTTGAAATTTCAGTACCACCATCATCTTCAGGTTCAATCCATGATAAGACACATGACTCAGCAGAGACAGATGAAATTTCAATAGGACCAGTGACTGGACCAGGTCTACCTATCACAATTACCATGACAGTGAATGTTTTCACACCAGCTGTGTTTTCCAGGGTTAGATAATATTTACCAGAATCACCTCTCATACTATCTTTAACAGTCAGAGTAGTTCTCTCTTTTGTTGTTTTTATGCTTACTCTGTCAGTTTCCTTAAGCCTCATTTCTTCTAATTTCCATGTTACCTTAGGAGCTGGACGGCCACTAATTGGAATATCAATAGTAAAGTTGCTTCCAGCTTTGCAAGTTATGAGTTGCCTAGTAATTCCACTAAGATCTGCTGTTGGCTCAATCTGTGGTTCCTTAATAATAACAGAAGAGAAAGCCTCCCTTGGCTCACTATAACCAGCATCATTCCTTGCCTTCACACGGAACTCATATTCTGTATTCTCTGTAAGATTCTCAATTGTTAGTGTAAGTTGTTTTGTTTCGCCAGCTTCAATCCAACGGTCAGATGCCTTTTGTTTCATTTCAATGAGATAACTAGTTATACGACTGCCACCATCATGTTCAGGTTTAAGCCAAGCCAATGTTGCAGAAGATCTACTTGTATCAATGATATCCAATCTTTTAGGTGGTGCAGGCTCTTCTGTAGCTACAAGTGGCTCTGGTGTTTCATATGGTTCACCTACACCATATTCATTTTCTGCTGAAACACGGAAGAAATATGGCACAGCTTCTGCAAGATCTGTAACTTTAAAGATCTGACGACTGCATTTTCCACTGACTTCTTGCCAGCTACGCCGACTTGCTTCTCGTTTTTCTATAATGTAGTGATGAATGCGTGCACCTCCATCATTAACAGGAGCATCCCACAATAAGGTAATTGATCCTCTAGTCACATCCTTAAATGTAAGAGGACCTGGAGGGCCAGGAGTATCTTGCACTTTGACAGTGAATGTAACAGATTTGCTACCACTATTGTTTTCGACAGTGAGCGTATATTTACCAGCATCATATCTATCGCAGTTCTCCACAATCAATGTACTATATGTTTCAGTTGTATGTATGTCAGCACGCAAGCTAAGGTCAGAATCTGTTTTAGTCCAGATAGCAGTGGGACTAGGTCTGCCTTGGAAGGCAATATGCAGACGAATAGTTCCTCCAGCTCTAACAATATGGGTCTGTTTGAAGCTAGTGTCAATATCAATTTCAGGGGAAGTCAGTCTGTCTGTTGTTTGAACTGTTGCAGGAATTTCACAGCTTTCTCCTCTGCCTGCTCCATTAACTGCAGACACACGGAATTTATATTCTTCACCTGCTTCTAACTCCGTCACGGTGTATTTTGTATTGACACAAGCTTCAGGATTAACTTTGTGCCATTCTCCTAAAGAAGCTTTGGCTATTTCAATGATGTAACCGATAATTTCCATGCCTCCATCAAAAACTGGCTTAGTCCACTCTAAGCTTACAGATGTCTTTGTTGTATCTGTCACTTTGACAATAGAAGGAGCGCTTGGTGGGCTTACAGGTTCTCTACATTTAACTAGCCTTGAGACACCACTTGAAGGACCTATGCCTGCATTATTTTCAGCCATAACATGGAATTCATATTCATTGCCTTCAGTAAGACCAGTTACTCTGAATCTTGTCTCAAGAATTGGTCTTTTACTTGATACTTTAACCCAACGCATACTCTTCTTTTCTCTTCTTTCAAGAATATACTGTTTGATTTCATTTCCACCATCTGACCTTGGTCTTGCCCATGTAACAGTTATACTGTCTCCAGATACATGGGTAGGTTCTGGCACACCAGGTGCATCTGGAACAGCTGAAAAATTGAACAGAAGTTAGTGAAAGCCTCAAAAATATACAGTAAATAGTAACTCTATGATCACACTTAAAAATGCAAACTTACTGTACTGTATTTGAGCTGTAACTGGATGAGAATCAAGTGGTCTGCCAACGCCAAACTTGTTAACTGCAGAAATACGGAACTGGTACTCATTGCCTTTTATTAATTTAGTCACAGTGAAGGAGCAGGCTTCACATTTATCCTCAATTAGTGCCCATGAAATTCTGCTGGTCTCACGTTTTTCAATTATATAATGGGTTATAGCAGCACAACCATCATTATCTGGAGGAAGCCACCATAAGGTCAACTTCTCTCCAGTAATATTAGAGTATCGTATTGGCCCTCCTACTTGCCCTGGTGAATCTATAACAAGAAACATGAAAAATTAATTACATTTCTTCACTTTTGAATGAATATTTTAAAATAGAGAATTCCTTGTCCAAAAGTTGTGACAAGTACCTTGTACTCTCACTGTAAGATCTGCTGTTTTGCTGCCTGAAGCATTCCTAGCTTCTACAGTGTATACACCTCGATGATCACGGGAGGCATCTCTAATGAAAACTGTGCTATATCCGATGGCATTGTTTATTTCAATATTCATCTTCTTGTCAATCTCTTTTCCATCTTTAAACCAGGTTACTTGAGGTACTGGGCGACCTTGTATTAAAACTTTAAATTTAATGCTCTCCCCAGACTTGACTGTAAGACCTTCAAAATGCTCAGCACCAAATTCAATTGAAGGCGGAACTAGTATAGGGAAGAGTGTAAAAAAATAAATTATAAATAGGATGTAATAGATTCAATCAAGCTTTTCAGATTTTGCTCTAGGACATATTTATAAAATTATATCTAACAATTTTTCCAAAGCTCATTAATCTATCTAGTATAACAATATCATTGACTTTGTCTAATATCATAATTATTCATTTGCAATAATACAATTTTATTGAATTACCATACAGATTTTGAGATTCAAAACAGTGTATATAATATTAAAATATGAGCTTTTTAGGAGCAGGGATATATATAAGTAGCAGGGCACGTGTGTTCCAGAGACAGGGCCAGCTCTGACGCACATAACCCCTAATTTTTCTCAGCCAGTGCATGTTTTGTGTGAGAGAAAGAGAGCGAGAGAAAGAGAGACTCCTTATAGGCTCAGCCTGACACTCAATATATGCACCATTGTAAGGGGGCACATTGATTCAGGGTGAGTCTTTGAGAGATGAGTTGGGGTTTGGGTGGGAGTGGCGTTACAGAAACACTCAGGGGTATTCATTGTAAAATTGACATCATTAAAGCATTTCAGACTTTATAAGCAATGAAAATTCTAAAAACAGGAGTTGATTTGTACACTGCAGTCTCTGCTAGCTGCATTGTATAAATCAACTCCTTTTCATTGCTGATAAGGACAAAATTCTTTAATGATGTTAACTTTACAATGAATACCACTAAATGTTTCTGTAACACCCCCCCCCCCCCCCCAAACCCCAACCCACCTCCTGAAAACTCACCCCGAATCAAAGTGCCTCCTTTCAATGGTGCAATATATTGAGTGTCAGGCTGAGCCCTATAAAGAGGCACTCATTCTCTCTCTCTGGCATAAGATATGCATGTGAAGTCTGCAGACATACATAAAAAGTATTTTAAAACCTACACATATAGGGGCGGATTTTAAAAGGAGCGCGAATAGCCTACTTTTGTTTGTGCTCCAGGCGCAAACAAAAGTACGCTGGATTTTAGTAGATACGCGCGGAGCCGCGCGTATCTGCTAAAAACCTGGATCGGCGCGCGCAAGGCTATGGATTTTGTATAGCCGGTGTGCGCCGAGCCGCGCAGCCTACCCCCGTTCCCTCCAAGGCCGCTCCGAAATCGGAGCGGCCTCGGAGGGAACTTTCCTTTGCCCTCCCCTCACCTTCCCCTACCTTCCCCTACCTAACCCACCCGCCCGGCCCTGTCTAAACCCCCCCCTTACCTTTGTCGGGGGATTTACGCCTCCCAGAGGGAGGCGTAAATCCCCGCGCGCCAGCGGGTCTCTTGCGCGCCGGGCCGCGACCTGGGGGCGGGTACGGAGGGCACGGCCACGCCCCCGGACCGCCCCAGGCCGTAGCCATGCCCCCGTACCCGCCCCCAAAACGCTGCCGACACGCCCCCCGAAACGCCGCGACAACCGGGCCCGCCCCCGACACGCCCCCCTCGGAGAACCCCGGGACTTACGCGAGTCCCGGGGCTCTGCGCGCGCCGGTAGGCCTATGTAAAATAGGCTTCCCGGCGCGCAGGGCCCTGCTCGCCTAAATCCGCCCGGTTTTGGGCGGATTTAGGCGAGCAGGGCTCTGAAAATCCGCCCCATACTTTATAAAATAGCACGTATCTTTGCGAGATGCACACGCGCAGCCCTTTTAAAATCTACTCGATAACATATAAAAGCAAGAAAGACATAGAAAAAGAGAAAATGATACTTACTGCTTTCATCTTTGGTCATAATGTAGCCTGACGACTGGGAAGGCGGGCTGACTGTTCCCACAGCATTTCTCGCAATAACTCTAAACTCAAATCGATCACCCGGGCTAAGCCCTGTAACTGTATATTGACATTCAGTTATGTCAGTAAAATTGCATCTGAGCCAACGGTCACTTCCTTGGCGTTTCTCAACACTATAGGCGACAATCTTGCTGCCTCCATCCCGTAATGGGGGGGTCCATTTAAGTGTAACTGTTTCCCTGGTGACATCAATGTAGTCAGGTGTACCAGGTGGATCTAAGAAGAAAGAAAAATTAAGATAGTTTCATGTAGAGTTATTTATATGTTTTAAATAACCACAATTGTTTCTAGTACATTTCTTCTTTATAAACCATTATCTTTATACTTACCTACTGGTGATACAGCCAAGGTAAATTTGCTTGGTTCACTGGAAGGGCTAAGGCCAGCACTGTTTTCAGCATATACACGGAATTGGTAGTCCAGGCCCTCAATAAGTCCAGTAATTCTATATTCCCTGTTAGACAATGGTGAAGTATTAACTTTCTGCCACAATATACTATTTCTTTCTTTCTTTTCAACATAGAATCCGGTAACTTCTGATCCACCATCATAAACTGGAGCATCCCAAGATATTGTCATTCCATCACTGGTTACATTGTACACAACTGGTTTTCCTGGTGGACCTGGAGGTCTAAATTGATGTTTAGCTATGATATCAACTGAGTTGAGTGGTGGACTCACACCATATCTATTTTCAGCTCGTACTCTAAACTGATATTCTGTTCCTTTAATTAAGTTAGGAATTTTGAAGGTTGTCCTAACAACACTGGAACACACCATCTTCCAGTTAGTTTGAGAAGTTTCACGTTTTTCAATACTATAGCAAGTTATTTCTCCTCCTCCATCATCTTCAGGAGCATCCCATGAAATAACAACACTGTCAGCTTTAATTTCATCAAATCGAATAGGTCCTTTTGGTTTGGATGGAGGTCCAAGAGTTATGACAGTAATTGTAAATGCCTTCCTGGAGACTGCATTATCGAGTGTCAAGGTATATTTGCCTCCATGTTCTTTCTTCACATTTTTGATGCTTAAACTTACTTTGTCTTCAGTTTTCTTGAAACGGACTTGTTCACTTTCTTTGAGAGGAATATTATCCTTTACCCAAGCTATGGTTGGTTTAGGCTTACCTTTGTAAGGTAAATCTATGTGTACATTATGTCCAATACGTACAGTGATTTGACTACCAGGTATTTCAGAAAGGTCAACATCAGGTGTTATTATATGATCTTTCACTGTAATGGGTCCAATAGAAACAGCATCACTTAATCCCTTTTCATTCTTAGCACTTATTCTGAATTCTACAACAGAAAGTTCTTTAAGTTTTGTGACTTCAAATTCACATGCCTTACTAGTACCAGCATGTGACCATTCTTGCTCTTCTTTTAGTTTCTTTTCAAGAATATAGTCTGTGATAGAACTACCACCATCATAATCAGGTTTGCTCCAACTTAGAGTAACAGATGTCTTTGTTGAATCTTTCATTACAAGATCCTTTACAGGCCCTGGTACTTCAGAAGGTTTGACAGGTTCCATGGTCTCACAAGGTTCACCCAATCCATTTTCATTTTCTGCCATAACCCGGAAAAAGAATGAAGTCTTTTCTGACAAATTGGTCAGTTTAAATGAGGTGTGAGAACATTTAGTTGTAACAGAAGACCAAGCTCTTTTAGTGGCATCTCTCTTTTCAATAATATAGTTAGTTATTTCAGCACCACCATCAATAAGAGGAGGTTCCCATACCAGTGTAACAGTACCAAGAGAGACATTCTTCACTTGCAGCTTCTGGCATGCTGCTGGAGAATCAAGCACTTTAAGATTAACAAATGAAGATTTAGATTCACCTACTCCATTCTCAATTGTAAGGACATATTTTCCTGTGTCATCACGAGTAACTTGAGAAATGATAACTAATGTAGATGATTCTGTGTTCTGAATGTTATATCTTGGATCATTAGTAATGTTCTTTTCCCCTTTTCTCCATGTGACATTTGGTGTAGGTCTTCCTTTGAATGGTATCATTATTTGAACATCTTCACCTGATTTAGCTATAACTGAGGTCCTGAGAGCAACATCCAGGTCAATCTCTGGCTCCTCTGAAGAAATTAAAAAAAGAGTAATAAATAGTAATAAAAGGAAAAATGCAATTTTTGAAAATAGAAATTAAAATATCAAAATTATTATACATCAATTATATGTACACACCAAGTATATCTTTTGCCTGTGCAGGTTCAGTCATTTCAATAGGTTCTCCTTGACCTGCACAATTTACAGCGGACACACGGAAATAGTAGTTTATTCCAGGTTTAAGATGAGACACGACATATTCTGTTGTTCTCACTTCTCCTTTGGTGCTGACAACATTCCATCCTTCTTCACTTCCTTCTCTTGTTTCCACTATATAGCTGGTTACAGCACTTCCACCATCATAAACAGGTTTAGTCCAGCTAAGAGTTATAGATGATTTCGTAGAATCAACAATCTTTAGCTTACTTGGTTGCCCTGGTGGATCTACAAAAATATGTTTACAATTAAAGAGACATATTCAATGTGGTTTGGGGTTGCTTTCTCAGACATCATGGCATTGTGGATGAAGTTGCTGAGTTTAACCATCCTAAAACTTCTCTCATATCTTTATAAAATTCCTTTATGATTATGAATATTTAATTTATTGCTATGTTTTCAACTAATATAATCTCTTTTTGGTTATAGTTTGCATTGATTTGTGTTTTTATGGTATAGAGTAACATTTTAGCATTATTTAGTATAACCTCCCTGTAAAATTGACATATATGAATCAATTATATCTTTATAGTTTAAACAGTCAAAGTTCTTTATTTTTTTAATAGGATGACAGTATGTAAATATAATGGTTATTTATTATTTGGAAAACATTATACAGGTAATGCTAGGATGTATGTATGAATCACTTCTTACCAATAGGATCAGCAGCTTTGTAGAAATCAGATTCTTCTGAGAATGGACCTTGTCCAGCTGCATTAATAGCACTAACTCGGAAATGATATTCACCGCCTTCAGTAAGTCCTGTAACTTTTTGTCTAGTGTCACGAATAGATTCTTTGATGACCTTGAACCAACGTAGGCTCTTTTTATCTCGTTTTTCAAGATAATATCCACTTATTTCACTCCCACCATCCACAGTGGGCCTGTTCCAGATCACTGTCATTGTGTTCTTGGTAATCAATGTGACTTCTGGCATACTAGGTGGTCCAGGTGTAACTGTGATTATAAAATTTGATATTAGTTTACTTTAATAATTTAAAGACAATGACAACAAAAAGTAGTGTTTAATAACAACATTTCTTTGCTTGTTTCTTACCAAATGTGTTTTTGGCTATAACATGGTCAGACTCTAGTGAATCGCCAATTCCATATTTGTTGACACCTCGGACACGGAACACATATTCATTTCCCTTGATCAATTTGGTTATGGTGACGAGACATTCTTCCAGTTTTTCAGATACTAAGGTCCATACTACACGACTTGTTTCACGCTTTTCAACAATGTAGTGTGTGACACTTGCACCCCCGTCATCTGCAGGAGGATCCCACAAGATGGTAATCTTTTCAGCAGTAACTGTCTTGAACTGTATAGGTCCACCTGGAGAACCTGGCTTGTCTGTTCAAGAAGAATAAATACTTAATAAAAACCTTTAATAATTCAAACACAGGATTAAACTAGTACTATCACCTTAAGTAAATACACACCTAGAATTTGTAATCTGATACCAGCTGAAGCAGAGCCCAAGGCATTCTTAAGTTTTACTTCATAGTGTCCACTGTCAATGCGAGTTGCATCTTTGATAAGTACAGATGCAAACTCTGTTGTGTTTTCAATAGACACTTGAGCACTGGTTGTAATCTCTTTGCCATTTCTGAACCATTCTGTTGATGGTAGAGGCTTTCCTGAGATGCCCACTTTAAGCTTCACTGCTGAGCCTGCTTTGAATTTGACAACATCTGTATATTCTGGTGGTAAGTCAATTTCAGGTGCACCTATAAGAAAAATGAATGAAAAGAAAGAAATCAAAAACTTTTAATTTAAAATCTCATAAAGGGCTACAGGCAAAAGACAAACACTTATATATAAATATTTTAGATTTGTACAGTATCTTTAGTTCAAACAGGAAATTCTAACATATTTTATAAACTACTACTTCTGAGACATGTACACAGCTACCTCTGCTGGACAGCCACACACCCATACACCTATTACCCAGATTGCATGGAAATATCCAAAAGGATGAAGGGAAAGAAACAATAATAGTATTACTTCTAAATCAGTTCAGTAAACTTGTGTATAATGAGTTAAAGGGGTCCATTTACTAAGATGTGTCAAAGCACATGGTAATGCAGGTTACCATCCTATTCTAATAAACGTGGTGCATCAAGCTTTAATACTCGATCTACTAAAAGATACAGAACACAGCTGTGTTACCACAGTCAGGTTAAAGACAGGTTGCTTGGGTTTTCCCAATTTAACAAGCCCAAAGTAAAAAGGCCAGTTAGCACAGGGAAACCATCCTTACCCTACAACGCACAACAACCACCCCTGAAAGGATGAACTGTTTCCCCCAGTAGTCATCCCTCTTCCTGCAATGTAGAAAACCTCCCAGTTTCCCAAGGCAGAAATCACCCTGCTCCCCACAAGATAGAAGACTTCCCAACTTTCCAAGGCAGACAGGCCCCCTTGATGCTTCAAAGGCAGAAGAACTCCACCTCTTGAAACAGAAGTTCTTTCAAGCATAGACCTCAAATGATCTCTGAATATTGCAATCCATCCCCTAACCCTCAGGTGCTGAAGTCACTGGGCCTTCAAATCCTTCTGCTTCTGAGGATTTGGGGATTATGGCACCCCGAGGCCTCTGGAGGGGAGATTTATGTATTTATTTATTTATAAACATTTCTATACCGGTATTCGTGGGTACATCATATCGGTTTACAGAGAACTCAAAGAGATACATGGAACAGGGTGGGGGAAACAGAGGAGCAACCAGAAGAACAAAAAAACGGGATGGATGTACAAAGGAACCTTAAATAAGGTAAAAGTAGGTAAATTATAATACATGGGAGAGTAACTAATATACACAAGAAGAGTACAGGATAACAAAGGAAGTCTTCTGTGAGGAGTCGGGGTCTTCTGCCTGAGGGGAGATGTCTGCATCAGAGGGAGAGTTGTCTGCTACAGGGGAGTGGGAGGGGGTGGGTCAAGGGGGTGATCTGCCAGAAGGGGTTGGAAGTGCTTAAAACATAAATGATCCATGATTCTTCTGAGGTATACTTAACTTTCTTGCATTTTGTGTCCTGCATTAGGCTTTATAAATATTAATGCTGGATAGTAAATCCAGCAAGAATACCCAATGAGCCTATTTGCTAAGGCTAGAATTTTCTATGGGTCATTTGCATGTGCATTAGTGTTACTATTCAGTAATATTAATGCAGGTGCAAACTAGGCCCAATACTGGCCTAGGAAGATCAGACATTAGGTTTAATTTTCATTAGTAAGCCCACCCCAAAGTAAATTACCCATGTCAACAGAAAGAGCAAACAATAGTATCAAAAGACTTCTGAATTCTAGTTAAATACTCTAAATATTAGAACATATCTTCTCCCATATGAAACTGGACTTTATTTTAATTTTTTCCAAAGACTAAGATACAATCAACAGCAACTATAAAAATGATAAAGCAAGTTATGGGCTCTTTAGAACATATATAAATGGTTTATAATCATTAAATACTTACCATAGGTATCAAGGCATGTGACAGGTCCTATAACATCTGATGGGTTGCTAAACGTACCAACAGCATTTTTGGCAAAAACTCGGAATTCATATTGGGAACCTTGAGTCAAGCCTGATACTGTAAATTGAGTCTCAATGACATTGGTGAAGCTGGCCTTTGTCCATCTGCCATTTGGAAGATCACGTTTCTCAACAACATAGCCTGTTATCTTGCTGCCACCATCATATGTTGGTTTCTGCCATGTAAGGCTAACAGAAGCTTTTGAAATATCTGTAACTCGAACATTTCTTGGTGACTCTGTAAAGTAATAATAAATCATTAGTTTTTTACCACATTTAACTGAATGAATAGGTATGTCAGGTGTTAATTTTCAGCATAGTGATTAATTCTCAATGGATGGCAAAAGCCAAAGGAGACAAACGTTTATTGCTAATGCTACAACTTGTACTTGGACATGATGAAAAATATAGTGCTATTTTGTTTTTTTAGTGTTCAAGTAATTGTCAGTGTGTCTTTTCTGTCACCTCTCTCTTTCTTGACATTCTTTCCTTCTCTTGTCCTGCTGGTCCATTTTGAAAGCTTTCTTTGCATATTTGTGAAGAGAAGAGGAAAGATCAGGAGGACCAATGGCTAGTTAGTTGCCCTCTGGGATGGGGGTGGGGGCATCTCCCTGGGAGAGAGGCATTCTGCCTTTGTAACTATGCAGTTAATCCTTTTCCCCCAAATATATAATGAAAGCTTCCATGGGGCACCAGCAGGACAGGGGAGACATGGAGGAGAGGGAGGGTGAAAGAAAAAATGACAGAGAGAGAGAAAGAGGGAGGGAGGGAACAGAGGAGACACAATGTCATACACCTGAACACTTAAAAAATACAGTAAATCCACCCTTACAGTAGACAAATGTATTTCCAAGCAACAGGTTCCCAGAGGACAAAGTTCTTTGCTGCCATTGACATTGTTAGAATAGTCAAAGACCAGAGGCTTAAGGCTGATGAACAGTGTGAGCCTCAAAAGCTTTTTTGGAGTTGCCCAAATGTTTTAATTTGAGTGCAGTGCTCATGTCTGAGTTTTGAGGTACTACAAACTGTGTGGAACAGCCATTGTGGTGTGTACACTATAGGGCAGTTGTAATGGGTGAATGCTCTTCAGAGGCAGGGCAGCCAGATTCCTTCCTGGGTCTCCTTTTTGCATACTTCCTTCTGTTTCCAACCATGTCTTCTGACACCGCTGTTTAAAGATCCTTACTGATACATATGATAGAAGGCTCTAAACATACAGTCATGTCAGTTTTCTGCTTTCCTGGACTATTTGCTCTCCTTTGACTTCCTCTCCTGGAGTGCAGTAGGTCTCCCACTTTTTTCCCTGTGCACTGTCAAGCAATCCCCATGTGCCAGGCTTAGTTATTATATATCCCTTGAAGCCAGTAGGAGGAATAAACAGAAAAAGAGAAGCTAAGTCTGTTCAGTTTAGTCTGCTGACATTATTAGCTTGCTCTTGGTACATGAGATGGTCACATTAGTCAGTTAAAATTAGGTCCTAGCAGGTATTAAATACTGTTCATTCAGCGAACTCACGCTGAATAGCATGAAGTGAGCATATCACACTATGTAGTCTGAACTTGCTAACCCTTTATTTGCATAAGATATTCCTTCATTTGGATGTGCAGGCTGGCCAATTTTTGCATGCTTATGTAAATATCTTTTTGGGCCACTTTAATGTGCCCAGTAATGGCCATCCTGAATAGCATACTATTGTTACAAAATAAGGAGCCAAAATTATGCACTCCAAGAATTCAATATCAAAAGCCAAAGGAGATGCAAAGAAACTTGAGTAGTCCAAAGTTTAATAAATTTATGTAGAAATTTCCTTTTATTCAAAGTGGCAACTCTATCGCTCAATTGTCAAGCATAACAGTTCTCTTTAGGGTCCCCCCGACACGGACCCGTGTTTCGCCCGAAGGCTGCGTCGGGAGGGACAAGTTAAACTCTTTGAAACTTAGATGCAGAGTAGTATTCGCGAAACTGACAAGGCAAGGAGAGTTCTCCTTTAACTTGTCCCTCCCGACGCAGCCTTCGGGGTCTGTGTCAGGGGACCCTAAAGAGAACTGTTATGTTTGACAACTGAGCAATGGAGTTGCCGCTTTGAATAAAAGGAAATTTCAATATAAATTTATTAATCTTTGGACTACCCAAGTTTCTTTGCATCTCCTTTGGTTTTAGCATACTATTGTTAACATAATCAAGAAGGCCTTTCCGTGTAAAGTTTATTGCATAGGCTCTTTAATGTATTTTGGTATTTATTGTGTTATGTGCTCTTGTTTGTTGAGAATGAAGGGGGGCTGCGTAGTCATGGTTGCTCATATTATAGATTCCTAAACACTGCATATATTCTGTGGTGTTCTATGAGCAATCTTTCAGTAACTACGGCTAGTCTGCACATAGCTCCTTAAAAAGCAATTCTTCAGGGAAATTTGCAGTTTTTAAATGCTCTATGCCTATGTTGCTAGTGTATTTTTAGACTGCTATATTCTTCTTTCCTCTTTTCATCCTTAACCTTACTAACATAATTTTAATGTTCTTCTTTGCTTTTTTTTTTTTTAATGAAAAGCCATTTTGGAGGTAATTGTTAAACTAATCAGCCCTAGCTTAGGGGTATATTTATTAAGCTGCGATAGGCTGTTACTGCTCGGCAAAAGCCATGAAGTAGCAATCTGCGTGTTATTTTCAGTGCTGCATGTTATTTGATCTCAAATGTTGCCGATATGGTAATGAGCTGCTTTGCATGTATATACATGCAAAGCAGCTCATTACTAGGCAATTTCATGTAAATGAAATAATGTGCCTTTCCAGAAAATTTTCAAACCACATTATTTTACTAGAAGTTTGCTACAATTCAGGAGTTGTAGCTAACTTTTCCTAGTAGCAGTGGAACGCTAACGCATATCCCGACACTCCCAAGGCTGAAATTGAAAGGTCCAGCAGTGACAATAAGCAACCCTTTCCTCATCTGAGAACACCCACCAGAGGTCTTGTGAAAGACCCCATCCCACCCCCTGCTGTCTTTAGAGGTGGCCCACAGGGCTTAAAAGAGAAAAAATGTCAAAATGTCATGCAGCAATGGCTTTTCCCATCTTCTTCATGCCACTCCGTCTAATACCAAAGGCCCCCCAATAATAGCAGGACCCTCCGCCTATATTATCCCTCCCAAATGAACCCCTCCTGGGCTAACCTTAAATATCTATGGTGTGCTATCTAAGGGAAAATGGCGTCAGCTGGCTGCATATTAAAGTATACCCCTATCACGTGAATGCCTTGCTGAGCAGACTACATGGACTATTTGGTATTTATTTGACTTCATTTACTATATTACTATGTTATGCAGGTCAACACGGGTTTACCCACATAAAACATATTTGAAGATTGCTCTCTTTAAGCATCTAAAATCATTTTATGAAATGTAATTCCAATCATCTTAACATGCTAGCAATCTGCGGTATCCCTCAGATATGCTGCATGCAATTATGGGAATTCATGATCTGATTAAGTCAATGGCATTGCAGGGTTGCCATAATACACCTAAGCTAGCGAAAACACTGCTGTGGAATGCCAGCATGCTACACCTTTCAGGATTGTAAACCATGGCAGATGAGTAGGTATAGTCAAATCCTAATGAACCTATAGTAATTTATGCATATTATTTTATTGAACACCAGTTAGTTCAACTGAAAAAAGTATGGATTCAATAGAACATTGTAATATTTAGAATGAAATTTAATCTTGTCCTCTAGTTTTCTCATTCTAGAGCATGAATTTTGTCTCCTGCTATACTTTCTCTTTCAAATATCCCTTTTGTTCTTCTCCCCACCTCTTTTTCTGCCATTCCGGAATTTAATTGACTTGCTGACATCCTGTTTCTCATCTTGAGTGTAACAGTTTTAAAAATAATGCAACATGGATTCTTCTTGTTTAGTGAAATTGAAAATTGGAATGCAAGTTCCTGATTGGTTGAGATATCTGCACCATTTCATGATGCAAGTAATTTCTAGTACAGTTATTATTGCACTAAAAAAAATGAATCTGAAGTAGTAAACCTTTGGAGTACCTACCACATGCATCAATTGCAAGAACAGGATCTGAAGCATGACTAGCTTTTCCTATGCCTGCAGCATTTTCTGCATACACCTTAAATTCATAGATAAGACCAGCAGAAATATTTGTGACTTTGAGATGAGTTGTGCGGACAATGGTCTTGTGAACCTTCTGCCATAAAATACTGTTTCTGTCCTTCATTTCAACATGGTATCCAATTACTGGGTTTCCACCATTAGAGACTGGCTCATGCCAACCAATAGTGATACTCTCTTGCGTAACCATGTTAACCCAGGGTGTTGATGGTGGTCCAGGTGTTGCTAAAAAAAAGTTATAAAAATAGTTAATATGTTTTGTTTTTTTAAATTAGAATTTAATTCTGAATCTTTTGTTTATAATAGTTACTTACTGTATGGCAGCTTGACAGTTACACATTCGGAGTCAATATGATCACTGATGCCAAAGCGATTTTCTGCTTTAATGCGGAATTGGTATTCTTCTCCTTTGGTTAGTTTCATTACTTTCATAATGCTTCTAGCAACTGTGGCAGACACTTCAGACCAAGCAGCAGTACTTGTTTCTCTTTTTAGAATAATATAGTTGGTAACTTGACTTCCACCATCATAAGATGGTGGCTGCCATCGGAGAATTACACTATCTTCTGTTACATCACTAATGACAACAGGACCAATTGGAGGACCAGGTCGGTCTAATACTACAATTTTTATAACCGCTTTAGTTGTTCCACTGGAGTTGGAAGCAGTAATGTCATACAATCCTGCATCAGCAGCAACACTTTCCTTAAGATTAACAATGATGCTTTCTGCAGTAGTTTCTGTATTAAATCTTAATGTTGGTTTCATTGGAATACCTTCCTTGGACAGTGTCACCTTAGGTAGTGGTTTACCAGAAATTGGAATATCCACCTTGAGGTTCGAGCCTGCTCTAACATACACGGTATTGTTTGGGTAGCCCTTCATATCAATCTCTGGTGGTTCTAAAAAAAACAAACCAGAATATTGAAAATGAATAAGTCATTTAATGATTTTCAAAATTTGAGGCAACAATATCACATTTTCTTTTTAATTACTATATTTACCTAGTCGCTCTTTAACTGTAACAGGAAGTAGCAGTTCTCTAGGCTCACTGAGACCAGCTTGGTTTTGAGCAAAGACTCGGAAGAAATAATCAGCATTTTCTCTGAGGCCTTGGATGATGTGGTGAGTTGTCTTTGTAGCTGCACATTTAACCCAGTTATGCTGTCCTTTCTCAAGAACTTCGATGATGTAGTTTACAATTCTGCTTCCACCATCATGTTCTGGCTTCAGCCAAGTGAGAGTTACACTGTCTTTGGTGACACTTGTTACACCAAGTTTTTCAGGTGGGCTTGGTTTTTCTAGAAATATACAGTAAGAAAACAATATAAAATAGGTGGTTAGATAAATATGCTATATACATTTATACAGAACTTCTGTTACTCTGTGAAGAGTATAATTTGAATTTAGAAAACAGAATATTAACTGGTATTTAGAAATCAATATTTGAACTAAGGCACATCAATTCATAAATGTTTATCTTTGACATACAAACTATAAAATATGTAAAGGTAACTATATGACTATAATATGAACCTGTAACACTGTTTATTTTAGTTTTTATCTTGCTAAAAGTTCTGTTGTTTTAGAGATAATTAATGATTAGCTTTAATTACAATTCATAGTTTGATTTGGCTAAAGTATTTTCTTTGCTTTTAGTAAAACATACATATATTCTCTTCACATCTACTTTCAAATAAATGAAAACCATTTAAGAGACAAAAGTACCAGTACATTGCTTCATTTATGGCAGATTATAAAATACTCATGATGTATATGCCATTATAGGTACTGACCTGTTATTTTAACTCCTTCTTTCGTCTCAGCAGGTACTACTCCGACTCCAAATTCATTTTCTCCAGAGATTCTGAAGTAGTAAACTGCACTCTCTTGAAGGTTGGCAATTTTGTATGTAAGGCGATGACAATTGTTGGTAACAGTGACCCAAGCTTTCTTACTGGCTTCTCGTTTTTTCAATGTGGTAATTCTTAACAGGAGCACCACCATCAATTTCAGGGAACATCCCATGACAAAACAACAGATTCTTTTGTTACTTCCTTTACAATAATATTTAATGGAGGACCAGGAGAATCAAAGAACTTTAACAACTAAAGTCAATGTAACAGTGTTTAGAACATTCTGCAACATTAGAGTATATTTGCCTGAATCATTTCTTGTTGCTTTTTCTATAGTAAGTGATGTGCAAGAATCTGAAGAATCAATACTTGCTCGTGAGCGGAGATCAGTATCTGGTTACTCCACTTATATTAGGAATTGGTTTTCCTCGAAAGGCACAGTCATTGTAAATGAGTCACCAGCTTTTACAATTAAAGTCTTGCGCATTTCACTATCAATGTCAAATGCAGGTTCTTCTTCTCTTTCCTTTGCTATTTGTGGTTCAGAAACATCACTTGGATCACTTGTACCAACTTTGTTAGCAGATCTTACTCTGAAGACATACTCACTTCCTGATGTTAATGCTAGAACTGTATATTCTGTACCCCTTAATTTCGTAACTGCAGTTGACCACTCAGTTTCATCTGACTTCTTGTATTCTACTGTGTAACCAGTAACTGGTGAGCCTCCATCAAATAATGGCTTTGTCCATCCAACAGTTATGCTTGACTTTGTTGAATCCACAATTTTAGGTTTGGAGGGAGGGGATGGTAGGAAAACTGGATCTTGTGCAAGAATCAGTGCTGTAGATTCACTGGGCTGACTGAAACCAGCAGCATTTTCTGCATAGACACGATATTCATATTCACATCCTTCCCTTAGACCAGATGATTTCACTCTTAGATCATAAACTGGTTTTTTGTTTACACGTATCCATCGTAAGCTATTCTTCTCACGTCTTTCAATTACATATCCTGAAATTTCATTACCTCCATCATTATCTGGTCTTGCCCAGCATAGAGTCATTGATTCTTTGGTTACACTGGTGACTTCTAAAGATTTGGGTGCACTTGGCACTGTGAATGGATCTGCTGCTTTTATTGCATTACTTTCCAAAGACTCACCAACCCCATATTTGTTAACGCCCATTACTCTGAAAATATATTCATTGCCTTTTAATAATTTTGTTATTTTACAGGATGTTGTTCTAAGTTCTGCTTCACAAAGTGTCCAAGCAATTCGGCTAGTCTCTCGTTTTTCTACAACATAGTAGTCAATGTCAGCACCACCATTTTCTTGAGGTGCACCCCAGGAAAGTGAGCATTTTCAGCAGTGACACCAGTTACTTCTATTGGGCCTGCAGGTGGACCAGGTCTATCAAGCACTCTGCAGTTTACAGCCAATGACCTAGTTCCTGCAACATTCTGCACTGTTAATATATACTGTCCAGAGTCCCGTCTAATGCAGTCTTTAACAGTTAACACAGTGGTATTATCTGTTGAGTGTATTTCAACTCTTGCTTTTTCTTCAATATCTTTACCATCTTTTGTCCATGAAATTACAGGTATGGGACGCCCTGCAATGTCTGCATTGATTTTCAGAATCTCTCCTGCTTTAACAACAACAATGTCTCTGAACTTGACATCCATCATGATTCTTGGTGCATCCATATCATCTTTGACTGTAATAGGTCCTGTTGATTCAGATGGTTCACTAAATAATCCCGCAGCATTTTTTGCAATAACATGGAACTCATATCGTTGATCTTCAGTGAGTCCAGTTACATCAAAGAAGGTTTCTTGTACGTTAGTAAAGTTGCATTTCAGCCAACGGCCATCTGGAAGCTCTCTACATTCAATAATATAGCCTGTGATTTTAGCTCCACCATCATATTCTGGTTTAGACCAAGATAATGAGACAGATTTTCTTGTAATATTAGTAACTTCTGGTTGACCTGGAGGATCACATGGGTCTCTTGCAGCTACTGGCTCACATGATTTGCTGCATTTACCAATTCCTGCAATGTTTTCAGCATACACACGATACTCATACATCAATCCTTCTTCAAGGCCAGTAACCTTCAGTTGAGTATCAGATATAAGAGTTTTGTTTACCTTTGTCCACAGAATACTGCTTCTTTCTTTATGCTCAAGGTGATACCCTAACACTCGACTTCCACCATCATTAACTGGTATCTGCCAACTTACAATCATAAAAGATTTAGCTGCATGTTTAACATGAGGAGTTCCAGGTGGACCAGGTGGCTTAAATGGATATTGAGCAATAACAGCTGAAGATTCGGTATAGTGACTCTTACCATAGCGGTTTTCTGCAGAAACACGGAATTGATATTCAGACCCTGTTGTTAGACGTGCTACCTTTATTGATGTTCTTGCAACTGTTGCAGATACTAACTCCCATGTTGTGGTGGTAGTGTCTCTCTTTTCAACAATGTAATTGTTAATATGACATCCACCATCATATTCTGGGGGATCCCATGAAAATGTTATGTTATCTGCACTGATATCATCAATGTGTATAGGTCCTGGTGCTCCAGGTCTGTCAAGAACTATTATACTGATAGAAACTGTTGTTGAACCAGCACTGTTTGAAACTAATAATTCATAATTTCCTACATCTTCTCGTGAAGCTTCCTTAATGGACAATAGTGTTGAAGCCTTAGACGTATGCACATTTACTCTAGTTGTCTGTTTCAAGGTCTGTCCATCTTTCTTCCAGTCTGCAGAAGGAGATGGTCTGCCTCTGAGGGGTACATCAATCTTTAAGTCATCTCCAGCTTTCACGCTAAAAGTATTGAAAAGAAGTTCAACAGAAGGTTTTATTTCAATGTCCTTTGCAACTACTGGAACACCAAGCTGTCTTGGATCGCTTTTTCCTTTTTCATTAACGGCAACCACTCTGAAACTATATTCTTCTCCCATAGTTAAGCCAGATATTGTTGCTTCCAGTCCTTTAACTTGAGTACAGGTGCTCCACTTTTCACTGCCCTTAGTTTGCATTTCAACTATGTAGCTAGTGATTTTACTACCACCATCACTTTCTGGTTTTTCCCATGTAATTGTAGCAGTATTACGAGTTACATCTACTAGATTTACTCTTCCAGGAGGTAAAGGTGGTTCAGAAACTTTAACTGGATCTGTTGTTTCTGCTGGCAAACCAATTCCATATTCATTGGAAGCCAGGACACGGAAATAGTAAATGCCTCCTTCTTGTAGCTGTTCTACTTTGAATGTATTCTTAGTGCAGTTATTTGTAACAGTAGCATATGCTTTTCTCGTAGATTCTCGTTTTTCAACAATGTAATTTGTGATTTTAGCTCCGCCATCAATCAGTGGTGGTTCCCATGATAATGTTACATAATCTTTTCTCACTTCCTTAATTAATAAGTTTACTGGAGCACTAGGTGAATCAAGCACTCTTACATTAACAAAAGCTGATTTTGAGCCACTATTATTTTCCAAAGTCAAATTGTATTTGCCACTGTCAAATCTGTTCACATTATCAATAACCATCATAGTATATGAACTTGTAACTTCAATTTGTGCTCTGTCAGTAAGAACACCTTCTGCTTTTTCCCATTTAACTTCAGGTTCTGGTCTACCTTTGATAGTAACAAATAAGCGCAACGTGCCACCAGCACGAACAGTAACAACTTTTCTTAAGTCAGCATCAAGTTCAATTTCAGGAGGCTCAACCTTTTCAGCTGCAATAAACTGTTCCAGGTATACATGCTGCTTCTTCTCCAACACCTTCAGAGTTGATAGCACAAATACGGAAATTATATTCAGCATTCTCTTTAAGTGTTCTACAGTGAACTTGTTTTCCTTGTAAATCCTGTTGGCGGTGGTACATGTAGTCCATTCATCTGCAGAAACTTCTTTCATCTCTACTACATATCCTTTAATTGGGGCACCACCATCATAAATGGGTTTGTTCCAGGCTAGGGACACTGAAAGATCTGGAAGTGTCTGTCACCTTTGGATTGCTTGGTGGGCCTGGTGGATATATTGCATCACAAGCTCGATAGAAAATGGATGGCTCACTTGGTTCCCCTATGCCAGCAGCATTTTCTGCAGCAACTCTGAATTCATAGAATGCCCATCTGTAAGTCCAGTTACTCTTAATCGCAAATCTGTTAGCCTTTTCTTATTGCACTTTGTCCATCTAATACCATCTTTATCACGTTTTTCAAGTATGTAACCATCAATTTCAGCCCCACCATTGTCTTCTGGTCGTTCCCAAGTTACAACCATAGAATCTTTTGTTACTGCTGTAACCTCTGGTATTGAAGGCGGACCTGGTGGTTTGAATGGATTACAAGCCAACACAGGCTCAGATTCCAGTGGCTCTCCAATTCCATATTTGTTTACAGCCATTACACGGAATATATTCATTACTGTGAGAAGTTTGGTTACTTTGTGGCTAAGAGCCTGTACATCAGATGCAACTTGTGTCCAGATAGTCTGCTTGTTTCTCTTTTTTCAATGATGTAGTGAGAAATATTAGCACCACATCCTGTTGTGGTGGATTCCAAGACAAATAACATTTTTCTGCAGTCAACTCCTTTGACCTTTAAAGGACCTTCTGGAGGTCCTGGCCTGTCCAGGACTTTACTGTTATTGGTATAGACTTTGTGCCACCAACATTGCTCAGAGTAAGTATATATTGCCCTCCATCAATTCGTATGCAGTCTTTAACTGTTAGAGTTGTTTTCTGAATAGTAGATTTAATTTCCATTCTTGCAGCTGTTGCTTCAAGCTCCTCTCCCATCTTTGGACCATGTAATGTCAGGTATAGGTTTGCCATAAATGTCAGCTTCTAGAACAAATGTTTCTCCTGCGTGAGCAACAATTACATCTTTGTATTTTGGATCCATTGAAGCTCTTGGTGCATCAATTTCATCTTTAGCAGTAATTGGTCCAGTACTTTCAGAGGGTTCACTAAAGTTACCAGCTGCATTTCTTGCTATTATTCTAAACTCATATCTTTGATCTTCAACAAGACCAGTTGTTGTAAATTCGGTGTCCAGTACATTTGTAAAACTTGCTTTCATCCAACGACCTTCAGGTAGTTCTTTCTTTTCTACAATATATCCAGTTATTTTGCTACCACCATCATACTCAGGTTTTGCCCATTGAAGTGTGACATAATTTCTAGTGATAACAATGGCTTCTGGGCGTCCAGGTGGATCACATGGATCACGTGCAACATAGCATTCAGATACTTTGCTAGCTTTGCCAATGCCAACTATGTTTTCAGCATAAACTCTGAATTCATACTCCAGGCCCTCTTCAAGGCCATTTGTTTTCAATTTTGTATCTTGAATGAGGATTTTATTTAACTTTGCCCAGAGAATACTATTTTTCTCCTTGCGCTCAAGATGATAGCCAAGAACTTTGCTACCACCATCATTCACTGGTTCATGCCACTGTACAATCATATGGTCCTTTGAAAGTGATGTTACAAAGGGAGTACCTGGTGGACCAGGTTCTTTATATGGGTATTGTACAACAACTGCAGAAGAATCCAAAGAAGAGCTCTTTCCATATCTATTTTCAGCAAAAATTCTAAACTGGTATTCAGAACCTGTAGTCAATTTTGTTACTTTAATGGTTGTTCTTGCAATTGTTGCTGATATAATTTGCCAGGATGTTGTTGTTGTGTCACGTTTCTCTACTATGTAGTTACTTATTTGGCATCCTCCAGTATATTCTGGTGGATCCCATGAGAAGACAACATAGTTTGAGCTAATTTCATCAAATCGAACTGGTCCTATTGGTGGGCCAGGCTTATCAAGAATAATTATACTAATATGCTCTGTTGCTGTGCCAGCATTGTTTGATGCAGTTACAGTATATTTGCCCAAATCCTCTTTGCTACTGTCTTTAATTTGTAAGATAGTTGATGTTGGTGTATCTTCAACATTTACTCTGGTTGTTTTGCTTAAGTAACTGACCATCTTTTGCCCAAGAAATCTGAGGTTTCGGTCGGCCAATAACTGGTATTTCTATCTTTAGATTTTCTCCAGCTTGTACATTATATGTATTAAACATCACCTTGAAACCTGGTTCAATAGATAAGTCTTTAGCTATTACAGGAATGGCAAGTTGTCTTAGGATCACTTTTTCCTTTTTCATTGTAAGCAATCACACGGAATTGATACTCATGTCCTGAACTTAAACCGGAAACAACAGCACTGCATGTTTTGGTTTCTGTAACAACACTCCATTTATCTACTCCTTTAGGTTGCATTTCAACCAAGTACCCAATTAGTCTGCTTCCACCATCATGTTCGGGTTTCTCCCAGACAAGTGATGCACTTCTCTGAGTCACATCAGTAAGTGTGACTTTCCCAGGTGGTAAAGGTGGCTCTGAAGCTTTCACTGCATCTGTTGTTTCAACCGGTGTGCCAATACCAAATTCATTTTCAGCCATAACTCTAAAGTAATAAATAGCTCCTTCTGTAAGATTTTCAATTTTAAAACTTGTTTTGTTGCATTTGGTTGTAACATTAGCATATGCCTTTCTGGTTGATTCACGCTTGTCAATAACATAGTTCTTAATCTTTGCACCACCATCAATTACAGGTGGTTCCCATGTTAATGTAGCAGAATCTTTTCTTATGTCTTTTACTATTAAGTTCTGTGGTGGCCCTGGTGAATCAAGAACTTTTTACTGTAACAAAGGCAGACTTGGACCCACTGCTATTTTCCAACTTGAGAATGTATTTTTCCAGCATCATTTCTGTTACAATTGTCTATTGAAAGTTGGTGTAGTTGATGCCTCTTTCAATTTGAGATTTATCGGGAAGTTCATCTTCATCTCGAGACCAGCTGATGTCAGGGGTTGGTCTACCTTTGAATGGTATATGAATCCTGACATTTCCGCCAGCTCTGACCACTATTCCTTTTCTTAATTCTGAATCAAGATCAAGTTCAGGTGCTTCAAGTTTATCTTCTGGTTTAACTGTACCATGGACTGCTGCAGCCTCACCTACACCAGCTTTATTAATAGCCACACACTCGGATCTTATACTCCTGATGTTCAATAAGTTTTTAATCTCATATCGAGTGACTTGCAATCCAGTCTGTGGGGTGCAAATTGCCCATTCTTCTTCCATCTGCTTTACAGATTTCTACCATATATCCTTTGGATTCACTACCACCATCATAAATAGGTTTACCCCCACACAAGTGTAATTGAACCTCTGGAGGTATCTACTACATGGGCATTAGAGGGTGGACCAGGTTTAAATACAGGATCACAGGCTTTATAATAAACTGAAGGCTGACTTGCTTCACCAACTCCAGCAGCATTTTCAGCAGATACACGGAATTCATATTCATGATCTTCTGCTAAGCCTGTAGCTCTGAAACGCAAATCTGTAACTCTGTGTTTATTGCATTTTGTCCATCGTATTCCAGCTCTGTCTCTTTTTTCCACAATATACCCAACAATTTCACTGCCACCATCACTATCTGGTCGGCTCCAACAGACAATGTCATCGAGTCCTTTGCAATGTTAGTTATTTCTAGAGCCTTTGGTGGTCCAGGTAGCACAAATGGATTTCTCCATTAGTACAGCAGGAGATTCAGAGGTTCACCAATACCATATTTGTTAACAGCCAATATACGGAAAATATATTCATTGCTTTCCAAAAGTTTAGTCACTTTTAATGTTGTGGTTACTATATCTGAAGCAACAACAGTCCAGGCTAGACGGCTGGTTTCTCTCTTTTCAACAATGTAGTGAGAAATATCACTACCACCATCATGTTCGGGTGGCGGACCATGCTAATGAACATTTGTCACAAGTAACACCAGTAACTTGAACAGGACCCACCGGAGGCCCTGGTCTGTCCAATACTTTTACATTTATTGGAACTGATTTACTACCTGCTACATAGAAACTTGCAAAATATAATGTCCACCATCAATTCTAATTGCATCTTTTACTATAATTAAAGCCTTAAAATCTGTGTTCTTTATCTCACATCTTGCAGATTCCTCAATTTCCTTATCTCCTCTAATCCACTGGATAGTAGGAAGAGGTTTTCATGTACATCAGCTTCTAGTTTGAAAGTTTCCCCTGCATTTACACACAATGGTGTCTTTGTATTTTGGATCCATTGAGACTCTTGGTGGCTCTACTTCATCCTTTGCTGTAATTGGTCCAGTATTATCAGAAGGTTTGCTGATTGTGCCAGCAGCATTTCTTGCAATAACTCTGAAATCATATCTCTCATCTTCAGTAAGCCCTGATACAGTGAACTGAGTTTCAATGACATTTGTAAAGCTAGCTTTCATCCAGCGGCCTTCAGGTAGATCACGTTTCTCTACAATATAGCCAGTAATCATGCTACCTCCATCATATTCAGGTTTGGTCCATTGGAGTGTAATTGCATTTCTTGTTACAATTATGGGTACTGGGCATCCTGGAGGATCACAAGGGTCGCGAGCTATGTAGCACTCTGAAGTTTTGCTTGCTTTGCCTATACCAACAATATTCTCTGCATAAACCCTAAATTCATATTCAATTCCTTCTTCAAGATTAGTTATCTTCAGATGTGTATCTGAAATAATTGTTTTATTTATCTTAGTCCACAAAATACTGTTTCTTTCTTTTCGTTCAATATGATAACCCAAGATTCTGCTTCCTCCATCGTTTATTGGTTCATGCCACTGCACAATCATACTATCTTTTGTAACTGCTGTTACAAATGGTGTACCAGGGGGACCTGGTTCTTTATAGGGATACTGTGCTATTATTGCATCAGAATCCAATGCAAAACTTCGTCCATATCTGTTTTCAGCATATATTTTAAATTGATATTCTGTGCCAGTTTTTAGTTTAGACACTTTCAGAGTAGTTCTTGCAATTGTAGCTGATACAGTCTCCCAAACAGTGGTTGTTGTATCCCTCTTTTCAACAATATAATTAGTGATTTGGCAGCCACCCATATATACTGGAGGATTCCAGGATAATGTAATGCTCTCAGCACTAACTTCATCAAATTTAACAGGGCCACTTGGTGGATCTGGCTTATCTAATGTTATAATTTCAATAGTTGCAACTTTTTGTCCAATGATATTGGACACTGAAATTGCATACATGCCAGCATCTTCTTTATTGGTTTCCTTAATATTCAGTATAGTGAAGTTAGCAGAGTCACTGACATTTACTCTGGTTGTTTGTTTTAGTGCCTGATCGTCTTTTGCCCAAGTTACTGTTGTTTTGGTCGTCCAGATATTGGTATTTCAACTTTCAAGTCATGACCCACCTGAACACTGTAGCTACTGAATGTTGGTCGCACATCTGGTTCAATGACCAAATCTTTGGCAACCACGGGAACAGCAAGAGATCTTGGATCACTTTTACCTTTTTCATTTACTGCTATCACTCTAAAGAGATATTCTCCTCCTTGTGCTAAATTAGTAATTAATGCTTCAAGTGTTTTCACACGTGCACAGTCTGACCATTTATCGCTTCCTTTAGCTTGCATTTCTACAATGTACTGGATGATTTTACTACCACCATCATGTTCTGGCTTCTCCCAAGTAAGAAATACACTATTCTTGTGACATCAACTACTGTTATTTTTCCTGGAGGTTGAGGAACCTCAGATACTTTAACAGGATCAGCTGTTCGGCTGGAAGACCAATTCCATATTCATTCTCAGCGGTAACTCTAAGTATGTAATTACATCCTTCTTGAAGTTGGTCTATTTTCCATGATGTCTTATGACAATTTGTTACAACAGCAGCATATGCTTTTCTGGTGGTTTCACGTTTTTCAATAATATAATTCTTTATTTTAGCTCCTCCATCCAATAATGGTGGTTCCCATGAAAGTGAAACTGAATCTTTGGTGATCTCTTTTACTTTGAGGTTTACAGGGGAGCTAGGTGAATCCAATACTCTTACACTGACAAAAGCAGACTTTGTCCCACTGCTGTTTTCTACTGTTAAAGTATATTTTCCACTATCAAATCTATTAACATTGTCAAGTACTAGTGTAGTGAAGCTGCTGGTGACATCAATCTGAGCTGCTTCCCTGATTTCACCATCAACCTTCGCCCATTTAACTTCTGGTGCAGGACGTCCTTTAATAGGAACGAATAATCTCAGTGAACCTCCAGCCCTTACATTTATAATTTTTCGAAGTTCTAGGTCAAGATCAAGATCTGGAGCTTCTAATTTCTCTTCAATAACAATAGGACCAGGAACATCTGCATGCTCTCCTACACCAGCTTTGTTTACAGCACAGACACGGAATCTATATTCATGCTTTCCCAGTAATTTATCTACTTCCAGGTGTGTTTCCTTGATGCCAGTTGGTGGAGTACACATTGCCCATTCATCGGTGCTTACATCACATTTTTCAACTATGTATCCCTGAACTTCACAGCCACCATCATAAATTGGTTTGCCCCAGGAAAGGAAAACTGAAGATTTGGTAACATCTATTGCTCTAGGATTATTAGGTGGACCTGGTTTATAAATAGGATCACAAGCTTTATAGTAAATGGAAGATGGACTAGGTTCACTCACACCAGCAGCATTTTCAGCATACACTCTAAATTCATAATGATGGGTTTCCACAAGTCCAGTTACTTTGAAGCGGAGTTCACTGACTAAACGTTTGTTGCATCTTATCCATCTAATACCTTCTTTATCTCGTTTTTCAACAATATAGCCAATTATTTCACTGCCACCATCAGATGCTGGCCTTTCCCACACAACAATCATTGAGTCTTTGGTCACAGCTGTTACTTCAGGAGCCTTTGGTGCAAGTGGCACTACAAATGGGTACTTTGCAACCACTGGCTCAGATTCAAGTGGGTCACCAACACCATATTTGTTTACAGACATTATACGGAAGATATATTCATTTCCTTCCAAAAGTTTGGTAACTTTGCAACTGAGGATTTGCACATTAGAATCAACTACTGTCCAAACTAAACGACTAGTTTCCCTTCTTTCTACAATGTAGTGTGAAATGTCACTACCACCATCTTGAAGTGGGGGTTTCCATGCCAATGTGCATTTTTCAGCAGTTACTCCAGTTATAACAATAGGTCCTTCAGGTGGCCCTGGCCGATCAAGAATCTTAACATGCACGGAAACAGATTTTTCACCTCCAACATTTTTGACTAATAACGTGTATATACCACTGTCAACACGAACAGCTTCTTTTACACTGAGACTTGTGGTAAAATCTGTGCTTTTTATTTCCAAACGAGCTGTGTTTACAAGTTCTTGATCTCCTTTAATCCAGTGAATTGAAGGTATAGGTTTGCCATATATATCAGCATCAATCTTGAATGTTTCACCAGCATTTAATACAATCATTTCTTTATATTTTGGATCCATACTTATACGAGGAGGATCTACTTCATCTCTTGCTGTAATTGGCCCTGTGCTTTCTGAAGGTTCACTAAAAACACCAGCAGCATTTCTTGCTATAACACGGAATTCATACCTCTGGTCTTCAACTAGACCAGATACTTCAAATTGAGTCTCTATGACATTTGTGAAGCTTGCTTTCATCCAGCGGCCTTCAGGTAATTCTTTCTTTTCAACAATGTAACCAGTAATCTTGCTTCCACCATCATATTCAGGTTTTGTCCACTGAAGGGTTACTGAATTTCTTGTAATAATAATAGGTTCTGGACGACCTGGAGCATCACATGGGTCACGTGCTACACAGCATTCAGATACTTTACTGGACTTGCCAATTCCTGCTATATTCTCTGCATAAACTCTGTATTCATATTCAATGCCTTCTTCAAGACCTGTTGTCTTAAACCTTGTGTCTTGAATAACTGTTTTGTTTAATTTAATCCAGAGAATGCTATTTCTTTCCTTGCGTTCCAAATGGTATCCAATAATCCTACTACCACCATCAATGACAGGTTCATGCCATTGTATAACCATGCTATCTTTTGTGACAGCTGATACAAAAGGTGTTCCAGGAGGACCAGGAACTTTAAATGGGTATTGGGGCTATTACAGCTTCTGAATGAGATATCCCACTTTTTCCCATATCGGTTCTCAGCTGCAATTCTGAATTGATATTCACATCCAGTCTTTAACCGGCTAGCCTTTATCGTGGTTCTTGCAACAGTTGCTGAAACAATCTGCCAGACTGTTGTGGAAGTATCTCTTTTTTCTACAATGTAATTGTTTATAGAACTTCCACCATCATATTCTGGTGGTTCCCAGGAAATTGTAATATTGTCAGCTGTAACTTCATCTATCTTTACTGGTCCTTTGGGAGGCCCTGGTTTATCAAGTACAACAATATTAAGGTTTTCGCAGGCTTCACCTGCAGTATTTGCAAGTTTTACAGTATACTGTCCAACATCATCTTTACATGCTTCTTTTATTATTAATACTGAGTTACTTTCTGTGCTTTCTGCATTTACCCTAGTAGTTTGTTTGAGTGGCAGATTATCTTTATGCCATGTTATAGCAGGTTTTGGTCGTGCAACAAATGGAGCATCAACCTTTAAGTCTTCTCCAGCCAGCACGCTGAAAGTGTTAAATAAGAGCCTGAAAGCTGGTGCAATTACAAGATCTTTTGCAATAACAGGTACTCCCAACTGTCGGGGATCACTTATTCCTTTTTCATTTTGGGCTGAAACACGGAACATATATTCTTCACCCTGAATTAGTCCAGTAATGGTGGCTTCTGTAGTTTTCACTGTTGCACAAGTTGCCCATTTTTCACTTCCTTTGCTTTGCATTTCTACAATGTAACCTAAAATTCTGCTGCCACCATCATGTTCAGGTTTTTCCCAAGACAAAGTTACACTATTCCTTGTCACATCCAGTAAGGTTATTTTACCAGGTGGAAGAGGTCTTTCTGACACTTTCACAGACTCTGAAGTTTCAACTGGAAGTCCAATTCCATACTCATTTTCTGCTAGTACTCTAAAATAATAATTGCAGCCTTCCTGCAACTGATCTACTTTCCAGCTATTCTTGTGACAATTAGCAACAACTGTCGAGTATGCTTTTCTTGTTGATTCCCGTTTTTCAACAATATAATTCTTTATTTTGGAACCACCATCTATGAGTGGAGGATCCCATGCTAATGTAACAGATGATTTTGTAATTTCTTTTACTTTCAGATCTTGTGGGGCTCCGGGCGTATCAAGCACTCTGACATTTACAAATGCTGATTTGCTACCTGAGCTATTTTCTATTGTGAGCATATATTTGCCACTGTCAAATCTATTTACATTTTCCACTATAAGCAGAGTATATGAGCTTGTAGATTCAATATTAGCTCTTTCTAAAGGTTCTCCATGTTCTCTTGTCCATTTTACTTCAGGATCAGGTCTTCCTTTGATTGGAACAAATAATCTTAATGTACAGCAAGCTCTGATGCTAACAACTTTACGAAGTTCAGCATCTAGCTCAATTTCAGGTGGCAACATTCTTTCTTCTGCCTTAGGTGACCCAGGAACAAGGGCAGGTTCTCCAACACCTTCAGAGTTTATGGCATATATATGGATCTTATACTCCTGATTTTCTTTAAGACCAGTGATGGTAAAAGAAGTAGCTTTCAGACCTGATTGAGGAGTTACAATTTTCCATTCATCTTCTTCAGGTAAAGATATTTCAACAATATAACCTGTGATCTCTGAGCCACCATCATAAACTGGTTTATTCCAAGCTATTGTAATTGAAGATTTACTGGTGTCTAAAACCCGTGGGTTACCTGGAGGACCAGGTTTAAATACTGTGTCACAAGCTTTGTAGAATGGGCTAGTTGCACTTGGTTTACTAATTCCAGCTGCATTTTCTGCCATGACTCTGAATTCATATTCATGATCTTCTGTTAATCCAGAAACTTTGTACCGCAAGTCAGTGAGGACACGTTTGTTACATTTCACCCAGCGATGTCCAGTTTTATCACGTCGTTCTACAATGTAATTGATTATTTCACTTCCACCATCAGAATCAGGATGCCCCCAACAAACAATCATAGAGTCTTTCGTAATTGCTGTAACTTCAGGATTTTTTGGTGGATCAGGTGGTACATATGGATTTACTGCAAGAACAGGCTCTGATTCCAAAACCTCTCCAACTCCATATTTGTTAACAGCCATAACTCGGAACACATACTCATTGCCTTTCAGTAGTTTTGTGACTTTGAGTTTTGTCACTGGAACCTCTGTGGCTACACTTGTCCAGGCAAGTCTGCTTGTTTCACGTTTTTCAACCACATAATGATCAATCTTTGCACCTCCATCATCTAGTGGTGGCAACCAAGACAGTACACATTTTTCTGATGTTACTTCAGATATGGCTAAAGGACCTTCAGGTGGTCCTGGCCTATCAAGCACTTTAACATTAAATACATGTTTTGCAAAGCCACCAGGATTAGAAGCAGTAAGGGTATATGCACCACCATCTCTTCTTGCTGAATCTTTATTTATCAGAGCAGTTGAGAAATCTGCTATTTTTATTTCTAGTTTTGCAGTGTCTTCAAGATCCTTTCCTTCTTTTGTCCATGACATTGTTGGTAGTGGTTGACCAGAAACATCAGCATCAAGTCTGAAATTTTCACCTGCTTTTAATATTAAAATGTCTTTAAATTTAGCATCAACCATAATCTTTGGTGCTTCAATATCATCTCTGCATGTTATTGCATCTGATGGATCAGATGGCTGGCTAACTGCCCCAGCAGCATTTCTTGCAGTTATACGGAATTCATATGCAGCATCTTCAGTCAAACCACTTACAGTAAATTCAGTCTCTAGTATATTGCTGAAGTTAGCCTTTAGCCAACGCCCATTAGGAAGGTCTCTTTTTTCAACTGTGTAACCAGTTATCTTAAAACCTCCATTATATTCAGGCTTTGTCCACTGTAATGTCACTGAATGCCGTGTAATGTTGAGGGCCACTGGCTTTCCTGGTGGATCAATTGGGTCTAAAGCAAACACAGGGTCAGATGATTTGCTTGGTTTACTTTTGCCGGCCATATTTTCTGCAACTACACGAAATTCATATGCAATTCCATCGGTAAGTCCAGTTGATTTAAATATATTGCCTACCACCAGGGCTTTACTCACAGTTTGCCAGAGAATGCTGTTTCGTTCTTTTCTTTCAACATGATACCCCATAATTGCACTTCCACCATCAGTAACAGGCTCATGCCAGCTAATAGTCATTGAATCTTTTGTTACTGCAATAACTTGAGGAGTACCCGGTGGCCCAGGAACCTTAAATGGATAGGCAGCAACTACAGACTCTGAACTGATAGCTGGACCAGTTCCATATCTGTTCTGAGCTTTAACTCGGAACTGATACTCAAGTCCAGTGGTAAGACGACTAGCTTTAAAGGTTGTACGTATTACAGTAGATGCTAACTCAACCCATGATGTACTGTTAGTTTCACGCATTTCTACAATATAATTGCTTATTGGTACCCCACCATCATTTTCAGGAGGATCCCATGACATAATTATATGATCAGAAGAAATTTCATCAAATTTGATTGGTCCAGTTGGAGGTCCAGGAATATCATGTACTTGAACAGTGATAATATCACTGATTTCTCCAAGGATATTTTTAGCTGCCACTGTATATTTTTCTGAATCATTTCTTGTGCATTCATTAATGTTTAGGATAGTTGCATTTGCAGTTCGTTCAACATTGATTCTTTGTGTTTCTTTAACGAGCTGACCTTCTTTCTTCCATGTGACAAGTGGTTTTGGACGACCAAGAACAGGAATCTCAATTTTTATATTGTCACCAGCTTTGGCAATAACAGTTTTTTGGTAAATACCACGAAGATCAAACTCTGGAAGTACCATTAGCTCTTTAACAACAACAGGTCTGCTTTCTCTTGGATCACTTCTTCCAGCACTATTAACTGCCATGATTTGGAAAACATACTCTTCATTTTCATTTAGATTTTTTACTACATAGTCCAATGTTTTCACAGTTGCGACATGTGTCCATTGAGTAGAGCCCTTTTTCTGTAGTTCAAGTACATAACCAGTGATCTTGCTACCACCATCATGTACTGGCTTTGGCCATGCAAGACTAACAGTGTTCTTAGTCACATCCATAATATTAAGGCTCTCAGGTGCTGATGGTGCCTCAGTGGCCCTGATAGGTTCAGTAGTTTCAACAGGTTCACCGATTCCATACTCATTTTCTGCCAGTACTCTGAAGTAATATTCACATCCTTCAGACAAATTAGGAATTCTAAAAGAACATTTCTGACAGTTAGTTGTTACTGTTGAATAAGCTTTCCGAGTTGATTCACGCTTTTCAACAATATAGTTTGTAATACGTGAGCCACCATCTATTAGAGGAAGCTCCCACTGAAGAGTGATGCTATCCTTAGTTACCTCCCTTGCTTTGAGATTTGTTGGTGGTCCTGGTGTATCCAAAACTTTTACATTTACAAAGCCAGATTTCTTTCCAGCAGCATTTTCAAGGAACATAGTATATTTCCCAGCATCATATCTGTTGCACTCTGGGATGATTAAAAGAGAAAATGATTCTGTATTTTCAATGTTGGCGCGTAGTTTAAGAGGCATATCGCCTTTCATCCATGTGACCTCAGGAGCTGGGCGACCTCTTATTGGCACAAATATGCGAATACTTAGTCCAGCTCTAACAACAAGTGTTTTTCTAAGCTCAACATCCAATTCAAAATCAGGACTTTCTTCACGTTCTTTGATTTCATCAGTAATTAGTGCTGGTTCACTAACACCTGCAGCATTAATGGCACAAATTCTGAAGTGATATTTTGCTCCTGGCTGAAGATTAGCAACAACATATTCAGTGATTCTTAGTGCGGATCCAGTTGTGTCTTTTATCCATTCTTCTTCTCCTTCCTTTCTGTGTTCAACTATATAGCCAGTTATTTCAAGTCCACCATCATAATGAGGTTTTCCCCAGTTTAAAGTAGCTGTAGATTTTGTAGTATCAGTCACTCGTAGGTTTGAAGGTGGTCCAGGTGGATCTACAATAGTTTAAAAAACAGTCATCAATATTATAGTAAGTTTTTATCAGCAAGGAAAGCATTGACAATGTAAAGAAATTCTTACATGCCACATCCTTAGTTAATACTGGTTGTGAGGCATCACTTGGTGGTCCAACTCCTGCTTTATTTTCTGCGCTTACGCGGAATTCATATTCATTTCCTTCAGAGAGTCCTGTCACTTTGCATCTGAGGTCTGAAACTGGTTTCTTTGTTACTCTGGCCCACCGCAATCCTTTCTTTTCTTTTCTTTCTACATAGTAGCCTGTAATTTCACTACCTCCATCATCAGCTGGTCTTTTCCAGGTCAGAGTCACAGATGATTTAGTTACATTTGTTACTTCTGGTTTGCCAGGGGCACCTGGAGGGCCTAGTAGGAAAAATAGAAGAATTTTATTTATTTATATAAATCTGTACATTGTGTTTCAAACTTCTAAGCACATTTTTCTCTGTTTTACATACCATATCTATCCACCATTTTAACTGGTTCTGAATGCGCTGGTTCACCAGTTCCATAATGGTTCACAGCTGAAACACGGAAGATGTATTCATTTCCTTGAATAAGTTTGCTAACAACATGTCTGCAGGTGTCAATATTTTCAGCAACTAATGTCCAAAGCAGCCGGCTAGTTTCTCTCTTTTCAAGTACGTAGGAAGTGATTGGTGATCCACCATCTTCATTAGGAGGTGTCCATATAAGAGTAGCTTTTTCAGCTGAGACATTGCTTATTTCAATAGGTCCAGGAGGCCCTGGTACATCTAAAACCTTTACATGCACGTGTTCCTCTTTAGTACCAAATGGATTTGTAGCAGTGATTGTGTATTCACCAGAATCCTTTCTGGTTGCATATTTAACAGAAAGTGTGGAAGAGGTTGGGGCTGTATCAATCTGAACAATATCTGAAGGTCTGAAATCCTTTCCTGCCTTAGACCATGCAGACTGTGGAGGTGGTTTTCCCAGAATGCTAGTAGCAGTTATTACAATGGTGTCGCCTGCCTTAACTGTTAAACCTTCTTTTACTGTAGGGTCGATAACAATGGTTGGTGCTTCTGTAAATGAAAAAAATATTTATTGTTAGAAAGCAAACTAGACATAAGTATCATATTAGCATAGTTACACTAAATACAAATTTGAAAACAGATACTAACCATACTCATCTTTGCATATAATGGTTCCTGTAGACTCTGATGGAGGACTAATGGCTCCTGCCGTATTCTTGGCTTTAATTCTGAATTCATATTTGGCACCCTCAAAAAGATCATTTACTGTAAAAGCACATTCTTGAACATTTATATGATTAGCTTTCATCCAAGCCTTTGCTGGCAGATCACGTTTTTCAACAATGTAGCCAGTTAGTTTATGTCCACCATCGTATTTTGGTTCTGTCCAGATTAGAGTTACTGAGCTCCTTGTAATATTAATAACCTCAGGCTTGCCAGGAGGATCTAAAAATAAAAACACACTTGTAATACAGATGAAAGTGTTTTTTAATAACAAAAAAACTAATCATATTATTTTTTTTTTCTTACCAATTGGATCAAGTGCCACAATGGGCTCAGATGGTAGGCTTGGTTTACCTACTCCTGCCATATTGATTGCCATAACTCGGAATTCATATTCTAGACCTTCAGTTAACCCTGTCACTCTGAACTCTTTCATTCGTAATGGAGTCTTGTTACCTCTTTTCCATAGAAGGCTATTTCTTTCTTTGTATTCAATATGATAACCTACAAAATAAACACATGAATTGAATATGCGTTTTAGTATTATAATAATGTGCTTTTATATACATTATGGGCAGGTCGGGGGGCAGTTTCCAAATTATCTTCACAGGACCAAAGACTGCTGGTACTTTTTACCTGCAGACTTTGCACCAATTTTCAAAGCAGAAGTACACATGCACTTTTGTTTTGAAGCTTGTCATGGGGACATGTGTACCTGCTTTTTATGTGGGTACTTTTTCATTGAAAATACATGCATAGATTTGAAAATGCAATCTCAGGACCTCATTTACTAACCATTTTTCCCATAAACACAGAATGGGAGAAAAGCCTTAGTAAATCAGATCCTAGCTGTGTTATTTATTTATTTTTATTTGATTTTTATATTCTGGCTTTCAGCACTTCAAAGAAGATTACATTCAATTACTGTATATATTTTCTCTATCACCACAGGGCTTACTATCTAAAATCCATATTTACTAAGCATATTTCGAATGGGCACAAAATGGGAAATATCCTTTAGTGAACAGGCATATAAGTTTGTGGCTGAGGCAATGGAGGAAGTGACTTGCCCAAGGTCACAAGGACCTCGCTGACCTAAACATGCCCTCAAGAATGACTCCTCTCAATATGGCTAAAAGTGTGCGCATAATGGAACAAGTGTGGACTTTTAGCCACATTGAAGGAGGGGATTTTCAGACAGCTGATTAATGATTATAAAATGTTTTCTTTACCTGTGCAAATTGCTTTGATAATTGTCTTCTTAGGGCTTGATTTCAAAAAGCATTTACACGCTTAAAACTGGGATTTACACATGTAAATGCACAGTACCTGTGTAAGTGGGCTTTTGAAAATTGCTACAATATGGGGCAGATTTTCAAAAGGTTACGCAAGCCAGGCTTATTTTCAAAAGGCCCGGCTACACGCGAAAAAGTCCCAGGATGCGTATAAGTCCTGGGGCTTGCAAAATGGGGGGAGTTCCGGGGGATGGGTGGGGCAGGACCAGAGGCTTCCGGCACAGCAGCCATTTGCTGCTGTGCTGGGGATTGCGCACCGGCAGTCAGCCGGCGCGCGCAACTTACTTCAGCCCCAGGACTGAAGTAAGTTTTGAAATAAAAGAAAATTCGGCAAAAAGGTAGGGGAAGGGAAGGTGGGGGGGGGGGGGGGGGTAGGGAATGGGGAAAGGTTGCGCGGCTCGGAGCGGGCTTGGTGTGGGCTTGGCGTGCGCTCAGCGCACGCAAGGTGCACATCTCTACACCCCCTTGCGCACACCGACCCCTGATTTTATAACATGTGCGCGCCTGCATGCGCATGTTATAAAATTGCGTGCGCTGGGTAGCGCGCACACATGGACGCGCTCCCGCAAGTTTTAAAATCTACCCCTATATGTCATTGAATTGTCCATAGGATTTACCTGCATAAGGGCACTTTATATTGGTAAATAGCTTTTGTTACATTTACATGTGTAACCTTTTGAAAATTACCTGCTTATGGCCAAACTTTAAATCCCCCACGCGCATTAAAAGCGGGGCTTACATGCGTGGCCGGGCCTTGCGCGCACTGTGTACATTTTCAAAGGGGCCCGGCCACGGGCGTAACCCCTGGTAAATGCAGAACTGCTGGGCCTTTTTGAAGGGGCGGGCCTGGGGGTGGGGAGGGGCGGATCGGGACAGCGCCATTCATCACTGTCCCGGAGCCTCGTGCGCCGGCCGGCTTCCGGCACGCGCAACTTACTTCAGGTTGGTTCCTTAATTGGAGTGGAGTGGGAGGGAACTGTGGAAGGCCGGGCTGCATCGCTGCGTGAAATTTGCAGAATTGTATCCCCCCTTGTACGCGTGTGCATGGATAACAAAATCCGGCGTGCATTCGCGCATGGCCTAATGATTTTATAACATGCACGTGCTGGCGTACGCATGTTATAAAATTGGTGCATCCATGCCTTTCAAAATCTACCCATTAGATTTCAGTTTCATTCTCTAGTCTCTGGTTTTTACAAAATAGCTTTAAAATGCAAAACTACCTGTGATTGGTGAGCCACCAGTTTTTCTTGGATCTGTCCATGTTAAAGCTGCAGAGTCATGATGGATAGCAATAACTTTAGGGGGAGCAGGAGCATCAGGTACATCTAGAAATACACATAAATTAGATGGCAATGAAAAATAAATTTGACTACATACCAATTTTTTATTGATTGAGCCAACTAATATTGCTCATTTTGCTTACCAAATGGATGCTTTGCCACAACAGGGTCAGACTTAAGGCCTTCTCCAACTCCATATTTATTTTCTGCACTGACTCTGAAGGTGTACTCTGTTCCCTCATGAAGTCTAGTAACTCTAAAAGTAGTTTTTTGAACAGCAGAAGCAGAAGTCACCCACTTATTGGTTGTAGAATCTCTCTTCTCTAGGATATAGTTAGTGATTTCTGAACCACCATCATCTTTCGGAGGACCCCAGATCAGAGTTATAGCATCTGCTGTGACTTCTTCAAATTTTATTGGAGCTGTAGGGATTCCAGGTTTCCCAACAACTTTCACAAACACAAAAGACTCTTTACTTCCTGCAACATTCTTCAGTGTAATTGTATATTTTGCAGCATCATCTTTCTGGCATTCCCGAACCATGAGGGAGGTATTTATTGCAGTAGATTCCACACTGACTCTTCCGCTATCAGTTAGCACCAGATCTTCACCTTTCTTCCATGTTACAGACGGAGCAGGCTTTCCACTTATTGGGATTTTAAGGCGGAAATTACTACCTTCTTTTGCCACATAGCACAAGTCAGGCAAACCTCTTAAATCCATATCTGGTGCCACTATAAAGTAAAATGACCAAAATATTTTTACTGTGTATCCAAAATATTTGTAGTTGAAATACAATATAGAAACATATTTAATGCAATATGTTATCTAGTTATCTTGAACACTTGGGTAGCTTGCAATGCTCTATGCATGTGTATAATTACTAAAAGAGCACTAAACACCTGAGAAGAAAACAGTAATTTTTAAATAAAACATCACTGTCTGAGTATTTTTAGGACTCTTCTAAATGCCACACACCCAGATGCTCTCTAGCTTTTGCTGAGCATATCACAGAAGTTCAGAAATCGAGCGTAGATTAAAAACTGTCAGGCCTATCAAGTCTGGTTATGCTTTTTATGTAAAGAAATACCAAAAACCCTATTTGTGTTTCAGCCTTATACATGTTTTCCAACCACAAAGAGCCTGAGCTCATAAAATGCCAAATGCCTGATTTTTTGGCACTTTAATTAAGTCTAAATTTTGGGACCTATTTTCAGTTACATATAGGCTCCTAAATTTTGGGCTCAAAATAAGCACCTATATTTTTTAGGCCTCTAAAACTTAGGGGGCCTAAAATTAGGTTGGTTGGTGCTTTCTGACTATGGCTGCCTAATGCAGCCAGCACTTTATGATTTTACCCTGCCTTCCATGATAAAAAATAGTATCTGCTGGGTAGAATCCATCAGTCATTTGGCAACACTCATCCCTTCCGTGTTAAAAAGAAAATTTGTGTCGGGGGGGGGGGGGGGGGATCTACCAGCCCCTTGGAACTTACATCTGCCTATATCACTTGAAAAATGTAAGATGGGGAAATGCTAGCCCCCTTGCATCACCCTTCCCATCCTGGACTCTGATCACTTCCCCATGCCAAGACAGGAAGAAGAGAGTCTTAGCTCCTCTCAGCTGGGCTCAAGTTAATGTGGTTTGACAGCTCCTGGCACTTACAGTAAGTATGCATTTATTCACACAGTTAAGTAGCCTATCCCTGTCAGAACTCTGTATAGACAGTAAAGGGTTCCAGTAGAGAGGCAGGAAGAGGAAGATGAGGGGCTAGCAGTTCTCCCTTCTATATTTTCTAAGCTCCAGAGGCAGGCAGAGTATCAAGGGCTGGCAAATCCTTCCAGTAAACCTTTTTTTTTTTAATTGCAGGAGGTAGATAGGTTGCTGGGCAGCCAGATTTAGGCTTGTTCTTGCAATGCTTAGATTTGCCCACCTAAATTAAGTGTTTAGTGCTGAAAATCAGCACTAAGTGCCTAACTTCCTTTCCTCGAGCTGTCTCCACTCCCTTTTAAAATGGCTAAATTTAGGTGCTGAGAGCCAGCAAATTTTAAAATTGAAAAGTCTAGGTTTTCTTTCACCCTGACTCATACTTTTTTGAATACTGATATTTTTGCATTCACCACCTCATCTGGAAGGCTGTTCCATGCATCCCCTACCCTTTATATAAATAAATACTTCTTTACACTACTCCTGAGTCTATGCTCTCCAGTCTCACATCATGACCGCTTGATCAATAACCTCTTTCCTACTGAAAAGCATTTGTCACAGAGGTGCTCATCTTCATCTTTCTCTTCTCCAGAGCATACATTTTAGATATTTATAGTAAAAGACCCTGCACCATTTTGATAGCTTTCCTGAAGAACTGCCTCTATGTTGGCTATGTACTCCAAAGGTTCAGTCTTCAAAAGCGGACAATATACTTCAGATGAACCCTCAGCAATGATTTATATATTAGTATCACCATCTCCAATTTTCTGTGAGTTATGCATATTCTTATGTATAATATCCTCCCACTGGCTCTTCCTAATGCTTTATTACACTATGTGGCCACTTATAATTCAACATATCTGGTCACCATAGAGTTCATTCCTGACTAGAAGATCAGACAGTGCTCTGGAAGTGTGGGGCTTCTTAACAGGCTCAGCTGAGTGAGCAAGTGCCACTGAGAAGTTACAGTAATGTTCTCCAAAAGGTGAGTCCCAAAATTAGAAGAAAATCGTTGTGTATAGTAATACTTTACAGCTCTATAATCCAATGGCATATGTTTCAGCCTAGATGACTATTGTTTACAGCAACTTGTGAAACAACTAAAATAATTTAGTTGGTGAAATACAAATACAATACATACCGACATCATCCTTTGCCACAACTGTGAGTTCACTTGGTGAACTGAGTCCAGCATCATTCTGAGCTCTCACTCTAAAAGTGTATTCCTTGCCTTCCTGCAAGTCTTTCATTGAATACTGAAGATTTTTTGATCTCATTAATTCTTTCCACTTGTCTTCAGCAGTCATAATGTCAATAACATATGCAATAATACGACTTCCACCGTCACTAATAGGCTTTTTCCATGCAAGAGTACAAGCAGATTTTGATACAGCCAATGCTTTCAGGTCTACAACTGGTCCAGGATTTTCTATATGAAAGAAATAGATTTATAAGTCTCAGTCAAAATAATTATAATCAAGATTTTATTAGTATCAACATATGACAAATGCATATCATCTTACCAGAAGCTTTAACAGCATCACGTGTTTCACATGGTTCACCAATCCCATATTCATTTTCAGCTAAGACCCTGAAAAAGTAAGATTTGCCTTCTTCTAAGTTAGATATTCTAAAAGTAGTCTTTGGGCAATCAGTTGAGACAGTGGCCCATGCTTTTCTTTCAGCATCACGCTTCTCAACAATATAGTTCTTTACTGGACTACCACCATCAATAAGAGGAGGATCCCATGAAATAACAGCTGAATTTTTGGATGTTTCTTTAACAATAAGATTAACTGGAGGTCCTGGAGTATCTGTATAAATACAAACACATAGTAATATGAATATATATTACATACTGTACCCACATATATTTCTAGTAAACTGATTAAATATATTGATTAATTTAGCATTGTTTTATTGATATTTACCTAGAACTTTCACAACGATGGTATATGTCTTGATGCCACTGCTATTCTCCAAGGTCAGGATATATTTGCCAGCATCATACCGGTTTACATTTTCACAGTACAAGAAAGTATCATAGTCAGTTGTTTTTATTTCAAGTCCTTGTCGTTCTCTTATGTTTGCATTCTGTTTGGCCCAAGAAATCTTTGGTGGTGGACGCCCTCTTACTGGTACATATATTCTCATTGTTACACCAGCACGTAACACCAGTGCCTTTCTCAAATCAGCATCAAGATCTCCTTCTGGTGCAACTATTATTAGAGAAAAGATAATATTTACAAAAAAAAAAAAAGAAAAATATATTTCAAACTGCAAAATGTAGAGAAAACATGAAGAGATATGACTTTGGGAATGCTTTCCAACGTAAATTTGTAGAAAAGATTTGTGAGAGTTTGTGCTGGAGGTGTTTTTGAGGGGTATGGTATGTGGATGTTTGTGGGTTATGTAGATGGGGTGTATAAGAGAGTGTATTTTGTGTGAGAGGTAGGTAGGGTTGAAGAGGGAAGTGTGGGTGGGTAAGATATGTGTGACTGTATGTGTGGTATGTTGTTTGTGGGTTTGTTTGTGTGTGTAGGAATGTGTAAGAGTGTGCATGTGTGGGAAGTAGGAGGACTGATAGTGTAGGTATGTCGGAGTGTTTGTATGTGGTATGTGTGTGGGTGACAGGTGAGTGGAGATGTATGGGGATTTGGAGGGGGTGTGGGGTGAGTTATGAGGGGATATATGCTGTGATTGTGTGTGGACATGTGTGGAGGTGTAAAAGTGTGTGGGGTGGAAGTGTGGGAGTTGTGGGTTTATGTGGGGGATATGGGTGTGGTGAGTGTTGGATTGTGTGTGTGCAGAGTATGTGTGTGTGGTGTAGGGTATGTGACTGCATGACTAGAAGTGTGGGGTAGTAGCTGTCATCCTTTGTGAGCTGCTTTATTTATCTTTCCCTATGTCTGTCTGCCTGTGTTCATATGTGCCAAAGTGCTTGAAAAATAAGGGTGGGCAGAGGGGAGGAGCTTGTTTTTGGAATACAGTGGGGACCAGCATTCTTACAGCATCTAACAGTTTCTAAAAGAAAGCAATAGGCTTTTTATGTTGGCGGGTTGGTTCTCTGAAAATACTGAACCAATGTTTCTGATTTTCAAATTTGGTCAAGATATTCATATTTTTTCCTGATTGCCAAATTTGGTGAATTTCAATCTCTTTTTTTTGGAGAGTTATTGTGCCTCTGGACAGACTACATTCTATATGTTGGAAAGCATAAATTTGTTTAAAAAAAAATAGTTTGAATTGTAGTACATACTTAAAATGTCTTTGGCAGTATGTTTATCAGGAACGTCACTTGGTTCACTGTATCCAATTTTATTGACGGCAGAAACACGGAATTGATACTCTGTATTCTCCATCAAACCAGTTACAATATACTGGGTATTCTGTAGGTTTTTTGGGACATTGCATCTAACCCAGTTATTAGTATCAGTTCTTTTTACTTCAACCAGATATCCCAAAATAGGGCTTCCGCCATCATATGCTGGTTTACTCCACGAGAGTGCTACGGAACTGCGGGTTGTATCAATTACTTTTGGGAAGGCAGGAGGCCCAGGAGGATCTGTGAATTAAAAACAAAGTTAGAAATATTGCTTATTGTGCTATATGTCCAAAACTAGACAGAATCAACAAGAATTTTTCTTTAACTTACACTGAGGATCAGCAGCAATTACTCCTTTAGAGGCATCACTGGGTTTGCCTGGTCCGGCTTTGTTCAGTGCTGTCACTCTAAATTCATACTCTGTTCCTTCCTGAAGTCCAGTTGCTTTTACAGTTCTTTCTATGACAGGCTTCCTATTCACCTTAGTCCATGTGAAAGATTTGGTTTCACGCTTTTCAAGCATATAACCAGTTATAGGAGAACCACCATCATCTGCAGGAGCTTTCCAACTTACAGTCATATGATCCTTGGTTATATTACTAATTATGGGTGGATCACAACGACCAGGTACATCTGAAAAGAATTATTTACAATTTATTAAAATGATTCCAATCTTAATACACATACTGCTTCCCCCCCCCCCCAAGTAATCCATATAAAAAATCTCTTACCATATGGATTCTTAGCAATCACCGAATCAGTCATTATGGGATCCCCAATGCCATATTTGTTTTCGGCAGAAACACGGAATTGATATTCATGCCCTTCAATAAGCTTTTCTACACTGCAGCTGGTAATCTGTACATTTGCAGTGACCTGTGCCCAGTTAGGTCTGCTTGTTTCACGCTTGTCAATGATGTAATTAGTAATTTCTGCACCACCATCTTCAAGAGGAGGCTCCCAAGTTAGCATGGCGCGATCTGTGTATATATTACTGATTTTAACAGAAGCTGGAGGACCAGGTTTATCTGCAACAGATGTAAAGGATTATAGTTGAAGTCTGCGCTTTACGATGTTAAAGAAATTTAATAAGGCATGTTAATTATTTCTAACTTACCAAGTACTTTGAGTTTAAGAGTTGCTGATTTGGAACCACTTGCATTTTCAGCAGTAATGGTATAGTCTCCTGTCTCCTTCCTAGTAACACTGAACAATTCCAAATTGCATAGGTTTCTCTTAGTAGTGATTTTAATGCCTTCGGCTGGTTGAATAAGATCTGCACCTTTTTTCCAAACAATTGTTGGCATAGGTTTGCCAAACACATGGGCCTCAAGACAAACATTTGATCCGGCTTTTACTGTAATTAGGGATTTCATTTCTATACTCAGGTCTATTCTGGGAGGAACTAAAAGAAACAAAAATAGTGTTAAATAAGTTATATAAAAGAAATCACTACTATTAAAACAGAGCAATTTTCTTTTTTAACATTTAAATTTTTTATTAAACAACATCAGCATATGGAACAGATAATAAAACATCTTACAACATAGAAAGCCACAGGCATAAATTTTCAAGCCCTCTTTACAATGGGACAAACTTAAAAAAAGCTAATCCCCCATACATTAATCAGGATTATAACATATTACTTTACTTAGAAAGAGGGCAATTTTCTAACTGTCCAGATTGGGACAAAGGCCGTATGTACTATTTACCTATTACCTTTGCTCCAGTTCTCAAAGCGAACATATGTGTATTCATTCACTTTGAAAATTGCCATAGGTATAAAGTACACTTATCACTTGCCTTTTTTTACAGAGTAGAAAATGTAAGCTATGCCTGTGCTTTTCCACCCCTGATTTAAACATGCCTCCTCTCAGTGCAGCTTAAAGCACATGCGTTGTGGAATAATATGCAAATGTTTAGCCATATTGAAAGTGGGCAATTTTAAGATAGTCTGTTTACATGGATAAAACGCGTTCTACCCATGGAAATCATTTTGAAAATTGACTACCTCATGATACACACATAGTTAAATTTTATAAAAGCACAGAAACTTTTGTAATTCTTACCATTTTCTGGTTGGATGGTAACAGGATCAGATGGTTCAGAAGGTCTGCTAATGTTAATTGCTGTTTTGGCAATAATTCTAAATTGATATTGAGCATTTTCTTCTAAACCAGTAACTGTATATTCTTCAGTAGGTACTTGATTGGCAGCAGTATTGAATCGAACCCACTTATCACGAGGAAGTTTGCAAGATTCAATCAAATAGCCAATTATTTTGCTACCACCATCATGCTTTGGTCGAGCCCATACCAGTGAAACAGTGCTCTTTGTGATATCAATAATTTCAGGTTTACCAGGAGGATCTACAACAAAAAGAAAAGATTGTGTTTATTACATTGACTATTTCTTTCCCCCAAGCCTGACCCCCATCATTCATCCTACTTCCAGCTGGACCCACCATTCTTATCCCTCCCTCCACTTCCTGGCCTCCAAACTGACAGCTCTCCACTCCTTCCTGGCCTGGGATGACCCAAACAGACTCATTGGACCCACTGAACCCCCTACAGCTGGATTTTCAAGTAGCACGGCCTGTATAAAAATTCTCCCCCCCCCACCTTAAAGATGTAACTTTTGCTGGAAACTGATAAGGTTTGTTAAAAATATTTTAATTAATGCTTACCGACTGGTGTCCTTGCTGTTACAAACTCAGTTGGTTTGCTAGGTTTGCTTGCACCAGCTCTATTCAGAGCAGAAATCCTGAAAGTATATTCTAGACCCTCTATCAGACCAACACAAGGGTACTCTGTTGTGCGCACCGCTGTATCATTAGCCTTCACCCACAGCAAACTGTTTCTTTCCTTGCGTTCAATCACATAACCAATAACTGGACTGCCTCCATCACTGTCTGGTCTGTCCCATGCCACAAAAATACAATCTTTGTTAATCTTAGTAACACGTGCATTCTTTGGTTCACTGGGAACACCTGCAGAAAATGACATAAAATAGGATTAATATACTTGAAATTATTATTAGTAAAGAAAACACAGATCTAAAATAAACAGTCAGAGTATTTCATCACCAGTTGTTAAGGGCAGGAAGGGTAATTTTCAAAGGGCTTTCTGTGGGTGAAGATGTATGCTTTAGCAGCAGAAATTGCCCTTTAGAAAATTGTTTAACTGATAATACATGTAAAAGTACGTGCATACACGCTAGGCACAACACACGGTCTGGACTGATCGGGGTATGTACAGGGAAAAGGTGTTTCAGGGAGTGGAGTCTAGGTAGGGTTGGAACTTAACATGCATACTTTTTTATTTTAAAAACTAAGCACATAAATTCTTTCAACAAAATTATGTGCACCAAATAGTAAGCATAATTGTGTATACATAGCTTATTTTAAAGCAAAAGTATGTATGTTCATTTGTTTTGAAAATCAGTGTAAAGTTTGTGGGTAAAAAGTATGTATAGACTTTACACCAACTGAAAATTATCCCCTAAAAGGCTTGTTAGTATTTGATGGCCACTGTAGAATAACAGAAAAATAAGTTTTGTGATGTCAGAATAGGTATTCATATCACAAAAAGAATAGTGGCATCGTAATATATGCAATAGTCTCAAAAGAAAGACCTAGTCTTAAAGGGCCAGCTAATAACTCGAGGTGATATTTTGGTGGTGGTTTAGGGTTTTTGAGCCAGTTTTACATGCAGAGGTGTACGAACAGCACAGTACACCTCAGTGAAGATCTGACGTCATTTGGAGAGAGAAAAGTCTCACAAAGTTGAGATTTCTACAATGTTCTCTCATTCTAGCTTGATGGGCTCTATACCAGGTTACTATCAAGCTAGGGCGAGAGAACACTGTACAAATCTAATCTTTGTGAGACTTTCCTCATTCCAAATGACTTCAAATCTTCACTGAGGTGTACTGTGCTGTTCGTATGTCTCCCTCTGCATGAAAAATGGCCCCCAAACCCTAAATCACCACCAATACCTCACCTTGAGTTATTAGCGGGCTCTCCTATAGTGACATAAATAATTGAATACTGTGAAGGCCTCCCCAGAGGCTCTCTTTCTCTCTCCCCCCCCCCTCCCTAGCCCAAAATGCAATCTTTATCATACATTTCACACAGCTTAACACTAGGAAAAAAGGTATAGTTAAAAGCATGCAATACAAAAATGTTCTTCATTTTCATTAATCCCACCCCATGAAAAATGTGTTTTTATATAATGTGATACTATTACTATAGCGTGCGATATGGCATTAACGCCATAACACATTTTGAGGATGATCCTTATGAGTAGGTTGCTTTTCCAAGGTGCAGACCGCTCCAGAGCAAGACTAACAATAATTTCTATCTCAGTATGGGCACTTGTGATATGCATGCTCTGGGCCAGATTTTAATACCTATGCGTGGGCGTACAGCCACACGCATGCTATAAAATCCAGGGTCGGCACGCACAAGGGGGTGCACAATAGTGCACCTTGCACACGCCGAGCCCTTGGGGAGCCCTGCTGGCTTTCCCCCGTTCCCTCCAAGGCCACACCAAAATTGGAGTGGCCTCAGAGGGACCTTTCCTTCCGCCCCCCCCCCACCTTCCCCTCCCTTTCCCTACCTAACCCGCCCCTCAGCCCTACCTAACCCCCCCCAACCTTTATTTTATTAGTTGTGCCTGCCTCCGGGCAGGCGTAGGTTGCGTGCGCTAGCCGATTGCCGGCGCTTGACCCCCTGGCACAGCAGCAAAGGCCGCTGTACCAGAGGCCTCAGCTCCTCTCGCGATCTGCCCCCGCCCGCCCAGCCCCCTGCCCGCTCATTCAGTAAAGCCCGGCGCACGTAGGGCTTTTAAAATCTGCCCCTCTGTGAATAAAGAGTACAGGTTTCCAGCATTGTTAAATTGGAATTTTTCTGAAGCTATAAACTTATTAGCATCTCTTTTGAAAACAAAGAAAATGCCCTGACATACCAAATGGGAACTTAGCAACCATCTTGTCAGATGTAATAGGATCTGAAATGCCAAAACGATTTTCAGCTCGTACACGGAAAATATATTCTTGTCCAGGAATCAGTTTTCCAAGTCTGCAGCATGTTTTTGTAACTGACGCAACAGCAGTAACCCAGTCTCCTCTGCTTACATCACATTTCTCAACTACATAATTTGTGATGTTACTGCCTCCATCTTCAAGTGGCAGGTGCCATGACAGTGTGCAGGCATCAGAATCTATCTCAGAAATTTCAAAGGGTGGTTCTGGTGGACCTGGAATATCTGCAAAATGCATCAAGAAAATAAAATATAGTACTTAGCAAAATAAAATATGCCAAACCTAGCTGTACAGAAATCATGCTTCTATAGTATATAACTCACCCATAACAACTACTCGAATTCTCTGAGAGGTTACGCCAGAACTGTTTTCTGCAGTCAAACTATAGTAACCACTGTCTTTTCTAGTTACATCCTTTATAATGAGAACTGATGAATTGGGGGCTTTATGCACTGCCAGACGGCTAGAAGGCATCACATCTTCTTCTGCCCTCATCCATTTAGATACTGGTGTAGGCTTTCCATAAATATATGCCTCAATTCTAAGCTTCTGTCCAGCTTTAATGGTAATTAGTTCAGGCATTAAGATTTTTGGTGCCACTATACAATAAAATAAAGAATAATTATTACTAAGTTTTCACTGTAAAATAATCCACGTTAATTCAAAATCAGGTTAATTTTGTATATTGCTTTGCATAGGTGAAATTTCCCAAAAAGTGGTCTATAAAAGTGCTTGATATTTATTTACATAGAAATAATATTAAACTGTTAATACAGAAAATATCAGTTAACTATAATTACAGTGTAGCACAATTACTTACTAAGTTGCTCTTTAATTTCAAATAGTCCTTCTGCTTCTCTGGGCAAACTCACTCCTACAGCATTTCTAGCTGCCACTCTAAACTTGTATTTAACCCCCTCCTTCAGTCCGGCTACAATAATGTTCAGATCCTTCACAACAGAATACTGTGTCCACTTGTTTTCAGGCTGGCCTTCCTCATGATAATGAATAAGATATCCATCAATTTTAGAACCTCCGTCACGCAAAGGAGGTAGCCAAGATAATGTGGCACTATTCTTGGTAATCTCAGTCACCTCAAGTTTTCTTGGTGGGTCAGGTTCACCTGCAGGAATTAAAAAAGAAAGAAATAGGTTGGATATACAATAATTTAACAACATCAGTTAGACTGGTAATTGAACACTTATTCTGATTGCATAATCTGGCTGAACAAAGTCACCTATCGAGTTCAAACTACTTATGTTTGGCTAATTATTTGCTTATGATAATCCAAAGGGAAGCAAAAAAGCCTTGTGCAGTTTCAGTCCGTTAACATTTTATGGGTAAAAAGCACTCCTTCTTGACTCCGAGGATATGATTATCAAAAACAAAATGTCTAAATTAGCACCTATTATCAGAGATTAGAGATGTGAATCGTGTCCTCGATCGTCTTAACGATCGATTTCGGCTGGGAGGGGGAGGGAATCGTATTGTTGCCATTTGGGGGGGTAAAATATCGTGAAAAATCGTGAAAAATCATAAAAAATCGAAAAAACGTAAAATCGCAAAACCGGCACATTAAAACCCCCTAAAACCCACCCCCGACCCTTTAAATTAAATCCCCCACCAAATGACTTAAATAACCTGCGGCGGCGGGAAATCGCTCCCTGACCCCCGCTGGACCTCCAGGAACTTTTGGCCAGCTTGGGGGGGCCTCCTGACCCCCACAAGACTTGCCAAAAGTCCAGCGGGGGTCCGGAAGGACCTCCTGCCGTCCAATCGTGTTCGTCTATGGCCGCCGCCATTTTTCGGCGCCATTTTGGAAAATGGCGCCGGCTGAAGACAACAAGATTCAGTAGCAGGAGCCCGTTCCGGACCGCTGCCGTTCCGGACCGCCGCTGGACCCGCAGGTTATTTAAGTCATTTGGGGGGGGGGTTCGGGAGGGTGGGGGATTTAATTTAAAGGGTCGGGGGTGGGTTTTAGGGGGTTTTAGTGTGCCGGCTCACGATTCTAACGATTTATAACGATAAATCGTTAGAATCTCTATTGTATTGTGTTCCATAACGGTTTAAGACGATATTAAAATTATCGGACGATAATTTTAATCGTCCTAAAACGATTCACATCCCTATCAGAGATGTCATGTTGTGATATTATAATAATTTGATGTCCTATTTATGGTATTTGTGAATGTTTAATGAGTAAACTACTCTGAGCTTCGGCATAGCGTGGTACAAAAATGCAAATAAAGATAAAGAATCTCTAGAAACTACTGCAACTTATTTTACTTTTTTTTTTTTTAATGAAGTACTTTAAAAATGTATCAGTCAACATATCATGCCATGACTTTACCTTCCTCAAGATAATCCCTTTTTTTGCTTAAAATATTTTTCTACCTAATCCTAACTTGTAATACTTTGTTCTGTCTATGGTTTGCAGTATAAATAAGATCATGGCAAACTCCAGAAATGTCTCTCTGTTCACACGGGTTGATAAAAATTATCTCTCCAACAACTTTTTCTAAGGAGAACATTTCAGACTGAGACAGTTTTCCTTTCATAGACTAATTCATCCATGGCTTTCACTATTATGATTCATTCTCAAATCCATTAGTACTGATTTATATATACATATGTGTTTGTATTTTAAGCAATCTGTTTGACTTGAAAGCGTGCCATCTATGTAGGGAATTATAACAATAATGAAGAATATCACCAAAGAGTTCAACTGCTTCTGAAAGGTATTCTATAATTATCTTTATGGCAGTCATTTGGTGTTTCAGAAAGTTATTTTCTAGTTGCACCTGAGAAGCTGCTGGCTAATACGTCAAAATACAAGAGCTTTTGTAAGGGTTCAGAAAGATAAAAAAAATAATAATTACTGTATATGCAGAACAATGAGAAAGTGAAGTGCTCAAGATAATACTTACTTATTGGATCTGTAGCCAGGACTGGTTTTGCAATGTCTCTGGGAACACCAGAACCATATTCATTGACAGCAGTTACTCTGAAGAAATATTCATTTCCAGGTGTAAGATTAGCTACTTTAAAACTAGTTTTCTTTATATCTGCAATAACAGTTGTCCATGTCTTTCTGTCCACCTCACGTTTCTCCAGGATATAATGAGTTACTGGGCTACCACCATCATTTTCAGGAGGTGACCACGAAAGTTGACATGACATTTTTGTAACATCAGAAACAGTGAAGTCAGCCACAGGACCAGGAGTATCTATAAATAAATATAAACCAAAATGTAAAAGAATCTCATTTTTAAAAAATGCTTTATGATCACCATTTTCTAATGTCTGGCTACTCACCTAAAACTCTAACATTCACAAACACGGCCTTTTCTCCTGCTGCATTAACGAGTGTCAAAGAGTATTTGCCGGAATCATCACGTGTAGAATTAGGAATGACAAGGAAAGCCATGGTATCGACCAGATCAACCTGCCCCTTTCTGACCACATTATCGATACCCACTCTCCTCCAGGTAACTTTTGGTGCAGGCCGTCCTCTGATTATAGCAAACAGTCTGATGGGGCATCCAGCTCTGACTGTGACTATCTTTCTGAGGCTTGCATCCAATTCAATTTCAGGTGGTTCTGTGCATTAAAGAAAATTACAATATTTAAAATGTAAAATATCTAAATGTAGTATACAGTTATGTTAAATAAGTAAAAATTTAATATACACGTGCCTTTATAATTATGGAAGCTCCACTATACTATAATCATATAAGCATATAAATAAAGGTAAAAGTTACCAAGTATTTCCTTTGGAGAAACAGCTTCCTTCAGTTCTGCAGGTCGTCCAAGACCAACTTGATTTTGGGCTGAAACTCTAAACTCATACTCTTGTTTTTCATCAAGACTATCAACAGTAAATCCTGTATGAATAAGCTGTGCAGGAACATTGGATCTTTTCCATCCTTCATCAGGGATTGCACTTGCACCTTTAGGTCTCATTTCTACTAGGTAGCCAATTATTGGAGCACCACCATCATAAACTGGTTTTCCCCAGCTGAGAGTAATGGAAGTCTTTGTGCTATCAACTACTTTCAGATTAGTTGGTGGACCAGGAGGTTCTGAAAATGGAAGAATCAATGTTAAATAGAAAATAACCAATAAACAAACTACTAATTTATAATGTTATTACAGTATAAAATTCATTACAATACCTATTGGGTCTTTGGCCACCACTGGCCTTGATGGTAAGCTTGGTTCTCCAATTCCAATTTCATTTTCAGCCTTAACACGGAACTGATATTCATGTCCTGGGATCAGATTTGTAACTTGTTTACGTCTTTCTGGAATTGGGGTTTTGGTAACAGCAACCCATCTTAAGGATCGCTTTTCTTTCTTTTCTAGTATATAGCCAGTTATTGATTTGCCTCCATCATATTCTGGTGCATTCCAAACTACAGTCATTTCTTCTTTGTTTACTTTAGTGACTTCTGGTGGATCAGGAGGACCAGGTCTATTAAACTGTGTCTTAGCAATGATAGGCTTAGTTTCTGTTGGTGGACCAGTTCCTATCTTATTTTCTGCACGAACCCTGAAGATATATTCATTTCCTTCTATGAGATGTGTTACATGTGCCCGATTAATGATCACAGATGAAGAAACTGTAGACCAAATCATACGTGAAGTTTCACACTTTTCTACAATGTAGCTCTGTATTTCACAACCACCATCATCTTCAGGTGGTTCCCAACTAACTATACATCTATCAATTGAAATCCCAGAAACTTTCAGGTCTCTTACTGGACCAGGCCCATCCAGAACATTAACAGTTGCATATGCTGTAAAACTGCCAGCTGGGTTAGTTGCAGTAATCACGTATTTACCACTATCAGAACGTTTTGATTTTATGAGTAAAAATTTAGATGAATCAGTTGTTGTTTCAACTTTAACTCTTGGAGATCTGGTTAAATCTGTGGCATCTTTGTCCTTAGCCCAGGTAACTTCTGGTTGTGGTCGGCCTCTAAGTCCAGCTTCAAGTCTAATTGATTCACCTGCCTTAACTACTAGTATTCCAGATAATTTCAGATCAAGGACAGGTTTCTGTAGTTCTTCCTTGACTACAACTTCACTTGTCTTAACCCAGTTACTTTCACCTCCTTCATTCTTAGTTTGAACTCTAAATTGATATATTTGATTTTCTATGCATTTATCCACTATGTAGTTTGTTTCCTTGATGCTGCCTTTATGCACCCTTTCCCATTCATCTGAATCCTTTAACTTTCTTTCAACATGGTAAGATAAATTGGGACTGCCACCATCATAATCTGGCCGCCTCCATTTTAGAAGAACAAATGTCTTCCCAACATCTGCAATATGAAAGTTTTCTGGTTCACCAGGCTTGTCAACAGGGTTAATGGCAAGGATAGGTGTTTTAGTTTCAACTACTGGTCCTGGACCAACTTTGTTTTCTGCACAAACTCGGAAAAAGTATTCATGGTTTTCTATAAGGGATGCTTTTATCAAACGTTTAGTAACATCAGCAGAGAGTACTGACCATCCTCTTTGGTTAGGTTCACGATATTCTACTATATAGTTTGTAATTTCAGAGCCACCATTATCTTCAGGATTTTCCCATGCAACCATACAAGAATCTTTGGTGACATAACTTGTCTTCAAGTTCCGGCATGGTCCAGGTCTATCTAGTACATTAACAAGAACCACTCCTTGTGCTTGGCCACTGTTATTCTTAGCCACAATAATATACTTGCCATGATCAGCTCTAGTAGCTGTTTTCACTTGCAGATCAACATGAGGTAAATCTTGAGCCATCTCAATTCGTTTATCAGGTATTACAACTTTACCATCCTTAGACCAAGTTATATCTGGATCTGGTCTACCTTTCACTCGAGCAGAAATGTGAATTGTTTTTCCTACTCTAACAGTGATTAAGTCACGACATGTCACATCTAGCTCTACTTCTGGAGGTTGAAGAATATCCTTTGCCAATACAGATTCGGGTAATTCTCTTGGTTCTCCTTCTCCAACAATGTTAGCAGCTTTTATGCGGAATCTGTATTCATTTCCTTCAATTAAGCCAGGTACCCTAAAAGCACATTGTCTGATCAGTTCATCTTTATTAATTCTGTTCCACTGTGTAGTTCCTGATTTCTGGCATTCTACAATATATCCAAGTATAGGGCTACCTCCATCTCTGCTGGGCTTTGTCCATACTAAGTCAACTGTTTCTCTGCTCTTGTCTTTTAGTTTTGGATTGATGGGAGGTCCAGGTGGTGAAATAGGTCGTGAAGCTTTTATTGGGTCAGAACTGGGGGATGGTTTGCTTAGGCCAGCAATATTTTCAGCAAAAACTCTAAATTCATATGTATTTCCTTCATAAAGAGCAGGGACTCTAAACTTCAGATCAAGCACTGGTGTCTTGTTGACAGATACCCATTTTCCAGATATTTCTCGACGTTCAACCAGGTAACCAATTATTGGACTTCCACCATCAGATTTTGGTATTGTCCATGACACCGTTGCAGCATTTTCTGTAATATCATAAACCACTGGCTTACCAGGTGGAGAAGGTGGATCAAACATATGTTTAGCAATTGTTGGTGTGGATTCAAGTGGTTTACCAATACCAATTTTATTCTCTGCTTGGACACGGAAAACATATTCAGATCCTTTCTGAAGACGCTGAATCTTAGCTTTAGTGTTAGTACTTCCTGAACTAACAATTCCCCAGGTTTCTTTTTTGCTTTCTTTTTTCTCAACAATATAGTTCATTATAGGACTTCCACCATCATCCTTTGGAGGCCGCCATGAAATAACCATATGCTCTGGTGTAACTTCCAGGATATTAATAGGGCCAGTTGGTGGACCAGGAACATCCAAAACTATAAGATGAAGTGCCACAGTCTTGCTGCCAGATGAATTAGACACAGTAAGTAGATATTCGCCAGTATCTTTTCTTGTGCAGTTCTTGATAGTAAGCACTGTTGAATAACTGTCTGTGTCAATTTTGTAGTTGCCTTCTGATTTAATTTCACTATCATCGAATACCCATTTTGCGGTAGGAATAGGAATACCTCTCATGATTGCAGGAAGTCTGACAGTGCTACCTGCTTTAACAACCAGGCCTTCAATTAGCTTTACATCAAGTTCCACACTTGGAGGCACTGGAAATAAAGAAAACATATACAGAAATAAGAATATAATTTTCATCAAAAGATTTGTTAAAGTATTACATATGGAAATTCTAAAAATTATTCAGAATAAATTACCAAGTTTTTCTTGACATTCTATTGGAATAGTTGTGTCTGGACGACTAAGACCTGCAGCATTCTGTGCTTTTACACGGAATTTGTAAATATTCCCATGTTTCAGTCCAGTAACAACACATTCAGGTATGGGAACTGTCTTGAATTTTATCCAGTCTTCTTTACCATCTTCTTGGTACTCAACTAAAAATCCAGTAATTTCAGATCCACCATCACGATCAGGCCAATTCCAAACAAGTGAAACCTCTGTCTTATCAAAATCTACATGATGCAGATTCTTTGGAGGTCCTGGAGGGTCTTTTAAAAGCAATAAAGCACAGTGAATAAACAAGACCAAATCAAACATTATACAAACACTAACTTTTTAAACTTCTTAATAGGACTTACATATTGGGTCAGCTGCTTTAATTGGCTTAGTAGATTCAACATAGGTACTACGTCCATATTGGTTCTCAGCAGCTACTCGGAATAGGTACTGTGTGCCTTCCATCAGATGTTTAGCCATTATACTATGTTTCCTAGATGAAGTTGAAATTGGTACCCACTCAAGATGTGCAACATCTCGTTTTTCAATTATATAATTTGTAATGACAGAACCGCCGTCATCCTCTGGTTCTTTCCAGGTAAGATAGCAAGAGTCTTTTCTGACTTCACTGATCTGAAGATTTCTTGGTGGACCAGGCTTATCTAAAATAGAGAAAACATAAACGTAAGTCAAGTTTAGAAATATCTGTATTTAAAACAGGACAGTAAAAATGTTTAAACAAAGTCATGTTATTACCTAATACAATAACTTTTACTGAGACAGTCTTTGAACCAGCTACATTTTCAACTGTCAGAGAATAAATTCCACCATCTTCCTTGGCACAATTGCGAATTTCTAGTTTACTACCAACTCCTGTAACCTCAATATCTGCTTTGCTTGACACTTCTTGATCTTCCTTCTTCCAAGATACTTTTGGGAATGGTATTCCTTTAATTAATGCACTAAGTATTAAAGTATTCCCAGCCTTAATATGCTGTTCTCGTGCCATGTTAGCATCAATTATCAACTCAGGAGGTTCTGAAAGAAAGAATATAGTTTTATTTATTTATTTATTTGCTTTTATATACCTAAGTTCATAGGGAATATCACATCGGTTTACAATGACACAGTTAAAAGACATACAATCAGTTATATAGTCAATTAAGAAAACATTAAACTAAAATGTACAATAAATATTTCTAAAAGGTAAATTCTAAAATCAGAAAAGCTGAGGAACATCAGCTGTGCAGAAAGTGCTCTGCTTTCTATGAGTAGTATAAAATCATATATAACATGAAGTAGTGTTAAGGTAGCCATTATTAGGTTAAGTATAGGCTTGCTGGAACAGCCAGGTCTTTAATTTTTTCGTGAAGATTCAAGGGTTTGTTTCTAATCTTAGGTCTTGTGGTAAAGAACTCCTTAGGTGAGGAACTGCTAAAGATAGAGCTCACTCTCTAACAGTGTTAAGATGTGTTAGTTTTGGAGAAGGAATTGATAAAATACCATTGCTGGCTGAGTGCGTGTTTCTCTGTGGCATATGAAAATGGAGGGCAGCATTGAGCCATTCTACTTTGTCATTATATAACGTTTTATGAATTAGAGTTAAAATTTTGTAATGTATTCTGTATGATATTGGGAGCCAATGCAATTCCTTTAAAATAGGTGTTATATGATCAGTTTTTCGGGTATTGGTGAAAACTCTAGCAGCAGCATTCTGTAATAATTGAAGGAGTCTGATGGTGGATGCTGGAAGGCCTGAAAGTATGGCATTACAGTAATCAATTTTTGGGAAAATTAGAGCTTGAAGTACAGTTCTAAAGTCATTTGTATGGAGGAGAGGTCTTAATTTTTTTAATACATGAAGTTTGTAGTAGCAATGTTTAATTTGTGTACTTATAAATTTCTTTAAGTTTAATTCGCTGTCTAGGATTACACCTAGGTCCTTTACTTTGTATGATATGGAATATTTTATTTGTACTAATTTGACATCCGAGATAATTTTGTTGTTCAGTTTGTGACATATTATGAGGAATTCAGTTTTAGATGGGTTTAGGAATAGACTCATCTGAGTTAGAAGTTGATTTATTGCAGAGAGATAGACTTCCCATAATTTTAGCGCTTTTTCAGCTGCGTCAATGATTGGAATTAAAATTTGGACATCATCAGTTTTAGTAAAGAAAAGATTTTTTCTCATGAGATCAACAGAGCCACCTAAACTGTAGCACAAAATATAAATTTGCCAAGAGAAAGATGGCTAACTTTATTGCAATATAGGAGATGACCTGTATGAATTATTGTTTCTAAAGTGGTTCATTTAATAAAAAACAAACTTAATTGTGAATTTAGCAAATGGCCATCAGGTCTACCTCTTTCTTTCTTTCTTCTTTCTGCTATACCCTTTATAATCAATGGGGTGCTTCTGAAGTAGTACCCAAATGTGTAGTTGGGGCTTGATAAAAAGTACAGGATAAGTAAGCAGGAGACTGAGAACCTTTGGATCATTTATTTTAACCCTTGTTAATTACATTTTAACAATACTTTAAGAATAAGCTGACCTGGAAAAACAGTTGTTATTCCTTACCAGAGCAAAGTTTGTTCCCAACTTGGGAGACAACTGTAAATTTGTTGCAAGCAAGAGGCAATGCTGATTTCCATATTTCCATATAAAACAATCCATGAATGTAAAAACTTACCAAGTCTGTCCTTGGCTTGCACTGGATCACGAACATAAGCTGGTTCTGATTCTCCTGCTGCATTGGCTGCTTTTATCCTGAACTTATAGGTATCACCTTCTGTAAGTCCAATAACCTTGTATTTTGTATCAGGGCAGGAGTCTGGGGTATTGTTTGCTTTTTTCCAGTCTTCATCTCCAACCTTTTGGTACTCAATGAGGTAACCAATAATCTTGCCTTTCCCATCATGTCGTGGTGGTTGCCAAGATAAATCAACTGAATTTTTAGTTTTATCTATTGCTTCAGGGTTTATAGGTGGACCTGGTTTAGCTAGAGAGAAACAAGCCAATAAAATTAGGGTGGAAATATGCTTAAATAAAAATAAAATTATGAACACACGGTTTTATAACATACCAATTGGATCTTTAGCGAAGACAGGTTTTGATGGTGGGCTAGGATCACTAACACCGATTTCATTTTGAGCTGAAACTCGGAATTCATATTCACATCCCTCAAGTAGATCAGATACCTTAAATTGGGTATCTGGATAAATAGGTACTGTAGAGACTCTGACCCATCGATTTGACATGGTTTCCTTCTTTTCCACAATGTAACAAAATATAGGCTTTCCTCCATCACGTGGTTTGTTCCAAGTAACCAGTGCAGAATCTTTGGTAACGTCCTTAATGATTGGTTGCTCAGGTGCATCAGGAACCCCTGTAAAATAGGACCAAAAACATTAACAACTGATGGAAACTTTTCTTCTTTGATACTTAACTATGAAATATAATGCTTGAATATGAAGTTAAAAAATAAAGAGCTAACATACTAAAACGATCTTTGGCCTTCATTTCATCAGAAAACAGTGGATCACTTATGCCATAAATATTTTCAGCACAGATGCGAATAATGTAATCTCTTCCTTCAATCAGTTTAGAAACTTTGCACGTTGTCTTGGTAATAGCAGATGTTACTGGCATCCAGAGGTCTCTGTTAGTATCTCTCTTTTCAACAACATAATTTGTTATTGCACTACCACCATCATCAAGGGGAGGTTTCCAAGTGATAACCATGTGATCTTTAAAAACTTCATCAAAAATAACTGGACCAATTGGTGGCTGAGGTCGATCTGTAAAACAAGCACAAAACAGATTGTTTTTATCTCTAGCCACCTAAAATTACAAAAACTAAAATGTTATTGACTATAATTCTTACCAACAACAGTAACTTGGCACAAGCCTTTTCTTGATCCTGTACTGTTCTCAACAACCACACAGTATCTACCAGAATCTTCACGAATGCTTTTCAGTATTCCCAAAGATAATGTTGTTGGAGTAGTTTTGATCTTTGTGCGGTCATCTTCTTTAACTTTAAGTTCATCTTTTAGCCAAGTTACCTGTGGTGCTGGCTTGCCTGTATAACGTCCAGTCAAGATAAAAGATTCTCCGACACGTACAGTAAGCTTATCTCTAAAGTCAAGATCTAATGATGGAGGAGCTAAATTTGAAAAGAAAAAACATCAATGATATTAATAAAGAATAACAAATATACTAATGCATGCTTTTCAAGCAACAGAAAAATTAATACATACCAAGTTCATCTTTGCACGTGATTGGTTTAGTGCAGAATGAAGGCTTGCCTTGTCCAACAATATTGACAGCACTTACACGGTACTCATAGGTGTCACCTTCTTTCAAACCATCATTTGTGTATTTTCTGTCAAGCAATTTCTCCTTAGTAACTCTATGGAACTTGTCTTTTCCAATGAGACGACTTTCTAGCACATACATAGTTATATCAGATCCTCCATTATACTTAGGTGGGTTCCATGATAAACTAACAGAATCCTTAGTAACTGCTGTGACTTGAAGATCTTCAGGGCGTTCAGGTACAGCTAGAAGTAAATATACACAAAATAAAGTGGTCAATCCAATTAAATTTCCATTACTTATATCAAATGGCAAGCATTAATAAAGTACTTACTTATTGGATCTCTGATGATAATCTCCCGTGATGTTTCAACAAATGGGCCCATGCCAATAATATTCTCAGCTGCAATTCGGAAAAAGTATGCCACTCCTTCTATCAGTCCCTGCACTACAGCATTTTGCCTTGTGACTGTGTATGTTACTGGTGTCCACCCTCTACGGTCAGCTTCACGCTTTTCAATAATATAATTGGTGATTGTAGAACCACCATCATCTTCTGGTGAGAACCATGTGAGTTTACAAGAGTCAATGGTCAGATTCTCAGTTTGGAATGGCAGGCTAACTGGACCAGGCACATCTAAGAATACAAAGAAAAATAAAATTTATTAAGTTCATGCTTGATATTTTCAGCTATTAATTTTTAAAACCAGTGGGGTAGATTTTAAAAAAGTGCGCCTTCGCGTACTTTTGTTGGCGCATCAGGCGCCAACAAAAGTACGCTGGATTTTAGTAGATACGCGCGTAGCCGCGCGTATCCGCTAAAATCCTGGATCGGCGCGCGCAAGGCTGCCGATTTTGTGTAGCCGGCACGCGCTGAGCCGCGCAGCCTACCTCCGTTCCCTCCGAGGCCGCTCCGAAATCGGAGCGGGCTCGGAGGGAATTCTCTTTCGCCCTCCCCTCACCTTCCCCTCACCTTCCCCTCCCTTCCTCTACCTAACCCACCCCCCCGGCCCTGTCTAAACCCCTCCCCCACCTTTGTCGGGGGATTTACGCCTCCCGGAGGGAGAAGTAAATCCCCGCATGCCAGCGGGTCGCTAGCGCGCCAAGATGCGACCCGGGGGTGGTTCCAGAGGGCGCGGCCACGCCCCCGGGCCCGCCTCCGAAATTCCGCGTCCCGCCCCCAAAACGCTGCGCCGATCGGCCCTGCCCCCGACACGCCCCCCTTGAAAAACCCCGGGACTTACGCGCGCGCCGGCAGGCCTATGGAAAATAGGCGCACCGGCGCGCAAGGCCCTGCTCGTGTAAATCCAGGCGGATTTACGCGAGCAGGGCTTTTAAAATCCGCCCCAGTGTGAAACAAAACATTTAGGGCTTCCATTTTACCTAATACATCCACAATAATAGTCTTCTTTCTTTCTCCGCTTTCATTTTTAGCAAGCAGTGTGTAGATGCCCTGGTGATATCTCTGGCACTTCTTAATAACCATGGAAGAACTAATAACTGTTGTTTCAATTGTAGCTTCTTCTGGCAAAGCCTTTTCATCCCTACTCCAGAAGATTTGTGGAGGAGGCTTTCCTGAGACATAAGCTATGATTCGAATGACACCACCAGCATGAACAACAATTCTGTCTTTGACACTGGCATCTAATGAAATATCAGGAGCAGCTGTAATAAAAATAGAAGGATTAATTAGATTTTGCTCTTTCACTAGATTATTAGTTTTTTCAGAATAAGGAATATTCAAGGTGTGGCAAAACAGTAGTTTGACTATCAATAATATTGTTTGCTTGACATTTAAAACTCCTTTTACAGGACAACAGGTGCCAGTGTTCTAGTCACCAGCAGCTGTTGCTAAGGGATTAATCTCAGTAGAGCCAGCTGCCGCTGTTTGAAGAGTGGGGTCATCTAAAAACTGTGTGGGGAAAGTGACAGTTTGCAGCAGCTGGAACTAAGAGAAATAAAGCAGAGTTGCTTACCTGTAACAGGTGTTCTCCAAGGACAGCAAGATATAGTCCTCACATGTGGGTGACATCACCAGACGGAGCCCTATCACGGAAAACTTTTCTGTCAAAGTTTCTAGAACTTTTGACTGGCACACTGAGCATGCCCAGCATGCCATAATCCCTGTAGCCACAGGAGTCTCCCTTCAGTCTCGTTTGTAGCAAAAGGTGCGAGCGAAAAAATAAAATAATAAAACAGTTTCGGACCCAACTCTGCAGGGTGGCGGGTGGGTTTCGTGAGGACTACATCCTGCTGTCCTTGGAGAACACCTGTTACAGGTAAGCAACTCTGCTTTCTCCCAGGACAAGCAGGATGGTAGTCCTCACATGTGGGTGATTAGCAAGCTACAGGCTGAATCATATTTAATTGGACCAACAGCATACAACTTGTGCAACAGGCACAACAACTGGTGTACTGTTGGGAAAAATGAGGGAGCCTGAAAATCACAGCAGACTGGATGTGGAAGGAGCTGAGATTATACTGGAAATAAGTTCTTCAAGACAGATTGGCCAAAGGCAGAGTCTTGACGTCCTTTCTTGTCCAGGCAGTAATGTGCTGCAAATGTGTGAAGAGAGCTCTATGTTGCAGCTTTACAGATCTCAGCAATCGGTACTGGACAATAGTGTGCTATTGAGGTCGCCATGGCTCTTACTGAGTGCGCCTTCACTCGTCCCTGGAGAGGAAGGCCCGCTTTCTCATAGCAGAATTCGATACAGTCAGCTAGCCAGTTGGAGAGAGTTTGTTTGCCCACTACAATTCCCAGTTTGTTTTTATCGAAAGAAACAGAGTTGGATGGATGTACTATGGACTGCAGTACAGTCTAGGTAAAAAACAAGTGCACGCTTACAGTCCAAGGTGTATAAAACTCTCTCATCCTGGTGAGAGTGAGGCCTTGGGAAAAAGGTGGCAAGACTATAGACTGATTCAAGTGAAAGTCAGTAACCACCTTGGGAAAGAATTTAGGGTGAGTAGAGTATCACTCGGTCATGGAGGAACCTTGTATAAGGTGAGTATGTGAAAAGTGCTTGTAACTCACTAACCCTTCGAGCAGATGTAATAGCTACTAGGAAGAAAACTTTCTATGTAAAAAATGTAACATCACAGGAGTGCAAAGGCTCAAATGGGGAGTGCATGACTCTTGTAATTACTACATTTAGGTCCCATTCGGTAACTGGGGGCCGTAGAGGGGGCTTAAGTTGTAGGAGGCCCCTCAAAAACTGACTCACAAGGGGCTGTGCCGTTATTGGGGCATCCCCTATTCCCTTGTGATACGCTGAGATGGCACTGAGGTGTACCCGTACCGAGGAAGTCTGGAGACCAGAGTCTGAAAGGTGCCAGAGATAGTTTAAAAGAGATGGAGTGGGGCAGGAAAAAGGGTCGATACCTTTTTGAGTGCACCACGTGGTAAATCTATTCCACTTAGAATGATAGGATTTTCGTGTGGAAGACTTTCATGAAGCTACAAGCACTTGAGAGACATCAGTTGAAAGGTTGAGCGGTTGCAGGATCAAGCTTTCAACATCCAGGCTGTGAGAGATAGGGTCTGAAGGTTCGGATGGCGTAACATGCTTTGGTTCTAAGTTATGAGAGTGGGCGATGAGGCCAGGTGAATGGGTTTTTGGATAGAGAGGTCAAGAAGCATGGGAAACCATACTTGTTGAGGCCAATACAGGGCTATGAGTATCATTGACCCTTTGTCCTGTTGTAGTTTCATGAGAGTTTTGGCTACCAGTGGTATCAGAGGATACGCATATAGGAGGCCTGTGTTCCAGGGGCGAGCAAAGGCATCCATGGCTAACTTGTTTTGTTGCTTGTGCACGGAGCAGAATCTGTCCACTTTGTGATTCAATTTGGATGCAAAGAGGTCTATTGTTGGATGACCCCAGCGTTGGAAGATTTTGCTCGTTACCACAGGATCCAGAGACCACTCGTGGGGATGGAAATGTTGACTGAGGCGATCTGCTACTACGTCCTGAATGCCTGCCAGATAAGTGGCCCGGAGATGCATGGAGTGTGCAAGGGCCGAGGCCCAGATCTGCGCGGCTTCTTGGCAGAGGAGATAAGAGCCTGTTTCTCCTTGTTTATCTAAGTACCACATTGCAACTGTGTTGTCTTCTGTATGAGAACAGTCTTGTGTGAAAGGCAGTCCTTGAATGCATGTAGAGAATAACGGATGGCTTGAAGCTCGAGGAAGTTGATCTGAAATGATGCTTCGAGTTGTGTTCAAGTTCCTTGAGTTTGAAGGTTGTTCACATGAGCTCCCCAATCTAAGTTGGATGCATCCGTGGTCAAAGTCACTTGGGGAACTGGTTGCTGGAAGTGCAGACTTTTTAGTAGGATGGCCTTGTTTGTCCACCAGAGAAGTGAGAGACGTAGCTGGTCAGTTATATGGATCTGGGATGAAAGAGGTTGAGTTGCTTTAAGCCACTGAGATTTCAAAGTCCATTGAGTTATTCTCATGGCCAGCCTGGCCATAGGAGTGATGTGGACTGTGGAAGCCATGTGGCCCAGCAAGGTTAGAAATTGATGGGCTGAGGCTGTTTTCTTTGTGCGCAGAGATGTAGCTAGTCTGGAGAGTGTGCCTGCACAGTCGTTGGGCAGGAAGGCTTTTGCGACTGTGGTGTTCAAAAAGGCTCCAATAAAAGTAAGGAGGTAAGATGGGTTCAGGTGGGATTTCTGGTAATTGATGAGAAAACCCAATGAGTGTAGCAGATTGATAGTGAGCTTGAGAGCATAGAGAGCTCCTTGCTTGCTTGACTTTTGATTAGCCAGTCGTCCAGGTAAGGAAACAGTGTATGCTGTTTCTGCGTAGATGGGCCGCCGCCACTGCTAGGCACTTTGTAAATACACGGGGTGCCAAGGCAAGTCCGAAAGGCAGAACCCGGTACTGAAAATGTTGATGCCTCACTATAAAACACAGGTATTTGTGGTGATGTGGGGTTATGGGGTTATGGGAATATGAGCATAGGCATCTTGAAGATCCAGAGAACCGAGCCAGTCTCTTTGTTGTAGAAGGGGAAGCATGGTGCCAAGGGACACCATCCTGAATTTTTCTTTTTGTTGAAATTTGTTGAGATTGCAGAGGTCTAGGATGGGGCGGAGGCCGCCTGATTTCTTTGGAATGAGAAAATAGCGGGAGTAGAACCCTCTGCCCTGCTGTGCCAGAGGAATGGCTTCCACAGCCCTGGTGTTCAGTAGAGTGGACAGTTCTGACTCTAGTAGGGTTGTGTGATCTTTTTGGATCCATAGTGGACTGGGTGGTGAATCCGTGGGTACCATGAGGAAATTTAGATGGTGTCCCTGGGTTATGATGGACATTACCCATTGGTCTGTTGTAATGCGGTATCAGTTGGCTATGAAGTGGTGTAGCTGACCTACTACAGGCAAGTCTGGTCTTGGATTTATAGAGTGGCTGCTGTTCTCTGGACAGATTTCAAAATCCAGAGGCTGGGCCTGTTTGTGGGGCTGGCTGAGATCTGGATGTCTTGTATTGCGTGGATGTCCTCTCTGAGGTGGTTTGGCTGGTCTCACATGAGATGTAGGTGGGTAGTACGTGCGTGAGTGATAAAATGGTCTTTTGGGGTCCCTTCTTATGGTCTTTCAAGCAGAGGAGGGAGCTTCCATAGTAACTGTGGAAAGCTGACGCAGGGTCTCGTGATGGTCTTTTAGTTGAGCCACTGCGTCTTGAATCTTGCCGCCGAATAGATTATCTCCGATACAGGGGAGATCAGCGAGCTTGTCTTGGACTTCTGTTTGCAAGTGTGATGCCTTAAGCCAGGCCCACCCCTTGGCACTGATTCCTGTCACTAATAAGTGAGATGCTGTCTCAAAGGAATCGTATGCAGCTCTGATTTCATGTTTCCCTGCCTCAAGGCCTTTTTGCAGTATGGCAGTGAGGTTATCTTGTTGTTGTTGGGGAAGAGAGTCGGCTATTCCCTGGACTTGTTTCCACAGATTTCCACAGATTCTGTGGAAAGACCTTTCGACCCAAACCATCCAGGAATTTTTGGTCCTTTCCAGGGGGAGCTGAAGAATGAGGGTGCAGTCTTCTGGCCTTCTTCTGCGTGGAGTCCACTACCACTGATTGGTGAAGTAGCTGTGGCTTTTGAAACCCTGGAGAGTGCTGAACTAGATATGTTGCATCTGTCTTTCTATTAACTGGTTGGACAGTGCAAGGGTGCTCCCATAAGCGATGTTGCAGATCCAAGAGCACTTCATGGACTGCAATGGCCATAATTTGGAATAATGGAAACATGTAAATTGTTGTGATGGCAATACCGAACGACGGTATATAAAACTCTATAAATAAAATAAAATAAATAAATAAATTTCCTTGGGAGCGTCTATGAATTGAAGAACTTCTAACATCTTGTGATGGGTGTCTTCTTTGGTGACCAGGTCAAAGGGAATGGTCTCTGACATTTCCTTTACAAAATTAACAAAGGAGAGGTCTTCTGGAGGGGACCATCTCCTTTCTTCCGGAGGTAAAGGCTCTGAGAGTATGTCCTCTGTACAAGTGCCAGTGTCAGCATCCTCCCATGGATCATATGGGGTCTCTAGGTGAGATCCCGAGGAAGGGAGAAAATCTGATACTCCAGGATGTGCAGGCATCAATGGAGGCCTGGATGGCATCGATGGAAGATGCGTCGGCACCGATGGAGACCTGGGCGGCATCGATAGCATCGAGCGAAACCATGGGTACTTCGATCCCGAGAGCCCCGAGGACCAGGAATCGGTTCTGGCATCAATGGAAGTGGTGCTGTAATAGGACTAGAGTCCATGTCTTCCTCCTCCGAGGATCCTGGGATAGGTATCAGGGGTTTTGGAGACTCAGTAGGTCAACTTGGTACTGATGGCCCAGGCTAGGTCGAAGGGCACCAATGAGTGTATCCAGGTGGTCGAGCAGCAGTGTAAACAACGATGGCTCCTGTGTTGGTGCTGGTATGGGGGCTGGCATCGATGGTGGATGAAGGTTCCGGAAGGCATCAAGGACCGCCTGTCGGACAAGTATGCCCAGCTCCTACCTGGAAGCTGGTATAGGCAATGCAGCTACAGGGGGAGGGCAGGCTAGGCGCTACTGGCACCTCCACAGGAATCTGCAGGGGCTCAGTATCCGGCACCAATATCGGTGGGGAACGTCTCGGGGTCTCGGGTGCAGAGTAGGATGGAGGCTCCTCTGCCCGTGCCCTCTTCACAACTGTGTCGATAGCCATCGAAGCCGATGCAGTGTTGGTGCCGGCACCGGGTGTGGAATCATGTCGGTGACAGTGACGATGTTTCCCTCGGTGCTCGGTCCGGTCCTTCTCCAGCACCGAAGAAGACACTATTAATGCTCTGGACGGTGTCGGTGACGGACGGTCACCGCTGCCTTGCTGCTTCCAGCGAGGTTTATCGATGAATTTTGAAGATGTTTCTGCCGGTGATGAGTGGGTCGATGGAGTTAGTTTTATCTCGAACAGAGACTCCATTTTGACCAAGCGGGCACGCCTGCCCTTCGGGGTCATTTGAGCGCAGCTAGGGCACCGATTTACATCATGTGATGGGCTGAGGCAGAGCACACAAACATCATATGGGTCAATAATAGACATCGTACATGGACACTCTGGGCATTTTCTAAAGCCCGTTGCCATGGCGGAAAAAGAGGACCGCGAAAACGGTTAGTGGCCTGTAGGAACCGAGGACAAGGTAGCTGGAACCAACCGAAAATGGTGGATATTTCTCACAGAGCATCGAGGAAAACGATGCTGCAATGTGAGACCCCTATGAGGGAACTTTTTGTGAAGGAAACTTCAAGTTTTTCCGTGAGGAAAAGTTGTGAGAAAATTCTCACAGAGCTCCTAACCACGAGGCAAACTGCAGTGCAGCAAAAAAGAGACTGAAGGGAGACCCCTGTGGCTACAGGGATTATGGCATGCTGGGCATTCTCAATGTGCCAGTCAAAAGTTCTAGGAACTTTGACAGAAAAGTTTTCTGTGATAGGGCTCCATCTGCTGACATCACCCACGTGAAGACTACCATCCTGCTTGTCCTGGGAGAAATATATATCTGGGGTAAGACTGCCAAAGTCACTAGAATTTTCACTGTTAACTAAGATAAAGCAGTGCTTAGTTCTGCAGTTAAGTTCAATAGAAAGTAGAGATTACTATGTAATCCCTTTTCTTTTTTCCCTGCTTGTTGCAAGGCAAGTTTTTGTAATACATGTTTTCTTACTGTTCCTTCTTTTTAATAATAAATATTCTTAGTTTATAACTAGAGAGTTTGAGACTAATTGTAACCTAGGTAAGAAGCTGGGTGATCCCAGTGCTTTGCATGTTTGGTCTATGAGCACTTTTCTGGGAACTGTGACCCCAGGTTTGTGGAATCACAGTGTCCACAGAAAATTCATCAGGGAATAGAGTTGTGGGCAGATAACTCATCTAAAAGCAAACTGAACCCCAATTGGTGGAAGGATGGTTACCAGTAGAGGGGCATGCATGGAAGTGAGACCTGCACAGTGCCTACTGGACTCCCAAGTGTCCATGAGTTCAATCCCTGGTGGTTGTTGGGAAAATACAAAGACACTATGTAACAATAAGCCTTGATTCAAATGACACCACCATTATGAACAAAAAATCTGTCTTTGACACTGGCACCTAATGAAATATCAGGAGCAGCTGTAACAAAAATAGAGGGATTAACTAGACTTTGTCCTTTCAATTATTAGGTTTTTTTTAGAATAATGAATATTCATGGTAAATACCAATTCTGTCTTTGACTTCAATAACATCAGTAACTTCACCAGGTTCTCCAACACCAGCAGCATTCACTGCTCTAACTCTAAAACGGTAGAAACTTCCTTCCTTTAATCCTGGCACAACAAACTTTGTGCCTCTCACTTCTTTGTCCTTTGCCTGAAAAAAAGGAAACATTGTACATAAATTCAACATTAAGACAGAGAAAGCTCTAATTCTTCCCTTATATTCTGCCTACCTTTTCCCATTCTTCTTTGCCTTCTTCTTTATATTCAACAAAATATCCTGTAATTGGAGATCCACCATCCTTTAATGGTGGAGTCCATTCTAGATCCACAGTTGACTTTGTCCAGTCAGTGACCTTTGGAATTGGAGGGCCAGGTGGAGCTAAAAAACAATTTGTTTATATCACTCACCATTCTATTTCAATAAAATATATTAAAAAATTATGGTTTAGCAAATTTACCAATAGGGTCTCTGGCAATGACTGGGTCAGATGGCAGGCTTGGAGGACCAACACCAGCAGCATTAATGGCCATTACACGGAACTGATATATTGAGTTTTCAATAAGGCCTGTTGCTTTGTAAGAAACACCAAGAGGCATAACTTTGATGGGATCACGGTTAACCCTCTTCCATCTTTTTCCAGTGGTTTCTTTGACTTCAAGCCAGTAACCAGTCACTGGTGAGCCTCCATCATATTCAGGTTCCTCCCAATTGACAGTCATGGAATCCCGTGTTACACTGCTAATGGAAGGTTTTTCACACTGCCCAGGAACAGCTGAAAGAGAATATCAGTGTAAAGAGAATATCAGTGTACAAAGTTACCAACAAAAATATAAATAGATAATATTAATGTAGCACACTTTAATTGACTCTGAATCTGATTTTGACATCTAATAATATTACACTTACTGAACAAGTTTCTTGCTGTCTCAGGCTCACTGTCAAGAGGTTCACCAATGCCAAACTTATTCTGAGCCATGATGCGGAACACATATTCATGGCCTTCCAGTAACTTTGGTATTGTGTAGATGCATTCTTTAGCTTCATTAGTAACATGAACCCATGTCTTTCTATTAGCTTCTCTTTTCTCAATAACATAGTTTGTAATCTTTGAGCCTCCATCATCTTTAGGAGGAAGCCATGATAGAGTCATTGTATCTGCCATAATTGTTTCAAATTTAATGGGTCCCACTGGTGGTCCAGGACGACCTAATGAAAAGGAATAAAACATGAGTTTACTATGAAAATACTTAAACACAGATTTGTAAAACTAGCAACAAATTTTTTAATTGAGCATCAAATAATTATAGAGCATGGCTAATCAGCAAAATAAACTTAATATCAAATGATTAAGTAATGCCTATTTAAATTTAAATATCTCATTGGTATCAATGCACGGAAGATGGGTCTCTTTCAATAGAAAAGATACTCTGGAATTAGGGGTCATGGGATGAAGATGGAAGTGGATACATTGATGAGTATAAGGAAATATAAGGAAATATTTCTTTACAGAAAGGGTAGTGGATGCATGGAAAAGCCTTCCAGTGGAGGTGATGCAGATAAGGATAGTATTTGAATTTACATGGGACAAGCACAGGGGATCTCTGAGGGAGTGGAAGGAGTTGTACAGCTGAGCAGTTGTGTGGATGGTAGACTAGATAGGCCATATAGTCTTCTTCTGCTGTCATATTTTTATATTTGTAGGAAAAATAATGTATATCGTCAGAGGACAAGGAAATGAAAAAAAATATATTTACCAAGAACATTTAGCCTCATTTCCTTTGAGTCACTTCCCAGATTATTTTCTGCTGTGAGGGTATATAAGGCTGTGTCATTTCTACGTGATTGTTGGATCAGTAAAGTACAAACATTTTCTCCCACAACTTTATTAACATGTTGATCATACTGAACTGGCATTTTGTCATCAGGTTTGTTTGGAGGAGCTTTAAACCATTTCAGTGTAGGGAATGGTACTCCTTTTATTCTTCCTACAATGCTAACATCTGTTCCTTCTTCAGTCTCAATAAATTCAGTGAGCTCAATGGATGGTGGACCTACGATAAAAAAGACAACTATGTAGTGTGCATATAAAGGATAGTAATGCAATTTTTTTCATTAGGACAACACTATTTTTATTAAAAAAGGAATATATTTCAAACTGAAATCCTACTGTTACATAATTGATTCAGGCATCCAAAAACAATCTTTTCTGAACACAATATTTGGTCACTGTGTATTTGTACAGCATAAATTACCTGTTTACATTTTGTTCTATTTAATATAAAGCTAATACTACTAGAGCCCTTCAGATAGTGCAAAATGCTGCAGCTAAATAATAGACTGGTACACAGTTACATGAACATATAACATATAACGGAAAATGTCATAATGCCTCTATATCGCTCCATGGTGAGACCACACCTTGAATACTGTGTACAATTTTGGTTGCCGCATCTCAAAAAAGGTATAGTTGCGTTGGAAAAGGTACAGAGAAGGGCAACCAAAATGATAAAGGGGATGGAACAGCTCCCCTATGAGGAAAGGCTGAAGAGATTAGGGCTGTTCAGCTTGGAGAAGAGATGGCTGAGGGGGGATATGATAGAGGTCTTTAAGATCATGAGAGGTCTTGAACGAGTAGATGTGACTCGGTTATTTACACTTTCAAATAATAGAAGGACTAGGGGGCATTCCATGAAGTTAGCAAGTAGCACATTTAAGACTAATCGGAGAAAATTCTTTTTCACTCAACGCACAATAAAGTTCTGGAATTTGTTGCCAGAGGATGTGGTTAGTGCAGTTAGTGTAGCTGGGTTCAAAAAAGGTTTGGATAAGTTCTTGGAGGAGAAGTCCATTAACGGCTATTAATCAAGTTTACTTAGGGAATAGCCACTGCTATTAATTGCATCAGTAACATGGGATCTTCTTAGTGTTTGGATAATTGCCAGGTTCTTGTGGCCTGGTTTGGCCTCTGTTGGATACAGGATGCTGGGCTTGATGGACCCTTGGTCTGACCCAGCATGGCAATTTCTTATGTTCTTATGTTCTTAACTCCAGTCCTAGCATCACTGCACTGGCTACCTATAAAATAGAGGGCCCTCTATAAGACTGCAACATTAATACACAGGCTGATATATGGGGATTCCTCTTCATAACTAAACTCTGTTTTAAGGATATACAACCCAACATGAGCATTAATATCTGCCACAAGAACTTGCTTGAGGTACCATCATTGCAAATAGTGCATCTAGAGTTCACCCATGACCGAGCCTTCTTGGTTGTGGGCCCCATTTTTTAAAACTTTCTTCTAGATGGCCTTTGTTCCATACCTTGTATTAAATCCTTTAAAAAGACCTTTAGGACCTTTCTATTTGCACAGGACTTTCATAACAAGGAAACAAGTTCGGCAATATTGTACACTCTCTTAAATATAAGGATTCCGTGCAAGCATCATTTTATTATTAATACATTTGTCTGATTCCATGTTTTGCTTTTATTTAGATTATATGTTTTTACTGTACTTGGTCACAAACCTTCTGTGTAAGGTATGTGGATAATAAATCTTTTAAAATAAATAAAGTCCAATATTGAAATGACTCAGGCACCTAACTTTAGGAGTTAAGCACTTAGGGGGTTATTTACTAAAGCTATCACACGCGATAAGGGACGTTTTGCACTCGAAAAGTCCCTTATCGCGTGCGATACCAAGATGGGGCGGAGTCGGGGGCGGCGTCAGCCCCGGAATAGGAGGAGTTGGGGCGGCACAGGAGCTGATGCCGCGAAGACTGCGCCAACAGCGAAAGGTAAGCACTTTTATCGCTGTCAGTTTCGCACCGAAAAACTGCACATTTTATGGTGTAGTTATTTGGCGTGATGCAGGACCGCCCCCCGTTTCACCCCCCCGTTATCACGCGATTCAGGGAGCCCTGCGTCGTTGGTAAATCTAGGCCTAATTTGCTTATATATACTAGGTACCTAAATTTAGATGCCAAAAAAGTGGACGGGAATAGGTCAGGGGAACAAGATTAGTTGCCTTAATTTAGGCGTTCCAATATCTGGGCTAACTTTAAGAACTTCGGTTTAATGTTAATCAATCTCTGTCTCTGTAATTTCTTGTTTCTAATAAATATATTTTATCTTTGTACTTGGTATTTTAAAATCAAACAAGAAAATTAAAAAAGAACATGTTTCAATGCTTACATGTCTGATCCTTCACATCCACTGGCCCTGCAGTAGCTGATGGTTTACTGGGACCTGCTTCATTTACGGCTCTGACTCGGAATTCATATTTTCCACCTTCTTGAAGATCTTCCACAGTGAACTTTGTTTCTTCTACATCACGCTTATTGCATTGTTTCCAAGCTTCTTTTTCCTGTCCAGTAGGATCCCAAGCTAGGCGCTCAATAATATAATGTGTAACTGGGGAACCACCATCATTTGATGGAGGTTTCCAAGTCAAGGAAACTGTATTCTTTGTCACAAGACCAATCTTCAGTCTGGTTGGTGGTTCAGGTGGATCTGTGAACCAAAAATGAAATTAATCATGATCTTAATCAGAGCAGGGATACAACAACAAAGATGTGTCCAGAAAGGAATTAAACAGAAGGTTTACGCTATTATTAATTCCAACTATAGGCCCTGAGAAGAGATGACTATGGAAAGATTTGTTAAATTATGTTAACTAAATTGACAAGGTTTATTTTGAAAAATAAAGTGCTGGTTTCCAGATGCATCATAATTTACACAAAGAAGTAGATAATATGTTATGCTACATTTCAGAAAATTAGTTCCAAGTTTTATAAATATTGAGTGAGGAACATAAGCATCCTGCTATTTTTAGAATTTCCCCTCATAAAGAGATAACATATTTTGCATTCAATATTTCAACAGAAGTTTTAAATTTGCTGTTCTATAGAAGAGTAGCTTGTTTATAATTATCATATAAATAGTCACACTTACGGATTGGATCCCTGGCTTTGGTCCTTTGAATTGTTGCAACAGGAGGTCCAACTCCAAAACGGTTTTCTGCACGTACACGGAAGAAATATTCCTGACCATCAATAAGATCAGGTACAACCAAGGAAGTGCCTCCACAATCAGAAGTAACTTTAACCCAGGCCCTTCCTTCAACATTCTTCTTTTCCACAATATAGTTCTTGATTCTGTCTCCCCCATCATTATCTGGTGGTTTCCATGTAAGCTTGCAAGTAGATCTTGTTACATCACTTACTTTGAGGTCCTTTGGTGGTCCTGGTACATCTGTTGCATAAAAAATACAACATAAGTATTTTTATTACAAATAATACTAAACCTACAAAGACATTAAACAGTTTAGTAGATTTAGTCTTACCTAAAACATTAACTCTAACATTGACAGTCTTTTGCCCTGCTTTGTTCTTTGCAGTAATACTGTATTTTCCAGAATGGGATCTGTTACACTGAGGTATGGTAATCACTGATGTGTTGTTGGTGGATTCAACCTGTACACACAGAAACGCTATTACTGTTGGTTGATTCGATTAATTAAATATTGCACTTACAAAGTACTATTGTTTTTGAAGAATCTATCAGAATTAGTTATATTACCTGTGCGTCTTCAGGTACATTATGCACTTGATCCTAAACATAAGAGAAAATACTCAAATCATACCAATTTTTTTAAATATATAGGGCCTCATTTTCTAAAGTATCACAGGCCTGCGATACTTTAGGTAATGAGGGGTGGGGGGCCAAAACAAGGGGCGGTCCTGCGCTAGCCGGCAGCGATCTTACCGCCACGGTGCGATCGCTGCCGGTTTCGCACCCAATAGCGCCACCATAGAAGGTGCAGCTATTGGGCGCGAAATAGGACGCGAAAAGGCCCTTACCTTTTCGACGTCTGCGGCGTCTTCGTGAAGTCGGCCCCGGTGATGCCCCGACTCCTCCTCTTCCGGGGCTGACTCCGCCCCCATCTTGGTATCGCACGCGATAAGGGACTTTTCGCGTGCGAAACATCCCTTATCGCGTGCGATCTGTCTGGAAAATGACCCCCATAACGGCATATGTAGTCAAGCACTGTATCTTATGCTGTTTTACCTTTAGTTCTGTCTTTGCCGGACCTTCAAACTCCCAAGATGATTTTGGAATCGGGCGTCCAGTAATTGTGGCTTCTATTCTTATGGTTGAACCAGCTGGGCAATTGAGAAGATCCTGTGCTTTCAGATCAAGTGAAATGTCTGGCTCCTCTGCAGATTGAATACAAAACTGAATTAGAGAAACAAATTTAAGTTATACTATGAAATTTAATTTTGCAAACAACATGTAAGGAATTACCTAGAACATCTTTTACAGGTATTTCTGCGGTTCCATGACTTGGTTCAGATTCTCCAGCAGCATTTACAGCTTTCACTCTAAATCTGTACTTTCTTAGCTCTTTCAGATTTGGTACCACACAGTCACAGGTAGGGAACAGTTTGTCTGGTTCATTAACCTTTTTCCAGTCTGATGTGCCTTCTTCTTGCATTTCAACAATATATCCTTTGATTGGGCTACCACCATCTTTATCTGGAGGTTTCCATGCAAGAGACACACTTGATTTGGTTTTGTCTTTTACCTCTGGGCATGATGGTGGACCTGGTACATCTTATTAGAAAAAGATATTGAATATGTTAATGATTCTGTCTTAAACATCAGTTTCAATATCTAGGTGTCATTAGTTCCATTTTAAAAGACATTTTAAACAAGTTCCCTTAGAAGATAGTAAAGCGAATTCAGTGCTAAATTAGAGTACTATGTATACTCACAAAAAGAAAATAACTTATTATTTAAAATATATTTTGTCTTTGATTTTGGGACTTTCTTTGGAGTACCTGATGGACCTAACTTTGCGGGACCAAAGAACATTTTGGACAGATCCCCAGAGGTTTGGAGGCCAATAAGGGAGGTACTATAGGCTCTACCAGTGTCTGACAAGAACTATAATACAAACTGATTTTTGTTTAAAAGTGACAGCCATTTAAAACCAGACAACCTGTGATCATGCCATAGATATCTGAATTAATTTGCTGTAAACATTTGCAAGCTGCCAGTGATTCATTTTTAGGTTAAAAGGATCATAATACACTAGTTTGCATTATGAGGGCATATACTGGCATACTCTAGCTCTATATACCCTTCAAAAGTATTTTGGCCTCACTTTTTAGGTCACTGATGCTAAAATGTCAATTGAAAGTAGCCCCTTCAATGCTCTTACTTTGATAAGAAAAAAAATTCTTTTTTTTTTTCAAACAGTGCATGATGTCTTTCTTTATGCAAATATAATATTAGAAAATGTAGAGGATTATGTACTAATCCACAGATTTCTCATGAAAGATCACCAATTTTATGCAAAAATTTTCTACCAATGCAAGAAAAATGAGAAGAAAAACTGCATGAAATTTCTTGTGAAAAAGTATGCAAAAAAGATAAGTACACCTCATTGAGATGTAGCTTTGCATGTAAAATGCCTAACTAGTATACATTATCATAAGTAGGGAACTTGTCTGTGAAACTTGTCTGTGAAAATTTTGTCTGTAAAATATTTTGCTTGTTAATACAGTGACCTCTTAGGGGGTCATTTTCTAAAGGGATCGCACGCGAAAAGCTCCCTTTTCGCATGCGATACCTAGATCGGAGCGGAGTTGGGGTAGAGTCTGCACCGGAAGGGGAGGAATCGGGGTGGCGTCGGGTTGGACTCTGTGATGACTTCACTGATGGCGAAAGGTAAGACTCCTTATCGCCGCCAGTAGTGCGCCCAATAGCACCACCTTTCACGGTGGCGCTATTGGGTGTGAAAGCCAGCAGTGATAACACTGGCTTTCGCAGGCCCACCCCCCGGTATCGCGCGATTCTCAAAGGCCTGCGATTTTAGAAAATCCAGGCCTTAGTGTGTTAATGCTTCCCATTTAACCACATCATTTATATGAATGTTTGTGGTGAAACAGCAGATTTCTCAAATATCCCTATTGCTCTAAACATACAGTACATTATTCAGAAATGAAGAGTAATATGGAGTGCACATGTTTTTTTACAGTGCAGAATGTGTGAAAATATCTTCTACCATTATGAATAAAAGTTGCTATCATCATACCTATAATCTCATTTCATTTATAATACTGGTACAGAGTGTACTTAGGTTTCTACAAATGAAAAATTCCTGATAAGTTCTAAATATTCAACCACTTAAAAGTATTATTAAAGATGACACTTACAAATAGGGTCTGCTGCTAATGCAGGATCTGATGGTTCACTGGGAGGGCCAACTCCAGCAGCATTTATAGCCATAACTTTGAATTGGTATTCAACACCTTCAATCAAACGCAATACATTGAATTCAAGGCCTTTTACTGATGGTTTTGTTACAGGGGCTCTGTTAACACGTCCCCAGTAGACACCGCCAACCTCTCTCTTTTCCAGCCAGTAGCCAGTGATTGGAGATCCACCATTGTCCAAAGGAGGCTCCCAAGATACAAGCATTGATGATCTGGTGCAATTTGAAACCTTTGGTTTCTTTGGAGGTCCAGGAAGACCAAAAGGATCTTTGATAACCACTTTTTCAGATTTGCACTCATCACTTATTCCATACTTGTTGACTGCTCTAACTCGGAACTGGTATTCGCCATTTGTTGTAAGTTTCCATATCTAAAGATAGATTAAAGAAAGATTCAAAGTACAATTTTTTATGCTGCATTTTCACACTTATGTTCAGCCTTATAAATCGTACATTTGTTATGTAAATTTGTTTTGTGTTACTTTTTTTACATAATAACTCAACACTTATATCCCAATACCTATTTTACTTTTGCGAGATACATTTTCAAAATCATTTACACATGTGTTTAAATGGCTTGTTATAAAATTGGCTCAGGTTTTTGTGCATAAAAGTATGCATACTTTTATGCACAGAAAAAAAGAATCGTTTTGGGGACAGTGTTTAGATTTATGCATATACTTTCTTTTTTCAAAAGTACTTTTATCAATTCACTCACTCAAACACACACATATACACACACACACGTTATTCCCTGCAAAAAATACCTCTAACTTTGTGTGGGTGAGTTTGTGAGCATTATTTCACTTAATTTCCAAAGTAAACTTATGCACATAAATTTGCTTTGAAAATTGATGTACTTTATGCTCATAGCTGCTGTATAAGTTACCTGTAATCTTACAAAATTATCCTTCCATTGTGTAGTCCTTTAAATCTTTTGAGCTATGTTTTAAAAAAACAAGCAGTGCCTAGCAATGTGCTTGGCACTGTCAATAACTGGGCAATTGTGCCATCCCAGCTCCCTGTCATCAATGAGGAGAAGGGAGGCACTGGTACATCAATGTCATCAGCCTGTGCAGATCATGCCTTGGCTGCTCAGGATACTTCCAGATTGGGGCTGGCCAGCACACTGTCCACTGTAATTCCTGGTAACCCATGAAAGGATCTTGGGGCCAACTACCTCACTGCACAGGGGGCCATGATCCTGTTGGATGTGGACCTGGTGGGGTGGGGTGTGGCAAGGATAAGAAGCATGGGCAGTAGCCAGATCAGCCTCCTTTCTTTTCCTTCTGAACCCTACACAGTCTGCTGCAGAGCCAAGTCAACACCAAAGCATTCAGGACAGGCATAGATAGTTGTCAATTGTATTGTATACATAATGCACTGTAACCACTTTCTTAACCCTATTGCTGGCTACCAGTATAATTCTTTATAGTTGTTATCATTGCCACAGTTGGGCAGGGGATACCCAAGCTTAGGGCTGGGGGAACATGTATGGTTTGACAGTGACATTTACTACAAGGCTCCTGCTAGAATGGCTGGAGTTGTCTATTGCCAGGTGCCAGGCTCCGGTATGGCATTATACCAATGACGCTTGATTCGATTGTGTTGTAGGCCCAGAGGGCTGAGAGTCTTGCTTGCATAGGATGGACTGTCAGGAAGGCCGAGACCTACTTCTTTACAGTAAGACTCCTCATCCTGCTTGTGTGGAGTGGACCGGGGTGACTGATCCTCCCCCTCTTTCTTAATTTAGTTTTGGGTTTTCTCATGAATGTATATGCAAATGGTCCAGGTACACAGTCCAGACTTCCTTGTTAGGGTTTCTTTGAATAAAGCGGTAGCCTTTATTACTTCCACTCAAGTAACTATCTCTGGGGTATTAATTGTAAATTTGTACAATGAATCCATGGTCTAAATGTGTCATGGTTGCTGCAGTTATATGCAGTAATCTAAATAAATGAATGCTAGGTGTATAAAAATGTGATCCTTTTATCTCTGCTAAGTTTTCACAAACTGAAGTGACTGATTTCAGACTGGAGATTATTTTGAAGGTGTAAATAAACATGTAGATAAAAGTGAGCTGGTTGATATAGTGAATTTGGATTTTAAGATGATATTTGACAAATTTCCTTGAAAGACTCCTCAGGAAATTAAAAAGTCATAATCAAGCTGTGGAATCTGTTTCCAGAGGACACGATCAAGGTGACTAGAATAGCAGGGTTTAAAAGTTGTTTGGATATGTTTCTGAAGGAAGAGTCAATAAAATATTATGAGCCAGATAGACTAAAGAAAGCTACTGCTATCCAGATGGCGAGTAACAGGAAATAGATCTATTCTATGGGATCTGCCGGGTACCTGTGGCCCAGATTGTCTTCTGTTGGAAACTGGATGCTAAGCTCGATGGACTTTGGTCTGACACAGTATGGCATTTATGTTTTCATGTTTTTTATCATGCTACACAATGCACATGCTTGTAGGCTGGCAACCAGTTAGTTTGAGGACAACAAACATGGACTAAAAGTAGTACTATAATATAAAGCATTTAAGGCTTTGGCCAAAGATACAGAATAAGAGAAATCCATTAGAAAATAGAACCCAGAGTATTTAAGGATCATAAAAATAATCTAAGATTAGAACTATTGTATATTTACTGAAATATAAGAAGTAACAAGTAAACCAATTTCTAAATATAAAATTATTTCATGTAGTAGATTAAACTATATCCTCAGCAAGCCAGAAAATAAGGATTTTTGAAAAGTTAGCACTAATTATATAGAAAAGCAAACAGACTACTTTCATGGATTATTTACCCCAAATCTTCTATCCACAACAATACTGGAGACCTCTTCCCATTCAGATTTCTTTTTACTAGCATCACGTTTATCAATGATATAATTAGTTATTTCACTTCCACCATTATCTTCAGGAGCATCCCATATCAAATAGCACGATTCAGCTTTAATGTCAGTAACTGCAAGATTTCTTGGTGGAGTTGGGCGATCTAAATAAACACAACAAGGTTCAAAAAATAACATTATAATCTGAGAACAAAATAAGCAGATGTTTTGAACATTTGATAGAAAATAATAACATTTCAAATCCTTACCAAATACTTGTACAATAGCAGTACGATAAGCTGCTCCGAGACGATTGGAAGCAGTGATTGTGTAGTTGCCTCTGTCACTCCTAACAGCTGATGGAATGACAATTTCTGATTTTGCTTCACTCCTTGATAACTCTTGTTTTTCTATCTTAAGAGCTGCTGTTGGTTTATCAATTGCAACTTCATTTTTGGACCATTCAATTTTAGGTAAAGGAAGACCTGTTACATCAGCTGGAATATTAACAGGTTCTCCTGCTTTAACACTGATAGTATCTCCTTTAACAGCCAGACGTAATGTAACCATGGGAGGAACTAGAAACCAAAAAGAAAATGATACAGTTTCAGTAAATATATATAATTCAGATTTTAGTGTTATTTTTGCAGTGGGCATTGAAATTAATTACCTTCATCATCCTGAATAACCACATTAAGTGGTAGGGATGGTTCACTTTCACCAATTGCATTGACTGCTCTTGCACGGAATTCATACATATGTAACTCAGCAAGATTATCTACAACAAGTGAAGTATCTGGGCAGAGTTTTTTGTTAACTCTTTCATACTCAGTCAAGTCATGTCGTCTCTTTTCAATGTAGTATCCTATAATAGGACTGCCACCATCATTACGGGGTTGCTTCCAATCAAGTGTAATTGTTGACTTTGTTCTCTCTGTGTATGTAAACCGCTCAGGAGCACCTGGGGGACCTACAGTCACAAGAAAAATATAAATAACACTTATAAAAACAAAACTGACAAAATAAAAGTTGACAACTTTTAAAAATTCTATCAAATAAATAAAATAAGATTCTATTAAATAAATACAAATTAATTTATATCTAAAATTGTATTAAGGTTTTGAATTAAGAGAGCTGTAAGCCTTGGATAAATTAAAAACTTGTAACATCTTGATGAATAGTGAGAATCACATGCAAATATATCAGAACTTAAACTGTGAAAATAAATCTATTGCCTTATTATTGATATTTCATGTCTTCGAGTATGATGTTTTTTTTTGTTGGGTCAAGCAGTTACTTTATTCCTACTTCAAGCAGTTACTTTATTCCTACTGTTTTTGTTTTCTGAGGCACATTATTTTTTTTTCAAATTTTGTTTTCTAATATTTAATCTTCCAAGTTCAAGAAAGTCCCTAATGTCATCTACTATTCAAGGAGTCTAAGGATTTTTGAATGAGTGAAGTCTAAATATATATATATATCATAAACATTTCAGTTGATATCTACAATATTAAACCAATAGAAAATGACGTCAGGCATGATCGCTGGCATTGTTTTTTCAGATGAGAGAAAACTGTTGACACAATATTACATCTGAAGTGTGTGATGTGATCTTTAAGCATAGAATATTTAATAGAAATACGTATATGTGTACATTACAAAAATGATACTATAATACTGTAGCTATCTTTAAACATTTAGGGGATCATTTACTAAGGCTTTCCCCCCATTCCGTGTCTGTGGGTAAAATGCTTACTAAATCAAGCCCTTATTTTGATAAGCTTAGAAAACACCTAGACAGTTGATTTTTAAGTAAGTTAAAATAAACATTTAAACAAAAATCCGATGCAGCGCTTTGCATTTTGACTAGCATCACTCCTGCTATGCAAGGTAACATTATCATTTATGCATAATGTGCATCTTAAAAATGATATATGCATTTGATATACTACACAGGATTTATAATTAGAAAACAACTATTTTACCTAGAGGGTCAACTGCAAGAATTGGACCAAGGTCAACAGGAGGGCCATTTCCAAACTTATTTTTGGCAATAACACGGAACATATATTCTTGCCCTTCAAGGAGACCCACAATATCACACTTTGATCTTTCTGTATCTATTGGTTGTCTCCAAGTATGCATCTTAGCATCTTTTCTTTCTATTATGAAGCCTGTGATATCACTTCCACCATCATCTTCTGGATCAGACCAATTAAGCAAACACATTTTTCTGTTCACAACCACAGGTTTTAGGTCAAGAACTGGCCCAGGCACATCTGAAAGAGAAAACAATATTTATCAGAAGGCATGGTTTTTTGTTTCATTTAAAGTTAACAAAATTCTGAGCAATATTTCTTACCAAAAACATCCACTCTTGTTGCTGCAGATTTAGTACCACTGTCATTGCTGGCAGTAATCACGTATCTTCCGTGGTCCTTCCTCAGTGCATTTACAATTACTAATTGAGCTGTGGTGCCAACATGAGTTATAACAGCCCGCTCCTTGTCTAGTTCACCTTCTTCCAAAGTCCACTCAATTTTAGGTGTAGGCCGTCCAGTGACTGTAGCTGGGATATTAAGAGTTTGCCCAGCCAATATCTGGATACCTCCTTTTACAGAAAGATCCAATTCAACTACTGGAAGCTCTGTACAGAAAACAATTGAACATTAATTTTCATAACATATGATTGAATCCCACATATAAATATTTTCAATTTAGTTAAAAATGCAAATTATCATGTACATAAATTACCTTGAGGTTCTGAAACTGTTACTGGTTCAGTTTCAGCTGGTGGACCTTCTCCAGCACTATTAACAGCACTCACACGAATCTTGTAATCTGCACCTTCTCGAATTCCTGTGACTGTGTATTTACGTATCTTTATCACTTTTTCTGTACAACGTGACCATTCATTGGTTCCCATTAGCTGTTTGTCAACATAATAACCAATTATTTCACCACCACCATTATAAAGTGGAGGATTCCACTCTATCTCAATAGCAGATGAACTGGTATCAACAACCCTCGGAATTGGAGGCCCAGGTGGCACTTAAAAGAAATGAAATGAAAATAGTAAAAATGTACTTACATTGATAATTTTTAAAAGAAAACTTTACTTTCTACTGTGCTACTTACAGATTGCATCATGTGCTGTCTTTGGATCTGATGGTACACTGAATTTGCCAGGACCAGCTGCATTTTCTGCACATACTCTAAAAATGTAGGTAAGCCCTTCCAAAAGGTCCTCTGCATTTACTTCCAATGCACTAACAAGGTTTCTATTGACACGAGCCCAGTGAGTACTATTAATTTCACGTTTCTCAATCCAGTAGCCTAAGATAGGGCTACCATTGTCTTTAGGTTCTTTCCATTTAACTAACATGCTATTGCTGGTGACATCTTCGACATCAGGCTTGTCAGGTGCATCTGGAGGAGCTGAAGGAAAAAAAAATAAATTTGCTGAATACGTGCCCATATTATTCTAATTTCATACACCAATGGTTATATTAAAAGTATTGTTTTATGCAAGAAATATAAAACATTAAAACAGAAACTGTAAAGCTTACTGAATGGATCTTTAGCTGTTACTGGTTTTGAAACACATGGGGGCCCAGGACCAACTCTGTTTTCAGCGGTAACTCGAAATATATATTCTTTTCCTTCAATGAGTTTTGTAACAGGATATTTATGCTGTCTGAGTGTCGACGTGACGATAACCCAGCCAATTTCAGCTTTGGTGTTATCTTTCTTTTCCAAAATGTAGTTCAAAATCTCACTACCACCGTCATCAAGTGGAGGATCCCATTGACAGCTAAGAGAATGTTTCCTAACTTCATCAAATGTGAAATTGATAGGAGGTCCAGGTGTATCTATTGTGAAAAATAATAACAAGGTATTAAAATATCACATTTTCAGCTATTTTTTATTTTTAATAATATGGGGCCTCATTTTCTAAAGTATCGCAGGCCTGCGATACTTTAGGTAATGAGGGGCGGGGGGCCAAAACGGGGGGTGGTCCTGCACTAGCCGGCAGCGATCGCACCGCCACGGTGTGATCGCTGCCGGTTTCGCACCGAATAGTGCCACCATAGAAGGTGTAGCTATTGGGCGCGAAATAGGACGAGAAAAGGCCCTTACCTTTTCGTCGTCCGCGGCATCTTCGCGGTCGGCCCCGGTGACGCCCCAACTCCTCCTCTTCCAGGGCCGATTCCACCCCCATCTTGGTATCGCACGCGATAAGGGACTTTTCGCGTGCGAAACATTCCTTATCGTGTGCGATCCGTCTGGTAAATGACACCGTAAATGATTATCTGCTTACCTAATACATTTACATCGCATGAAGCTTGTGCAACCCCATGATCATTTTCAACTTTGATGGTAAATATTCCATGATCAGGTCTGATAGAATCCCGAACCCACAGCTGAGATTCTCCTTGCTTTCTATTGTCCATAGTCAAGCGTTCTGGTAGAGAAAGGAAGAATGGCTCTTCCACTACCACTTCCTTTCTCCTTCTAGCAGGCACTATCTTGTCCACTCTCTTCTTAATTTCTTCTGGTCTGATGACTTCATTATCCTTTAACCATGTAATAGTTGGATAAGGTGACCCACTAAAATGCGCTTCAAGTACAATCTCATCACCCCTTCTTACAAGAAGGCTGGTAGGAAGGAACGCCTTTGGAGGATCTATCATAAAAAGATATAAACTAGGTTAAAAGTTATTAAAATCAGTATTTCTGCTATAGAATAATGACAGAAACCATGATCATTTACTTTGAGTAATCAAACATACCAATAGGATCCAAAGCTTTAACTCCTGGAGTGATACGAGAAGGTTCACTGATACCAACAATATTTTCTGCACGTGCACGGAACTGGTATTCCTTGCCTTCCTCAAGACCTTTCGCAGTATAGGTTAAAACAGGAACCAAAGAGTCATTGCACCTTTCCCATTTTTCTTCACCTTTTGCCATTTTTTCAATAATATAACCTAAAATTTTGCTGCCTCCATCATACATTGGTGGTTTCCATGTTAGTGTTATAGACTTTGAAGTTGGATTATGAGTATCAAGATCAACTGGTGGGTCTGGACGGTCTATAGCATAACAAAATCAAAACATAGGAAAAGGAAATGAATGCATTGTATTAATACACTATTATCTGTGTCAATCTTGTCTATTAATCACCGACTACAAACTCACATTTTGAATCTTCAGCGATGATAGGATTTCTGAGCTCAAGATATTCACCTCCACCAATTTTATTTACAGCCTTAACTCGGAAGTAGTATTCACTATTAGGTATCAGATCCTTCACATTCCAAGTTAGCTTGTTCTCACCAGACATTACTGGGGTATATGTTCTCCTACCAGCTTCTCTGCGTTCAAGAACATAGTGAAGTATAGGAGTTCCACCATCATCTTCTGGTGGCTCCCATGTTACTTTGCATGAATTCTTAGTCACGTCACTCACTTTGATATCCTTGCATTGCCCAGGTAAACCTGAAATATTAATGAATCAGAATTTTAATATTACTAAAAATAATTATGATGCTGATAAAGAAGAAAGCATTCATATACATATTTGTAATATGTAATGTTAGTTATTAGCTGAACCAATTAAATAGAATTATTACCTATGACTTTCACATTGATAGATCCTGTTGTTGAACCTAACTTGTTCTCCAATGTGATTGTGTAAAGACCAGCATCTGATCGGACACTGCTGGCAATATGAAGCAATGCAGAGTTGTAGTCACTCTTCATTGTTACTCTGTCTCCAGCTTTAAACTCTTTGCCACCTTTATGCCAGCAAATACTTGGTGTTGGAACAGCTCTAAATGGCACAGGGATATTCAGTTTCTCACCCTCAACAACAATAATATCCTGAGTTTTTAGATCAATAGTTGGATTACCTGTAAAAAAATGAGAAAAAATATACAATATTGTAAAAACAATAACACACAAATGCTAGAAATACTGCTAGAATCATATGTTTTGGGGGCATTTTCCAGAAGATTATTCCCATAGACATAAAAGAGGGAAAATCTTTCGGAAAATAACTCCCTTCATTATTAAGTGTAATAAGACATAGTTTCTTACAATCTGGATCCTTTGCAAAAACATTTTCTGAAATTTCTGAAGGATCACTAGCTCCAATGGCATTAACAGCTCTAACTCTCAGGATGTACTCCTTATCAGGAATAATGCCCTCTTCTGCTTTGTATTTCAGATCCTTTACTGGACGAGAATTAATTCGCATCCATTTTTCAGTTCCTGCTTGGCACAGCTCAATATGGTACCCAATAATAGGGCTGCCACCATTTTTCTCTGGTGGTTTCCAAGCAATGGAAATATGCTGTCTGCTTGCATCAGTCACATGTAATTCCAGAGGTGGCGATGGAGGCCCTAGAGAAAAGAAAAAAACCCTCATCACTTTTCCAGCATCAAATCTTTAACTCTCATAATATGGGGCTGGTTACATTGTATTAATAAATAATATAATTACCTTTTGGATCCTCAATGGTAAGCATATCAGTGGGCTCACTAGGATGACCAACACCTGCTTCATTTTCTGCACGAACTTGGAACTGCACCTCTGTGCCTTCAATGACATCGGTTACTTTGTAGTGACAGTCTGGTCCACTTGTCTTTCCAGCTTTTACCCAGCGAGTTCCTAGTTTTTCTTTCTTTTCAATAACATATCTATAGAAAACATAAAACAAGTTTTGTTAGAACACTGAAATCACTAAGGAGTCTAGATACTAAGCCATGTTAAAACTGTCATGGTAATGCAAGTTACCTGCTAGTTTTAACACCTGCATTGCACTGGGTTTTAATGCCTGATTGACAAATTAATGAGATGAAGGAGATAGCAGCATTAAATTTAGCGTTTTGATGTTAAAGCTGCTGTGTTAAGGCTGTTCAGTTTTCCCTGCACTAACTGGACCAAAGTGAAAGGCCTGGTTAGCAAAAGGAGCCTCCCTTTCCCAAAACATGAATGAGCCTTCCTGGCTACCACTCCCCCCTCCCCACCATGATCCCCCTTACCTCTTGAAACATTAACTGGCCTTTCAGGCACCCCTATCTGCCAAAACATTAATGAGCCTTCTGGGTTCATCATCCCGAACCTCACAAACGATATGAAAATTGGTTCTTACCTGCTAATTTTCGTTCCTGTAATACCACAGATCAGTCCAGAAAAGTGGGTTGTGTATCCCTACCAGCAGGTGGAGTCAGAGAACAATTAGAACTTTGGGCACTGCTACATTACGAGAGTGCCACCTGCAGTCACTCAGTATTGACCTGTACCCAAGCCCATGCTAACAGAACTAAATAACGAAGGGAAGCACCCATCCAAATTTCCGGACTACCACTTCGTCACTGGCAAAAACCAGAGCTAAGAACTGCTAAAAACTGCTCCATGAATCATGTCTGCAAAAAAGGAGCTTCAACAATAAAAAACTTAAGCAGGTTCTGATCAAGACAGTCTTTCGGTATCTGAAGAAAGGGGTGGGACTCTGGACTTATCTGTGATATTACAGGAACGAAAATTAGCAGGTAGGAACCAATTTTCATTTCCTGAACATACCCAGATCAGTCCAGAAAAGTGGGATGTACCTAAGCCACCCTTCCGAAAGACCCGCACAAAGCACACTCTCCCTGAAGGACGGTTCATCAGAAGCCTTAACGTCCAATCGGTAATGTTTCGTAAAAATGTGAATAGACGACCACACCGCCGCCCTACAGATCTCCTGAGGTGATAGTAACTGACACTCTGCCCAGGAGGTAGCCTGAGCCTTAGTGGAATGAGCTCTGAGACCCAAAGACACCTGACACCCTCGCGCTATGTATGCTGCGCAAATGGTTTCCTTAATCCACCGAGATATGGTCGCCTTTGATGCTTTGTCCCCCTTCTTTGGGCCACCAAGAGAACGAACAAATGATCAGAACGTCTGAAGTCATTGGTAACCTCCAGATAAGGCAATAAGGCGCGCCGCACATCCAAAAGATGAAGGTCTCTGTTCTGAGAAGACTCCCGGGACCAGTTAGGGAACACCAGAAGCTCCACAGTTTGCTTGACGTGAAAGGCTGAAACCACCTTAGGGACAAAGGACGGAACCGTACGTAATGATACCCGATCGTCGTAAATCCGAAGAAAAGGATCCCGACAAGACAGCGCCTGCAACTCTGAGATCAGAAGGGCCGAGCAAATGGCCACCAAAAACACCATTTTCAAAGTCAGATCTTTCAGGGAAACTCCACGAAGAGGCTCGAAAGGAGCGCCACATAAAACTTGCAGGACTAAATTCAAACTCCAATCCAGACACACCAAACAGATGGGAGGGCGCAAATGTTTGACCCCCTTAAGAAACCGAGCAATATCCGGATGCGCTGCCAGCAAACAGCCATCAAAGTTTCCCCACAAAGCACCTAGAGCTGCAACTTGTACACGAAGGGAATTGAATGCCAAGCCCTTAGCGAGGCCCTGTTGCAGAAAGTCAAGCACCCGAGGAACATGCACCGCTAAAGGGTCGCAGGAACGCTGATGACACATCTCAAAAAGCTTCCAAACTCTCACATAGGCCATAGAGGTGGCTGGATGTCTCGCCTGTAGGAGGGTGGAAATGACTTGTTCTGAATAACCCCTCAAGCATAAACGTCGCCTCTCAAAAGCCATGCTGCGAGAGAGAAGCGATCCTCCCATCCGAAAATATGGTCCCCTGATGGAGCAGATGCGTTAGATGAGTCAGCTGAAGAGGACTCTCTAGAGCAGTGGTTCTCAACCCTGTCCTGGGGACCCCCCCAGCCAGTCGGGTTTTCATGATATCCACAATGAATATGCATGAGAGATAATTTGCATGTTATGGAGGCAGTGTATGCAAATTTTCTCTCATACATATTCATTGTGGATATCCTGAAAACCCGACTGGCTGGGGGGTCCCCAGGACAGGGTTGAGAACCACTGCTCTAGAGCCAAGTGTTCCAGATCTGTAAACTACGGATGACATGACCCTTCCTGGGTGCCGCTCTATGCGACGGAGAAGCTGACCTATGAGAGGCCAGGGCGGGAAGGCATACAGCAGAATCCCCATGGGCCAAGGACACATGAGAGCATCTATGCCCACCGAGCTCTGTTCTCGGTGACGGCTGAAAAAATGAACTGTTTTTGCATTCACCTGCATTGCCATCATATCCAGCTGAGGAGTTTAACATTCTGTTAAATGTATAACGCTCCGGCGTAAGTTCCTGTTCATTGTACACCGACGTGATATCTTTGATGAGCGGCGGTATATAAAAAAATTATAAATAAATAAATAAATAAATCTGGCGCAAATAAGATTCCACGCCTCGAGAGATAGTTCCCATTCCCCTGGGTCTAGTTGCTGACGCCTGAGATAATTGGCTTGCACATTCTCTACTCCCATGACATGGGATGCGGCAATGCCCTCGAGATGGTGCTCCACCCAAGTGAACAGAAGACATGCCTCCAGTGCTATGGCGGGACTTCGAGTCCCACCTTGCCGGTTGATGTACACCGTCGTTGTCGCATTGTCCGAGAAGACTCGCACCATTCTGAATGCCCGCAGGGAGTTCAGAATGGTCTCAAGCCGGTTAATGGACCAGGATCTTTCCATCACCGACCAGAGCCCTTGGGCGGACCTGTCTGCACACATCACCCCCCAACCTGAGAGGCTGGCATTGGTGGAGATTATCAGCCAATTCGGAGTGTCCAAATCCACCCCCTGTTCCAGATTGTCCAGTGACAGCCACCATGACAGACTGGCTCTGGATTCCGGAAGTAGAAGCATTGGTAAATAGAATTGCTCCAACACTGGGTTCCAGTGAGACAAAAGCGCACGCTGTAAAGGTCTTAAGTGAGCGAACGCCCAAGGAACCAAGTCCAAGGTTGAAGCCATGGAGCCCAGGACCTGAAGATGATGCCACACTGTGGGATTGTTCCTTCAAAGAAGGGAATGTATTTGTTCCTGTAACTTCCCTATTCGGTCCGCCGCTAGAAACATTTTGCCCAGCAAGGTATCGAATTGTGCTCTGAGATAAATCAACTTCTGAGTGGGTTCCAAGTGACTCTTCTGCACATTGATTACCTAACCTAGGGATCGCAATGTGAACATCACCATGTGCACTAATCTCTCGCAGTCCTCCCGAGACTTTGCATGAATCAACCAGTCGTCCAGGTACGGGTGGACCAAGATTCCCTCCTGAGAAGGAAGGCCGCCACCACCACCATCACCTTGGTGAATGTGCGAGGAGCTGTTGCGAGACCAAATGGGAGGGCTCGAAATGGAAGTGTTGTCCCAAGACCTTGAACCGCAGAAACCTCTGGTGATTCAGCCGGATCAGAATGTGTAAATATGCCCCCGTGAGGTCCAGAGAAGCGAGAAACTCCCCTTTTCAAACCGCGGCCATCACTGTCCTCAGGGTTTCCATACGAAAGCGAGGAACCCAAAGGCAACGGTTCACCTTCTGCAGATTGGGGATGGGCCGAAATGTGCCCTCCTTCTTGGGGACCACAAAGTACACGGAGTACCGACCTCGTCCCTGTTGAGCCTCCGGAACTGGGACAATAGCTTTGAGCTCGAGAAGTCATTGTAGAGTCACCTGGACCGCCTCTCACTTGACACATGAGGCCACTTGGGACTCCACAAAAACCTCCCGGACCGGGCGCAGGAACTCCAGTGCATACCCGTCTTTGATCACTTCTAAGACCCAGCGGTCTGATGTAATTCTTGCCCATTCCGTGTAAAAGTTGGATAATCTGCCTCTGACAACTTCAACAACAGAATGGGTGCTCATGGCTTCATTGGGGGTTTTTATTACTTCCTGCACCAAGATGTTCCGAATCTGTTCCGGGCCGGCGAACCCCTCGAAAGGACTGCTGCCACCCCGAAGCAGGTTTAGAAGCAGGACGTGCGGAATATCTACCCGCTCTGAAGCGCTAAGAGTCCCGAGACCTAGTTCGAGGAGGTAAGACTTTCTTAGAAGATCTTTTATCTTCCGGTAACCAATTGCCCTTGGATATGGCAAGCAGCTTTACTAGCTGATCCAGATCCTCCCCAAACAGGAGCTTGCCCTTAAAGGGTAGATTACAAAGCTGGGACTTAGAGGACAAATCCGTCGCCCAATTTCGCTGCTAGAGGAGATGCCGCGCTGACACCAAGGACACCATACCTCTCGCCGAGGTCCTCACCAGATCATACAAAGCATCTGCAACATAAGCGATGTCTGCTTCTAGGTAGGCAGACTGCAGAGCCCCACTGTCGCCTGTACCAGCCCCGGCAGCTGACTCCTGGAGCTAACACAGACAGGCCCTCTGCAAACCGCCGCCCAAAAGTGTAGCGCAGCAACCTCGAATGCTCGCTTCAACTGGATCTCCAGCTTGCGGTCCTACATATCCTTAAGGGCAGCCGCCCCAGCAACCGGAATAGTGGTCTTTTTTGTGACTGCCGAGACCACGGCGTCCACCTTTGGAATCTTCAGTAAATCCAAAACATCAGACGATAACGGGTTCAGTTTCGCCATAGCTCTGCCCACCTTCAAGCCGGAATCTGGAGTCACTATTTTGCGAATCTTCTTAGGCAGAGGAAAAGATGTTGTGGGACCCTAATGCCGTTGAGGACTGGATTGACACCCTCATTGTCAGACTCTTCTTGAGAAACCTTAAGTCCCAGAACTTCAAGGACCTGGGGAATAAGGGGTCTTAACTCATCCTGCTTGAACAAACGAACCACGCTGGGGTCATCCCCTTCCACAGGAGAGTCATCGGGATCATCTGAATCATCAGTATCCACATCAGCCGGATCCGATCGCGGATCCGGGTCTGCCGCCCCTACTACCCCAGAAGCCGACGTCATCCTAGACCCCATCAGATCTCGCGTACCCTGGGGAGAATCCCCTGTGGGGTGAGCCTGATCAGAGAGGTGCTGACGAGGCTCCGTACCCCGACCTCTTTTCTCAGGTGGGTCCGAACCTGCCCCCAGGAGACCGGGCCGCTTTACCGCCGAACGTTTCCTTGCCAGGAAAGCCTGGTGCATAAGGAGGACAAATTCTGGAGAAAACCCCTCTGGGTCCCCCTCCCCCACTGGAGAGTCAGCTGGGGTGATATCATCAGTTCCCCCGGTGAGGTCTTCCCTCACCGGGACTAGAACAGGCGGAGAATCCTCTTCCCACGAAGCCGAGACAGATGTTCCATCCCCACGGGAGAAGGCAAGAAGCCCTGAAGAGCTCTCTAACCCCGGGGAACACGCTGCGCATAAGGCCGCATCTAACACCTGGCCGCGTGTCCCACACGCGCGCCAGGTCTGCAATTCTGTTTTCGGTTCCATCTGCAGCAGCGCGTCGATAGTCTGAAGTGAAATAGAAAAGGGCGTGAATAAAAAAAGAAACGTTCTCAGCCGAAACGCGGAAAAATTTCAGTCAAGCAGGACCAGAAAAACAAACTTTTCGTGCTGCGGGATAAGAGACTACCAGCTGAGGAGAAAAAAAATAAAAATTCAAACTAAATAAAAAATATAACTAAAGATTGCAGGTGTGCATCTGTACCACCCGCTGGAGTCAGAGAAATACTGAGTGACTGCAGGTGGCACTCTCGTTATGTAGCAGTGCCCAAAGTTCTAATTGTTCTCTGACTCCACCTGCTGGTAGGGATACACAACCCACTTTTCTGGACTGATTTGGGTATGTCCAGGAACACATTTTCTGGGCTCTACCTTCCTACATCTCGCCTGAAACACATCAGGCCCTCTGGATCCTTTACCTCCCCACTCCCTAAAATGTATTAGGCATTATGGGCCCTTTATTTCCCCTCACTCCCCTCACTCCCCTCTCTGAAACACTATCAGTCCTTCTAGGCGCTCTACCTCTACACCCCCCTCTCCCCTTATTACTAATGACCTCTTGCACAAGATCCCAAAATGTTTAGAATTGCTAAATAATTGAAAACAGAACCTACCTCATGATTGGTCTGCCACCATCATTTTTAGGAGCTTCCCATTTAAGGTCAACATGTCTCTTTGTTACATCAACTACTGTCAGAGCATAAGGAGGCCCAGGGGTAGCTGAAAGTAATACAAATAATAATAAAATAAAACCAGTTATTAAAATATTAGTACAATATTAAGTAAAAAGAACAGAAAAAAACTAAACTTACTGAATGTATCCTTAGCAAGTACTGAATCCTCAATTTCACAGTAGTCGCTCTGTCCAATGGCATTTTCAGCAGCAACACGGAACACATACAAAGAGCCTTCAGACAGTGGTGTGACTGTACATTTTGTTTCTTTCACTGTAGTATCAACTGTTTGCCACCCTTTTCGTCTTACATCTCTTTTTTCAACAATATAGTTCGTAATTGGAGAACCACCATCTCTCTCTGGTGGGCTCCATTTAAGATCTGCAGTATTCTTTGTTACATTAATAACCTCAAGCCAGCGAGGAGGTGAAGGAGGATCTGTCAAAAATATAAATAAGTTAATAAAATGAAGAAAAAGGAAACGAATATTTAATTTACAATACTCAAAGAGCTCAAAGGACTCTTGCAATGATAACAGTATCCTTGGGACAATCACTGGCCATAGCCTAGGCTACTACCTTGATAGTACTGAACTGAAATACTACTTTACATGTAATAGTATTATTTTTAATTGTTAATTGGGACTTCAGAAATGACAAACAAGCCACTGCACACAAATATTAGCTTTAAATAATTGTGGGGGTATTTTTCAAAATGAGTTGCATACTTAAAACTGGGTTTTACATGTGTAAATGCACTTTATGTGGTAAGTGGGCTTTTGAAAATTCCTACAATCTATGCCATTGAATTGTCAATAGGTTTTACCTGCGTTACATTCAATTAACGTGGGTAAATGGCGCCATACGGCCGGCGCCATTTTCCGTACGGAAAAACGATTCGCGGCAGGAGATCGCTCCCAGACCCCCGCTGGACCCCCAGGGACTTTTGGCCAGCTCGGGGGGGCCTCCTGACCCCCACAAGACTTGCCAAAAGTCCAGCGAGGGTCCGGAACGACCTCCTGCAGTCGAATCGTGTTGGTCTATGGCCGGCGCCATTTTGCGCCGCCATTTTGCAAAATGGCGGCGCAAAATGGCGCCGGCTGAAGACAACACAATTCGATTTCAGGAGGCCGTTCCGGACCCCCGCTGGACCCCCAGGTAATTTAAGGCATTTTGGGGGGGTTCGGGAGGGTGGGGGATTTAATTTAAAGGGTCGGGGGTGGGTTTTAGGGTGTTTTAGTGTGCCGGCTCACGATTTTAACGATTTTCACGATACTTTAAACACCCAAACGGCAACAATACGATTCCCTCCCCCTCCCAGCCGAAATCGATCGTTAAGACGATCGAGGACACAATTCACATCTCTACCAGCTAGTAACTCGAGGTGAGGTTTTGGTGGTGGTGTAGAGTTTTGGGGCCAGTTTTACATACAGAAAGAGATGCATGAACAGCACGTAGACTTCAGTGAAGAGTTGACGTCATTTGGAATGATGAAAGTCAGACTAAGATGAGATTACTTCAATGTTTTCTCTTGCCCTAGCTTGATAGTACCCTGGCAGAGAGTCCATCCATGTATGTGCGTGCTGGATTTTAATGTCCGTGCGCATGTGGAGGGGTGGATGGCCTCTTCCGCACATGGGGGGGGGGGGGGGGGGGGGGAGAGATTTTTCAAATTATTTATTTATTTTTATTTTATTTAAAGCTTTTTTTATACCGACGTTTGTTTGCACATCACATCAGTTTACAAGGAACATATAGAAAAAACGTTTTGAAAGAATAAGGAAAAGAAATTACATCTCAATCATTTTAAGTAAAAGTTACAGTTTAAGGGGGTAAGTTGAAGGAGGACTGGAAATATAGGGAAAATAGAGGTCTGGAGAGGTAAAGGGTGTGTAAGGTAAGAACAAAAAGATAAATGCATTTATGCACAGGTGAATTGCATTTATGCACAGGTGAAACATGCAAGAAACTTTGTACAGGACATTAGTATTGATATACTATTGTTTGGAGGCTTGACTTGGTGGTGAAGGGGGGGGGGAGATATGAAAAGGCCTGTTTGAAAAGTCAAGTTTTCAATTTTTGTTTTAAATTTCTGTGTGCTGGGTTCTAGTCTTACATCAGCTTAAATCGGCTGAGCGCACTTTATTGCATCGGCCCCTTTGTTATGTGGACTGTGATGGAATATGGACCTCAAGAATGATAAAAAAAAAAGAATAGTCCTTATATTTGAGGAAAGAGAATTCACCTGAGGGTCACTCAGAATAGGAAAACTTAATGGATGACTTTCAACAGTATCCACAGACTTGGCAAATATTAGGGATGTGAATCATTTTAGGACGATTAAAATTATCGTCCGATAATTTTAATATCGTCTTAAACCGTTATGGAACACAATACAATAGAGATTCTAACGATTTATCGTTATAAATCGTTAGAATCATGAGCCGGCACACTAAAACCCCCTAAAACCCACCCCCGAACCTTTAAATTAAATCCCCCACCCTCCCGAACCCCCCCCCCAAATGACTTAAATAACCTGCGGGTCCAGCGGCGGTCCGGAACGGCAGCGGTCCGGAACGGGCTCCTGCTACTGAATCTTGTTGTCTTCAGCCGGCGCCATTTTCCAAAATGGCGCCGAAAAATGGCGGCGGCCATAGACGAACACGATTGGACGGCAGGAGGTCCTTCCGGACCCCCGCTGGACTTTTGGCAAGTCTTGTGGGGGTCAGGAGGCCCCCCCCAAGCTGGCCAAAAGTTCCTGGAGGTCCAGCGGGGGTCAGGGAGCGATTTCCCGCCGCGAATCGTTTTCGTACGGAAAATGGCGCCGGCAGGAGATCGACTGCAGGAGGTCATTCAGCGAGGCGCCGGAACCCTCGCTGAATGACCTCCTGCAGTCGATCTCCTCCCGGCGCCATTTTCCGTACGAAAACGATTCGCGGCGGGAAATCGCTCCCTGACCCCCGCTGGACCTCCAGGAACTTTTGGCCAGCTTGGGGGGGGCCTCCTGCCCCCCACAAGACTTGCCAAAAGTCCAGCGGGGGTCCGGAAGGACCTCCTGCCGTCCAATCGTGTTCGTCTATGGCCGCCGCCATTTTTCGGCGCCATTTTGGAAAATGGCGCCGGCTGAAGACAACAAGATTCAGTAGCAGGAGCCCGTTCCGGACCGCCACTGGACCCGCAGGTTATTTAAGTCATTTGGGGGTGGGGGATTTAATTTAAAGGGTCGGGGGTGGGTTTTAGGGGGTTTTAATGTGCCGGTTTTGCGATTTTACGTTTTTTCGATTTTTCACGATTTTTCACGATATTTTACCCCCCCAAACGGCAACAATACGATTCCCTCCCCCTCCCAGCCGAAATCGATCGTTAAGACGATCGAGGACACGATTCACATCTCTAGCAAATATATACTATTTTCAATTTTCGATATATTATTTTCAATTTATGATCAAGGTAATTTGTTTTTGCACACAGAATTAGCAAATGTGAATGATATTGGGAATGAATCTGCAAATTCCTGAAATGCTTATACTTCAGATGAGCCTCTCTTTTGTCTTTCTTTGGAGAGGGATGGCAATTGGCACTCTTCTATATATGGCAGTGCCCAAAGTTCTCTGCTCTCTGACTCCACCTGCTGGTAGGGATACACAACTCTGGATTGATCTGGGTATGTTCAGGAATGTGATTTTCCTTTGAGTATAAAGCACATTTTGAACAATCAGTTAAAAAAAAATGCTTTACCTTTATTGATTTTTCAAAATGTAATAAGGGCTATGTTATGTCTGTGCTTGCCAACTCCACCATTGGGCTCTCTGTTAAGGTCTATGGGGGGTGAGGCAGGAGAAATTATGCACTCTTTCTCCCTTGCAGTCACCACTTTGTCCCCTTCTCCACTTTCTTCCCCCATGCCTCTCCCCCTTGCACTCTTCCTTTTTTCCCTTTTTCCTTTCCTTCTCCCCATCTACCTTCTCCCCATCTTGCCTTCCCCTCCATTCCTCTCATGTTCTCTCCCCTCTCTCCACCTACTCTTCTCCGGCTCTTTTCAGTCAATTCTTTCCTTCCTTTCATTTCTCTTCCCTCTCAAACACCTCTTCTACCCCCACTCTCACCCAGCTCCTCTGTCTTTCCTCTCATTCAATCCCTCCCATCTCAGGCCTCATCTTCCTGCCATTGGTAGGGTCTGGTAAACTTCACCACCTTTCTACTGCTGCAGTCACTCATCTCTTCTTTTCCACTGGTGGGGCCTGGGATATGCTACCAGCCTTCCCACTGCCACTGCTACTGTCACCTCTGCAATGCTGATTCTGTTGCTCACTCGCCCCATTGCCTAAGGCCTTTTGCAGCAGCCATGCTGTCCCCCAGCACTGGGTGAGCATCACTGTGCATGCACAGGTGTGCTATGATACTCATGTGTGGCTCTTTACACATTTAAACAAACACAAATGAGTTTAAGTATTTTACTAATATGCTACAGTAATACAGTTATGGAAGAAGTGAATGAATAATACTAAAATCGTTAGGATAAATTTTAATATTACTGCAGCCATTTCATAAAAATGTGTATAAATGTAGAAACTGGCATATGTTGATGTATAGATGAATATGAAAAGTGATAAGATCATAAATCTGTTAGTAAAGTATTTTAAATAATAATTTGATCTAAATAAGTGTATTACTTACTCAGTCTTTCCTTACAGAGCACGGGATCACTAGGTTCACTAGGCTCACTTTCCCCAGCCTTGTTTACAGCTCTGACACGGAATGAGTATTCTTGCTTTTCCATAAGTCCTTTGAGGAAATGTTCAGTAGAGGGGATTCCATCAGCCACTCTAACCCAGTCTTCTGTTCCAGTCTTCAGCAATTCAATGATATATGACTCAATCTTGGCACCTCCATCATGTTCTGGCTTTGTCCACTGCAGGAATGCTGATGTCTTAGCAACATCTTTAACAGATGGCTTGCCAGGAGGCCATGGTGGATCTAAAAATATAATCACATAATAATGTAACAATTCTAAATATCTATCATTCAAATTGTACAATTCATAAAAGTATTTCCCCATACCAATAGGATCCTTCACTAAGATTGGCTCTGTTTCTTTGCTTGGTTTTCCAGGGCCAGCAAGATTTTCTGCCAAAACACGGAACTTATACTTCTTCTTGTTAATAAGTCCTTTTACTCTGTTAATTGAGATAAGAATATTCAATGAAAAACTTGAACTGAAATAATAAAAAGTTCTAGTTATTATATTACTAGGTAAAAGGAAAACAACACAGTATTTATGTAAAAAATTATCTCTATAAGGCTAATTGATGCTTAGAGATGGAGGCTATCAGGACAGCTGCTGCTATACAAATCAGTGACTGACAGAAACAAAATGATAAGAAATCCTAAACTTGCACCAAAATAATTCATGAAAACAATCCTACAGGGTCATTCTTTATTCTGCGGTGTGCCGGTACTGCACGCAATACCAGCCACATCATGGCGGTATTATTCTAATTAGGGGAAGAGGAGGAGCATGGGCAGGGTTTGGGCAGAGTTATCTCCTGGCACCACTGCGGGCAATAATGTTTTTCACATTATCACTGGCAGCACCATGGGAACTAACTACACCTTTTCCTGTGGTGCTATGGGGGTGATAGCGGGCAGCGCAGTGGGCAAATCTGCACCTCTACAATGCAGCCGACTGTATATAGCAAAATGATGCATCTGGGGGCTAGTAAGCAAAACTGAGACAGAATAAATAGTAAACAAACTAGAGCAACCATAAATAATATAGTCTTCACAGAACTCACAACTGTTCACAAAATCTAGACTAGCACATAGATCATAGCCCCAGACAAAACAGTGCAATTCAAAATACACATCCAGAAACACGGCCATTTTATAACTTGCGTGCGTATATGTGTGTATTTTATAAAATAGCCTGATCATGGCAATGTGCGCCTGATTTTAAGTGGGCATGCGCCTATGCGCGTAAATCCCGCTTCTACCATATAAGTCAGGGAATTTTAAAAGGGGCACATATCCACGCCATTACCAGTTTCACCAGTTCGTCTACCAGTTTGCCTAGTTAATAGCTAGATCCTCCAAATCCCCCTGGCTGAACAGCCTATTTTCCCTCCAGTTACCCTAGACCCTTAAAACCCCTCAAGTACGGCTAGTTTTTAATTTTTTTTTAAACTTACACCTCATCCCGCACAGGCGCATAAGTATTTACGCGGCATCTTTTGGCCATGCCCTGAAATGCCCATGTCCCGCTCAGACCACGACTGCATCCCGCATCCCGCCCCTCTTTGAAAACTTTTGAAATGTGCACGCAACAGGAGATACATGTGCATCTGAGTGAGTCTGACCTGGGTGCATATCTCCCGATTTTGGCACGGGCTGGGATTTGAAAATCTACTTTTTTTTGTGGAGATAAGTCCTTGAAAAAATATCAGACTTTTTCACTTTCCAAAACTGGTGAATGATTCGTGAGGATACAGATGGAGGGCAGTGGGGGCAAAGGTAGCAACTTTCAAAAAGAAATGCATAGGATTTTGAACCAAAGTTAATTAGAATGTCACACTTTTTATTTGTTTCTCCTGGTATGCCAATCTGATTGCCAGCAGGCAGTCTGTGAACTGCTCACAAAGTAGAAGCAGCTCAGACATTGGCTTCTGATATTAAGGATGACATCCCTGGAGAAAAATAATAGAGATTTTTTGAAGGGATTAATAAACATGTGAGTTGGCTGATATAGGGCCTCATTTTCTAAGGTATCGCAGGCCTGCGATACCTTAGGTAATGAGGGGCGGGGGCCAAAACGGGAGGCGGTCCTGCGCTAGCCGGCAGCGATCGCACCGCCGCGGTGCGATCGCTGCCGGCTTCGCACCCAATAGCGCCACCATAGAAGGTGTCGCTATTGGGCGCGAACTAGGACGCGAAAAGGGCTTTACCTTTTCGTCGTCCGCAGCGTCTTCACGGAGTCGGCCCCCCTGACGCCCCGACTCCTCCTCTTCTGGGGCCGACTCCGCCCCCATCCTGGTATCGCACGTGACAAGGGACTTTTCACGTGCGAGCCACTTGGAAAATGAGGCCCATAGTGTATCGGAATGTTCAGAAGGCATTTTACAAGTCCTTCATGAGAGGCCCATCAGGAGGCCTGTGCTTACAGTGTCAAGTAAGGGTTGATGCACGGCCTTTGAACCTGAGAGAGGGACAGCCTCATTAGGGGGAGAGATTCCATATAATGCCTTGGTGCTGCTGCACCCATTTCAGGTAATTGACCTAGGGACTTGCGGTGACTGAAAAAGAACTTGTCCACACAAAAGTGCTGCTCTCTCGAGTCCTGTTCCTAGTATTGATCCTGTATGACTGTATGACTGGCAGGAGGAACAATACCCATTGGGGGAGAGAGGGAACATTAGGGGTTCTGGTTCCTCGAGGGGACTTCCTCCCTGAGGGCAACATACTGGACTGCTGCCCCTCCCCCCATGTCCCGGACCCCCCACACCGTATGGGTCAGGAGCATAGGCTTCCAGCCCAGGCCAGGATTTGCGCTCCCAACTAATTCTGTTTGAGGGTGCTCTTGGTGGATATAATAGAGGTCTAAGCTCAGTCTACCACCCTGCACAAGTGCACCTTGGCAACAGTTACAGTTCCTCTGATTATCATCAGTGGGCTTATCTTAAGCACCACTGGGAGCACAAGAATGCAAGGTACAAACTCATTCAGAATAGGGGTGGCAGCAGTGCTGCAGCTTCGGACTTTCTCATGCATGTTATTCAACACCTTGGCAGATGGCGTTCTGTGGCTCATGTGTTGTACATAAGGTACGAGGATGGGACCCTGGGAAGTGCTCGCGTTTAATACTACCTATACTTATCTTAATCTTTTCCAGGCATTTCTCGAAAGAATAAGATAGTTTGGTTCTTGGATCACTCCTTTGTATCTAGGGCAGAGAAAGCAATGCAGGCTCACAAGTTTCCCAGATGGCAGCAAGGTGAATTGGAACATCTTAGTGCCCGTTGACTTGGCAAACCTGGCATGCACTGGGTGAAGCTCATCCTCTCTTCTTTGTGTATTGCTAGCAGAGGAGCAAGATCCCAGCGAGTACCTAGACATTTTTGTTATACATCTTGGGGCCAATGATATCGGCAGATATCCCACCTGTTACCTCATGCTTAAGACTATGATCTGTGACTTGGCTCTAATTTCATCTTGGCTGCTCCACGTTATCTTGATTTGATCAGAAATCATCCCTCATTTTAAGTTTGCATATAAAAGACTTTGGAGAAAAGGAGTAGACAGAATCGTTTTTGTGTTTTATTTTTTATTATTTAATCAATTATATCTTTTTATTGTGAATTATATGTTTTTATTGGTCCTGGTATTAACTCTGTAAACTTAGGCTAGCACAGAACTATCAAAAGGGGGTGGTGGGGAGGGAGGTGGTACTACAGTATACACAAGTTATGGCTCAGTATCTGAGGTTACTTGCTGTTATTCTATGGCTATTGTTAATAAAGCTTTAGCCATATTTGTTACAAATTGAATTAAGTTCCCTGTCATTTACATTGTTATGGGTACATTGAAGACCTTTGGGATAACGGTGGGGGATGACTGAGAGTCGGGTGGTTCATTCCCAGGTACTCCAGTTATTATAATGCAAGAAATTCAAGCATTTGATTTTCATTGAAATTTTTGCAATTATTTTGTCCCTTTCACAGAACAAATTAACTATAAGAAGTCATAATATAAGGCTCAAAGAAAGGAGGAGTAACATAAGGAAATATTTCTTCACAGAAAGGGTAGGGGATAGATGAAACAGCCTCTCAATGCAGGCCAAAACACTGAAAGGTGAATTTTAAAAGCCGAGCGTACACTATAATCGGGAGATGCGCACATAAGTTGGGCTAGCGTGCACCCATCAAATTTTAAAAGCCGCCCAGATGCACGCATATCTCCCACTGTGTGAACATGTCACTTAGGGCCTCATTTTCTAAAGTATCGCAGGCCTGCGATACTTTAGGGAATGAGGGGCGGGGGGCTGAAACGGGGGGTGGGCCTGCGCTAGCCGGCAGTGATCGCACCGTTGCGGTGCGATCGCTGCCGGTTTCGCACCGAATAGCGCCACCACAGAAGGTGTAGCTATTGGGCGTGAACTTGGACGCGAAAAGGGCCTTACCTTTTCGGCATCCGCGGCGTCTTCACGGAGTCGGCCCCGGTGACGCCCCAACTCCTCCTCTTCCGGGGCCGACTCCGCCCCCATTTTGGTATCGCACACGATAAGAGACATTTCGCATGCGAAACGTCCCTTATCACGTGCGATCCGTTTAGAAAATAAGGCCCTTAATTTTGAAAAGGGGCATGGTCTGGGTGGGGCATGGACATTTCAGGGTGTGGCCAAGAAATGTGCACGTAAATATTTACTGTGCCTGGTGTGCGCCCAAGTCCACTGCCGAGAAACCTTATTTCTGCTATGGAGGAGGTGTAACTTGAAAAATAAAAGAAATTAGCCATTCTTGCCAGGTTTAAAGGGTCTGGGGTAACAGGGGGAAATGCAGGCTATCAAATCAGGGAGGTTTGGAGGTCCTAGTTCTTAACTAGGTGAACTGGTGGATGAACTGGTGAAACTAGCAATGGCGTGGACACATGCCCATCATAAAGTATCCTGACTTACACAGTAAAACGGGATTTGCGTGCCTAAAATTGGGTGCACATGTGCATGCGGCCAGGCTATTTTATAACATATGCGCCTGTGTGCCGGTTTGAAAGTTAGTGTCTAAGATAATTCAAGAAAGCTTGGAGTAAGCACAAAAGATCCTTAGTTGTGAGAATATGCGGGTAAAACTTGAGACTATGTAAGCTCTGTAGTATTACATAAGGAATCGGAAAACTAGATGTGCCTTGTAGTCCTTCTGCTGTTATACTCTGTGTTACCTGAAACTTGTGTCTTTTATTGGAATCTTGTTGCATCTTATCCATTTGTCATTTTCAGGCTCAAATCTCTCAACCCAGTAACCAGTAATAGGACTTCCACCATCTTCATCTGGTTCACACCATGTTAATGTCAAAGAATCTTTAGTGATGTCACTAGGCTGAAGGCGGGTTGGAGGGCCTGGTGGATCTATATTTGTAGTAAATACATAAATGTATATAATTTCAGTACAAATATAACATAAATAACAAAACCGCACTGCACAATATACTGTAAAGATATTTTTATTCACTGTTGAATAATCAAAATATTATGGTAGCCATAAGAATCATAACAGGCACACAAAAAAGGGAACACATCACCCCCGTACTAAAAGACCTACATTGGTTACCCATTTCCTTCCGCTCACAATACAAAACCCTCACCATCCTTCACAATTCTCTACACAAACATAATCATACCTGGCTCGACGAAATGCCTCGTTACCGTTCATCCGACCGACCCACAAGAACAACCCTACACACCCCATCCCTAAAGGCAGCACATTCTACTCACACCAGAGAGAGAGCCTTCTCAGTCGCTGCCCCCACCCTCTGGAACTCCCTCCCCACCCTCCTACGCCAAGAGACATCCCTGCAAACTTTCAAGAAAGGAGTCAAAACATGGCTTTTCCGACAGGCCTATCCCGACACAAACCAAATCTAATCTCTCCCCAGCCCCCTCTGTCCGAATTTCCCCCACCCCTTCCTATGTTTCCCCCGCTTCCCCCCGCACCACCCATGGATACCCTAGAAGAAACAACATTCCCCTACGGCTTAATTTATTTTTTGATCATGATCGGTTAATGTGTCCTTATTGTAAGGAATAGTATTTTGTTCCAAGGTTACATCGTTATGGTTTTACTTTTGTTTTATTCTTTGTACATTGTTTTTGTTTTATTGTTTTATTGTATCACCCACCTGAGTTCTTTGTAAACCGGCATGATGTGCTGCACGAATGTCGGTAAATAAAAGTTAATAAATAAAATAAAAATAAATAAATAAGGAAATATTTTGATGTTTTTATTTCTAATCTTACAAAACCTGACTACACATACTTTGTACCTCAGCAGTTTTCAAAGCGAAAGTATATTTTGAGAACTGTTCGCAAAGCCTGTGGGTACAAAGTACACAGACAGCTTGAAAGTTGCCCCTTGTATGATTAAGGAGAGATATCTCAAAATCATGGCATTAGGGAATTTCAGATCAACTGACTTAACTTGTTCTCTCTTGTTTTCCATATTCAACCTGACTAGACAACAGGGAGTGTTTTAATAGGTAGCTTTTATCTGGCAGATATCTGGCAGATAATTTTTAAGTTATTTTTATGGTATTGTCTGATGCTGGTATATGATGTTTTGCTCTATTATTTTGTCCATATCATGTTCTATGTTACTGTTATATATTCTTTCTGCCCTACTGTATATTTACTATGTATCTTATGATGCAATCCACTGAGATTTGTGGATGAACAGAATACAAATTATTTAAATAAATAAAAAGAAATAAACTTACCAAATGAATATTTTGCAATAATTGGACTATGCTGAGCTGGTTCTCCAACACCATACATGTTTTCAGCACTGACTCTGAAGATATATTCTTTAAGTGGTGTTAAATTATTAGCCTTGAATGTTGTTTCTTTAATTGTTGATGACAGTTTATGCCAGACTTCACTATCAGTAGCTCTTTTTTCTAGAATGTAGTTTGTGACCTTAGAACCACCATCGTCTCTAGGGGGATTCCATGTTAGGACACAAGATTCATTTGTAATTTCTGAAATGTCAAATGCAGCTGGTGGCCCAGGCTTATCTGTAGGAAAAAATAGGGATTTTAATTTGGTATGGCAGAACACATGACTGAATTCTAGTGTCTTTGAAAAAATGAATTTAAAATACCTAGAACATTAACTTCAACAACAGAAGTAGCACGGCCACAAGTGTTCACTGCTTCAATGATGTAAGTGCCACTGTCGCTTCTCTTGCTGTCTGCGATAGTAACTGTAGATTGGCCAGGTTTGGTGTCAATTGTGATCCTGTTATCGGGTCTCAAGAGGAATTCAGCCTTATTCCAAGAAACCTTGGGTTCAGGTTTTCCTTTTACTGTAGCAGGCAATTCAATCTTAGTTCCAGCCTTTACAGTGATGCCAGCAAGCAATTTAACATCCAGAAAAATTTCTGGGGCCTCTGTTTTAAAGACAAAATATTGTTTTTATTTTCTTAGTTTACTAATAAACCTTAATCTTACTTTAAAAGCAAATCTTTAACATTGCTGTGCTACATGGAATATGTATGGTAATTCCAATTTATTTCACTTCTTCAACAACTGAGTTAAAACAGCCATGATTTTCTATAATTTTTCAAAGCAATAATCCCTACTAATTCAACATTTGATTTCTAAACGGGAAACAATATCCAATCCAGTTTCACAGACTAGGTGGGCCCGCGGCGCATGCAAAGGGCCCATAGCTTATCTGGGGCCATGGGCCGAAGAAGGTCGGGATCCCCCAGCCAACGGCGCTGGTCGATGGCCTCGGGGCGCTCCTGCGCTCCGAGGGCCAATGTCATCAGGGTGCGCCGGCGCGTCCCGATGACATCGACAGCATCACCATGCCGGGGGGTGGGGGGGGGGGGGCGTTCCCAGGGGCCGGCGTCATTGGGGACAGTCGCGGCTGGCCCTGATGACGTCGGTCCGGGTACTTAAGGCGCGAGCCGTGCCGCGGCCGGCCTCGCCCCCAGGGACAAGCTGCAGCCAATTAACGCCAAGATTAATGTGTAACGTGCAATTATTTCAGGAATGAAAAGGGACAGGATGCCGAAGGGAGCCCGAGAGGCGTCACAGCTTCCAGAGTCAACTGGTAAAGAGAATGTCGTGCTTTAAAGATAATCAGAATTTTTTTGTGTGCTTCTCAATAGAAAGGCATTACATAAAAACTAATTGCTAATTTCTTTTTATTTTTGAAGAGAATTAAAATAGCTAACACTTTGTTTTGCTAAACAGTCCTATTAATATTATTAAACAGACTAGAAATTCACAAATATTTGCAAAACATGTACCTTTTGGATCAGTAGCAAGGATATCATCTGTTGGCTTGCTTGGTTTGCTAGCTCCTATTCTGTTCAGAGCCTTTACACGATAGGCGTACCATTGACCTTCAGTGAGACCAGACACTTGGAATCTGTAAATTGGAAAATATATTTTTAATGTACAGAACGGAAAAAATGTAGACATTTTAACAAATCAGAAATTCTTTTATTTTCAGTATTTGCTGTACTTACTTTGTTTCAGCAACAACATCCCCACAGGCTTCCCACTTCTCAGTGCCACGCTGGCATTTTTCTACAATATATCCCTTGATACGTGAGCCACCATCATATTTGGGAGGTTCCCAGGTTAAGAAGATTCCTTTAGCTGTTACATCTCTCCACCGAACATTTTCAGGTGGATCAGGCACAGCTGTAAAAATTAAGCATGCATACTTTTGAAAAATACATGAAAGAAAGCAAAATAATTTTTCACAACTATCTATTTAGTCTTGTTATTACAGTGTGAGAAATTCTTCTAGTCACCAATTACTTTATCAGCAAAAAGCTTAGAAACTAAGGGGGTAATATTCAGTCATTGGCTGGATTACATCGTTAGCCAGATAAATTTATCCTGCTAATTTTGGAGGATATTCAGTGGTGTAGCTGTACCATTGAATATAGCTGGATCTCTTAAAGAAGTTTATTGGGCTAATATTAGGACAACCATAGTTAGCCGGGTATGTTATCAGAGTTAGCTGGATAACTTATTGGGCTAACCTAGCACTTTCAAGAAACACCCCTTGAATGCCCCATGTTTTCTGGCTAAACTGTAGCCAGATAATGAGATATCTGACTAAACTTTGGCCGGATAAGTGCCAGAAATATTTAAAAGTCGACATTAAGCTGTATATCTCGCAAGTTATTCAGCTAAATGCTATTGAATATGGACCATATAGCTGTTAGAGTTGAGGTATTGTTGCTATCCTCTCCTTTGCAGTAGTTAACAATCAGGTATCCTTTAGGTAGACAGTAGTTCTCTCTATATAGTATATTGCTAACAAAAAAACCATCACTTGCCAGAATTACAGAAATACCATGAAAAGAACTTACTGGCTGGGGCTGACATATTAACAGGCTCATCAATATACGCAGGTTCTCCTGGACCACATTTGTTGCAAGCTGAAACCCTGAATAAATATTCTTTTCCTTGGATGAGGTCAGAAACAGTGAACTCTTGGTCAAGAGCACTGTCTATAACCTGTGAATTAAAGAGTAATATAAATTTATTGCAAACTTTGTTTTCTACATTGGAAGAAAAAGCCTGTGAAGAACTAAAAGCTTATGTACTACAGCATCTTATTTTTCAGTCCTTTAAACGATATCATAACCTACATATACTCCAATTTTATCCAGGATCAATAAGACTTTAAACTTTTTTTTTTCAAAATAATTAGCAAGCTATATACAATAATGTGAGGAGAAATAACTGCAACAGAAATGTCTTTTATTATTCACATTTATTACACACTTAAATTCATTAACAAATCCCTGAACGGGGAACAATAATGATTAAAAACAGGTATTAACAAACAAACCTTTGCCCATGTTTTGCGGTTCACTTCACGTTTTTCAATTAAATATCCAGTTAGTGGACTTCCTCCATCATTTTCTGGGGCTTCCCAGGACAAATGTACTGTACTTCTGGTCATGTCTCCAACTTTCAACTCTCTTGGTGCACTTGGGCGAGCTGCAGGTGTTATATAAAATTATCTAAATCAGTGCTTGGAATTAAAAATGGATTTTGAAATGAAGAAAACTAATTTGCTCATAATTGGTTCAAGTCATATAATAATTTATAGCACCATGATTACACAGGCATCAGATCTTCTTAAAATCAGTTAACTCCACCAAAGAACTCTACATTTTGAAAGATTTCTAACACTAGAAAAGTATTTATTAAAGAAAATTGATTCATTTGTGCTTCAAAGTGCATCTGATGTGGGCAACAACATGTGCTTGATATACCTCATTGTTATATTAGTTTGCATTAGTACACACATATTACAAAAAATATATGGAAACTTACCAATTACATTGACATCAATTTCTCCTGAAATGAAACCAGCTGAATTTTCTAGTTCTATTGTATATATGCCTTTATCTGGACGTTCGCTTGGAGAAATAACCAACTTGGCAAATGCTGAAGTCGTCTCTATTTTCACACGGTCTTTGCTTTCTAGAGGTTTGCCATTCACAGACCACTTTGCAGTTGGCACAGGGTGACCAGTGATTGGAACATAAATTTTGAGAGGCTCTGGTACAATAACTTCTAGTCCATCTTTGAATGCATCTAAATCCATTGTGGGCGCAGCTGCAAAAGAAAATTAAAATAGCTGTAGCCAAAATCCCTTATTCTAATAGTAAAAGTTGTAAGAATTGAGGGGTAATCTTATAACAGCCCTCCTAAATTAGGTAGGAAAAGTGTACATAAATTAACCAATTTTCAAAGCAGACTTAACGCACATAAGTCTGCTTTGAAATGTATCCCACCAGATTTACCCACCCACCATTTATAATGTGCATGGAAACTTTTGGGGACATTTTACGCACATACTTTGGGACAATAGAAACGTACGTGCAAAAATGCAAACTTCTTCTCAAACCCCACTCCCAACCGCTCCAGCAACAACATGCAAACAGGACATATATGCACACATTTACCTGCGTATTAGGCAGGCAATTCTGAAAAAGGTCTTTGAAAATTTCCTTCTTACATTAGAACCATTATGTTACATGGCTCAACAGGCAAATGAAAACACAAGTAACACACTCTTTACCTGGAGGGTCATCTGCACATAATGGCCCAAGGACGTCAGCAGGATCGGAAATGCCTGCTGCATTTTCTGCACAGACTCTGTAATAATAACTAGCTCCTGGTTTCAAGCCTGTCACCTATAGAAAAAACAAAGCATGCAGAATCATGTCTAAAATAAAAATATGGTTCACAGTGCAAATACATATGGATGATTTCTTTTAAGAATGAATTATCCAACCTTGTAGGTAAGATTAGGGACAAGACGTGGGTTGCAACGGATCCATTTGTCTGTTCCCTCTTCACAACGTTCAATAATATAACCTAATATAGGACTTCCTCCATCTTTAAGTGGTGGTTCCCATGTAAGTTGAACAGTTGACTTAGTCTGGTCAGAATAATTAAGGTTAATGGGAGGGCTTGGTTTTTCTGAAGAGAAAACAGATTATATTTTAGTAGATAAAAAACACAATTTATTCTCAGAAGAGTTAGTTACCAGATGTGCAAATTCTTATCATGCATAGAATGTACATATTTTTCTGAACTCTAGTTCTACTAAAAGGAAATAATTCAAAGGTCTGTCCTTTTAGCAGTCTTGAACAATTATAGGAATATTCTATTATGTCTCACAATAATATATAGCTAAACTCTTGTTATATTTGGCTATTTTTTTAGACATACAATTTTTAGTACATGCATATCAATTTTCTTAAACATTTTTTAGTTCAAACGTTCATATCACTAAGAGTTGTTAACTGATTTTGACTATGACAAAACGATTGCAATTCATGAATTTTGATAAGTACTAACCAATTGGATCCATAATTTTCACAGAACGAGTAGCAGCACTTGGTTTACCAACTCCAACCTGGTTTTCTGCTCTAACTCGGAAAATGTATTCCTTGTTCTCTACAACATCAGTCACGGTAGCAGTTAGTTCATCTGGTTTGGTTATCAGGGCTGTGTCCCACTTGATGGATGTTCGATCGCGCAATTCAATAATGTAAGCGGTGATTTCAGAGCCACCATCATACTCTGGTGGCGCCCAAGTAAGGGTGGCACCAAACCTATTCACATCTGTGACATCTACATTCAGAGGAGGACCCGGGACATCTGAATTTTAAGAAAGAACACAAATCATACATTTTTTTTTTATTGAGGGGAAAAAGGCAAAGAAAGAAAAATGCAATAGCATAACAATAATGAAAATGTTCTCAAAGATGGTTTACCAAATCTGCTTTTTGCTTCAACAGGTCTGTCAGTTTCTACTGGTTCTCCAGTGCCCACTCTGTTTCTGGCGCTGACACGGAATAGATATTCTGCTCCTTTCTGAAGTCCAGTGACAGTATATTCGCAGCTCTCTGCACGATCAGTAGCCAATATCCAAGTCTTGCGTTTAATGTCGCGTCTTTCAACCACATAGCCCAGGATTTTACTGCCACCATCGGTTTCTGGTTCTTGCCAGGCAAGGCTCACTTCACCATCATATGTTTCAGTTACTTCTAAGTTTCTAACTGGACCTGGAACATCTGAAATACATATGAAAAGTATTTCTTAGAGCACATAACTCTTGTTTCTGCCTTGTGGCCTCATTCACTAAACTAAGTTAAGCCTTAACCATGCGAAAAACAGCATGAGGGGGCAAAGGCCAGGTGGCGTCAGTTTGGAAAATGGTCATCACAGACCCCCAAGAGAGGGCCCAAGGGGGTGGGCTAAGGTGGATGCTGGGTGCCCTAGACCACCAGAGATCTGTTTTTGTGTAAATTGGGGTCTGAGGGTGGGGTGGGGCGGGGCATCACTATGCATATAAAAATTGTTTAATTCAGGCAACCTCCAAGGGCGACCGGCGGGTGGTGGAGGGAAAGGGGTTCTATGCAGAGCTCCAGGGTTTTTATGCTTTTGTTGGGGGAGGCTGGCTTCGTGTGTTGCTCAGGAGTCCTTTCACTGCCATGGTATTTTACCCATACTTCCAAATTCACTAAACGGCAGGATGATTCTCCAAGCAGGCTTGGTGAACCCTGCTGCATTTTTTCCTTAGGGAAAAATACCACGGCTTAGTAAATGCTGCTGCTGGTCTGCAAAGTTTGGGAAACCATTAGCTTACCAATCACATCCAGATTAATGAACGCTTCTGCCTTGCCATGTTTGTTTTTGAGAATAATCTTGTATCTTCCTTTATCAGATTTTATTGCGTCAAATATCCTGAAGCTACTTTCAGTTGGTGTTGTGCAGACACGCAATTCAGGTAGGATCTCATCTCCTTTAAGCCACTCAGCTTCTGCTCTTGGATATGCGTCATATGGTACAGACATTGTCAAAGGCTTTCCGACATCTACCACAAGGTTCTGATCTCCAGTCTTGATTTTTGGGGCCGCTAGTAAAAACACATTTTCATATGAGTAATTGCATTTCTTTCAAACTGCTTTATTGAAATCTTGCATATTAAATACATAGGGAGCCCAATTGTATAACATAGTGCTTAATGTTGAAGTCTATGTATACAAAGCACATGGGGACTTTAGTCATAATTTTTACATGCCTAAGTCTGCCTCGAAAATCAGCAGTTACACACTAACAGGTGAATCTTCAAAAGAGTTATACACGTAAACGTAATATACTATTGCAGCAATTTTCAAAAGCCATTTATGCGCATAAAGTGCACTTACACAAGTAAATCCTATGAATAACTCACTGCCAGTTTTACACGTGTAAATCCTTTTGAAAATCAGGCCCTATCCTTTGCACAGCATATCCATGTATACTTATGCCTACATGGGAGCAGGTGTAAATGTTCACGCACACATTTATATACACTCTTTCTGCTTTAGAAAGTACACATGTAATTGGGTTCACTGCCCTAAATTCACACCCGGTAACACCTTTCAAGTACATGTAAAATTACGTGTGAAATTGCTCCCATGTATACTTTTCCATGTACAACCCCTGGAGTAATTTTCAAAAGGTCTCTATCTGCATGTAAAATGCTTTTTTATGCATATATGCTTTAGAAAATTCACTTAGAAAACCAGAAAATGTAACATTTCTATGCATTGTGCCAGTCTTTCTAAAGTTCTAGCAATATTTGGCAACCCTTTGTGACCACCATTGGATTCAATAATGCCAATCATAGGGCAACACAGCAATCCCGGGTAAAACCACATGATGCCACAGGTTGCTAGGACTCTCTGTTGTTAAGTGAGTGATAAGTAATTTTCTTTAATGAGACATAATTAGAAAGCCAAATCTCATAAAATATAGTATGGAGGTTTATAAACATAGAGCTACAATGGAATTCAAAATATGAACATAAGAATCACATTTTTATAGGATTTGCTACTATTTTAATTTGAAATGTGGCTACAGTAAAACAATATGAATTTAGAGAATTCTTGAATTATGAGTAACAATCCATTTGCTCTCTGTGACACTTTATAAAACCTAGAGGAAATTTATCCTTGTCCCTTATTTTATTAAATTATAACTGCATAGTAATGTAATGGGCCTCCAAACAGAGCCTTTTGCATCACTACAGATTCCCCTGGAAAGGATTCTGTGTGGGGGCGTTCACTTAACTTATAGCTAGTTTGATAGTTATGTGTTGTGGCAAATTACTGATGGGACAATTCTATGGAACAGCCACTAGATGGTATCATATATGGTAATATTACACTATGCATTTGCAATTGAATATCTATAGGAAGAAGTGTTAGCTGAAATCCAATTTGTGTGTCTCCTGAAAAGGTTAAAAGAGAGATCCTCTTAGAGGAGTGGTATGAAACTTATATAATCCTGAGTTTGGTGGGAGGAATTGGAAAGACTGCAGGGATCCACATAAGTGTGGGATGCTTGGGGTGCCTCTCCCTAAGGAGATGGCTCGTTAGAGGCTCCCCCCCTCCCCTTCAAGGAAAAAGGCCTAAGGCTTTCTCTTCATGGAGAAATAACCAGAAGATATGAGCAAGGTTGTGGGAAAGAGAAGGAGCTTTTGGTCCTATGGAGGACCAGGAAATGGAGAGATCCAAAGAGTTCTTTGTGGAGAATCCGGTGAACCCATGGCGAGTCATCAAAGAGAGTTCAGAGTAGCCTCAAGGTTGTAAGAGAAACTGATAGTCTTGAAAAAGAAAGGCATTCTGCAACCCCATGGCTGTTAAAGTGGAAGAGGGGTTCAGGTAGAGGAATTCAAGGACTAATAATGGGAAGGGAAAGGTAGCCCATTGCTTTTGTGATTGTAAACGTTTGCACTGTTAAAGTGTTGAGCAATGAGTTGTTCTGTCTTGAACTTAGTGCTGTTGCAGCCTGGCTGTAGGAGTCTATGACTTCCAGATTTAATCAATGCATCTTAAGCTCACTTATAACTCTGATTGCTGGCATCCCCAGAAAAAAAAAAGTTGTTTGAATATATCCTGCAGTGAGTCTTTATGATGTCTACAGGTGTTTCTCAGGAACACCACTGGAGGAACAGTCACAGGAGATCACCGAAGGGTAAACTACGGTAAGTGATTGGGTCCCCTATCCAGCTCAGAAAAACATCACTCTTGCCTCTGGGCCAGGTTCACTATGCCACATGCATGACCCATTATTTAGTGAATCCTACACAGGGACTGGTGCCGTGCTTTCAAATAGGCACCAGACTCTATCACATTTTATGTTCCCTTAAAGGGAGGGTTACAGTAATACAAGTAGTTATCATAACCATCCTCACCATCACAAGTATTGTTCATTATATTCTGACCCCTTACAATTTGCCATACATTCCATGCACCATAAATGAGACGTTAGCTACCCACAGAATGGTTGAGTTTATTTAACTCTGTTTCTGCAAGAAATGTGGGGATCCTTATTTTGAATAAAAAGCAATGTAATTCACAGTTAAATTTATATACCAGTAAGATATATTCTTAGGATGAAGAGTAGTCTGTAGGTACTTTCACTCATAGATGTTACACTAATTTTCAAAGTGAAAATGTGCATGCATTTTTGTTTTAAAATTATCCTGTGAAAATTACACCTACTAATATATGTGTAGGTAGGCTCACTGGTGTAATTTAAAATTTAAATGAATAAGCATGCACATAAATCCAATCCCCACTCAAGTTCGGACCCCCGGAATATCTTCTGATATGTGGGGAAAAATATGTGCGTACAAGGGGTATATATTGATTTTTCCCCACATATACAGTGGGCAATTTTACAAAACAATATTTATGTGATAAAGCACTGCTTTACCTTGCATAATTAAAATACCCTCCCTATGAATGAATGAATTTTAAAAAAAGAACCCCTTAACCATTAGTACTTTGTACATTTCTATTTAGGCCTTTGACTAATATTTTGAATGCTGCAAATTTTGTATAGAAATGTAGTTGCAACTATAAACACACTAGGCGGAAAATGAGTCTAAATGAATTGTAAAATGTACTTTTATTTACTGCATATATAAGCCTCATAAAAGGTATGAAAAAAAAGTAAATATGACCAGTGATTTGCTGTTTTTGCAGCTTTTCTACTTTTTAACTCTTTTGTAAAATTCTTGGACATTATTCCTAGAATATAGCATGAAACTTTCTGCTTGGTAAATGGGAACTTTTAAAATGTTGTTACCTTATGTTATCCTTTGGCAGTGAGAGAGCATAGTGTTAGTGCACAGTCCAGTGGCAGCAAGAGTTGTGGAGCTGATAGGAAGTAAATGGCTCAACCTTGCCCAGCTGGAACTGGGGCCCCTGCATTCGTGTTGTATCCCCCTTCCCCCACCCTGATACAGTTCCTAAATATAATGTGGAGACGTTGAGCTATGAAGAAGTGCATAGTCAGTAATTCTCATTATACTCAGCTGGGGGTTCATCCCGGATTATCATTAAATTTGGGCATGGATCAAGCTGGTGGGAAGTAGAGGGAGGGGGGAAGGGAGAGAGGAAATCAGGTATCACACTTGATGTTTATTTTATAGATGGGTTTTTAACTTTTTGTTATGTTTTATAATTATGTGCTTGCTGTGTACTAGATAGGAAAACTGGTTCTTACCTGCTAATTTTCGTTCCTGTAATACCACAGATCAGTCCAGACCAGTGGGTTATGCATCCCTACCAGCAGATGGCGGCAGAGAGCAAACTTTGAGTCTGTGCCTATAACTGAGAGTGCCACCTGCAGCCCCTCAGTATTAATCTGTACCCAAGCTTAGATCAAGGAAAATTAACTTACAGGGCGAACAAAATCCCAGCCTGGATACCCCGAAACGGAACTAGACAACTAAGGTCCTCAAAAAAATGTTCAACAAGTATACAAAGCATTGCTTTAACAAACTTGGGCCTGGATTCTCTAAGGTCACAGATAACATTTCTGTTGTTATCTGAAAATCTCCTTTGTTGCCTATAATTAAATAATACTGGTGGTTTCCCGTCTTGAACAGAGCCCTTTAATTCTGTGAGCCACGCATTCTTCTTCCTGCATTGACTTAAATGTGTGTGCTGTTTACTCTGCATTTCTGCTGTGCAGTTTTATAAAAAGCCATTATTTGCTCTGCAGAAATGTCTTGGAAAAAACCTGCCCTTATATACACTTTAATTGTATTCATAAGAACTGAAGTATAGTGATTCTCTATTCATGTTAGTTCTGTCTCCGGATTTATTTAGAAAAGGCTAATTTTGACTAATATTTTTCAGGGGTTGGGTCGTGCTCTCACTTATTCCGCCCCTTCATTACTTGGGCTGCCTGAACGTGAAGAGGAAGGCGTGCATGAGCGGTGATGGTAGAAGGACGAGAAAGGGTTGTGAGGAGATGGAAATGGGCAGAAAGAACAGAAAAGGGATAATGAGATGGGACGACGGGCAATGGAGGCAGCAGGATAGAAAAGAGGTAAACTAAGATAAGGGAAGACAGGGAAAGACACAGGAGAGGACTGATGGCAGGACTGGAGGCTGTGTGGAGAGGCGGAAAGGTGAAAAGCAGGTGGGGAGTGGGAAGGGAGGACCAGAAGAGCAGTGAAAAGGGGTGGCAGGAGGTGAGGGCTCAGAAAATAGAAGGCCAGTAGGCGCAAGTTTCCTGCACTGGTCTTAGAATGTAGTCCAACCCTGAGGATTACCTGTACGATGCCACTGCTTAGGGGGAATAAGATATATGTAACATTGAGAACCAAAGACACCATTTGCTAAAGCACAGCATGGCAACTCTAACCACGAGTTATTTATTTTATATATCAGGCATGCAAGCTTTTTTTTTTTTTTTTTAAACAAACAGCTATTGCTAAACTTACCTGCTAGTTCAAGTTTTGCTCTGGCTTCTTTATCCTTGGCGATAAATCTGTATTCACCTTGATCGCGAGGTCTGATCTCACACACTTGTAGCCTATGCACTTTTCCTTCACTCATCATCTGATGTTTATCACCCTGAATTATTATCATGTTATTTCTTAGCCATTTGACTTCCACTCGATCTTTATTTAATTCGGCCTCAAAGATCACATCAGAGCCTGGAGCTTCAAAAGCATCTAGTGGTGGTCTGATAATCTCAATAGGGATTTCTGCATATAGAAAAAGAAATGCCCAGTCAGTATTCATTGAATACTTCATTGTAGAAATATAGAAATATGGTCAATATTCAAATTTACTACATTTACCCTCAACAAAAAGTCTTGCTCTGGATCTCCTGTCGTCCACGCCACAAGAATATTCACATTCATCTTCTGGTCTGCATTCTTTTATTATTAATCTGTGCAAATTTCCATCTTTTTCAAACTGATACCTTTATGGGAAAAACATTTAAATTAGACACATAAAAAGATAAGATATTTTACATGGAATAAATATTCGTAATGTTTAAAAGTGAAAGTCCACATACTTTTTGCCCTCTCGGATTTCCCTTCCATTTCTGTACCATTTTACATTGGCTCTCTCTTTGGAAAGCTGGCAGGTGAAAATAGCATCCTCAAATTCCATGACAGTCTGGTCCTGGAGGTGCTCAGTGAAGTCTGTAGGAGCTTCTGTAATAATGAGCTCAGCAACAGATTTGTCCTGTCCAGCAATGACAGTGTATTCACCTTCATCTATAAAGCCACAGTCTTTAATGATAAGAGTGTGTTTGTATTTATCCACTTTATACAAAACACGTCTGTCTAGTGGAACTTCCTGACCATTCTTCATCCATTTTAAGGTAACATTGGGGCGATTCACTTTACAGGTGAAAGCTACAGATTTCTTTTCCATTGTTTCAATGTCTTCTAGAGGCTCAATAATCTTAAGATCTTCCTCTGTTAAGATAGAAAGAATACTGGTGAGTTCTTGCACGTCATTAGGAAAACAATACGATGGTAACTTTCAAACTGATAAATGGGTGCTCTCTGGTGGTGCGCATGCCCAGATACATGACCATTTTATAACTTGCAATCTTATATGCGTGCCTGTTATAAATAGCCTCATTGCGTGCATATGTGTGCCCAGTTTTAAGTGAGTATGCACCTATGCACATAAATCCCCCGGATTCTAATATTCTCTGTTACCACATTCCTCACATAACTGTTATGTATTATGTTCTTGAGTTCTTATGTATAATACTGTATTACATATTATGTATGTATAATGTTCTTGAGTTCTCATGTATAATGTTGTTCAAATGTAAACCGGAGTGAAGGCCAACACTAATACTTCAGTATATAAAAACAAACAAACAAACAAACAAACAAAAAAACAAACAAATAAATAAATAAATAGATCCCACTTCTAACGCATAAGTTGGGGAATTTTTAAAGGGGAGCATATCCACACCATTACTAGTTTCACCAGTTCGTCCACCAGTTCACCCAGTTAACAGCTCAGTCCTCCAATTCCACCTGGTTTGACAGTCTGCACGCCCCCACCCCAGTTACCCCAGAAATGGCTCTTTCTTTTTAGTTTTTAACCTACACCTCGTCCCTACCAGAAGTAAACTTATGCTGCAGGGATCCTGAGTTCGTGCTCAGGCACATAAATATTTACGTGGACATCTCTTGGCAACGCCCTGAAACGCCTATGTCCTGCTCACACCATGACCACGCCCCACCCCCTGTTTGAAAACTTTTTGAGATGCGCGCAGTGGGAGATCTGTATGCATCTAGGCAGCTTTTAAAATTCAGTGAGTGCGCACGAGCCCAACTTTTGCGCATATCTCCCGATTCTGGCAGGCACTGGGCTTTTAAAATTCACCTCTTAATGTCTGCAACCAATACAAAAGCAAGTCACTTACCTAGGACTGTTAATGTAGCAGAACACTTCACATGTTCACCCCTATGGTTTGTCAGTGATATAGTGTAATTGGCTTGGTCATCCATTTGAGCATCTCTAATTCTGAGAGTGTAAACCAAATCTTTGTGGACCATGACATATTTTGGACTGTCAAAGATTGCTTCTTCATTTTTGAACCATTTAGCTTTTGCACCTTCTGTATTGACTTCACAGTTGAAGACAAGTTCTTGTCCCTCTTTAACTTGTTGGTCTTTAATGGGAGTTATAATCCGGAGTTTTTCTGTTGAAAAGGTCAAACATATATTTAACCTCTACATTCACAGAAGGCAAAATTAAGAATTTAATATACAAATCTGCATAATAGATAATTACCAATCACAGTTAAGTGGGCCGGTGCCTTGGAAGTTGCAACTACAGCAGAATAATTTCCCTCATCATCTTTTGGTACAGAATCCTTAATAACCAAGACTCTCTTCTTGCCATCAGAAATTATATCATATTTATCACCAGGTTCAAGTATGGTATCACCCTTTAGCCATTTGACTTCATACGTGTCTTTAGATACTGAACAGACAAACTCTGCTTTATCACCTTCTAGAACTTCAAGGTTCTGAGGTCTAGAAATAAATTCCGCAGCAAGTTCTGGAAAAAAAAAAAGTAAGAAAACAAATTTTCTACTGTATTTCATTTCAGCATTCTAAGAACAGTTATGAATTTTTTGTCTTTTTCCCCCTCTGTTTTTTAATTCCTCAGGAGTCTCTGCTGGTTCCTTCCTTCCCCAGATAGGGATCCCCATTGGCCTGAGATCTGGAGGAGCACCTCCTTCAAGACACACTCTCAGCTCTGCTTGTTGACAATAGTGACAGCAGTCTCCCCTTCCGTCCCAGGCCTGAGTGCACCACTTCCATGGCATGCCCAGGCCTGACTGACCTTAATGCACTGCAGTGTGCAACACTATGGCCTGATCCATAGACACAGCCCTGTAAAAGATTTTACTGCTTACTTTGGAGATTTATACACAAAAATAATTTCCTTACCATTCACACCCAGTTTGGCACTTGTGCGAGAGCTTGGAAGTCTACAGTTGTATTCACCAATATCATCAGGGTGAATGTTCTGAATAACCAGAATCCTCTTTCGCCCATCTGAAATCTGTTCATATCTTCCGGCATCTGGCAATTCCTTATCTCCTTTATACCAAGTTACATCTGCATTGGGTTTAGATACTTCACAAATGAACTTCACAGTATCCGTTTCAGTTGCTTCAATATTGCTAAGATTCTTGGTAAAAACAGCTTCCTCCTCTGCAAAGCCAAGAACAGAAGTACATGACTAAAACAGTCACCATTTTGTATTAATATAGCATAGATGGAAGAGATGATTTTTTTCTTACCGATTACTGTAAGCAAGCCAGAGGTTCTAGCTATGCCTGACTCACATACGTATTCTGCTTCATCATCAAATACACTTTTGTTGACTACTAGGATACGCTGGACACCTCTGGAAATTATATCATATTTTTTACCCTTTCTGATTTCAACACCATCCTTAAACCACTTGACCTGAATTTTAAACACAACAACATTGTAACGTTAGACATTTCCTAAAAAAAGTAAATTGCTACCTCAACACACAAATCTTGTTGAAGAATTCAAAATAATTACAGATATAGAATGGAAAGTTTACTAACCTTGGCATTTTCACGAGAAATTTCGCATTCAAACCGAGCAGTCTCTTTTTCTTTAACTTCAAGATCAGTAAGCGGCTTGGTAAACTCAACACGTAGAGCTGAAACAAAAGAATATACGTATATCATAGCTGAAAGGACATTGTCTAGTGCTGACCAAACCTTTTCAACATCTGAATACTATGAGATCAGTATTTAGCTAGCCTGTAAGCAGAAAAGTTATCGGGTAGAGTTATCTGGATACTCAGCAGAGCCAACTCATAAAAGTGTTTCGCTAGCTATACTCACTTAAAGTTATCCAAATAAAATTATCCAGATAACTTTAGGACAGTTATTTTTCTGACCAGACTCACCCAGCGAACCTTATTCAGCTAGCACTATTAGTGTTATCAAATATGATGAAATGGCACTACCTCTTCTTATCCAGGTAAACTGTCCATGTAACAAGTTATCCAGAAAAGATTTTAGCCTGGGAGCAGGAGGAAATATTCAAACCTTGGCTTTTGTCCAACTAATTCCAAAAGTTAGCAGGACAAACAATTTGAATATGAACCTCTATATTTTATTTAAAGTGAACGGGAAACAATTCTGTACCACTTAATTTATTTTCTTTCTTTGCTCATACTCTGAAAGTATTTATTTTGTCAAACTACTACTCTTCTTTCAAATTACAGGGGTGTTGTATGCCATTAGTTACTTTTAATTCTCATGTTTTAGAAGACATTCCATTCTGCTCTCAAATGGAGAAAACAGGAACAGTAAAACAGTGAAAGAGATAGATAATAGAGGTAAAACTGGTCTATGTTTTAAATTAGAGCTAGCACAAGCTTTAATGTGCATTGCCTGTGCTAGGGTATATGAGACTTTGTATACATCTGCAAAGCTGCACGCTAATCTGCATTAGCATTAATGGAGATATACTGTGGCTTAACAAAAAATTTAGATGAGTTGATTAGATACAAAAACTTATTAATCAGTTAATTTAAAATTACTACAGGTTAGTCCATTTTGCATTAATTAATGAGTCTGCATTAAAGCCATCATTAATGGAAAAACTTAACTACACCTTCCCAAAGTGCAGTTACTTTTTAGCATTAATGGCAAAAATAACCCCTTAGTTAAAATAAAACTCTACTTTTAATGGTCAATCAGGACGATGCAATATCAGCGCGTAAAAATGTGCAACCAAACTGGGTGCATGTTTTTTGAATGTGTGCACATCCTCTTGTCCTGGACAATAGGCAAATGATCTGCCTTGAGAAAAGGGATGCTTAATGAGTAATTTGTGTGTTCCTAGCTCTCTGATTTGTGTGCCCAGGAGAAGTGGCTGTGCCTCTAGAGCAGCCTGGCCAAAGCTCCCTCCCCATCACCGGCAGGGCTGTTCCTGATTTGTCCTTTTCACTGACACTCATCAGGACAGCCTTCTGAAAGGGGATTGGTCTTTCACTGACATGTGACAGTGAATGGACCAATCAGCAGAAAGTGGAGCAAATAAATTAATATCAAGTCCCCGATACTTAATATAAATGTATTCAGTCCTTCACTCAGTGCCGGCAGGGGTTCCGATTGGACCAGACCTTGGGGATGCGGCTCTTAGTGGTTCCCCCAATGAGGAACCACAGAAAGCAAGATTTTTTTTTTTTTGTTAAGCTCTTGAGTGGAACATAATTTTGCTTTCTGCATTTCCTCCTATTTAGTATTGCTTGGTAAAGCAGTATTGAGGGTAATAGCTAATAGCCTCATCAACATGAATTTACATGTGATGAGCGCTATTGACTACGTGCTGGTTTGGATGCGCGTTTTGGACGTGCTAATCCCCTTATTGCATGAAGGGTTTTGGATGTGCGTCCAAGCGCATGTAAAGCTGTGCGCTCGGCTGAGCACACTATATTGCATCGGGCTGAATGTACTAAAAAGGCTTTTCTCTTTTTAGAAAACTGGGTGTTAGTAGAGCTGCTAATGTGTGTTAAAATCAGTATATTAACCAGCAGTAACAGATGATTATCAAGCAGTTTAGTACAAAGATCCCTAAGAGTTAGGGCATAGAAGGAAGAAAAATAAAACAACCAGACCTTTTTCATTTTAAAGGAAATATTTGTATGCTCATTCTAAATTATGGACATACTGAGAATTTTTATAAAGGCAAAATATTAGTATAAATAAAACATAAGAATGCTAAGTATAAGAGTAAGTTAGCAGATCAAGAAGTAATACTAAAAGCATTGGGTTATTTAATATGTGTGATGCCAACAGTGTAGAGGTATGTTATAACTATCAATAGGGAGAATATCTCACCTTTGTTAGAGGGATACTTACGTTCTACAGTTAGGAAACCAGAAGTCTTGAAATCCTTGGCATCACAAGTATACATTTTAGTGTCATCCAATGTGCAGCCATGAATAATAAGTTTTCTGACTCTACCATCAGCAATGATGTCATATTTCTTTGTTTTATGAACTTCATGTCCATTTTTGAACCATCTGACCTCTGCATTTTCTCTGGATACCTCACACTCCAGTACAGCAGTAGCTTCTTCTTCTACTGTCTGATCTTCCAGTGGTTTAGTAAATTCAACTGGAGGTTCTAAAAGAGAAAATATGTGTTTATAATAAAAATAATAACATTATTTAAGCCAGCAATTCTCAACCGGTGTGTTGCGACACACCAGTGTGTCACCAAGCACCGGCAGGTGTGTCTCAGCTCCAGGAGACTCACTGCCCAACTTGTGCTTCTCTTCTTCTCAGGGGCGGGGCCAAAGAGTGGAGAGACGCTGTGCACCGCTGCCAGAGGCCAGGCCGGCGGCAGCTGAAGAGTTGGACATACCCTGTGCACCGCCGCTGGAGGCCAGGCCAGCGGGCTAAAGAGTGGAGAAACGCTGTGCGCTGCAGACGGAGGCCAAGCCAACGGGGTCGAAGAGTGGAGAAGCCCTGCGTGCCACTGTAGGCCAGGCCAGCGGCAGCTGATAAGCAGAGGCTAGGCTTATTGGGCCAAACAATGAGAAGAGGCTCCATGTGAGCTTGTGTGTGTATGAATGGCAGCTTTGTGTGCCTGTGGTAGAATGGATGCATGAGTAGTAGCTTTGTGTATGTGTGTGTGTGGTAGAATGGGTGCCTGGGTGCGTGAGTGGCAGCTTTGTGTGTGAGTGGTAGAATGGGTACCTGGGTGCGTGAGTGGCAGCTTTGTGAGTGTGTGTGTGGTAAAATGGGTGCTTGAGTGGCAGCTTTGTGTGTGAGTGGTAGAATGGGTGCCTGGGTGTGTGAGTGGCAGCTTTGTGAGTGTGTATATGGTAGAATGGGTGTGTGAGTGGCAGCTTTGTGTGTGTGTGGTAGAATTGGAGCAAGAGCATTTGTTTGTGGTTGAGAGCTTGTATATAAGTGAGAGAGCATGCGTGTGAATGAAAGAGAGACTGGTCAGAGGTGGTGTTTCTGTGAGAGAGAGACAGACTGGTCAGGAAGATGACTGGTGTGTATGTGTGTGTGTGAGAGACAGAGACTGGTCAGGGAGATGACTGGTGTGAGTGAGAGAGAGACAGAGACTGGTCAGCAAGGTGACTGGTGTGTGTGCGTGAGTGTGTAAGAGACAGAAACTGGTCAGAGTGGTGACTGGTGTGTGTGGGAGAGACAGAGACTGGTCAGGGAGGTGACTGGTGTGTGTGTGGGAGAGGGACAGACTGATCAGGGAGGTGACTGGTGTGTGTTTGAGGAAGAGAGAGACTAGTTAGGGAGGTTACTGGTCTGTGTGAGACAGAGACTATATGTGAGTGACTGGTTGTAGGCCTTAAGGAAGAGGACTGTGAGGTCAGAGCTTCAGCAGCCACTGCTGCTTCTGGTGAGTTCTATTGGCCTGCAAGGGAAAGGAGTAGGAGAGTTGCAGAAGACAGTGTAAGTAAAGGTGGCTTTTTAAGTTTATTTTTCTTGATTGACTGCCATTTTAATTGTTTTGAAGTATTTTATTGATATTTGGACAATTTTAAATAATTTTTATGAGTTTTAAATTGTTGGATATTATTCTGTTCATCAGCTGTTTTGTAACATTTATTAGTATAGTTTTACAATTATTTCTGAGTGGGGATCTATAGCAGCTTGGCTTACTCTGTTTTCCTAACAGGAGGTGTATTAGTGTTTAGGGCCTGGTTAAATATTTGTAGTGCTGCCTTTTCATAGCTAGGGTTGTTACCGTTTGAGTGTGTTCCATAATACAGGTGTAACTTTGTGCGGGTTAGTTTGTGTGCATTATGCAGATCCTGGGACTATGTTAGGTGCTATATTTCTCTTTCCATTTCTCCAGGTTTGCACTGCATGCAGAGTGGCTGTTTTGGTTTTCCATTCCAGTTTGTCTCCATATTAATTTGTTGTCTTTCTGTATTGGTGAAGGTCAGTTCTGGGTGGGTGACCGAGGTGAGGTATTTTACTAGCATGTAGGCTTTTGTATCTATCTTATTTGTTGTGTTTTGTCAATAGGACATGCATTAGTGGTAAATTACTGTCTTTTCATAAGGAGGGGTATTGTGCTTGCCAGTAAAGAGTTTGTTTTGCTTTTACTGAGAACCAGAATATCTTTTTTTGTATGGTGAATTGTATGGGTAATGCCCTAGTTCTGCTCTGCACCCATTTTGGGGGTCGAGAGGGTTCCTGAGGATGCAGAATGTATATTTACATTTTGCCCTGTGATGGTCACATGTTCAGTGTGTCATGCATGTGAAAACCATCTGTCAGGTGTGTCCCAGCCGAAAAAAGGTTGAAAACCACTGATTTAAGCTATAAATGCAGGCTCAGAAGCCATCATATAAAACCTTTATATGAACAACCATTTCTATAGGAAGCATGGCATATTTTTTTCAGGAGCAGACACTATAGACAATGGGAATGCATTACAAAGGATTAAGATACCAGCTCATGAAAGAGTGATCCTAAATCCATATGCAGTAATTGCAAGTTTATTTAAAAAGTTGTTATCCAGTAACTGAGCAGCTATGCTCTATAAATCACAGAACAGCATCACACAAGTGATACTAGAATCTTATTTTTCAAAATGAATGTAATCTCCAGAGGTTCCATTGAAATCAACTCCCAGGAAAAACAGCAAAATTGCTTACCTGTAACAGATGTTCTCCTTGGATAGCAGGAATAAACAGACACTCAAATAGGAACTCCCTAGATGAGGGTTGCAATAACCACATTTAGAAAAATTATTTTGTTTGTAACCCAGTTACGAGGGTTTAGGGAGCGTTGATGCTGTTACTTGAATAGGTTTTTAAGAACTGCTTGCCCAAAGGCAATGTCTGCTCTGCATTCAGATCATCTTTCTGGAACAATATTTGTATCTGTTAGCTCACAAGAGTATATTGAACTTCACTTAAGCTTGATAAAATTTGTAAAGATAATTGCATTATAAGTTGGCATTATAATAGTGAAACTGGATGTTTAGAATATATGGTATATTCTTGTCTAGTTATATATGACTTTTGGAAGTTAGTATGGCACTAAATTAAACGTTTTTTACCGCTTCAATGTGAGCTCTTATTTCAGCACATTATTTTTTAATCAGCTTTTCTTGATGATAATTATTCAAATCAGTTTAAGAAATTGTTTGATATTTTATCATTAGCAATTAAAGTTATTTTTGAAAATTGGAAGAAAAATATATCCATAGACAGTCAGTATTTGTGGAGTTTAATTAGTATTACATGCAAACATTAGGTTTACATTGCTGAGAATTTTTAATATTTTTTAGGAGTTTTTAATTGTTTTTAATTGTTAGAAGTTGTTCTGTACATCATCTCTTTTGAAATATTTATTCATATAGTTTTACAATTAGAAAACAATGTGGGGATATATAAGCAGCTTGGGTTTTTCTGTTTTCCTAATTGGAGGTGTACTGGTGCTTAGGGCCTGGTTTAATATTTGTAGTGTTGCCTTTTTATAGGTAGGGTTGTTCCTTTTGAATTCATGCCATAATGCAGTTGTAACTTTGTGCGGGTTAGTGTGTGTGCATTATTGCAGATCCTGGTACTATGTCAGGTGCTATTTCTGTTTCCATTTCTCCAGGTTTGCACTGCACACAGAGTGGCTTTTATAAATTTCCATTCCAGTTTCTGTCTCCATATTTATAATTTGTGGTCTTTCTGTACTTGGTGAAGGTCGATTTTGTGTGTGTGACCGAGATGAGGTATTTAACTAGCATGTAGGCTAGTAAAATACCTCCCCTTATTTGTTGTGTTTTCTCAATAGGACATGCATTGGTGGTGAACTGCTGTCTTTTTATAAGTAGGGCTATTGCACCTGGTAGTAGAGGGAGTTTGTGTTGCTGTTACACCAGAATATATTTTCTGTATGATGAGTTGTATGGGGAATGTTCTAGTTCTGCTTTATACCCATTGCTGAAGGGTGGGGGTGGGGTTCCTGTGGACACAAAGTGTACATTTACATTTAGCCCTGTGATGGTCACATGTTCAGTGTGTCACACATGTGAGAACTATCTATCAGGTGTGTCCCAATGAAGGGGTTACACCAACAGAAAACAGGTTGAGAACCACTGCCCTAGACTGTCAAAGTCAGGGCCCCTGTTGGTTGCTGTTTGAGTCCAATTCCCCGTTACCTCCTGCCGTTGAAGCAGATAGCAATCTTGGAGTTGCATCAAGAGTTTCAGGCTCATTGGTTAAGAGAAGTAACAGCCGCATCAGCAAGTTACCCCTATGCTTGTTTTCCCTGACTGCAAAATACAATATCGTTGTTTTTTGCTGTCTGAATCTAATTTCCCATTTTCTCTTGTCCCCCTGCAGTTGAAGCAGAGAACTGATGGAGTAGCATCAACAGCATGACTCTAATTCCCCTTTTCCTCTTATCCCCCAGCTTGGTACAGGAGTGCAGTGATGAACAAGAACATTCCTAGCAAATCAGATGTGAATGATGTCACAGAACCATCTGTTCCCATGTGGCCTGTGACATCACAAAGAATCCATGTCAGCTGCAAGCAAACCAAAACAATGTAATAAAACCACATTAGGAGTTAATTTAATTTCTATTTAAATAAAATGTTTAAATTAGCATATGCTACAAAATACAACATAGTTTATTTTCACTCTTCATTCTTCAGGGGAGGCATATTCAAATTAACTTGTGGATTTGCCATGCTTGCATTATGCAGTCCTCTCCCCTCACTCATAGTTAGTGTCAATAAAACCTTTAGCTGCTAGGAAACTATTATGTATTCTCTGTTTAACACATGTCAAAAAGAAGGTTTTGATATTGCTCAGCTTTACCTTTCACAATCAGATTAGCTTGGGTTTTGAAATCTTTTGCGGTCAGTTTGACTTCACCAGCATCCTTTAACTGAACATCTCTAAGGGTAAGTGTGTGAACTCTTCCTTCAGCACGTGTGACAACCTGACAAATCAAAGACAAATTGAAATTATTCACAAATCCATTCAATAGCATTATATAAGATGTATCACAATTGCATATTGCTTTTGTTGGATTTTATGTTTTGGCCAGAAAGTGCTAGCCAGAGTTGTGTTACTTAAAGAATTTATCAGACTGTGACTGTGGTGCTACTATTACTATATTCATCAGAGCATTAACACTGAATGTGAACAAAGCTTAATAGGACTGTAAGAGGCAGGCACTACATGGTATGTGCTTAATGGGTGGGCTCAGATAAGATAATCTTTCTTAGAAGAATCTCTTTTTTTAGTTTCAAACTATTTTCTCTCACCTACAAGTACCGTACCTTCAAATCCTGCTTAAAAATCCACCTCTTTGAAACAGCTTTTAATTTCAAAACCCCTGACTCTTTTATATCTTCCTTTCCTCATGTTAAACATGAAATAGTTAAGTGACTACTAGAAAATTATTTGTTTTGTCTGGTTGAAATACTGGAACTGAAACTGTGGAAAAGCTGTGGAAAAGCAGAAACCAATAGAAGACAACTAAAAGAATTTTTAATGAAAAAATAAAACTAAGAGGGTAAAAGACCAGTGATTGGAATAATTGGCTCACAAGACGTTTCTGAGATAATCAGATCCTTTGCCAATACTGAGGTCTTCCCTCTATTATATAAAAAAATGTATTCTTTTTAGGAATTTGAGCAATGAATAGGGATGTGAATCGGGCTTCGGACGATTGAAAATATCGTCGATATTTTCAAAATCGTCAGAAATCGGGGGCTCTCTCAAAATGATAGGAAAACCCCACGATATTGTTTGTGGGGGTTCCCTTATCGTTTTGGGGGAGGGCAGGGAAAACGGCACACAAAAATAACCCTTAAACCCACCCCAACCCTTTAAAACTAATCCCTTAGCTTCCCCCGCCCTCCCGACCTCCCAAAAACATTTTACAGGTACCTGGTGGTCCAGTGGGGGTCCCTGCAGTGATCTCCCGCTCCCGAGCCATCGGCTGCCACTAATGAAAATGGCGTCGATGGCCCTTTGCCCTTACCATGTGACAGGGTATCCGTGCCATTGGCCGGCCCCTGTCACATGGTAGGAGCACTGGATGGCCCGTGCCATTTTTAAAGATGGCGCTGGCCATCCAGTGCTCCACCAGCCCTTCCCCTGGATCTGAATCATCAGAGACAGGTTCGCTGGGAGAAGGCTGCGAACCTGGAGCCTGCATCCGCCGAATCCGCATCGGCGACACCTCTCTCCTAGGAACCTTGCACGGTGGGGCGGCAGGCTCCTGAAAAGGAGAAGCCCCCCGCTTGCCTCCTGCACTAGCCAAAAAGGCTTGGTACATCAAAACAATAAACTGAGGGGAAAACAGCTGGGGCTCAGCCGAAGTGCCCTCTAAAGGGTCAGAATCTGCATCAGGGGGGCCTCACCTGCTGCCCGGGCTCCCACAAGGCTCAATTCGGCTGGGAAGGATGGTCCCCTTCCCCCAGCACCCTGGCCTCCGCGGCGCGAAAAGTATCTAAGATGGCTGCCATTCCTGCGCTGACCGGGAACGGGTCCTCCGGAGCCTCGGGGACAGCGAGCAGCCTCCCCGTGCTGTGCTGCACGAGAATCGCCGCTGCAGCCACGCCAGAACTCTCCTCCCCACTGGAGAGGCACCTGCTGCACGTCCCCAAAAAACTGCGGGTAAGCCGATCGCTGCAGCGATCGCACCGGCCGGATCGCGGCATGGCTGAGGGGAAGGAGAAAAAACCGCACGGGATCGGTCGGTCGGCCCAAGAAGAAAAAATACCCGCCACGAAGAAAATAAACAGGGAACTCCCCACTTGCTGCTTTTTTTTTTTTTAAACTAAACTTTTTTTTTTTTTCAAACTTAAAAAAAAAAGTCACAAAACAGGCAGAAGGACTTCCCTGAAGATGATGACAGCTTAATCAGATGATAACAATAAAGGGGGTAAGAAGCCAGACCACCAGCTATCCCCCGCCGACTGACCACACTACAAGCCTGGGGTTCCCAACCCCTGCATGTCCGAAGATGCCTACAACCAGAGGGGATGGTCCCACCAGGACCTCACCAACCCTCTGGCAGACTCCACCGATTTCTGACCTTTTTTTTTTTTTTTCTAATATATTAGTGCTTGGATCAGAACCGTAGGTTTTGCACCTCCTCCATCTGCTGGAGACAGAGAAATACTGAGGAGCAGCAGGTGTTTCACCAGGTTAAGAGAGGGCACTCTCAAAGTTTTTCTCTGTCTCCATTTGCTGGAAGAGAGGCAAAACCCAGCAGACTGGACTGATCCGGGTACGTACAGGGAAGGATGATATTAAACTGGGGGGGGGGGGGGGGGGGGGTTGGAAATCCTATCCCCTAACTGAACAAACTGGGAAAATGGCAATGACATCAGTGCACATGTCTTTTAAAATTCCCCCACTGAAAGATTTAAAAAAACAAAACAAAAACAAAAACACACGTGCATCCATGTGCATGCGGTTCCCAGCATGTGCACATGGACGTGGCTATTTTATAACATGTGCACATGATAGGTCGAGGTGAGGTGTTAGTGGTGGTTTAGGGTTTAAGGGCCACTTTCGCATGTAGCGTGAGATGTACGAACAGCACAGTACAGCTTGGTGAAGATTTGACGTCATTTGGGTGAGGAAAGTCTCAAAAAGAAGACATTTTGTATTCCTGAACATACCCAGATGAGTCCAGAGAAGTGGGTTGTGTATCCCTACCAGCAGGTGGAGTCAGAGAGCAAAGAACTTTGGGCACTGCCATATATAGAAGAGTGCCAACTGCCGTCTTTCAGAATTTCTCTGACTCCAGCAGGTGGTAGAGATGCACTCCTGCAGTCTTAGTTTTTAGTCAGTGTGTTTTGTTTTTTGTTAGATAGTGATTTTTTTCTTTTTCTGACAGCGCTTCCTGAGGTGTTAGGCACCTTTCTGGGCCATCACTCAGTGGAAGCTGGGCATCTGGGGCAGTTGGACACCCCTGCCTAGGTTTCACCCACTGCGGCTCGGTGGGTGAAGGCCGGGTGCTCCTAGTTTTTTTCCCCACCAAAGCCACTTCATCTGCTCCCTCGACTTTCCCTGCATGAGGCTCCATAAAGTTAAAAAAAAAAAGAAAAAAAAGAAAAAGTCTAGCTGCTGCATTTCTTTTTCTGAAGGTAAGGAATTGGGGCTGGGGGGGGGACCTCAGCAGCCGTTCAGGGAGTTGGTCGGCATCTCCCCTCAGCTCCCGGGGCTCTGGGTTGCCTCTGAAGGAAGAGGGTAAGCTGTACTACAAGGCCCGTTTGCCGGCGCATTTCGTCGCGTTTGCAGGCTCAGCTGTTTTTAATTAGGCCTGCCGGCTTGATTTTCTTGCGTCTCCGGCGACACGCGCTTTTTTCACTGCAATGGCCATTTCTCCTCAAACTTCCATCGCGTGGCCGCGCAGTTTTTTTATGGGCCCCTGCACTAAATCGGCGACCTGCCGCGCGTGTGGGGCATGCGGTCAGGCGCTCGATTGGGCTAATCTTTGTTCTGACTGCTCCTCCGGGATGGAGGGCTCGTCGGGTCCATCCGCCCCCTCCGGGGGGGGGGGGGAGAGGGGTTCATTGCACCGAGAATTGCATGAAGAGGATTCTCCTCCTGTTTTAGCCCCTGTGTGACAGGAGCTTGATTTGGGGGCTGGCAATTCGCCTCGAGACGATTCCCTGCAAGTTCTTTGCTCTCTGACTCCACCTGCTGGTAGGAATACACAACCCACTTCTCTGGACTGATCTGTGGTATTACAGCAGGGGTGGGCAATTCCAGTCCTCGAGGGCCACAAACCAGTCTGGCTTTCGGGATATCCCTAATGAATATGCATGACAAAGATTTGCATACAACTGAGGCAGAGTGCATGCAAATCTCTCTCATGCATATTCATTAGGGATATCCTGAAAACCAGACTGGTTTGTGGCCCTCGAGGACCGGAACTGCCCACCCCTGTATTACAGGAACGAAAATTAGCAGGTAAGAACCAATTTTCATCAATGTTTTCTCACCCTAGCTTGATGGTACCCTGTTATAAAGGCCATGATACATTGAACAAACTGTATTCATCCATTCTTCTTGCATGCAGTTCATTTTTATTTTGCTATGTTCTTTTCAAAACGTATTGCAATTTTCTTGTTCTTACTTATTCAATTTTGTGATTTTGAAACTTTTTGACTACATTCATCCAGAGATGCAGCAACAAATCTAACTGTGAAAAGTTGTTAAATGTATTCTAAATATTCAAAGTAGTTATAGCAGTTATTGAATTTTAAGTAACAATTTAAAACTTCCTGGCCCTCCCACTATGTAAAAGGTAGAGCCAGCACATGAAGAATAATTAAAAATAGCTGGTGAGAAATGCTTGGAGAGCAAATCTGGCTGGAAAGTTATCTGGTAGTTATGAGCAATTGCCTCAAATAGAATTTCAATCCTCTTAAGCCTCTTATATGCAGCACGCTTAATCCAGTTACACATTCAAAAGAATACAGCTTGGGAAAAGCATTTAATCAAATTCAACTAATGACAGCAATTAACATTATACTGTCACTAAAGCACTAACTTCATGTTTTATATTAAATGTCTATAGTGTAATTTCATACATAGTAAATTTAAAATGTTTCTTTCGTTGGCATCTCACAGTATTTAAAATCCAGTAGAATAAGGGCATTAACACACAGATGTAGTTTTAGTGATTAAAGACTGACCATTAAATATCAGTCATGACTTTAATATCTTCGGTACTAGTTGAGGAAGTGAGAGATAATTCAGTTACATTTTTTGATAACAAGAGAAAAGACAGCTGAGCAGAGGCTGTTTATAGAGATTTTACCTTGTCACTGGGTTCCAGTTTCTTATCTTTCAGGAACCATTCCACTGGGATCCCTTCATAGGATAGTTCACATTCAAAAGTAGCCGACTCGCCAGCTGTCACTGTCACATCCTTCAGGGGCCTCAGCAAGCCAATCACTCGAGCTTTTCCAGGAAAGAAAGACATTTTCAATTTATTTTCCTACTCTCAAAAGAGCTGCAACCTATTACCCACTGATCTCCATTGCAGCTTTCCCCAAGAAAGCAAACTATAGCACTGGAGCTATTTAACCTCCCTAAGTACATAGGGGCCACTAAAGGAGAGGAAGGGAGCCTGGTCACTAGAGACCCTCTATTTCCATATAGCCATTTCCTTAAGATGAACATGGCCAGCAGTAATTTCCCAGTGCATCTGCCTCCTTGCCAATCATCCACATGCCTCTTTCTGCATAAGGTATGTGCTTTCTAAAATAGTGTTGCTGGACTGAATGGGATCAAGTGGCGAATGGGTGGATTATCTTTCACTATCCAGCAAACCAGGCATTCACACAAAATTTGTCAGTTTGGTGAACTCTCTTCAGGACTGAAAAGCCATCACAGCACTTTCTCTGCAATACTTTCATTTCAAAACAAATAATTATGCAAAACCACAATAACAATAGAGTGCATCTGTATTTTCTATTCTAACTGCTATAATTAAAAGGAGCCAAAATCTGAGAAATATCCAGTGCATTACACTTTATGTAAATAGGTTGGTGAGTACAATTGTACTTTATAAATAGTACTGTGTCTCATGGACAAAATAAGCTCTGTTTTCAAAAAGCTTCTCCTATTCTGTGTCTGTGGCAAAAAAAAAAAGATATTTCATTTAACATGGTTTTATGGCACACTAAATCTACCAATAGAAATAAGTATTAAAGGTAAACTAATATCCACACACATGAAAACAATTACCTTTAACTCTAAGATGAGCACTGGACTTGGCATTAGCTGCTTGGAAGTCAACTCCACCAGCTTGATCCAGTTTACAATGGTAAAGGATAAGGAAGTGCTTTTTGCCTTCTTCTTTAATTTCACAATCCTATAAAAGAAAAGAAAATGTGTAATTCCAGTAATAATGTTTTTACAATTTTTCACATTTATTTTTCAGCTTTTTCCCAGATAAATAATGTGAATAAAACATTGAATATTACAGGAATAGTTATGCAATAAAACCTTAAAAAAAATCTCCAATCAAAAAGGAGTTTAAATAATCAGCAAGCAGCATCCTTTATCAATAAAGTCCCAGATATGGGTGTTCCAAGAAAACAGTGATCTGAATCACAAAAAAATGAATGTTTTCAGATTGTGATCTATCCTGCATTTGCAGGCATATTGTAGAGAGAATTTTGCACCCATAATCCACAATGACTTGGTGAAAGTTGGACCAAATTATTGGTATTGCATGTCCCATATTACATGGGAAAATTCTATGATGGCAAATAAGGACTATTAGACCCATCTCATCGTCCCAGTTTGCTTCCTTTTGCAATGCCATAGATCACAGCTGATCTCTGGTTTCCTTTACTTTTTGCAGGTAAGATCCTTTGTGCTTGTCCCATTACATCTTAAACGTGGTTACTGGTTTTGCCTTCATTACTTCCACTGCATGCATCCACCACCCTTTTTGTGAAGAAATATTTTTACTACTCTTTAACACTCCACTTTGAGCCTCATACTGTATCTTGATTTCTTGTTTTAAAAATTCCTTTGCATAGTTTGTACCTTTGATTATGTCTCTACCATACTGCCCCTATTCTCTGCTCTCTTCTAGGGTATAGATATATAGATCCTTAAGCATGCCCTTGAGGAGAGGAAAGAATTGAAAGGGGAATATGATCATCAATGTTCAAAGAACTGGAGTGCCTAGCCTTTATTCTTTTTCGTTGTTGATAATTTAAAAATGTTCTGTTTCTGCCCTGGTGGTCCTAGAGCTATTTGGGAAGATTCCCACTGTTGATGGAAAAATTTGTAATAAGAATGCTATCAGCAGAATTTCTTTGGATGCAGGTATCTACAAAATTTTTATTTATTTATTTATTTATTTATTTTTAATTTTTATATACCGAAGTTCTTGTAGGGACTACAAATCACTCTGGTTTACATAAAACAAAGAACTGCTCAACAGAGAGCTGAGCTTTACATGGAACAGTAGAACATATGGAACAGTATAACTGGTTGACAATTTAACATAGAGCTAAATAAAGAAATAATAGTTTAACTGGTAATAAATAGTAATAAGTAAAGAAATATAATATATTATATAAGCAGTATAACTATTTAACGTAGCAATAAATATAAATATAAGCAATGCCAAATATATATATGAAATAAAGTAATTTCTTCAATCGTATCAAAATTTCTTCAATCGTATCAAAAATATCCATTTTATGCAGAGGTTGACCTTTCTTTAGTGTAGATCCACATAGTCACAAAGACCCTGAGTTATTACATTTCCCTACTTTATACTTTTTTTTTTTACTGAGGGGTCTGGAAGGTGAAAAAAAATCGGAGGATGTGTCATTGGGAAACTTTCAACAAGGTAACGACAAAACAAACCTAATTCACTAACATTCTCCACTTTAAGAAAGTTAATTCTCCTGAGATTTTTAAGTTTTAACATTTTTTGAAAAGTTACAATAACTTCACTATTAATATCTAATTACAGGCTATGTTTTGTTTAACAAAAGACTATCTAATATATGCTCCTCAGTTTCACATATTTTATCTTTGCTAAGAAACTAATTACAAGATTTCATACCGGGGAAACTGTAAGTATATTAAAAAGGTTCATACTGGGGACTGGAGCAAGGTTTCTCCTTTAAGTTTCCAAGTTGCATGCACATCTTCTTCAGAGATTTCAGTATCAAAGCGAGCTGTTTCTGTTTCCATAACTTCAACACTATAGAGGGGACGGACCACTTTAATATCCCGTTCTGAAACACAGCAGCAGATAAAGTCAGCACGAATGGAACTAGTCACAACACCAGGCTCTTATGAACAAGCAGTGGACTCTACACTCCTACCTTCAATGTTCAGTTTTGCAGAGGTTGTGTCAGTGCCACAATCACATGTGTATTCACCAATGTCCTTTTTCAAGGCTTTCTTAATGGTCAAGATTCGTTTTTTGCCATCAGCCTTAATAACAACACTCTTGGATGGAGTTATTTCCTTCCCATCCTTGAACCATTTAACCGGTGCCTTGGCTTTACTAATTTCACATTGCAAAACAACTTCATCTTTCTCTACTGCTGTGTAATCTTGAAGCTTGGTGGTAAAGTATGGGTCACCCTCTGCAAGTAAAAATATAGCAAAAACAAATGCCATGTTTACTGTTTTGAAGTGCAATGGATTGTATTTAAAGTTGATGACAAAACAGTTGCTCAGTTGGATGAACAATTCAAGTTACAGTGCACCGCAAATGAAGGCATGATTTTATGGGGAAACTTTTACACAATCAGAATTTCAACATTTTCAGCTACTTTGGGACCTATATACCAAAAGTGTGCTAAATGTTAGTACTGATGTACTAAGTTAATGATATGCAGAATGCACTTGTGCTCCAAGGCCATTGTTAAAGTGAGCACAGGCCTTTGAGAGCAGGTGCACACTGGAAATCATTAACCTTAGTACATCTTCTCCTGCAATAACTGGCTCAAAAGAAAGGGTCAGTTAGCACGGAGAACCTCCCCAACCTGGCTTGACATGCACAATGTCCATGATCCTTTCTCAATCCCTTCTGATCATCCCTTCAAACAAAACCCCAATCCCATTCCCTCTTCTTCCAATTGCTTCTCTAAACAATAGAACTATTCCTGGTCCCCTTCCAACCTCTTCTGAGTCATCATCCATGCACAGCAAGGCCCCTGATCTTCAATATAAGCCCCACTTCCAATTACCGAATTTCAAAAGTGAAAACCCCCTATGTATGGTCCCCCTCACACTGCCCCTCTCTACCAGCAGAGGATCTTCTCATCTCCTTGTAGCTCCTGTGCTGAATGAAAAATGTCACTGGCTGACAGTGCTGTACGTCATGACCAATGTGTAGATTATGGTGTACAGCATCAAATTCAAAATGATACTTGTTAGCATACATCACAGAGAATGGGTAAAAGCTTTTCCAAAATAGGATACTAAAGCAGATAAATAATTATGCACACTATTAATTCACAAAATGTGATAAGACATAATTTAAAATAAGTAAATTTAAGAAAATAAAACTTTTAGATAAATATGGCATTCACTTACCAAGGACAGTAAGCTTAGCATCACATGATTTGTCCATAGCTTCTACTTTGATGAGAGAAGTGTCATCTATTGAGACATCTGTGAATGTGATTTTGTGAATTTTGCCCTCATCATGCATTGAGACCAACTTGGTTGGGTGCAGGCGTTGGTCATTCTTGAACCAGCTGACTGGAATGTTATCATGGGACAATTCAACAGTGAATTCAGCTGTTTCCTGCTCTTTTACAGTTACATCCTTTAGCGGTGTAATGAATTCAAGACGAATACCTAAAACAAAGGAAGAAATATTTTAAAATGTTTTTAAAAACCACACTCACAAAACTCACTATTGATTATATCATTATAATGAAAGTTCACAGATTACAGCAATGCCCACCTTCAATAATCAGCTTGGCACTTGTTCTTTTGTCTTCAGCTTCAAACATATATTTTGCTTCATCTTCAAAGGCAACTGTCTTGATAAACAGTGAATGCCTTGTGCCTTCTGCAATAATTTCAAATTTATCATCACTTTGGATCTCTTGAGTTCCTTTCAACCAACGGAAGGTTTTAGGTACTCGAGACACCTCACTTTCAAACCTAGCTTCATCCTTCTCAAACACCTTGACGTCACTGAGTGGAGTGATGAAGATGAGAGGTAATTCTGAAATTAAAGGAAGTCAGTGTGAGTTCAAAACATACACTCTGGTTGTTGTCCTAGTCAATGAGAGAGATCTTTAAAATGCCTTGATAATTATGACAGTATTTTTACTATATGTTGTTGTATGTCTCATTTGTACTATATGTTGTTGTATGTCTCATTAAACAAATAAAAAGGTAATGATAGCATCATACCCACCTTTTACTTTAAGGTTAGCTGCACTTTTGGCATTTGCAGCCTGGAAGGAAACTTCTCCTGTCATGTCCAATTTGCAGTTGTAAAGAATAAGAACATGCTTCTTGCCATCTTCAATCATTTCACAGTCCTGGCGTTTACAGTAAAAAGTAATGTCTGTTAGTAATGATTTTCTTAGGAAACAATTTATCACAATGAATAATTATTTCACATTTTAGATGTCAAATAATAGGATCTTACAGGTGAAGGAGTTAAAACTTCTCCTTTCAATTTCCATTGTGCATGAACATCAGGTTCTGAGACTTCCACTTCAAATCGTGCAGTTTCACCTTCAAACACCTCCACTCCGTACAAGGGGCGCTCCACTTTGATAATGCGAGCTGAAACATAATATGATATATTTAAAATCTTGAGCTAGGTCAGGTCCACTGATAATGCTGTATACTTCTTTATGGGATCTTTGTTCTCAGGCTGGTTGAAGGTAGGGATGCTGCAGAAGTATCACCATTGAAACCAGACCTGGGGTGCATATACACATGTTCTGGAGGGAGTCAAGGTTTGTGGCCCCTGCTTGAGGATTAATCATTGCAATGGCCTGGAATAAGGGTGGAGTTAAAAATGAGGAATCCTCAACCCCAGGTAATTACAATTGATGCTCATGGTGCCATAACCCAAAAGAGGTTGACACCGACTGAACTGGAAAGCTAAAATAGTTGGAGGAAACAGCTAAGCCAAATTCCCTTCTTCTCAAAAAATAAACAATAACAAAACAAAAAACACATCATTTTAAATTTCTTTAGTTATGGGCCAATCTGGTGGCTCAGTGAAAGTGCTGCATACTGCCATGTGAAAGGTCCCTGATTCCTGAATTGATTTGGACTGGGAATGCTGTGGATTCAGCATTCATAGCCCCTAATGGAAAAATTCATGTTCCTTGTTAAGGGTAACGCCTTGTGGCCAGATTGAGAGCCTACAATACAAGGTTCTGGACGGTGCCCTGGTGCATTGCTCCTCAATTCAGGACCATTGCAGCAATGACCAAACCAGAAACAGTAGAAGAGTGGGTCTATTAAAAGAGAGGGAAAAATCCCTGGCTTTTGCAAATGAATGCTCGTGGTTCCAGAATCCCAGAAATTCCAACTGATTGGAAGAAAAAGGAAAAAGGAGTAACTGCAATGCCAAAAGTTCCCCAGTGTTGGTAAATTCTGGCCATTTACCTTCAACATTCACATCTGCTTTCGTCTTATCAGTTCCACAGTCACATTCATATTTGCCCTTGTCTTTATTCTCAACTTTCTTAATTTTGAGAATTCGTCGTTTGCCATCAACCTTCAAAGAAACCATCTTGGAAGCTTGAAGTTCTTGGCCATCTTTGAACCATTTCACTGGTACGTCTTTGCTGAGTTCACATTCCAAGATCACATCATCTTTCTCTGTAGCAGTGTAGTCTTGCAACTTCACTGTAAAGTATGGATCAGCCTCTGCAAATGACATACCCAACATAACACTGTGAGCTGATGACCCTTTCAAGCAGAAAGATATAACAATGTTTATACATCTCTTGCTTTCATCAACATAACATTCTTTACCTAGGACCTTCAAGTTTGCAGTAGTGTGTAATCCTTTGACTTCAGCTTTAATCTGAGAGATGTCATCAAGTGTTACTTCTCTGATTTCTAAATTGTGCTTCTTCCCATCTGCAGCCATAAGAACTGTTCTGCTTGTATGAAGCTTTTTGTCATTCCTAAACCAGGTCACCGGCATGTTCTCATGAGAAAGTTCAAATTCAAAATGAGCTGTTTGCCCTTCTTTGACAGTTTGATCTTTAAGTGGTGTGATGAACTTCAGTCTTATGCCTGGAATATAAACATGACAAGTTAATGAATTTAAACTTTTGTTTTCGAAGAGGTATGTAATTATGCACCTATAAGGGAAAATCTTTGAAAAATATAGCTCTAAATCAGAACTGTTGAATAGAACCACAGTGATTAGAGAATGTAAATGAAGAACTAGAGTATCCTCTATTACACCTAAAGTTAACTTTTCTGCTTGTGCGTACCTGCACTTAGTGACAGTTACTATCCTAATGGAAAGCATGGGGGTAACTTGCATGGAGTGGTAGTTATTACCCTAAGTAACTTCCTGGGCAGACTAGATGAACCATTTTAATAAGAAAAAATAAGAAAATAAGAAATTGACATGCTGGGTCAGACCAAGGGTCTATCAGGCCCAGCATCCTGTTTCCAACAGAGGCCAAACCAGGACACAAGAACCTGGTAATTACCCAAACACTAAGAAGATCCCATGCTATTGATGCAATTAATAGCAGTGGCTATTCCCTAAGGGGCGGATTTTCAGAGCCCTGCTCGCGTAAATCCGCCCAAAACCGGGCGGATTTACGCGAGCAGGGCCCTGCGCGCCGGGAAGCCTATTTTACACAGGCCTCCCGGCGCGCGCAGAGCCCCGGGACTCGCGTAAGTCCCGGGTTCTCCGAGGGGGGCGTGTCGGGGGCGCGGGCCCGGTCGTCGCGGCGTTTCGGGGGCGTGTCGGCAGCGTTTTGGGGGCGGGTACGGCGGCGTGGCTACGGCCCGGGGTGGTCCGGGGGCGTGGCCGCGCCCTCCGTACCCGCCCCCAGGTCGCGGCCCGGCGCACAGGAGGCCCGCTGGTGCGCGGGGATTTACGCCTCCCAGAGGGAGGCGTAAATCCCCCGACAAAGGTAAGGGGGGGGGGTTTAGACAGGGCCGGGCGGGTGGGTTAGGTAGGGGAAGGGAGGGGAAGGTGAGGGGAGGGCAAAGGAAAGTTCCCTCCGAGGCCGCTCCGATTTCGGAGCGGCCTCGGAGGGAACGGGGGTAGGCTGCGCGGCTCGGCGCGCGCCGGCTATACAAAATCCATAGCCTTGCGCGCGCCGATCCAGGTTTTTAGCAGATACACGCGGCTCCACGCGTATCTACTAAAATCCAGCGTACTTTTGTTTGCGCCTGGAGCGCAAACAAAAGTAGGCTATTCGCGCGCCTTTTAAAATCCGCCCCTAAGTAAACTTGATTAATAGCAGCTAATGGACTTCTCCTCCAAGAACTTTTCTAAACCTTTTTTGAACCCAGCTACACTAACAGAACGAACCACATCCTCTGGCAACAAATTCCAGAGCTTAATTGTGCATTGAGTGAAAAAGAATTTTCTCCAATTAGTTTTAAATGTGCTATTTGCTAACTTCATTGAGTGCCCCCTAGTTTTTCTAGTATCTGAAAGAGTAAATAACCGATTCACATCTACTCATTCAAGACCTCTCATGATCATTCAAGACCTCTCATATCCGCCCTCAGCCGTCTCTTCTCCAAGCTGAACAGCCCTAACCTCTTCAGCCTTTCCTCATAGGGGAGCTGTTCCATCCCCCTTATCATTTTGGTTGCCCTTCTCTGTACCTTCTCCATCGCAACTATATCGTTATTGAGATGTGGCGACCAGAATTGTACACAGAACTCAGGGTGCAGTCTCACCATGGAGCGATATAGAGGCATCATGACATTTTCTGTTTTATTAACCATTCCCTTCCTAATAATTCCTAACATTCTGTTTGCTTTTTTGACTGCTGCAGCACACTGAGCCGATGATTTTAAAGTATTATCCACTATGATGCCTAGATCTTTTCCCTGGGTGGTAGCTCCTAATATGGAACCTAACATCGTGTAACTACAGCAAGGATTATTTTTCCCTTGCACTTGTCCACATTAAATTTCATCTTCCATTTGGATGTCCAATCTTTCAGTCTTGCAAGGTCCTCCCATAATGTATCACAATCCGCTTGTGATTTAACTACTCTGAATAATTTTGTATCATCCGCAAATCTGATAACCTCACTCGTCGTATTCCTTTCCAGATCATTTATATATATATTGAAAAGCACTGGTCCAATACAGATCACTGAGGCACTCCACTGTTTACCCTTTTCCACTGAGAAAATTGACCATTTAATCACCTGCACGAAGGTACCATGGTCAGATCACTCCCTCATAACTTCCTCTTTCTCAATAAAAGATACCAGTCCATCTCACATACCCTCACATTGCTTTACTTACAGGAAAACATGCACCACAGAAGATCTTAGCAATCACTTATCATCACATCTCACCCAAGTAGATTTCACCAATCCGAACTCAGCGCTTCGATCTTGGAACACCATCACGGAATCGATAGCAAACAAGCTATGCCCTCTAACAACAAAAAAACCTCACCCCAACTCCTCCAAAAGGCAACCATGGTTTACCCTAGAACTAAGAAAGCTTAAACTACTGCTAAGACAAAATGAGGCTAAATGGCGCAAAAACCCATGCACCCTCACTCTATCTACCTATAAATTAACTCTTCACCAATACAAATCCAATACATCAAGATCCAAGAGGAACTACTACGCATCCAAGATCCACCACCTAATCTTCGACGCTAAAGCCCTCTTTAGCTACGTCTCTAACCTCACTCAAATAAACCCTTCAGAAATCGCTCTAAACCAAGCCAAATCTAAAGCGGAAGAACTAGCGCTATTTTTCAACAACAAAATCAGCAAACTTCTAACTCAACTGCCCCCTAACACCGCTTCTACTTCTACTTCAACACCACATCAGACCGCCTTCAAAAATTCCCGCTTAGAAGAACTGGAACTCACTTCTTCCATTGAGATCCAAGGTATACTACGGAAAATGAAACCATCTTCTCACCCTTCGGACCACATCCCCTCAAAATTGCTTCTATCTATTCCTGACTCCATCTCCAAATCCCTGTCAGACATCATAAATTGCTCATTAACGCAAGGATCTTACCCAGATGACCTTAAATTGGCCTCTCTCAAACCACTACTCAAGAAACCTAATCTAGATCCTAATGACCCAAACAACTACCGTCCGATCGCCAATCTCCCCTTCATAGCCAAGATTATGGAGAAATTGGTGAACACCCGACTCTCAAACTACATTGAAGAAAACAACCTCCTTTTCCCATCACAATACGGTTTCCGCAAACACTAAGCACGGAGTCCCTCCTCATTTCCTTAACAGATCACCTCATCCTGGGCCTCGATAAAGGTCAAGCCTTCTTACTGATCCTACTGGACCTTTCTTCAGCCTTTGACACCGTTAATCATTCATTCCTCATTAACCAGTTAGCCTCCATAGGTATCTCAGGCACAGCTCTATCTTGGTTCATATCATTTCTCAGCAATAGAGGATACAAGGTCAAGATACAGAACAAAGAATCCTCTCAACACCCGTCATCAGTAGGAGTCCCACAGGGGTCCTCCCTGTCTCCTACTTTATTTAACATTTACCTTATACCGTTATGCCAACTTCTCACCGACCTCAACCTCAAACACTTCCTTTACGCGGACGATATCCAGGTCCTGATACCCATTAAGGATTCCTTCGCAAAAACTCTGGCTTACTGGGATAAATGCCTTCAAAAAATTAAACTCCTCCTCACCAGCCTAAACCTGGTATTAAATTCCGGCAAAACTGAACTCCTGCTCATCGCTTCAGAAAACAGCACCATCACCTCTGCACAACAAGCCACGCCAACAATCACACAAGTGAGAGACCTAGGAGTCTTAATTGATAATCGCCTGAACTTCAAAGCCACTATTAACAAAACCACCAAAGACTGTTTCTACCAACTACAAGTGCTGAAAAGAATTAGACCACTTTTCCATGCCCAAGATTTCAGATCCATTCTACAAGCAATCATTTTTTCAAAATTAGACTACTGTAACACCATCCTACTTGGCCTTCCCGCTTCATACACCAAACCGCTTCAGATGGTGCAAAACGCAGCTGCACGAATTCTGACAAATACCAGGAGAAGGGACCACATAACCCCCATTCTAAAGAGCCTCCATTGGCTACCTATACACTTTAGAATAATATACAAGGCCATTCTTACCACTTACAAAAACATCAACCAACTGGCTCCCATTGAACTACAGATCCCTCTCCAACTACACAATTCGTCAAGACCGACAAGAGATGCATACAGGGGATCTCTACAGGTACCACCGTCCAAATCCACCAGACACTGCACACTAAGAGACCGGGCTTTCTCTACAGCCATTCCACCGTTATGGAACTCCATCCCCTCAAATCTAAGAACAGAACCATGCATCTCAACTTTCAAAAAAAGACTAAAGACCTGGATATTCACACAAGCTTTCCCGGACGCCAACTGATAGAACACCGCCAAGCCACCCCTAATCTCCAACTATACCATGGTTAACTAATCTCCAACATGGTTAACTAATCTCCAACTCGGTTAACTAATCTCCAAATACACCATGGTCATCCTTATCTTCTATCGTTTACCTGTGTGAATTTCAATAACCTTTCCTTTCTCTTCCTTCTCAGCCAAGTTCTTATCACCCTGTTATATGTAACTGCCTTTTCAACACTATTGTTATAGTTATGTTTACTATGCACCCCTGTTTTATGTGAACCAGCACGATGTGACTGCTGTCTCGAATGCCGGTATATAAAAATCTGAAATAAATAAATAAAAATAAATAATCATACTCTCTGTTTCCTGTCTTTTAACCAGTTTGTAATCCACAAAAGGACATCACCTCCTATCCCATGACTTTTTAGTTTTCTTAGAAGCCTCTCATGAGAGACTTTGTCAAACGCCTTCTGAAAATCCAAATACACTACATTTACCGATTCACCTTTATCCACATGTTTATTAACCCCTTCAAAAAATGAAGCAGATTTGTTAGGCAAGACTTCCCTTGGGTAAATCCATGTTGACTGTGTTCCATTAAACCATGTCTTTCTATATGCTCTACGATTTTGATCTTGAGAATAGTTGTGCCGGGAAAAATAGTCCTTATCTGCCAACATTAACTAGGTTACTATGTTAAAGAAAATCTCTTCAGTCCTTTGTTGTTTCATTGTTTGAAGCATTTTAAGCTGCTACATTATATATTTTAGAAGATATACACACAGGTAAATTTTAAAACAGCCACATATGCACGTATGTGGGCCGCAAGCAAATTTTAAGAAGCTGGGAAGGGTGAGCGTACATGCGTTCAGAATAAGGAGGTGGAAAAGGACCAAGATTGACACATAGAACCACAAATTTTGCAACGGCAATGTGCACATGTTGCCTGTATAACTTTGCTAATGCACCTCAGGAGGAGAGAGAAAGAAAGAGAGTGCCTCTGCGTAGGAGTGGTCTGATACTCTCTATATAGGTACCACTCTAGCAGGGCACTTAGAATCGGGGCGAGTTTTTGGGAGGTGGGTTGGAGTAAGGGAGGGTTGTTACAGACACATTCATAGGTTTTCATAGTAAAATTGACATCAGTAAAGAATTATAGCCTTTATAAGTGATGAAAAGTCTAACAGAATGAGTTGATTTGTACACTGCAGTGCTAGCTGCATAATTCAAATCTACTCCTTTTCATCACTTATAAGGGTTATAATTCTTTACTGATGTCAATTTTACTATGAATACCTCTGAATGTGTCTGTAACAACACACCCCTAACCCCAACTCACCTCCTGAAAACTCACCCTGATTCTAAGTGCCCCCTAGAGTGGTATCTATATAGAGTGTATCAGACTGACCCTCTACAGAGTCTTAATCTCTCTCCCCCCCCCCCCCCCGCCAAGTACACATATTCCTTTTAAAATTTACCTGATAAGGAATCTTCTGAATCATTACAAATAAAACTCTTACCTTCAACAGTAAGCTTTGCTGTACTCTTTTTACCATCAACCTCTGCAGTGTATTCTCCTTCGTCATCAAAAGCAGAATCATTGATTACAAGAATATGTTTCTTTCCATCTGCAATGATGTCAAATTTGTCACCAGCCTTAATGATATCAGGACCCTTAGACCAGATAACGTTTGCTTCCCGAGTAAGGACACATTCAAATCTGGCCTGACGCTTCTCTGGGACAGTGACATCTTTTAGAGGCACAGCAAAGTCAAGTTCAATTTCTGAAAATAAAGTGTATTATTTAAAAAACATTTTTTTTTACCACCTTCAACTGTGTCATTGTGCATGACAAATTCCAAAGTATTTTTCTTCATTAAGTCTTGAAAAAAATAACTATACCTTTCACTGTCAGGATAGCTGTAGTTAAAGCATTTAATGCTTGGTAAAGTACTTCACCCGCCTGGTCTAATTTGACTTTGTGCAAGGTTAGGAAACGTTTTCCTTTCTCAGCTTTGATTTCACAAGTCTGGAAACCAAACAATTAACATTAGAACATGAGATCCAGTTTAAAACAATAGTATACAATTAAACAACAAAAATCTCAAATGAAAAAAAATAAAAGTGTCCAATCTAATTGAGACTATTTAAGTGAAAATCAAGGTGAAAATTTCATTCACCAATAAACTCCCTTGGAAAAGTATCTGATTTGAAAAAGAAAGAACAAGATAAATGCAAATTCATCATTCTTTAAATTCTCATTATTTTTCTGTATCTAGGCAACATTAGTTTGAACCATAAGATGTCTACTGATACATGACTAAGAAGAATATTTATGAATTATAGCAATTCTATTCCATTTCCAAAGAATAATTACTATTCATTCTTTGCTTTCCCAAAAATAGGCAAATATTTACCTGACATAGTGTGGCACAGTGAGCAGTCTATGGCTGCCCAGAGAAGAGATTCAAGCTAGACCCTGGCTCTTTGCCTATTCATTTTTTATTACTTGCAGAAAAAACAAACAGAAAGAGCGCCGCATACCTTAGCAATTTTCATAAGCAAATAAACAGCAATGAAATTCACAGTTAGTTAGTATTGGCCTTTCCTTGGCTTCCATTTCTTCCCCTGAGGCCCCTTGTTCTCCCTGGGCCTAACTTATACTCTTCTAAGGAAAATTTCCTCAGAACAGGAAGGTCTACCATACATTCTTTTATATTTCCTCCCCCTCTCCACAACCCTGTTAGGTCGACTGTCTAACTTTATCTGGGCTAACCCCTGGGGAAGTCCACTACCCTGCAAGGTAGAGACTGCAAAATCCCTAGCAGGTCTCTTTCCCATCAAACATGCCCCCTCTTCTCTTATTCCCTGGGAACTTCTGTCCAGAGCAGTGTCTAACCACTAGGCCCTCTCTAAGTTTCAACTCCAGCACTGTCTCTGTGGCTTGTGGACAAGCTTCCAGAGAGAATATTTTGAACTCATCTGGGCTGGCCCAACTGTCCATGAGCTGGCCCTACATGGTTTCAAACTGGGCACAGTATCACCCTAGAACCATGGATATAGGAGCTCAGGAAGTATTCCCACTTCCATAATGGCTTTCCTGCCAGAGTTGTCAGCAGATCCTGACTAGTTGGGTACTGCTGCTGGTCACCATATATACGGGTGAGTGTTGCCTTCTTATTGAAGTTGATCTGTCCTCTCTAGGCTAAGTCTTTATGGAGAGTCTTTCCGCACATTGAATCTACCAGAGCTTGGATGGGAACCTCATTCAGCTCAACTGAGATCATGAAATTCAAAAGTCCCTCATGTAGACCATCCACCAAATTATAGCTTTGCATCTTTGCAAAAGTACGCCCCCCACTCACATTCCCATTCTTCATCCTTAAGTTGTGGGCAGTCCTCAACATGTTTTTTCGCTCCACAATAGGAACACACCAGCGGGACTTGCCAGGCCTTAATCGCAATAGTTCTCACAAAAGATTTGTTCTTCCCTTCCTTTGTTCGATTGCACTCCCCTTTATGGAGCTTTACTAGCTTGCGCTCCCATTCTAGATCCTCAAGCCATGGACAATCTTTGACATCATGGTTGTTTGCTGCATAATGGGGTAAATTTTCAAAACCTTATGTGCGTAAATCCCGGGGATTTACTTGTGTGGCCGGGCTTACTCATGCTGGGCCAATTTTCAAAGGCCCAGCCACGCTTGTAAGTCCTGGGGCCTCGAGAAAGGGGTGGGGAGGGGGCGGTCCAGGGCGTGGTGTGGCTAGAGGTGCACAGCACAGCGGCCATTTGCCGCTGTGCTGGCGTGCGCAACTTGCTCCTGCCCTAAGGTAGGAGCAAATGGTAAGACAAGGATTTGGGGGGGGGGGAGGGGTTAGGATAGGACTAGGGGCAGGAAGGTTAGGGGGAGGGGTAGGAAGGTTAGTATAGGGGGTAGGGAAGTTCCCCCCCAGGCTCCTCCTAAATTGGAGCAGACTGGGAGGGAACTGTGGAAGGCCGCGGGCGTCGGCCCATGCAGGTTGCCCAAATGTGCACCCCCTTGTGTGCACCGACCCCCGATTTTATAACATGCATGCACTAGTGCTCGCATGTTATAAAATTGCGTGTCTATGTGTGCGCATGTGAAAGTTTTTAAAATCTACTCCAATAGGAGCATGACCGCAGGGTTTCCTCCACTTTACTTTTACTACTTCCTACAAAGAGTTCTTTGGTCTCTTTCTTATCATAGGATAAATACTCTTCCTTGTGTCCATTCCAGGCACAAAAAGAGCAAAAGAAAAAATTGTCTGGACCTTTGCTATTCAGGTGGGCAAGTACCTCAGAGACTTCTTTCCTCCTCCAACTCCATGGCTGTCCCTTCCTCTAGGACTGACTATATTTCTAGGTTGGTGATCATGCCTTCTCTTCCTTGGTATCAACAATCTCTCTTTTCACCAATTGAAACAAATTGGGGAGCCTGGGGGCTGTGACCTAAGTACAGAACCAGATATGACCTGCTCTGAGAACCATTACTGGTTCTCAGAGCCTGTGCGGGTTGCTCTTCTATCTTCTACACCAATTCTGGCATTAAGTGAGCTGATCGAAGGTGTCCACTACTTCTACTGCTTTCTCCAGGATAATCCCCAGTTGCTGGCACATCCAGTTCTTTATGGGCCGGTCCAGCTGGTCCAGAAACCACTCCAGGAGGACTTGATTGACTATCTTGAGGCCTCTCTTCATTTCTGGCTTTAGGCATTTCCATCTGGCATCTTTTAGCCGATGGAACAGGCTTTGTGGAGTTTCTCCAGGCTGTATGTTATGTTTTTGTAAGGATGTGAACCCTGGGCCGAGGTGAGAGGTGTCTCTGCCCACAGGGAGGAGTCCTGTGGGCCTCACCATCGGTAGGCATGGTCTCTGTGGCGTAGGACACAGCTAGAGCGGGAGACTTTATTATGAGGGAAGGAAGGCAGAGCCCGCTGAGCGGGAGATAAAAAGTACAGTTCTGAGCAAAGGGATATACCCAGGATGATACCTCCAATGTGAGGATCTGGTAGTGGCCCGCGGAGCGGGGTACGCCAGGAAGTTCCTTCTGAAGTGTAGCAATACCTCAGATGTGTAGATCTGGAAATGGCCAGCAGAGCGGGGTACGCTGAGGATGTCTGTTCAGAGGTGATGATAATGATGATGATGATGATGATGCAGTCTGAAGTGCAGGAACTTGGAGGAGACCCTGTAGTGGATGAGGCATCAACCTGCAGCACAGGTATACTGGAGCGACTCCTACTGAGAAGGCACGGTAGTGGCCCGAGGCATGGGGTACATCGCAGGGAGTCTTCAGTAGGGAAGATGTCATAGAGGTTTGTAGTAAAGTACTCACAGGAGATAGTTCCAGGAGAGTGTCCCAAGAAATGGAACAGGCAGCGGTCCAAGGCAGGAAGGCCCTCCGAGGAGTGGATAGCCAAGAACGTGGAAGGGCCCCCAGAGGAGTGGGTACCCAGAGCGTTCTGATGCCACATAGGAACTGGAACGAGAAGTCCAAGAATAGAGTGGATTCAGCAACGAGTGAACTCCTTGCTAACTCATTGAAGCGTAAGGCCAGTCAACTTAAGTACCGTAGCGGATTGACGTCACCCGGAGGTTCCCGCCATGACGTGTACAAAGTTGGCCCTTGCGCGCGCACGCCTATGTGATTCCAGAAACAAGATGGTGGTCGGGAGTGCCCACGTCGTCCCGGGAACGCCGAGATGGTCGGTAGTGGTTAGCGGAGGCCGCCATTCGTCCAAGAGGTGAGCCTGGGTGGTCGCAGCTGTCTGCGACCGATGGGCGTAACACTGTTAAGTTGCTCCTCCAGAACTGTTGCCAGTATGTTTCCGTCATGTAGCCCGCTCTTTCCAGGATATAAGTTTTGACATCTGAATAGCTGGCTCTCCCATCTGAATTGGCAGCTTGGCTCTTGCCAGTAAGCAGATTTGCCAGATAAGTAGTCCAGCTGGCTTCTGGTCAGTCAGTCATGTGGGCAGTTCTGTCAAAATTCTTTAAGAAAACATCTGAATCTTCACCTGCCTTCATTCTAAATAAAAGAGGAAGGGGCTGCCCGTGTCATTGTGATTTGCATTACTTGGGCCATTTGTGTCAGCGCCCCTTGTTGTTCATTTAACCGTCTCAGTTTCTGGTTATAATGTTCAAGTAGGGTTTTAATCTCTCTCTGGAGTTGATGCAGCTTTTCAGTGAGGGCCTGTATAATTCACTCCATGTTAGCTTACTGGCTTCAGTAACACAAAACCTTTCTTGAAGGGCTTTTCCCTGTTCAGAATTATATACACCACAAATCTTTCTCTCACAGAGGAACCAAAACATAAAAAAACCTGCCTGTTCAGCTCTGACTTACTATATATGTCCCTCTGTTCAGACTGAGCTACCCCTCCTTAGCCTGATACAAAATAATCACCAGCTACAGCTACAGCTGCAGCCAGGATCCAGAGAAAAAAAAATGTCCTTCTTTTCCTTCTCTGCTTGTACAAGGCTAAGGGCAGATTTTAAAAGCCTACACGCGTGGGGGGGGGGGTGTTACGCGTACCGGGCCTATTTTGAAAAGGCCCGGCGGTGTGCGTAAAGCCCCAAGACGCGTGTAAGTCTTGGGGCTTGAAAATATGGGCGGGGCAGGGCGGTCTGGGGAGGGGCGTGGCCAGAGGCCTCTCCACGGCCGCTGGGCCTGAGGATCGCCCGCCGGCACTCGGCAGGCGTAATTTCTGGGATAAAGGTACGGGGGTATTTTTTTTTTTGGACTGGGGGGAGGGACAGGTAGGGGAAGGTGGGGGGTCCGAAGGAAGGTTCCCTCCGAGGCCGCTCCGATTTCGGAGCGGCCTCGGAGGGAACGGGGAAAGCCATCGGGGCTCCCCTAGGGCTCAGCGTGCACAAGGTGCACTAGTGTGCACCCCCTTGAGCGTGCCGACCCCGGATTTTATAACATGCGGGCGGCTGTGCGCGCATGTTATAAAATCGGGCATACATTTGTGTGCGCCGGGTAGCGCGCCCAAATGTAGACCGTGCGCGTAGGTTTTAAAATCTGCCCCTAAGCGCAGAAATCTCACTTCTAACACCTTATATGGCACTGTGAGGTCTGTGGCTGGTCAGAAAATAGATTCAGACTAGACTCTGGCTCTTTGCTCATAAACCTTTTATTACTTGCAGAAAAACAAACAGAAACAATGCTGCTTACCTTAGCAGTTTCCAAAAGCAAAAATATAGGAATGTAATTCACAGCTAGTTAGTAGTACTGACCTCTTCTCAACTTCTTTTCCTTCCCCCGAGACCCCTTGTTCTCCTTGGGCCATGCTTCTTATCCCCTTCTAAGGAAAATACCCTCAGGACAGAACTCCCTTCCTGTCTGAGGCTTAAGGTGGACCAGGCTAAATGCATGGTCCTGGGTTTGTAAGGCGGGTCTACCATACACTCTTTTACATATAGTGTAAAACAATATTTTAACTGGAATAATGTTTAGTGTTGCTTACAGGTGAAGGTCTCAGTAACTCTCCTTTTAGTTTCCATTCTCCAGGGATATCTTCTTCAGATATTTCAGTATCAAAGCAGGCAGTTTCCTTTTCATAAATTTCAACATTCTCGAGTGGTTTAAGCAATTCAACCTCACGATCTGAAATAAAAAAATCCCAGACATATATTTATTATAAAAATAACAGATTTAAGTTGACTCATTTCAAAATTGATTTGTTAATGTAAAGAAGTGATTTATATACTATTTTCATACCCCCAAGAGTCAATTTAGCTGTAACTCTTTTTCCTTCGACCTCCACTGAGTATTCACCAACATCATCTGGACAAGCATTCTTAATAACAAGGAAAAGTTTATTTCCATCTCTAAGTATTTCTGTCTTATCATTTGGTTCTGCTGGGATTTCATCATCTCCTTTAAACCATTTTACATTTGGAGTGTCTTTAACAAGGTCACATGTAAAAGTAGCATTTGCCTTTGGTTTCACATGTTGGTCTCTTAAAGGTTTCACCAACCAGTCTCTGATAACCTCTGCAAAAGTAAATAATCAGAAATTTATGCTACTGTAAAACAATAAGCACAAAGGAAAAATGTGAATATAAAAAATAACAATAACATATAATAAATACATGGGTAAATTAGAAAATAAGTTTCTTTTCAATACAGGTAAATAGCTAAAAAATTACTAGACTACTCATTTCTGAGAGCTATTGTATTTAAGATGCCAATACTGTACAACATTGCTGAAGGCTCATAATAAACTTTATTAATAATAATAATACAATGGTCGATATATAGAGTATCAGACTGAGCCCTACAAAGAGGTGCTCTTTCTCGCTCTCTCTCTCACAGACTCCTGCACCTAACAAGGAGCAATAGAAAAGTGACACAACTCCAGAGATGCACACATGGAGAGTATTTTATAACCTATGCACATACGGGTAGATTTTAAAAATGTTGTGCGCTTGAAAAATGGGAGTTATGCGCTCGGCCTTGCGCAACTGCACACATCTTCAAAGGGGCCCAGCCTTGCGTGTAATCCCCTTTACATGCCAAAGTGCTGGGCCCAGTTAAAGGGGCGGGCCAGGGGTGGGGAGGGGCGGGGCTGGAGGTGCTGGTATAGCAGCCATTTGCCACTGTGCCGGGGAAGCGCATGCAGGCAGGCTGCCAGCACGTGCAAGTTACTACTGCTCTGGAGGAGCAGCAACTTGAAAAACAAACAAAAAAAAAGGCAAGTTAGGGTAGGTTTAGGGGGCAGGGAGGAGAGGGGAATGTGAAGGGAGGTTAGGGTAGGGGGTAGGGAAGTTCAGGATCTGTCGCCGTGCGAAAATTGCATTAGTCCACCCTCCCCTGTGCGCCGCACGCACGTACGTGCGCGGATTATAAAATCCATGTGTGTGCGGCCTGCTGATTTTATAACATGTGCACGCTGGCGCATGCATGTTATAAAATCAACACAACCATGTGTGTGTGATGGGACGTGCACACACATGGATGCACGCATGCATGTATTAAAATCTACCCCATAGGTTATAAAATAGTGCGTATTTTTGTGCGCGGCGAGATCTGCACATTTATGGGCATGATGCGACCCTTTTAAAATCTACCTTTTAGTATTGTAACTTTCTTTCTTTAAACAATTTGCTCTTTGTCAAATTTTTGAAATGTTAGTCTGCACTACATAAAAAAAACAACCCTTTTAGGCAATATCCTTGAAATTATCTAATAACTCCAATAAACAGGATAGCCCCTATCACATTTTGTAAACATTTACAATCTGCGATCAGTAACAATTTTAACTTTTTTTATTACAAACAACACTAGAAAATTTGTACCACATTAGATTACCTATATCATATATCACATTCAATTTATATAAGCAACAAAATACTTTCTAAAAATTTGTTGCTTGTATAAATTGAATGTGATATATGATATAGGTAATTTTGTGGTACACATTTTCTAATGTTGTTTAAGTATTATAACCTTTGTAGTAAAAAGTGTTAAAATTGTTATTGAACACAGATTGTAAATGTGTACAAAATATGATGGGGGCTATCATGTTTATTAGAGTTAGTACAGAATTTTTGAAATGGATAACAGAAAATATCCAGTCATAATATAAGCTAACCCACTTCCAGAAAATGTATGAAAATAATAAATACCTTAGCAAATATAAGTGGATCATAACTCATAGGGGCAGATTTTAAAACCTGCGCGCGGGTGCAGATTTGTTTGCGCAACCCAGCGCGAACAAATCTACGCCCGATTTTATAACATGCGCGCGCAGCGTATCTTACGCGCGCAGCCCTTTGAAAATCTACCCCATAGTGTCCATTCAATTATAAATTAGAAACTGAGCACTCTATTTACCAAATACTTTTCTCCCATTCTATATACCTGACAAATGACAATATATATATAATCAAAGCCATTGCTTGATATGCTTTCCTGTGTTAGCTTATTGTGAACTCATATAACCACACAGAAGAAAAAGAAAAGGAAAACTTAAATTACTAACCTATTACTTTGACATTCGATTCACATTTAATATTAGCACTTTCCACAGTGCACGTGTATAGGCCAGCATCAAAGTCATCAACATCATTAACAGTGAGAGCACGCTGCAAACCAATGACATTCACTGCATATTTTCCAGGAGTAGAAACAATAGGCTTTCCATCCTTCGTCCAGACAACGTCTCGGTCTTTGTTCAATTCACAGCTTAAATACATAGGTTGGGTTTTGACGACTGTGACTTCCTCTTCAAGAACTTTTACAAAACGCACTGGTAACTCTGTGTGGGGGGGAGAAGAGTTACATATTTACATTGACTATAAAAGCAAAAAGATGAAGTTATCGTAGACTGATAATACAGAAATGGTAATGGAAAGGAGTGAGCTCTGATAGTTACTGAAAAATATATACAATTCATATGCTAGCAATAGTTACTTGAAGAAAAGAAAGCAACTAAAGATTATTAAACTACATATTCATATTAAAAGAAATACCTGCAACGATGAGTTTGGCAACAGAGGTTTTTTCTTTGTTCCCCAGGCGGGCTACACATGTGTATTCTCCGGTGTCTGAAACCTCTACATCTAAGATAAGCAGCTTCCTGTCTTTACCATCAGCAATAAACTTATATTTTGGACCTTCTCTCAGGTTGCCTCCGTCTTTCATCCATGTTGTAATTGCAGTGGAAGGAGAGATAAGGCACTCAAACGTTGCAGATGTCCCACCAGCTTCTATCTCTTCCAACACTATGTCTTTAATCTCTTTGACAAACTTCAGTGGTACAGCTTTAAGTTGATAGGAGAAAGCAGGTTCATCTGGAGGTTTTTCACCACCACTACCTGGTCTTAATCTCCTCCTTTCTGCATCTGCAGGTGAAGGTGTCTTTTTTGCTATAAGTCAGATATGAAGATGAACAAATTGAGTCTTGATTTTGCTTTTTGCTTATACGCATGCTGTAGCAGATGAGTTGCAATGGGATTATAAACAAGCCACTTAGGAGGTCATTTACTAAGCATTTTTCCATAGACACATAATGGGAAAAAAGCCTTAGTAAATCAGGCCCTTAGTTGCCAATTTAACAACATTTTCAGCAATGCAATTAGGATACAAAAATGAGCAACTAGATCTTTACTGTAAAACCCGAGTTGGAAAATGTTAAAAGCAGAGAAGCACAAAGCAATCTTATATTCTCAATGGGTCAAATGATACAAAGCACCCTTATATTTAGTATAACTAAAATGTCTTTATTCTGCAAGACCTTGAAATTGTATAGATATCGCTGTCAGAGACTGTTTATAAAAAACAAAAGTCTACACAGGTCAGAACTTAGGCATGCACATAGACATCAATCTTAGGGCCTCATTTTCTAAAGTATCGCAGGCCTGCGATACTTTAGAAAATCACGCTAACAGGCGGCGGGGGGTCGAAATGGGGGGGGGCGGTGCGATCGCTGCCGGTTTCGCACCCAATAGCGCCACCGTGAAAGGAGGTGCTATTGGGCGCGAAATAGGACGCGAAAAGGCTCCTTACATTTTCGCCGTCTGTGCCTTCTTTGCAGAGTCGGCCCCGGTGACGCCCCGACTCCTCCTCTTCCAGGGCCGACTCCGCCCCCATATCGCTAACGCAAGCCTGCGCTGCTAGCGCAAGTGCTAGCCTTGGAAAATGAGGCCCTAAATGCTAAATTCAAATTTCTAAAACTTTTATATGACTAATATAGATTCTTGTTACATCATTTTTGTGGGTTTGTGGATGCCGATGCATTTATTTGAAGTATCACATTCATATGCTAACAATTCCACCACATTTTATTAAAATATGCTTTACAATATACTCGACCCTCTTTGTTATCTTTAGAAAACATTAAAATGTGAATTTTAAAAGCCAGGCACTCGCCAAAATTGGGAGATGGGCATGCATGTAGCAAATGCGCGTGTCCACCTGATTTAATAAGCCGTCCATATGGACAAATATCTCACATCAGGGAAGAAAGGAGCAGATTGTGGGCATGGTGTGAGTGGGGCATGGTCATTCTGGGGCAGGCCAAGAGATGTGTGTGCAAGTATCTACATGCTTGGGTGCACGCCCAGGTATATTTGAGAATAAACTTTCTTCTGCTATGGAGGAGGTGTAATTCACAATAAAACTATTTCCAGGCATCTGTGAAGTGTTTGAGGGATAAATGGTGGTGGTGGTGGTGGGGGGGAATGCAGGCTAAAGAACCAAGGGGGTTTAGAGGATTTAGCTGTAGACTGGGCAAACTGGTAGACGAACTGGTGAAACTGGTCAAGGTGTGGATGCGCACCTGTTATAAAATTCCCTCACTTGCGCAGCTCAAAGCCAACACTATGTGGCATGAACCCACACTGGTAAAATTAGAAGCACTCCTATGCACGCCAGGGCTATTTTATACCTTGCACGCACGTGTGCATGTAGGATATAAAATTGCTGTGAATCTGGCCATGTGTCCATATACACATGTATATATGCACCCATGCCCATTTGAAAATTACCGTCTTACCCCTAGATTCATCAAAATGCTATAATTTTCACATGGATAACATCCATGGTAAAGAAAAGGGGCATGGCTATGATAATTTTAGAATTACCGCACTGCACATACAGGCCGATACAGTATAGTGCGCTCCAACAGAGCGCACTGTTAACCTGCCCTTGGACGCACGTTTTCCCTTACCCCTTATCCAGTAAGGGGCGGAAAACGTGCGTTCAACCCGTGGCACCTAATAGCGCCCTCAACATGCAAATGCATGTTGATGGTCCTATTAGGTATGCCCGCGCGATACAGTAAGTAAAATGTGCAACGAAGCCGCACATTTTACTTTAAGAAATTAAAGCCTACCCAAAGGTAGGCGCTAGTTTCTGCCGGCACCGGGAAAGTGCACAGAAAAGCAGTAAAAACTGCTTTTCTGTGCACCCTCCGACTTAATATCATGGCGATATTAAGTCGGAGATCCCGAAGGGTGTAAAAAGTAAAAAAAAAAAGAAAAAAAATTTAAATTGGGCAGGCAGCTGTCGGGCCGAAAACCGGATGCTCAATTTTGCCGGCGTCCGGTTTCCAAGCCCGTGGCTGTCAGCGGGCTCAAGAATTGATGCCGGCAAAATTGAGCGTTGGCAGTCAAACCCACTGCAAGCCGCTGCTCTGGGTCAAGAGGAGGTGCTAGGGACGCGCTAGTGTCCCTAGCACCTCCTTTTGCCTGTTTCTACTGCACCACCTAATTTACATACTGAATCGCACGCACTGGCGAGTGGCCGGTGCATGCGCCGGGAGAGCGGGCGTTTGTCTGCCCTCCTGTGTTTTTACTGAATCGGCCCATTAAGTAGCTTTTCACAATGTGCGTTAAGGTTTTTGCACCCCACAATACTTGTACTTCATTACTTATGAAGTGCTCAGACAGGCATTTGAGAGAATGAGAGAGAGACAGCCTCTGGGGTGGTACACATAGTAGTCAACTATTTATACTGCTATAGGAGGGCCAGCTAGTAACTCGAGGTGAGGTTTTGGTGGTGGTGTAGGGTTTTGGGGTCAGATTTACATGCAGAGTGAGACATATGAACAGCACAGTGGACCTCAGTGAAGATTTCATGTGATTTGGAGTCCATCAAGCTAGGGCAAGAGAACATTGTAGAAATCTCATCTTTGTGTGACTTTGTGTGACTTTCCTCACTCCAAATCATCACTGAGGTCCACTGTGTTGTTTCTCACTTTGCATGTAAAACTGGCTCCAAAACCCTAGACCACCACCAAAACCTCACCTCGAGTTACTAGCTGGCCCTCCTATAGCAGTATAAATAGTCGACTACTATATGTGCCACCCCAGAGGCACTCTCTCGTTCTCTCTCCCCCTGCTCCCCAAAATATCTGAAATGGAATTTTGTTAAGCAGATGTTAAGCACATCTGGAAAAAAGGAAAAAGGAGCAGTTATTTCCGGCGTGTATTATGTCCCTCATTTTCACTGAACCGACCCAAACCCCTCCCCAATCCCGCCCCTTTAAAAAAATTTGAAAAATTTGCATTCGCACCGTGCATTGCGATAAATATTCATGCATTATGGCATTATCACAGGAGTTAATGCCATAATGCATGTTGATGAATGACGCTCTAAGTGAAAGAGCATATGTTTTAAATAGCAGTATACGGAATCTTTGCTACTTAAGATGAGACTTAGGAATTCCTTTGTAAAGTTATTTTTTAAAATGGAAGCAGGAGAGGTAAGACTCTGTTTGAGACTTCACATGCAAGGGTTTACATATATAAGGGTTATGCAGTCACTCCTCTCACCTTTGATGGGACTTATACCCTTACTGGGTTCTTCTTTTGGTGCTTTAGTGTCTGAAGTGAAACAGTGATATTATTATAAAGTTAATCACATTAGCTTCAGGCAAATAGATTCAATTAATTGATTTTTCAACAGCTTATAATGTTATAAAAATGTAACAAAAATATAATTTAAAACAGAAAAGGACTAAAACTGTGTAGATAAATAGCAATTACATTTTTGAAAAGTGGATGAACATAGACTGTTAAGCATCCATGAAATAATTTGTTAGTCTACCAATGCAATTTCATGTTTATAGCTTTAAAATACTCAAAGATATTTCTTCAAATTTATCAATACTGTAAACTGACTTCAATGACATAAAATGAAAACAAACTCTGAAGTTGATACTCAATATGATAAATAAGCCATTTTACATCTTTCTATATGAATTCAGATAGCTGCCGCACAACATGAAACAATACTGTTGAACAAGTAAAGCAGACTGAGGATCAGTGAGCAAATATGATGATGATAATGACAAGGATTATTTTTTTTTCAAAGCCAATGAGGTGGCTTATTTAAATCTACACATACAAATGAACAAATATAAGGATGACAAATGATGTATTCAGAAGAAAATGACATAATCTGTCTGAAATAATATATGAACAAGTATGGATATAAGGATGATAAATGATATTTTTTTCAAATACAAATGGCATCAGTAGATGAATGTCACATGAAGAAGAATGGGTAAGAAGAGAAAAAAATGCACTTTTCTTCAAAAGAAAATAAAGAAGAAGCACAAATAGCAAATGGTTAAATATGGACATGAAACTGAAAAATGATGTTTTCTTCACAAGAAAATGGTGTGATCTGTCTATAAAGAAGTTGTGTAACAGTCTTCTCACCTCGTCTGCTCTGAGACCTTCCAGGAGTCTGCACTGTACCTTCCAGAGATCCATCATATTCCCCTTCTTCACCTGAAGCATACTCACTAGGTTGAATACGTTTGGCAAGTTCCAGCTCCAAGCTCTCTTCCTCTTCCTTCTGCTGTTCTTCACTACCTTTATCTTCCTTGGATTCTGTTAGAACTTTTCTTAGTGTTTGAGGAACTTGTAGCTGCAATTGTCCTGGGGTGCTTTTGGGAGACAACCTTTCCTCAGAAGACTTTATTTTGTTCTTTGTTGTTTTCCTGATAACTGGTGGAGTACTTCTACTTATTTTTTCTGATTTTATCCCTACAGGCACATCTTCTACATGAAAATATCCTATGTCTTGAGACATTTGCTCCTCTATAATTAGAGGAGCTTTATGCCTTTCAGTTTCAGATTTGCTACTTTTGTTGAGAGTTGGAATGACAACCCTGTCCTCAGTAGTGCTTCTTGGGGACATTTTCTTTCCTAGATTGAGTTCTTCCTTTACAAATATGTCTTCCGTATTTTTGGTTGGAGTACCTTTGCTCTTATCTAGAGTTACAAATTGTTTTTGAAGATTCTCTTGCTTTAAAGGCATAATCTTCTCAGTACTTTCCCCATATTCAGTAGGTACCTCTTCAGTCTTTATTAGTGCTCCTTCTGCATCTCCATTTTCCTCCTTTGTTTCAGTAAAAGATATTTTTATTGGTGATTCAACCTTTAATTGTTCCTTTCCAGTAAGAACTGTGTCCAATTGCTTTGCTTTTGCAATATGGATCTTATTAGATATTGTTTGTAAAGAATGACATCCCTCATCTGGTATGTCTTTCTCACCTGATACTTTTTCATCTTTTCTTAAAATAACCTTATCCTCCTCATTACCTTCCTCTAGACCTATAACAGAATCTGATATGTTCCTGATTTGCTTTATTTCAGAAGTTTTCTCAGTTGCATAACGTTTCAGAGAATCAAATTCATCTTCACTTTGGGAGAGAACATTTTTTTCATCTTTGCTGATTGTTTTGCCTAGGCATTCAGAACCCGAATCCGTAAAATGTTTGTCAGTTTTCTTGATAGGGAGTGCCACTTTTTCAAATGGAAATTTTCCATTTCTCTTTAGGAGCTTGTCAGCATTTTTAGGTAATTCCAAATTATCACCATCAACTTTTTTCAGAAAGAGCTTTTCCTTTTTTAATTCTTTTGGAAGCTTTTCAGTTTCTCTTAGTTGCTTATCTTCTTCTGTCATAAAAATCTTAGGAATTTCCGTTAAAGCAAAAGGAGTTTTTTCAGGTTCATCTTCTTTTGAAACTTTTCCAGTTCGTTCAAAAGCCATGTTTCCTTGATCATCTTCCTTTGCCTTTGATATCCTAGCTATTGTTCCCAAAGATCTGCTTGGCCCAATCATGTCTTCTTTAGGGATTTTTCCAAGTTTCTTAAGAATCTTACTCTCGTTTTCATCTACTTCTTTCTCATGAAAAGATAGAATCTTACACAGCCCAGGCATTTCTGTCTTGTTTTCTGCTGTGATTGACATTTTACCTTTGTACTCCAATATTATCGGTGCATCAGGTATGTCTGCAGCTACAAAGGTTTCACATTTAATTTATAGTCAACAGCTACATGATGATAGCAATATCATTTATGTAGTCACAAACAGATAACAAAAACAATTTCACAAATAAACAGTTTTACATTAAAACAGAGTTCAGTAACATTAAAAATAACAGAGACAACAGATTTTTGGGCTCAATGGAAAGAAGATACCTTAGAAAATAAAACCATGCAGACTCTGAACATAATACAAACAATAAATATAGGACCTGATTTATCAAGCGGTATTTCCCATTCTGTTTCAATGGGAAACAACTTTGATAAACAAGGCACTTATACACAGTATATAAGACCACAGATACAGAACACATACAAACTGAAAACAGAACATGGTAAACTAAGATGAAGAAATTATTTACATTCTGTATAGTTCAACAGTAAAAGAAAAGTAAGCAAACATAATATATTTGATAACGTTATACCTGGTTTCTTTCCAACTACTGGAGTTGTTACTGGAGCGGTAACAGCTGCTCCTTCCTCCTTTGGTTTTGGTGATTTTAAAGCTGGTGAGAGAATTAAGTTTTGTCAATCCAGTACTGTGTTTGCAAGTTATACTGCTTTGCTGTAATTTATTCTGTAGTTTATATTACAGTTTCATGTGATTATCTTAATTACTGTCTTCCTCTTTTTTCAATAAATAATTTCAAACATCTCTTAATTTTGTTCAATATTCTTAGAAAGCTGTCCTGCAACTATAAATGAATCTGCTGAAAAATACACTAAACTACAGATTAAAAACTGTCAATAAAAATGTAATAAAGAAAAATATACTCCAAATTCTCAATAATGAAATTAAAGAATTCCTACCTGTCACAGGTTTTAGTTCACCAGGAGAAGGTAGCACGGCTGCAGGCTTAGCTTCAGGAACTTTAAACACAATATCAATAAAACATATTAACATAAATGCTCCATCAAATTATTCAAAAACATAAGAAAAGGATTTTAAAAATGCTTAGAGTTTCACAGGTTTCCTACTTTCTGATACACAAAAAGTTAGTATTGGTAGTCTTTTTAATTTTAAAAGAAATAAGAATATATTTTCTAATGTAGAAGAGCTTAATTCACAGAAAAATAAAAGAGGCAAGGTGCAAGGAGCTTCATTAAAGAAAAAATTTCCTTGGTACACTTATGGGTGACTTTTCAAAGCCCGGCACACTAATACCAGGGGACACGCGCATGGCCAGGCCCTGTGCAGGCTGAGTGAATTTTAGAAATGGCCCGGGTACACGCAGAAATTCCAGGCTGTCTCAAGGGGGCAGGCCGGCCAGGACAGCGGCCATTAGGCCCCATATGGGAAAGCACGTGGCAGCAGCGGGCCTACGTGTGGAAGTTACTTTTGCTTTGAAGGAGCAGTAAGTAATTTAACAAAAAAAAATTTGCCTAGATAGGAAAAGGTTAGGGGTCGGGGAAGAGAGGAGAAAAGGTAAGAAGGGTAGTTAGGGGGATAGGAAAGTTCCCTCCCAGGGGAAAGGCCTACTCCCATCGCCTATTCCCCCCCCCCCCCCCACGTGACATGACACCCACCCATACATGCCCACGCCGATATTAAAATCAGCCACACATGTACGCGCGGGAATCGTATTTTATAACATGCGCGTGGCGATGCACGCATGTTATAAAATCGCCGCGTCCATATGTACACGCTGAGAACGGCGTGCACATGGATGCACACGTGCGTTTTTGAAAATCTAGCCCTTAGAGCTGAAGAGCTATGATGAAGAAAAAAACAAAGATGGTAATGAGAAATAGATGTCCGCAACGCAAAGATGTTAGCTATTAATTGGGTTTAGCATCAGATTATATGTAATACGATTTAGCAGCAGCATGAGTACTGACATGGCCATAAATATTTGTACCTTTCACTGCTTCAGGCTTAGGTACTGGTTTAACTTCCTCCTTCCTTCCTACTGATGGCTTTTGAACAGCAGGTTCTTTCTTCTTAGGAACTTCAGGCACTTAAAAATATTATTATTTCTTTTACTTCAGAATGCCAAAAAATTATGTAAAGATGCTTAATTGTTAATGTAATATTTTAAATAAATGAAGAACATTTTCAATTTCAATTTTTCAATTATTTTTTAACTGGTTTTAATATACCATATGAATTAGAAAATAAGACTCAGATATGACAAAATCAATGAGATGAAGACATGATTATAATAAACTTCTGTATATCTCTCATATACATTTGTGTTACTGTTCACTTCCAGTTGTATAATTTCATTTTTAAAATACTGTATTTTTGTAATTCCTTCTTTATTTTTGGCAGTAGTTTTGTACCTTCTTTTTTAATCTTCTCTATTTCTTTCTCCTTGGGAGGTTCTTCAATCTCCGGCTTCTTTAGAACTTTAAATACAAATAATTTATCATTTAAAATCATAACAGAGAAGACAATGCAACTATAGACACTGTTTTCCTAAGATTCTTCAAATTTTGGGCCTCATTTTCTAAAGTATCGCAGGCGTGCGATACTTTAGAAAACTGCGCCAATGGGGGGCGGGGGTCGAAGCAGGGGGGGAGGGGGCGGTCCTGCGCTAGCCGGCAGTGATCGCACTGCCGCGGTGCAATCGCTGCCGGTTTCGCACCCGATAGCGCCACCATAGAAGGTGTAGCTATTGGGCGTGAAGTAGGACGCGAAAAGGCCCTTACCTTTTCGTCGTCCGCGGCGTCTTCCCGGAGTCGGCCCCGGTGATGCTCTGACTCCTCCTCTTCCGGGGCCGACTCCGCCCCGATTTAGGTAGCGCAGGCATGCGCTACCTTTGCAGGCTATCGCAGGGCTGCCTGCGATAGCCTTGGTAAATAAAGCCCTTTGTGACTACAGATACTAAATTTTAGAAAATAATGCCCTAACTTACAAAACCTTACCCACTATAAAGAATGTAGAAAACAACAAGGAAAACATAACATAGTGGACATTAATTAACTATGTAGATGACACAACATTATGCTACGAGTACTAGTGATTGTTATTGCCCTGATCACATTAAATTTTGATAATTAGGGATCTAATATATACAAAGATTTTCTTGTCAGTAAAAACGTTGATAAAAACTTTTCTAATTAAAAAGAAAAAAAAAAAAATATATATATATAATTTTTTTCCCCATTATAAAATAGGCCAGGTTACCTTTTTTGAGACCAACTTCTTCTTTTGTTGGAGGTGTAACCTCAGGAATGGGTTTGCGAGGAACCTTCTTTTCAACTTCAGGCACTTAAAGGAATATAATTTCTACTTTAGACTAAATAATTTACAGTAATAACAACCAAACAGTGAACTGAAATACACACCAAAATACACATCAACCACGCAACATTACAGGATTAGATAATGTTTTCTTTCTGGATAATAACCAAAATAAGTAATACATTCAAAGTCAAGCACAGACATTATGTGCCATTTGTTTCCAGTCTGACAAGAGAAATGAGTTTTCCATAATTTCTTAACAGGTAGGACTTTAGGAAACATGTAATACATTTAAACAGTCAACTGCAACATACATTTAAATGCAGAAAAGAAAGACTAAGACACAAAAGAACATTCTGGATATTAAGAATACAAAAGCCTAGGCATTAGAAGCCAGATATATGAACATAAAAGCATCTGATGTTAGAATACGTGGGCACTGTTTTCCTGGACTGATAAGGTATATACCTTTCGCTGGTTTGAGCTCCACTTTTTCTGGTACTGGGGTAGGTTTTGCAGGAACAACCTTCTTAGCCTCAGGAACTTCAAAGAAGACAATTGTACTTTTACTATACAGTATTCAATGTTACATTATTTCAAAGAAAGAAAAATGATTTTAGTTCCACTCAGACGGTGTTTATCTTTGGGCACTTGTTTTGTGTTATACACCACCAGGTGAACACACCTCGGTTTGATAAAACATCGAATACGCCTTCATTGGACAGGAAAAGGGGGGGATGTTGTGGGATCAATGAATGACTTATTTACTACACAGGAGTAGATGCTTTGCCCTGCTTGATGCTTTGATAATACATCTGGGGATGGGAAAGGGCATGCAATGATTTGCTATCATAGCATAGAACTATGGAAAAAGGTTCAAAAAGATCTCTACATTATAAACCAATGTTTTCCTCATTTCAAAATTGGCTAGTTCCGCATCATCATGGGACTGAAGTGGCAATGGGGCAAAACATGCCAGTGCCATCAAAAGAACATGGTAGAAAGCAGAACAAGCTGTCCAACTGTGCATGGCAGAAGTGATTTTATCATACATCGTATAAGTCTCTCTACTGATTGCCCTGCCATTAATTTATCTGACTATGAGGTTGATATTTTTAACATTAGCAATGTAATAATTAAGATTTTTCAATAATATGGACACAGCTTTAAGGAGGGGGTGTCTCTGGCAAGTGAGATATTGCTGCTGGAGCCACTAGTAAAAACAGATGGTTCATTTGGGCATATGTTTCATTTAGTACCTTGGTAGGCTATTGTCTCCCAATTTTCATCAAAGTTTGTTTAAAGTTAATTTTGATGATGTAGGGTAAGATCAGCCTGATCACACACTCCTTTGGCAGGGGCAGTTCTTCTGTGCACTTGCTGAGGTGAACAAGACACATATATATGCAAGACTAGGATAGTGGGGTCTCAGGCCCACGCGTCTGGCTGGACGTGGTGGTGTTATAGTATATGGGCACTGTTTTCCTGGATTGATAAGGTATATACCTTTCGCTGGTTTGAGCTCCACTTTTTCTGGTACTGGGGTAGGTTTTTCAGGAACAACCTTCTTTTTAGCCTCGGGAACTTCAAAGAAGATAATGATACTTTTACTACACGGTTCTCAATGATACATTACGTCAAAGAAAAGAATTATTCTAGTTCTAAGAGAACTGCAAAGAAGCCATTTCCATTCATGGATATAAAAAGAGATTAAGATTTACCATTCAGAGATAAATGAAATGCTAAACCATATGCAGTGTTTTAAGTGACTGCACGGTAGGTCTAAGTATGACAACTATAGTTTAATACCATAGTTTAGTTTTCTTAATTCTCAAAGCAATCAGATCCGGCTTATCAAGATTACTAAAATAATTTTACATAAACCATTTTGTTTATATATTAGAAGACTAGCTGTCACTTAGGTGTGACTTATAGTCTGAAGTCTTTGTTAATTTACCATGAATTGACTATGTCTGATGATATAAATCTACTATAAAAACTGAACTTAGATATATACATTTCTATGTCCCAGTGTTTTAAAGTAACTGCTTTGATTTATGCTGAAAAGCGGTAAAATAAATAATAAATTAAACTAAACTATTAAGAACAGTAACTACAACATAATAGAAAGCTCAGAAGCATTCTCTCAGGAATTGACATCATTTGATGATGGGATCATCTTTGTAATGATATCAACCCTGAAAAAAATCATTCCAGGTCCTACTGAAATTTTGTGATATAACTGAGCATGTAAAAGAGTGACTTTCACAAGAAGCTGAGTAGATATAACCTGTAAATAGCAGAATAGTTTTATGTAAGCATCCCATTATACACTGATTTTTATTGTAAGAGATTCACATTAAAATAGATGTGACAAATCTACAGTCTAAGTAAAGATATATGTTGAAACCCTGTCTCAAATGGGTTTTGCTTGTTTTCCTTACAAGTTTTTAACATTTGTTTCTACTGGATATTCAGATATATCTAATTTAGTAAACAAGAAACACTGAATCATATTTTCATTCAAATACTGTACCTTCAAATTTTATAAAGAGCATTATTTATATTTATAATAAACTGCAGAAAAATACATTAAAAACATAAACACGACAAAGAAAACAAACAGAAGACACATAGACAAGGCATTAAAACTGCATAACATAAAGACATTAAATGCTTTTTTATTTTAATAAGAATTGTAAGATGAAACATATGGGGCCAACAATAAAAGTACATTTTTAAAGAGTATGAGATAGTTGCAATTTTGAAAAAGGATTTTTGATTTATAATTACATGGAACTGGTGATATTGCCAACCACAGGTTTGGCATTTAAAACTTAGCAGAGGGCAGAAAATAAAAACAACATTAAACAAACATACTCCTATAGTTACATGGCAAACAGATTAAGAAAAAGTGCAAACAGAACAGCATATAGAAATTACATGCAAAGGTGAAATGAATAATGTTGCTCTTTTAAAGGAAGGTAACATTTTGAAAAAGACCCTTATACCTTTAACTTGAATAATTTCCTCTTTCATTGGAGGAGAAATTTGTGCTGGTTTTTCAGGAATCTTCTTTTCAGGTTCTGGCACTTTAAAGATATTATTACAGATTTAGTATATGCCCATTGGATCAAAGTCCATGAATAAATTTGAACTGAATAAAGATTCTTGGTTGAACCATAAACTAGGAAACATAAGACAATCAATTGTACTTTGAATGAAGACTACAGACAACAAATCAACAAATATCTAAGCACAAATGAATAAGTGTAAGAGTTTTTCTTATTTGAAAGAAAGATGAAATTGATTGAAAAGAAGTTGTAAACTGAGGTTGAAAAGAGCTGCAACATTTCCAGATGCACACGCAAGATCTTGAATGTAAAACAAAGTGGAAATACGAAGTAGAAGTTGAATTGTTGGAGATACTTTTCACAGGTAAGATTTCTTCTCTTGAAATAGAGCCAGGTTTTATTGGTTCTGTTTCATGCATCTCAGGGATTTCATGTACTTTAAAGAATATGGACAACTAGCATAAGACTGCCATTTCAAAGTGGGGAACTTCAAATAAAATCAAATGTAAAGACATACATAAAAATCACAACACATACTGAGGGTAGTCAAGAAAGGAAAAATTGGTTCTTACCTGCTAATTTTCTTTCCTTTAGTCCTACCAGACCAGTCCAGATGGATGGGATTTTCTCCCCTACCAGCAGATTGAGACAGAAAACAAAAGTTTTACTGTAGTGCTGGTACTTAAGCTACTGTGCCACATGCAGTCTGCAAGTAAAACTGTAACAAAGCTAAACTAATTCCCCCAAAACAAGCCATGGGAAATGGTGTCCATAGTAACTGCTGAACTGGACTGTGAAGTTTCAAGCTTCTGTCCACTGTAAGAAAGACCTTTCCCATGCTTATCTTGTACCGAGGGCCTAGGTATTCCAGATTTTGAGACAGCTTTAGCTTGTTTTTTGCAAATTGACCACTGCATCTAGGCTTTGCAACAAGACCAATACCTTATGCATTGAGTATCAACATTTGGCTTCTGTTTTGTTCCAAATCAACTAATAATCCAAGTATGGATATTCCATGACCCCTTTTCTGCGAAAAATTGCTGCCACGACCACCAATGTTGAAAATGTGCAAGGAGCCTTTGCCAACCCAAACGTCCGAAACCAGAAATGTCCCCACCAGGACTGCAAACCTGAGATATCATTGATGATCTATTCAAATAGGAATGTGCAGGTAAGCTCTGAAAGACCCAATGCTTCAATCACTGACTAAAAAGTCTCCATTTGGACACATTGACCTTCTTTAGATTCAGAATAGGATGAAATAAGCTTTCCTTCTTGGGTACCACAAAATGAATGGAATAATAACCTTGACCTTTTTCCTATTTTGAAGCCGGCACCACTGCAGTTAAAAGAAGAAGTCAATCTCGTGTGAATCCCACCACCTTCCTTTTGATCCTGGAGAGACATATAGGAAAACCAAGAAAACTTCAACTACTGGATGAGCAAAATCTAAGGCACAGCCACCTCTTACAATGGAAAGGATCCACCAATCCTCTGTAATCTTGGCTCATTTCTTATAAAAAATGGATAACCATTCCTTGATGGGCCCAACAGAACTTCCTTGAGAGCCCTTGAGTTCTCCAGAACTGGATCCCACACTCTCTTGGAAAGTTCTGCAGACTTCATGAAAAGATTGAAATTTTGCCACTAATTGCCACTGTGAACAATTATTCCCTGGATGACAGCACCTGGCTTCTACTTATTGGGAAATGACCTTTGGTGTCCCTTGGGCTTATCTTCAGACAACTCATGAGACTTAGATTCTCCTATCTAATTAACCAACATCTTCAAATCCTCCCCAAAGAGTAATTTCTCTCTTAAAGGGAGGTTACCAAACTGAGAGTTGGACTATACCTCCACAGCCTAGCTGCCTGGATGAAACCGCTGACACCAAATTTCAGGTGACTACACACAACAAATCATACAGGGCATCAGCAACAAAGACCAAGTTAGCTTCTAAGTATTTCACCTCCTGGACTGAAGATGTTTCTTCTGACTCTGTCACTGGGATCTTTGCAACCAGCCCTGAAAGCTAAAACCAAGACTTCCAAATCCTACTGAGACAAATTTCCTAAGTGCTCCACAGCCTTAGACTGGTATAGTGTTTTTTAAAGAGACCACTGACGCTAAAGCATCCACTATGAGCACCTTCAACAGCTCCAAAGGATATTCTGGAAGGGGATAAACCATCCTCATGGCTCTGTCAACCTGCAGACCAGCCTCCAGCATATCCCACTTGCAAAAAATGTCTTAGCTATCCAATGAAAAGGAAAGGTCTTAGGGGGACCCATAAGCCCCTTCAAAATGAGATCCTTTTCTTCCTGCTTCAACTCCTTTCTCATTTCCTTAATTCCCAGCTCTGCCAAAGTCTAATTAATCCTACCATCTGCTGGAAACAGAGAACATTGGCAGATTGCAGGTGGCATAGTAGCTTAAGTACTAACAGTACAGTGAAAATTTTGATCTCTGTCTCCATCTAATTGTAGGAGAGAAAAATACCACCTGTCTGGACTGGTCTGGTCGACGATAAGGAAGCTTACTTTTAAAACATATTTTCTTGTGTAACATATGACTTAACTATTCATTATTTAAGGGATCTGAAGTGACAGAATCAAGAAATTCAAACAATTCAGTCTACTATTTTCAAAGATATTCTTGATTAATTTAGGATTCCCTGCAATTCACTTAAAAGTGAATTTTAAAAGTCTAGCATATGCCAAAACTGGGAAACATATGACTATGTCGGGCTGGTGCACTCCGAGTGGATTTTAAAAGGCGCCTGCATACCCGTGTATCTCCCACTATGCACATGAACAAAAAATTCTGAAAAAGGGGTGGGACGAGGCATGGTCTGGGCTTTCCTGGATTTCAACTTCAAATTTGTGTATACATACTTATGTGCACAGGGGCACCGGGGTTCCCTGCCGTGCAATTTTACTTCTGCTATGGAGGACATGTAAGTAATAAAATAAAGAAAAATAGATCGGTAGGGTTTTAAAGGTAGGGGCTAACAGGGGAAACAAGAGGATATTAAACTAGGGGGTTTGTAAGTCCTATCCCTTACCTGGGTGAACTGGGAAAAGTGAAAATGGCATTGGCACGCCTGTCTACTAAAATGCCCCCACTTATGTGGTAGAAGCAGCATTTGTGCACACCCACTTTAAATTGTGTGCACATGTGCAGACAGTCAGTCTATTTTATAGCATGCGGCATATACACATGTATGTTATAAATGGCCTCATCCCTGGATGCAGGCTGACAAACACGTGCACATATGCGCCCGAGCACTCTGTCTGCTTCCAAATACACTTCAAGCCTCTCTTACTCACCTACAAATCCATTCAATTCTGCAGCTCCTCATTCCCCATCTTCTTTTCTTTCTCTCTACACCCTTCTTTATGAGCTCTGTTCATCAGGCAAATTGCTCTTATGTGTGCTCTTCTCCTCTACTGCTAACTCCTGACTCTATGCTTTCCACCCTGCTGTGCCATAAGCATGGAATAAACTTCCCTCTATGGCCATATTCAATTCCAATCTAAAATCCCACCTTTCTGGGGCTGCTTTCAAATCTTAAACATTTTGCTCCAGTAAAAACACTTCTCATAGACTCTTGCTTGTCATTAGGGATCTTTATTTTAGTTTCTATTTTATTTTTACCAGGAATTTATTAGTGTATTTTTATAGCAAACAAAAACAGAAGAAAAATCATCAAAAGAAAATGTCATTGTTTTCTATTGATCTTCTCCCATTTTTGTTTGTTATAATAAACACTGATAAGTTACAAGGAAAATAAAATAAAAACTAAAAGCAATGTCATGTATGTTTGTCTTAACTAGAATGTAAACTGCATGGAGCAGGGACTGTCCGTTATATGTACTATATCTGAACAGAGCTGCATATAGGACCTCAGGCAAGAACCCTGTCTGCAAACATTTCGAAAAAAACTTAAAACCTGGCTATTTAGCCAAGCTTTCCCTTAATCTTTTCACTTTAGATACTCTACATCTCAAGCCTTCCTTACAACTTACATAACCATTGTGATTAAAGGGTTTTGCTATCTCTCTGTCCTTCTTTCTTCAATTCCCAAGTTTGATCTCCTTGTTATACGTAACTTTTTACCTCCTCTGATTATTTTATTGTTAATCGGTTGATAAGAATGTTTTCCCCTTCGTTCCATGTAAACCGATTTGATATGACACCCATCATGAAGGTCGGTATATAAAAAGAATTATATGTCTAGTACTGCTTTAAAATGATAAATAGTAGTACTAGTACAGTGTGCAGTGCATACATGTTACTTGACATGCATATCAGTCAAACAATTTTCTTTCCGTAGAAGCCCCTTTGAAAATTAACTTCCCTATGATGAAATGGCAACAGGTATATTGTGTTAAAATAAAGGTGTATTACACACAAAATATAGCATGGTATAAGAATACATTTCTCAGACAACAATAAACAGACCAAGAGAAACATCATTTTTTAAAGTCTATGTCAGAGTATACCTTTAGCAGTTGGAACTTCCTCTTTCTTAGGTGCAACAATTGGCACTTTTTCTTCTGGGATAGTTCTTTTAGGCTCCTTTTGCACTTTAAAGATATTATTTTGTTTTAGGATATTCATAATGAACCCATCGAACATCAAACAGAAACACAACATAGGGCACAAGACAATAATGTAGCTAACTAAAGGCAAACAGCAAACAACAACGAGGTCTATATTCAGTTGCTGTGCGGCTTGGCTAGTTAGACAGATAAACATATCCAACTAACGTAGCCTGTATATTCAGCAGCACAAAGTACACCACTCAAAATAAGCCATATAAGTCTATCTTAATGACAGGTGTATGGGACAACCAGACTTAGCTGGATAAGTTATCCGGTTAACTCTGAATATTGGAATTAGCTGGATAACTTACCTGGCTCACTCATTTCTTCTCGGTAACACCCTCACCCTGCCTGTCACTTAACTGGCTAACTTTTTCAATTGGATAAGTAGTTATCTGACTAAGTGGCAGCCGCTGGTCCCAGGTACATATTCAGTCACCGCCACTTAGACAGATAAATCGAAACTTATCCGGCTAAGTGGCACTAAATATGGTGCCTCAACATGTCCTTCCCTGAACTCTCAAACCTACTTAAAATATGCCAGTGGCACATACTATTAAGTAAGCATTCCCTTTGACTAAAATCGAATAAGGTGCCATACATCTCAAAAATGTAAAAACAGCAATATTTTTTCTTAAAGGACAGAGAAGATTTGTGGACGGTAAGGCAGAATTATAAAATAAAATTTATAAAAGCTAGAGATACACATTATCTTTTTTTGCTCTTTGGATACTAATGTCATATTCTTCAGTTTCTTCAAGGAAATATTATTAAAATAGTGAAGTAACAAAAGTGGTTGATCAAGTAGGTGTGGCAGACATTACTTATTTGGATTTCAGTAAGGCTTTTGACACTTCTGCATAGAAGACTAGTTAGCAAGCTGAACAGCATGGGATTAGGCCAGAAAACTGTAAGTCCAATGAAGACCTGGCTGAGTGGCAAGCTGAAGAAAGTGGTGGTAAATGGACTCCATACAGGTAAAGGCACAGTGATCAATGGAGGATTCCCAGGCTTGGTGCTAGGACTGATTCTTTTTGCAACATTGCTGATGAGCTTAAGGAAAAAATATGCTTGCTTGCACATGACATTACAAGGTGAAACAGAGCACACATGCCAGAAGGAGAGGAAAAAATGAAAGGGGACTTTAAAAATACCTGCAAGAATGGTCATGGGTTTAATAAATGAGTGTCAGGGCAATTATGCTTATGGGACACAAAAATTAATTAGCCACATATCAATCAGAAGAACAAAAACTGGAAATTGTCAAACCTGAAAGAGATCAGGGGTAATTATCTCAGAGAATCTGATGGTAGCCAGTCAATGTAATAAGGCAACTAGGAAAGTTAACAATATGCTCATTTGCAAAAGTAAAGATATTATCAGTGGAAATAAAGAGGTAATATTGGCTCTGAATAGGTAACAAATATGACTCTGCCTTGAGAATTGTGTTCATTTCTGGAAGTTACACCTTTGTAAGGACATGGAAAGGATGGAAGCAATTCAGAAAAGAGCTAAGATGATAGAGTGTACGACCTGCAACCGAAATCCTACACAGAGCATACAGTAGTAAAGCAGGTAGGGAGGTAAATGAAGAGAAGGACTGGGTTTAAGGGTCTGCTCGGTCACATGAAACTTTAGAGGGCCAAAAAGGGGAAAATACAAGCCAATGGGCAGAACATTGTTTTATGACTGAATCAGACTTCCAAGAAGACTAGGGTAATCTGTAAGAAGTGATCATGGTTACAATCCTAATAGCACCGGGAAACGTACACAGGGTGGAAGTTACAACCCTAAACAGCAGCAGTATGATTACATCAGGTTTTCAAGGAGGCGAGGGTGACTTGAATGGCGTAATGGTTAAAACTCTAAATGCAGTGGTAGCGGTACGGCTACATTGAGCTTCCAGAAGACTGGGATCATCTCCAGAGAATGACTGTGGTTAAAAGCCACACAAGGATGAACATGGGGAGGATGGATGTTTTGGACAACAGCTTCACTAGTTTTGATGGCTTTGTAAATTATTATAAAACTTGGTAATAAGCCATGGAAGAGGGCTGAGGTGTTGGATTAAGCATTGCTCTTGTAAAAATAATAAAGGATGACATTAAGGACTAAAATGGCCTACAAGCAAAAGTAGTGAAGGCTAATGCTGTAACTGAATTTTGGGACAGATACAGTGGAGGGAAAAGGCTTGAGGAATCAGATAAAAGAAATGGGAGCGTGTTTTTGGGTGTGGCCTGTTTGGTCTGTACTTGGACCGGTGTGTTCCAATATATATAAATGATCTGGAAAGGGATACGACAAGTGAGGTGATCAAATTTGCAAATGTCACAAAATTATTCAGAGTAGTTAAATCAAAGCGGATTGTGATATATTGCAGGAGGACCTTGCGAGACTGGAAGATTGGGCATCCAAATGACAGAATAAATTTAATGTGGACAAGTGCAAGGTGTTGCATATAAGGAAAAATAACCCATGCCGTAGTTACACAATGTTAGATTCTAGGGATGTGAATCGTGTCCTCGATCGTCTTAACGATCGATTTCGGCTGGGAGGGGGAAGGAATCGTATTGTTGCCGTTTGGGGGGGTAAAATATCGTGAAAAATCGTGAAAAATCGTGAAAAATCTAAAAATCGCAAAACCGGCACATTAAAACCCCCTAAAACCCACCCCCGACCCTTTAAATTAAATCCCCCACCCTCCCGAACCCCCCCCAAATGAGTTAAATAACCTGCGGGTCCAGCGGCGGTCCGGAACGGCAGCAGTCCGGAATGGGCTCCTGCTCCTGAATCTTGTTGTCTTCAGCCGGCGCCATTTTCCAAAATGGCGCCGAAAAATGGCGGCGGCCATAGACGAACACGATTGGACGGCAGGAGGTCCTTCCGGACCCCCGCTGGACTTGCCAAAAATGGCGCCGGCCATACGCGTATGGCCGGCGCCAAAAGTCCAGCGGGGGTCCGGAAGGACCTCCTGCCGTCCAATCGTGTTCGTCTATGGCCGCCGCCATTTTTCGGCGCCATTTTGGAAAATGGCGCCGGCTGAAGACAACAAGATTCAGGAGCAGGAGCCCGTTCTGGACCGCTGCCGTTCCGGACCGCCGCTGGACCCGCAGGTTATTTAACTCATTTGGGGGGGGTTCGGGAGGGTGGGGGATTTAATTTAAAGGGTCGGGGGTGGGTTTTAGGGGGTTTTAGTGTGCCGGCTCACGATTCTAACGATTTATAACGATAAATCGTTAGAATCTCTATTGTATTGTGTTCCATAACGGTTTAAGACGATATTAAAATTATCGGACGATAATTTTAATCGTCCTAAAACGATTCACATCCCTATTAGATTCCATATTAGGAGCTACCACCCAGGAAAGAGATCTAGGCGTCATGTGGATAATACATTGAAATTGTCAGCTCAGTGTGCTGAGGCAGTCATCAAAGCAAACAGAATGTTAGGAAGGGAATGAAGAATAAAATGGAGAATGTCATAATGCCTCTGTATTGCTTCATGGTGAGACCGCACCTTGAGTACTGTGTGCAATTCTGGTTGACACTTCTCAAAAAAAATATAGTTGCACTGGAGAAGGTACAGAGAAGGGCAACCAAAATGATAAAGGGAATGGAAGGGATCCTCTATGAGGAAAGGGTAAAGAGGTTAGGGCTGTTCAGCTTGCAGAAGAGATGGCTGAAGGGGGCATATGACAGAGGTCTATAAGATCATGAGAGCACTAGAACAGGTAAATGTTCTAGTTATTTACTCTTTCAGATAATAGAAAGACTAGGGGATACTCCATGAAATCAAAAGTAGCACATTTAAAACAAATCAGAGAAATTCTTTTTCACTCAATGCACAATTAAGACTGAAATTAATTGCCAGAGGATGTGGTTAGAGAAATTAGTGTAGCTGGGTTTAAAAAAGGTTTGGATAAGTTCCTGGGGGAGAAGTCCATACACTTCTATTAATCAAGCTGACTTAGGGAGTAATCACTGCTATTACTTGCATTAGTAGCATGGGATCTATTTAATGTTTGGGTACTTGCCGGTGATTGTAACCTTGACTGGCCACTGTTGGAAACAGGATGCTAGGCTTGATGGATTCTTGGTTTGACCCAGATGGCAACTTCTATGTTCTTAAAAGTTACTGTCCCGGTGTGTGGATTCTTAGTTCAATTTTTCATGAGTTGTCTTGCTGTGGGACAGCACTGTCTGTGCATTCCTACTTTTTGTTTGCTTTTTGCGAAAAGAACTCTGAGGGTCTTCTTCACAAAGATGTGGGTAACTAAGTGGATTAATCCTATTTTCTGATCCAGAATTTGGAGACCTTTTTTTGCTGGAGAAGAAAGTGTTTTTGCATCCTTCTTTTCTCTTATTTGATTCCCCCCATTTTTTTTTTTTTATTAAGTTTCTTGTCTGTATCTTTATGGACTGAGAACCCTAGGGTCCAGGGATTTAGATTTTTGTTACCTAGCAGAAGATGTGTTCTTTACCTGGAAGGGACTTGAGAAGAAGTTGTGTCATTGCAGAAGAATGGATTCACATCCCTTGCCAGAGAAAAGGAATTATTAAGACATCATTCAAGAAAGACTATTTTCAATACTGACCCAGCTGTGCTATATTTGGTAAGAGAGTGCCAGCTCGGTACTGTCAGAAACAGATGTAGGTGAATAGGGAAGCCTTCAGAAGAGATATGAAAATTGGGACTTTTCATTCTGTTAAGTGATTGGGACTACCAATCTGATCATTACACAATGGGAAAAATCTATAAATTTGAGAAACTGGGAGAAGGTTTACACTTTTTTCAATCTGATTCATTGGAAAGGTGAAGGAGCAAAATCATTAGGTAATTGGCTATTACAAATTCTAGACTTTTACTGGAAGACTAAAGTAAAAAATATATTAATTTCAATCTGTAAATCAACTGCATTTAACAACAAAGAGCGGAAAAGAACTTTTCTTCCATTTTGTCAACTCTCAATAAAGTTAAGTTGGAAACTAGTTTGCTTTCAGTGATTGTTGCTGCTATCGAGTTTATCAGTGGTGTTTGCAAGGGATTTAAGGGGCAGAGTAATTGTTGACCAATGCAAAAGGGCCTTGGAGATAACCTTCCCCCCACCGAGAGCCCTGGACACTCAGATTTATCTAAATACTATGGAGAGCTTTGCAAATAGGGTCTGAACTATTAAAGGTGAATTTTAAAAGCCCAGCTCACACATTGGTTTGGAAAGGTGCACACAAGTCTTGCTGGGGCGCACAGACCGAATTTTAAAAGCTGCCCAGATATGCACATATTTCCCGCTGCACGCACATCTTACAAGTTTTCCAAAAGGGGTGGGGCACGGGGGTGGTCCGGGCGGGCATGTTCATTTCAGGGTGAGGCCAAGAGATGTGAACATAAATATTTAGTGCCTGGGCGCGTGCCCAGGTCCCCTGACATGTAACTTTACTTCTGCTATGGAGGACATGTAAATAATAAAATAAAATGATCGAGCCATTTCTGAGGGGTTTAAAGGGTCTGGGGTAACTAGGGGGGAGTGTAGGCTATCAAACCAAGGGTTTTGGAGGACTAGCTGTTAACTGGTTAAACTGGTAATGGTGTGTGCCCTTTTTAAAATTCCCCAACTTATGCAGTAGCAGCGGGATTTACGTACCTATGCGCCTATCCCCTTAAAATGTGGCCCGCATGTGTATGCGGCCAGACTATTTTAGAACATGCATGCATATGTGCATGTACATTATAAAATGACTGCGTATCTTGGTATGCGCCCATGCGCCAGTTTGAAAGTTACCATCTTACTGTATGGCTTTGGGTTTATTATCCGGGTTTTCCCACCTAGGGGTTATGCTAAAAATTAAAAGGGAGAACAGTTAAATGAAGAGGGGAATCAGAAGAAAGTAGATACCTTAAACAAATGCTTTTGTTTAACAGCCACACTACAAGGAGAGGGTGATGGACTTAAGGCAAGAGGCAAGGACATAAGGGATTGTGGGTTGAAAACATGACCATTTTCTTAGAAGGTCTATCTGGATGTCAGTAAAGCCTTTGTCACTGCTCCTCACAGAAGTCTGGTGAGTAAGCTAACCATTATGGGAGTTACAAGAAAAATGATAAACTTGGTGAGGTTGGGGAATGGGACTCAATGGTGATCAATGGGGTCAAACCCAGGGGTCATCATCTCGATATCCTCAAGATAGCCAACCACAATGACAAAGTGGTTGGGAAGCTAATAGATTACTAGGGTGCAGCTGGAGACCACATTTACAAAGGTCATTGATACAGTGGAGGCAATTCAAAGGAGGGCCACTACAATGGTACATGGCCTATGCTCTAAATCATGCATAGAGAAATTAAGGCAGCTAAAGATGAACTCTCTAGAAGAAAGAAGGGAATGGAGAGATATGATATATGCATTCAAATATCTAGCAAGATTCAGTAAAGTATCAGACAGCATTTTTCATAAAATAAAAATTTCAAGGACCAAGGAGGTCATCATTTAAAGCTGCAGTGAAAGACGCACAAAGAAATGTGAGAAAATATTTTTTCACTGAGAAAGTGGTGGATACTTGGAAAAGATTTCCAATGGAAGTGGTAGGCGCCAAAACAGTGGCACGATTCAATCATGTATTTGACAAAGGAACCTTAGCAGGAGTGGGAGAAGGCTACAGATCAAGTAATACCTGTAACAGCACAGTCGGCAGGCATAAATGGACAAACTGAGTGAACCAAGTGGTATTTATCTATAAATTAATTTTCTTTCAATCTAGAAAGAGATAGATTAATATGGCACATTTTTCAATTCTATTCATACTAATTGCTTAGTTATTTTTTATGAAATAGAAGTAAGTTGATAAGAAACTTCTATGTTCATTTAGGAGCGCACCTTCAAGAAAATAAAGTGCTAATTTTGAATAATTTGGATGAGATAAATAATTGCTTAGTTTCAGTGGATTGTTGGTATATCTTTGACTAGTGGAGCTTCCTGTTTCTTCATAAGAGCAGGGAGCACTCTCTGAGGCACAATGTGCACTTTAAAGATTTATAGGTGAATTTCCAAAGGAGTTACACATGCAAATGTAACATATAGCAATTTTCAAATTCAAATTACCCACTTTAAGGGGGTAATTTTCAAAGGAGTTACGCATGTAGGGGGTAATTTTCAAAGGAGTTACGCATGTAAATGTGACATACTATCGTAGCAATTTTCAAAAGCTATTTACTCGAGTAAAGTGCACTTACTTGAGTAAATCCTATGGACAATTCAATGGCATATAGTGTAGCAATTTTGAAAAGCCCACTTACTTGAGTAAAGTGTATTTACTCGAGCAAAAACCAGTTTTGCTCGAGTAAATGCTTTTTAAAATCAGACCCGTAAATGTGACATACTATCGTTGCAATGTTCAAAAGCTATTTACTCGAGTAAAGTGCACATACTTGAGTAAATCCTATGGACAATTCAATGACATATATTGTAGCAATTTTGAAAAGTCCACTTACTTGAGTAAAGTGTATTTACTCAAGCAAAAACCAGTTTTGCTCGAGTAAATGCTTTTTAAAATCTACCCCTTAATGTGAGGAAAACCTACGGACATTTCAATAGCATATACTTTAGCAATTTTCAAAATGCACTTAACATTGGTAAAGTGCATTTGAACATGTAAAGCTCAATTCTAAGCATGTAAATGCTTTTGAAAATCGGACCATATGTTTTAGGAATCCAAAATAACTTAAAATATGGGAGCTGATTCAGATTATTCAAGAAGTTGATATGGGGTTAGGCACCTCAGCTTTATTTGCCAGAAAAAAGCAAATCTGGCCATCAGCATTTTCTTCTGAATAGCAGTGAGATACATATATCAGCTGTGAAAATAGAGTACTAAAAGCTCCATGACAAAACAGAAAGACAACATGAACTATAAAGGCATACATTGTACACCTGTGCTAAATAACTATTACAGACAGACAAACAGAATGAACAGAATCTAAAAGAGATTAGTAAGAAAGAGGGCTTTAAGAACTTCTTGCACGAACTGATATACCTTTAGTTGATGGAGCTCTTTCTTGTTGAGGAGTAACAATAGGAATTTGTTCTTCTAAGACAAGTTTCTTTGGCACTTCAGGTACTTGAAAGATATTATTTAGATTTAGGCAACTCAAAACGAATTGAAAACATTGAAAACAATAGGACAACTTAAACATGAGTTGCTAGGATGATGATACAGATTTTCCATTTTGTACCTCATTCATGATAAATATTTCCCATGTGAATTCCTAGCTGGAATACTTTATAAATGAGGAAACACCTTTAAAATAAAAAAATGAAGTCATTTCTGCTTTTATTGTTATTGCAGAGGGTAAAATGTATTTTTTTTCTCAGCACAGAACAGAAATTAAAGTTTTAGGATGGAAAGGGAATTAAACAGGACTACAGTTTCAGTATTTCCTTTAAATGGGATTGGGTCTCTTCATTTTATCAGGTATCTGTTAGGACTGGACATCATCCAAACAGCTCTTCATGCAACGAAACATGCACAACAGTGACAAGACTCTGTAAGATATCCAAGAATTAGAAGCAAAAGAGATTTGAAGAAAATGTCCATCAAAGATTGCTGTACCTTTGGATGGTACAGTATCTTCTTTTTTGGGAAGACGAACAGGTAATTTTTCTTCAAGGACAGGCTTCTTAGGCATCTCAGGTACTTTAAAGATATTATATTATATTAGGAATCTTAAATTACTTGCAAAACTAAAAACTCATAAACATTTTCTAGGGGATCCTAAAAATTATATGAAAAATAAAGAAATACTGAATTTTTTTAAAATGTAAATGACAAATGACTAACTAGAAGAGATTTTACATTGGCTTCAGGGAAGCCCCTACTGTTTTAAGAAGAACAGGTAGTTTTTCTTCTGAGAAATGTTTTTCTGTAACTTCAGTCACTTTAATGACATTAATTGTTTTAAGAAGTTTAGGATTATCATATTTCACTGTCATGTTTATTTATTTATATACCGTCATTCTGGATTAACAATCATATCCGAAAGATAAACAGCAGATACTTCCGTCAAAATGTGATGTACCTTTGGCTGGTGGAACTTCTACTTTTTTAGGAACAGCAACAGGTACTTTTTCTTCTGGAACAGGTTTCTCTGGCATCTCAGGAACTTTAAAGATATTAATATTTTTTTATTTTATATAATGTTTAATGCTCAGATTCATTTTGGAAAGATTAACAGTAGATACTTTTGTCAAACTCTGATGTACCTTTGACTGGCAGGAATTCTTTTTTAGATGCAGCAACAGGTACTTTCTCTTCTGGGGAAGGTTTCTTAGGCACTTCAGGCACTTAAAGATATTACATTTTTGTTATATAATGTTTACATTTATTTTGGAACAATAAAGAGCAGATACATCTGTGAAAGTCTGATGTACCTTCGGCTGGTGGGACTTCTTTTTTAGGAACAGTGTCAGCTACTTCCTCTTCAGGGACAGGTTCCTTTGGCAATTCTGGCACTTTAAAGATTATTAATATGTTTATTTTATAAAATGCTTAATGTTGAAATTTACTTTCAAAAGATAAGTAGTGTTACTTTTATCAATGTTTTAGTACCTTTGGCTGGTGGGACTGCTACTTTTTTGGAAACAGCAATGGGTACTTTTTCTCCTTGGGCTGATATCTTAGGCACTTCAGGCACTTAAAAGATATTAATATTTTTGTTTTATTGAATATTAAACTTATTTTTCAAAGATAAAGAGCAGATAAATCTAACAAATTCTGAAGTACCTCTGGCTGGTGGAATTTCCATTTTCTCTTCTGGGATAGGTTTCTTCGGCACTTCAGGTACTTTAAAGATATTAAATTGTTTTTATACAATGTTTACATTATTTTACAAATGATAAATAGAAAATACTTTTATAAAACTCTGAAGTTCCTTTGGCTGGTGGACTTTCAACTTTCTCTTCTGGGACAAGTTTCTTGGCACTTCAGGCACTTTAAAGATATTAATTTTTTTGGTTGTATATAACGTTTACATTATTTTACAAATTGTAAAATGTACATTTTATAAAAACTCCGAAGTACCTTTGGCTGGTGGAACTTCTTTTTTAGGAACAGCAACAGGTACTTTCTCCTCAGGGACAAGTTTCTTTGGCACTTTAAAGATATTAAAATCTTTGTTTTTATATAATGTTTTCATTATTTTCAAATTGTAAAGAGCAAATACTTTTATAAAAACCATCTGAAGTACCTTTGGCTGGTGGAATTTCTTTTTTAGGAACAGCAACAGGTACTTTCTCCTCAAGGACAAGTTTCTTTGGCACTTCGGGCACTTTAAAAATATTAATTTGTTTGTTTTTATATAATGTTTACATTATTTTACAAATTATAAAGAGTGAATTATTTTATAAAAATACTGAAGTACCTTTGGCTGGTGGAGCTTCTTTTTTAGGAACAGCAACAGGTACTTTCTCCTCAGGGACAAGTTTCTTTGGCAATTCGGGCACTTTAAAGGTATTAAAATCTTTGTTTTTATATAATGTTTTCATTATTTTCAAATTGTAAAGAGCAAATACTTTTATAAAAACCATCCGAAGTACCTTTGGCTGGTGGAATTTCTTTTTTAGGAACAGCAACAGGTACTTTCTCCTCAAGGACAAGTTTCTTTGGCACTTCGGGCACTTTAAAAATATTAATTTGTTTGGTTTTATATAATGTTTACATTATTTTACAAATTATAAAGAGCGAATTATTTTATAAAAATATTGAAGTACCTTTGGCTGGTGGAGCTTCTTTTATAGGAACAGCAACAGGTACTTTCTCCTCAGGGACAGGTTTCTTTGGCACTTCAGGCACTTTAAAGATATTCATTTTTTTTGTTTTATATAATGTTTACATTATTTTACAAACTGTAAAGAGCAAATAATTTTATAAAAATCCGAAGTACCTTTGGCTGATGGAACTTCTTTTTTAGGAACAGCAACAAGTACTTTCTCCTCAGGGACAGGTTTCATGTGGACTTCAGGGATTTAAGGATATTTATTTCCATTAGGATTTTTAAATTGCTGACAGAATCTATAAACTTGTAAAAATTGCAAAAGAAATCCCAAAGACTTGAAAGCCCCAAACGTCTTTCAGAATATTACTTGTAATGATCTATATATCAGAAAATAAGAGGAGAGCATTTTTTCTTTATGTTGTAAAGGAATAGTTGATCCTCCTTTGCTGGTAGAGCTTCCTCTGTTTTGTTCTTTCTTCTGCAACAGCTTTCTTAGACATGTCAGGTACTTTAAAGACATTCTTTTTGTTTGAAGAACTACAAACTTACTTTCAAATAATATAGAAACAACAGGCAACAAAACACAACAAATAAAGTAGAATGTCTCTAAAAGTGTGATCTATAGTCTATCAATAATTTCACTAATTTCCTGCCTATGGCTAAATATCTATTGAATTTGTTTTTATAAGAATATAATTATTCAAAAGATAAGAGATAGCTTCTGCAAAAATTTCAACCACAGTTGTTGTACCTTTGGTGGGTAGTGCTTCTTCTTTTGGTGGAAGAATGACTTGTATTTGTTCTTCTAGGGTAATTTTCTTTGGCATCTCAGGCACTTTAAAGATATTAGTTTCTTTTAGGAATTTCAATACAAAATACAGCAATCAAAATTTACAATAGATATTACTTGTTTAAAAAATACTGTATATATTTGAATGCTGCTATTATTTAGTTGGTTAGTTAATTCAAATATTCCCTTCAGTGGTACAACAGCACAGTGCAACAGAAAAACAAATATCACACTCACATAACATAACAAAGTGCACAGAAACACAAATATCACATATTCACATAATACATTTATAAAGCATACATTTACATATAATGAAAATCAGCAGTATAGAAGAGGATGGGTTATTCCATAGTTCTCCAGCAAGGAAAGAAGAAGACTGCTTAATGTAGGGATTGGCCAAGTTTTAGAATTATTATATGTAACCAAGGCAGTTTTTGAGGATTAGGAGTTTTCAGAGCTCAAAGAGTTTTCATATATGGGAAGGCAAATTTCAAAGCCATTTATGAGGGTCACTAGCAATTTTTGCACGTAAATTGGCACCCACATAAAAAGAGGTGCAACTATCCTTGGGTACTTTGTATCTGTGGCAAATTTCAAAGTGCATGTAAGCATGTACTTTTGCTTCAAAAACTGGTGCAAAGTCCATAGATAAAAAGTGTACCCACGAACCTTCTCCCAGTTTGAACATTGAAAGTTGCCCCCTTAATGAATCGAGCTTTTAATTGGAGCTATCATTCTTCTGAGACAGTTCTCATACACATTTCAGGTAAAAAATATGGGTAGATTTTCAAAGATTTACGCGTGTGACCGGCCTTACGTGTGCTGGGCCAATTTTCAAAGGCCCGGTCATGCGCATAAATCCCCGGGATGCATGTAACTCCCAGGGCTTCAGGAAAGGGGCGGGGCAGGGATGCGGGTGGTCCGGGGGTGGGGTGGGGCGGGGCTAGAGGCTCCTGGCACAGTGGCCATTTGCCGCTCTGCCGGCATGCGCAAAAGGTAAAATAATGATTTGGAGGGAGGCTAGGTTAGGGCTAGGGGGCGGGTAGGTTAGGGGAAGGGGAAGGGAGGTTAGTGTAGGGGGTTGGGAAGTCCCTCCCAGTCTGCTCCGAAATTTGAGCGGACTGGGAGGGAACTGAGGAAGGCCATGGGCATCGGCGCACGCATGTTGTAAAATCGGGCATCCGTGTGCACGCATCAGGTAGCACGCGCACATGGACGCGCAAGCTCATTCTTTTAAAATCTACCCCTATATGTATTAAATATATATTAATTTCATTTTAGACACCTCCAAATTACTGACAAAATATTACGAACTAACAGCTGACATGAATTACAAAGACACACAGTTATAAAATAACAAGAGTGCCCCTGGCACAAATACATGGAGCCTCCTCCTTTTTTAGGAGCCATCACTGATAGTTTTTCTTCTTGGACAGTTCTCTTACATAGTTTGGGTAAAAGACATGTTCATTGTGTCTCTGAGATCTAAACTATAATGATGTCCTGCTAGACATCTTTCTAATATTAATCAATGGAACAGTAACAAATATGTTTAAATAGATGCATCAGCAAAACAAAAAAAATGATAAAATGGTATTAATTAAACCAAAAAATATTAAAACTCCTTTCATTCTAATTATTACTTTATTCTGGAGGAGAAATTAGTGATAAAAGTTTATGATAGCACCTCATATCTTGTCACTTACTCAATTAAGAATATAAGTAAATTAAGGTGCTGCTGACCCTTATCAAACCTCCTTACAAGAATTACATTGATCAAAATAAGAGCCCATCAGAAATAGCTGAACAGTGGCTACAGGAAAGGAAATATTTAAGAACAGGGGTGTAGCCACAGGTGGGTTTTGGGGGCCTGTGCCCCCCTCACTTCTGGTTCTAGCTCACAAAAGGTGCAGCAGTTAGAACAGGGCTTCCCAAACTTTTAGCCGATGTGACCCCATTTTAGCACTTGAAAATTCACATGACCCTAGAGGATCACACCACTCTCACCTTCCCCAGACTCCAGCTGTTTCTGTCTCTCAACATCTGCCCTCTGCAGTTGATCCTTTCTCTCAGTCTCCACCACTTCCAGAGATCCTCAGCTCTTAACCTCCTCCCTTCCAGTGGACTCACTCTCTCAACCTCTACCCCTCCAGTTAACCCCCTTTTACATTCCACAACTCCTCTTACCTCCTCAGCCCCCCTCTCCCCCCCCTCCAGCCCTTTTTGCATCCTGCCAGCTGATCCTCTCTCTCAGCCTCAAAGCTGTCTTGATTTTTTTGTCAGTTCCTCCCTCTCACTCTATTCCATCCTCACTCTCATTCCAATCCCACCTCTCACCTGTCCCTTCCAACACCCCCAGTGATACCCTCTTCACCCTCAGTTCTTCTCTTATATCCCTCAGTCAACCTGTCATTTTCCCTCTCTCATCCTCCAGTCAATCCCTGTCCATTGGAGCCAACCCTCAAACCCCTCCTGCATCTGATCCCTCCTTTCAAAGAGTCCGTCTTCCAAACATTTCCCTGCCCAGGGAAAGTAGCAACATTTTCCTCTGTGCCTTGGGCCAAAGATGAGAATGACAACTGGTGGGAAGAAAGGACAGACTGATGACAGGGGTAACATTATTCTGTTGGGTAGTTCAGATTCAGTAGTAGGTGAGAAGAGAAGAAGCAGTAACAATCTCCACCAGTTCATGTACACTTAAGCCCTCCACGCTGCTCTGGCTGATCCCAAGTCTGATGATGAACTGCAAGTGGCAAAGGCATTTATAATGAAAGTCAGCACAGGGCCTGGCCTGTGAGCTAGTGCAAGCTCACAGGCCCTGCACTGGTCCCCGATCCCTCCTCGCACGAGTCTCTCTGTTACCACAATATTTCATGCAAAGGCAGTGCCACTGAAGGGCTTGTGAGCATGTGCTGGCTCACAGGCCCTCTGCTGACTTTCACTACTAATGCTACCGCTGCTGGCCACCTGAAGGGCATAGTCACTTGAGGCATTTGTGACCCTAGCTAAAGGTTTTGTGATCTCATTTGGGGGTCTCAACTCAGAGTTTGGGAAGCTCTGCCAGTCTATGATCCTCTGCTCCTTTAAAAGGGATAACTTGAATTGGGAAACAGCACTGCCCTTCAACTAGACATGTAAAAGTCTGAGATCAAAGACTTTCTGTTTATTTTTCACAGGTAATTATGTTCCATCTTTTCAGTCCCTTGAAAGTTCAGGAATGCCTGGGATGGGTACAAGGCTGGAAACCTATTTACATAATTGCTTTTTAGCATACTGAGAAATTTACCATTGTACAAATTAGTTGCCTTAACCAGAGAGAGAAACAGCAGAGACAGGGCAGGAAGACTGAAGAGACAGGAGATAGAGTGTTGCCAGAAATTAAAAGAAGTTTCTATCCATTGCCTTTCTATCCACCTATGTTAACCTTGGACCTCCCCAAAAAACATTCAGTTCTGGCCAAGGCCCTGTATAAAAAGAAATGGCATGACTATAATAAAAGATGCATATGTTTTCTTCCAAAACTGCAAACTATAGTGCATAAATAATATTTGAGCAAACAGTAAAACCAAAAGTAGAAGAAATCTGCCAAGAAACAGGCAACTTGCTATTTAAGCAAGCAAGGTGGTACACTACTTTAAGAAAGATTTGATTTAAAAGTTTACTGCAGCGTTGCTGTAACCTTTGCTGGAAAAGATTCAACTTTCCTGTGGGTAGCAGGGCTTTTTTTTTTTTTTTTTGCCAGGGACAAAGCTTTTATGCAGTTCACACACTTTAAAGATGAATTTTTTTTAAGGATTTGTCAACAATTTACAGACATAAAAGGACATGAAACATTCCATTTGTAGGTTAAGAACAAATACCGCAAACAAAAAGAAACACATACACAGAACTTTGTGAAGATGTGAAGAGTTCCTAAGGTTAGAAATCATCCCTCGTCGAGGACAAACTTTAGTAAACTGGTGTAAGATATTGTGCACAGCATGTAGATAAAATGAAATTGAAGGGCCCTGGTTTACAGGATTGATGAAGAATCGATGTACCTTTACGAGGTGCAGGCTCTTCTGGTGTGGGAACAGCAGCTGGTACTTTTTCCTCAGGGACAGTCTTCTTGCGCAGTTCAGGCACTTTAAAGATATTTGGGGTTTTTTTTATTTTAGGCATTTTGCAATTCGTTCCAAAATATTAAGAGCAAATGAAACACCTCCCCCCCACACACACACATGTGAATGAAATGTAAAGTATAATTATCTTGTTATCACAATATATTTTATAAATATTGTGAATAAATATCCTAACATCAAATACTGAAAGAAAGTCATATGTGATAAAGAGGTGAAGTGAATATAACATTGGCTGGTGTCTTTCCCGAGGAATAAGAGTAGGAAGAAGGCTTTCTAAAAAAAAAAAACAGTTTGGGAGAAAAACAAGTGTACCTTTCACTGGTGCAGCTTCTTCTTTCTTTGGAAGAGCAGGAGGCACTTTCTCTTCTGGAACAACTTCCTTAGGCACCTCAGGCACTTTAAAGATATTATTGCCATTTTAAGAATTTCACATTCATTTCAAAAAGACCAAAAAAGACAGACACCACAGAACACTGATATACAGACATACAAAATGATGTTCAATTAGTAAAATGGGAGTTTACCAACCACAAAATTTACATTAAGACTGACAGACAACACCAATGATATTAGATATTGGCTTTAAAATTATGATGGTGACAGGCTGTACATTTAACTGGTGGAATTATGTTTTCCTTAGGCACAGCTACAGGCACTTTTTCTTCAGGGACTGGCACTTCAGGCACTTTAAAGATAATATTTTTTTCTTTCACAGAATGTTCAACCTTGCTTTCAAAAAACAAATAGAAGATATCTCAGCCAAAATATAATGTACCTTTGGCTGGAGGGACTTCTTTTTTAAGAACAGGAACTGGTACTTGTTCATCTGCGACTGGTTTATTTGGTACTTTAAATATATTATTGTTTGTGTTAGGAGTATTGAAATAATTTACAAACATAATGAACGCAGAAAAAAAAAACATGAAACACAAACGTACAGAAAGGCTAAAAGTAACCATGGTGGAATACATGGCAAAGAGACCTGAGAATGCAGCCCTGCAACTCTCTAAGATGGCAGTGAATTAGAAGATAAAGAGAGCTTCAGATAATCTCCTTCAGAGAGTGATGTACCTTTGGCTGCTGGCACTTCTTTCTTGGGAACTGCAACAGGCACTTTTTCTTCAGGGACAGGTTTCTTTGGTACCTCAGGCACTTTAAAAATATTATTGTTTGCTTTAAGAGTGTTGAAATAAACATTGTACACACAGAAGAAACAAACATGAAATACAAAAGTACAGACGGGCTAAAAGTAGCCAAAGTAGAATACATGGCAAAGAGACCTGAGAATGCAGCCCTGCAACTCTCTAAAAAGGCAGTGAATTAGAAGACAAAGAGAGGGGATAATCTCCTTCAGAGAGTGATGTACCTTTGGCTGCTGGAACTTCTTTCTTGGGAACTGCAACAGGCACTTTTTCTTCAGGGACAGGTTTCTTGGGTACCTCAGGCACTTTAAAAATATTATTGTTTGCTTTAAGAGTGTTGAAATAAACATTGTACACACAGAAGAAACGAACATGAAATACAAAAGTACAGACGGGCTAAAAGTAAACATGGTAGAATACATGGCAAAGAGAACTGAGAATGCAGCACTGCAACTCTCTAAAAAGGAAGTGAATTAAAAGATAAAGAGAGCAGATAATCTTCAGAGAGTGATGTACCTTTGGCTGGTGGAACCTCTTTCTTGGGAACTGCAACAGGCACTTTTTCTTCAGGGACAGGTTTCTTTGGTACCTCAGGCACTTTAAAAATATTATTGTTTGCTTTAGGAGTGTTGAAATAAACATTGTACAAACAGAAAAAACGAACTAGAAACACAAATGTACAGATGGACTAAAAGTAACCATGGTAAAATCCATGGCAAAGAGAACTGAGAATGAGGCACTGCAACTCTCTAAGATGGCAGTAATTAGAAGATAAAGAGAGCTTCAGATAATCTCCTTCAGAGAGTGATGTACCTTTGGCTGCTGGAACTTCTTTCTTGGGAACTGCAACAGGCACTTTTTCTTCAGGGACAGGTTTCTTTGGTACCTCAGGCACTTTAAAAATATTATTGTTTGCTTTAGGAGTGTTGAAATAAACATTGTACACACAGAAAAAACGAACAAGAAACACAAATGTACAGACGGGCTAAAAGTAATCATGGTAGAATACATGACAAAGAGACCTGAGCTGTCTAAAAAGCAGTGAATTAGAAGACAATCAGGTGAATTTTCAAAGGTGTTATGCACGCAAATGTAACATACTATTGAAGGAATTTTCAAAAGCCATTTACGTGCGTGTGATGGGGCTATGTTTTTCTAGCTAGGGATAGTACAAGGGGTTTTGTATTTTAGAATTCCTCCCATTGCTGTAACCCCACCTTTTCAGGGGTAGGGTATCTAGGGAATATAATCCCCTGGAGCATGCTCTGTGCTTTGGTGGGAAGGAGAAGCTGAAGAGTTGGTGAGGAGAGTAGCTGGAGATTCCCAAGGATCTCAAGAAGCTATTAGAGGAGTAGGAGATCCCCCTAGAGTTACAGTTTGAGTGAAAGAAATCCCTACAGGATTTCAGTCACTATTGAGTAGTTTGGATCTCCCCAGGACTTTGAGGGAAGAATAGTGGAGTCTGAGATTCTTCATAGGAACTCAAGAGAAGGTTAACTAATCCTTTTTGGGTGGGCCTCAGCTCATCACTTTTCATATTTAGATGTCAATAGACTTCTGAATAGGATTTTTGGATTTTGAACTTGACTAGTCCGAAGGGAAGGGCATACCTCCGGTATCCCAAAGAAATGGGGCAAGGATCTTTTTCCTGAGTGACCTGAAGAAGCAAGGGTAAAAAGAAATTGCTATCTATTGAGAATTTTCCCAGTTGAGAAAAAAGTTGAAGAATTTGGCCAAAGTAAAGTTTTGGGGACTGGTACCCTGCAGATTTTATGCCCGGGTATATTCTTCTACCTTGTTATTGACATTATGCTGGAACCCCTTTCCGGTTAGCCAACATTATCAGGTGAGAACTTTTTTCTCCATAGATAATGGTGAAAGGGAACTCACTAAGATGGACAAATTGACAATAATAGTCATTGCCATCATATTTCTGTTTTTGTTTTTAGATATTGTGGCCTGGATCATCCTTTTTAAGTTACTGTAAAGACTATTTCAATCGAACACAAAAGTGCTTTTTTTCTACTAGCTTACCCCCCTTTTGCCTTACTAGGGGATGGAGGACCCCTCTGCTCCTCCTGGTTCCTCCTGGTTCCTTCTGATTTTTCTGATTTTTGCTTCCCTGCTATTGTTCCTTACTATTTTGCACCTCCTGGAGAATTTTGAATTTAATTGTAAAGTCGACACAGAGATGGTGATAGACAATGCTAGAGGCCCTAGAAGAGAAATCTTCCTCCCCTTCCGGACCTTATCCCGGACCCGTAGCACCGCTAGTCTAGGATAAAGCATGGAAATGAGGAAACCACTGCATATGGGTAAATCCTATGAACAATTCAATGGCATATATTGTAGCAATTTTCAAAAGCCCATTCACTCGAGTAAAGTGCATTTACACGTGTAAAATCAAGTTTTACGTGTGTAAATGCTTTTTAAAATGAGGCCTAAATCTCCTTCAGATATTGATATACCTTTGGCTGGTGGAACCTCTTTCTTAGGCACTGCAACAGGCACTTTTTCTTCAGGGACAGGTTTCTTGGGTACCTCGGGCACTTTAAAAATATTATTGTTTGCTTTAGGAGTGTAGGAATCATTAACAAATATTGTACTCAAAGAAAAAACAAACAAGAAACATAAATGTACAAATGTGCTAACAGGACCCATGTCAGAATACATGACAAAAAGAGCTGACAATCCAGTCCTGGAACTCTCTAAAAAAGGCAGTGAATTAGAAGACAAAGAGAGGGGATAATCTCCTTCAGAGAGTGATGTACCTTTGGCTGGTGGAACTTCTTTCTTGGGAACTGCAACAGGCACTTTTTCTTCAGGGACAGGTTTCTTTGGTACTTCAGGCACTTAAAAATATTATTGTTTGCTTTAAGAGTGTTGAAATAATTAGCAAACGTAAACACAGAAGAAAAGTTCAAGAAATACAATTGTACTTCTTGGCTAAAAAATAACTATGACAGACAAAATAGCCATGGGACTTTCTAAAAGTCAAGAAATTAGAAGAAAATGAGAGCTTCAGATAATCTCCTTCAGAGAGTGATGTACCTTTGGCTGCTGGAACCTCTTTCTTGGGAACTGCAACAGGCACTTTTTCTTCAAGGACAGGTTTTTTTGGTACCTCAGGCACTTTAAAAATATTATTGGTTGTTTTAGGAGTGTTGAAATTATTTACATACACAAAGAAAAAATGAACAAGAAACACAAATGTATTGTTGGACTGAAAGTAACCATGGTAGAATACATGGCAAAGAGACCTGAGAAAGCAACCCTGGAACTCTCTAAGATGGCAGTGAATTAGAAGGCAAAGAGAGAGGATAGCTTTAAAATGAGTATGTGGGCACCCATATCTGCACATATTTGGGCACGGGCACACATGCGCTAGCATTTTGTATTGTCCGCGCAAGTGTACGCACATTACACAAAATATACCTCTTTTTCCATATGTATGCTCCTAATTTTAAGAACTTGCACGAGCATCTGCTAGTCGTGCATTTTCCATATGAAATGTCAGCTTGTGCACATGCAAGAGAAGTAATTTTCTAACATGTACCCGTGCAATAAATGAACAATTTAACCAGTTCACCAGTTTGTCCTGTTTATCTCTAGGTCATCTAGACCCCCCCCCCCCCCCCTGGTTATTCAACCTTCACTCTCCTCAGATTTTCCACACCCTTTACCCAGTAAGTAATTGGCTACAAAGACTGTTATTTCGATTTACGCCTGATGTAAAGCAGAAGTAAATGGTCGCAGGTAACAGCTGTATACGCGCTGCTTGCTCTGGTTATAAAATAGCAAGTTGTGTGCATAACTGTTTGCCTCGTCCTGTAACAGCCCTGCTCCACCCCTTTCCTGCCTCTTTTTTAAGTGCGCCAATGTATTCACGCTCCAGGACTTGAGCATGTATGTGCGAGGTTTATAAATTAGGACAGACATGCGTATGAGCTTTATAATCATGTGCATCTGCAATTTTTGCACGTGCATCTCTTTTAAAATGTACCTTAAAGCAAGCAGATAATCTTCTTCAGAGACTAAATGTACCTTTGGCTGATGAAATCTCTTTCTTGGGAATTTCAGCACTCCCTCTCTACCTCTGGGTAAGGGAACCTATATCTTGTCTATTTTCGTTAATCTTTTCCTGCAGCCATAAGTCAGGAAATATCTGTTTTGTTTTTATTTTGGTTTCCTGCCTTAGGGGTAGATTTTCAAAGGGATTTACTCGCGTGATCAGCCTTACACGTGCCGGGCCAATTTTCAAAGGCCTGGTTACGCGCGTATATCCCCCGGGATGCGCGTAAGTCCCGGGGCCTCTGGAAAGGGGTGGGACGGGGCGGTCTGGGGCAGGGCCAGACGGGGCTAGAGGCCCCCGACACAGTGGCCATTTGCCACTGTGCCGGGGGATTGTATGCTGGCGTGCACAACCTATGCCTGCCCCAAGCAGGCATAAAAGGTAAAATAAAGATTTGGGGGGGGGGGGGTGCGCTAGGTTAGGGTTGGGGGGCGGGAAGGGGAAGGGAGGTTAGTGTAGGGGGTTGGGAACTTCCCTTCCAGTCCACTCCGAAATTGGAGTAGACTGGGAGGGAACTGAGGAAGGCTGCGGGTGTCAGCACACGCAGGATGCACAAGTGTGCGTCCCCTTGCGCGCGCTGACCCTCAATTTTATAACATAATCGGGCGTCCATGTGTGTGCGCCGGGTAGCGTGAGCATCTTTGAAAATCTAACCCTTAAGAATCTGCAAAGCGTCGCAGATGCACATGCAAATAGTGCTCACATGCATTAGGGCTATTTTATAAACTTACACATACACGCGCAAGGACCAATGCGAGAATATCTTTGATTGCGTAAAACAGGGACATTATGGGGTGGGTCGGGGAGTTCTGGGGTAGGGCCAGTATTTATGTTCATAAATCCCAATGTTACAACCTGCGAATTCAGCACGCGTAGAGCTGTTACCTGCGCATATTTACTTCTGCTTTTTATCAGGTGTAACTCAGAATAAAACTCTTTATAGTAAAAAACTGACTGGTTAAGGGGTCTGGGTAAACTGGGGGGGGGCGGGGGGGAGAGTGCAGGTTGAAGAACTAGAGGGGTCTGGATGACCTAGAGATAGACTGGGAAAACTGGTGGACTAATTGGTAAAACTGGGAATTTCCCTCATGTGTGCATGTTATAAAATGTTCTCACTTAGCGCGTGTAAAAGCCGACAAGTCCTTAAGGAAAATATGTGAATAACAATTCCTCATGCGACTGCTTAAAATTAGGAGCACACATAAATGCGCTAGACATATTTTATGTAATGGGTGCGCACTTAATGGATGACATAAAATTCTAGTGCATGTGTGCTCGTGACGACATAAGCGCATATTTGGGCGCGTGAGAGCTTATTTTAAAGCTACCATCTAAGTCCGAGTGCAGCTACTGTGTGTCCTTTTTTCCCTGAGCAGAACATACATTGTACACACAGGAAAAAAGAACAAGAAACACAATTGCCCTGCTGGCCTTAAAGTAACTATGACAGACAAAGAGTCCTGGGACTTTCTAAAAGGGAATTAGAACACAAAGAGAGCTTCAGATAATCTCCTTCAGAGAGTGCTGTACCTTTGGCTGCTGGAACTTCTTTCTTGGGGACTGCAACAGGCACTTTTTCTTCAGGGACAGGTTTCTTGGGTACCTCAGGCACTTTAAAAATATTATTGTTTGCTTTAGGAGTGTTGGAATCATTAACAAACATTGTACACAAAGAAAAAACAAACAAGAAACACAAATGTACAAATGTGCTAACAGTAACCATGTCAGAATACATGACAAAAAGACCTGACAAACCAGTCCTGGAACTCACTAAAAAAGGCAGTGAATTAGAAAACAAAGAGAGAGGATAATCTCCTTCAGAGAGTGATGTACCTTTGGCTGCTGGAATCTCTTTCTTGGGAACTGCAACAGGCACTTTTTCTTCAGGGGCAGGTTTCTTTGGTACCTCGAAATATTATCATTTACTTTAAGAATGTGTCAAAAACTGCAGGGTTTTGAACCGCTGGCTTTGTGTGATACAGATCTAGTGCCTGCTAGAAATGCTAGGTTGGTTTATGAGGAATGTGAGGGTTTAGTAGCATTCCAGGTACTATAGGCAGGGCTAGGCCTAGCCAGATTTCCATTGGCAGTGAGTAAACCCCCCAGTGTCACACAGCTGTGCTTAAATAGTAACCTGCAAAGAAGTGCTGTTGTTGGCACAGTGTCTCATGAGGATTTGTAGTGGGCTTTGAATTATTGTAGCAGCAGAAGGACTACTAGCTGTTTCGGGTCTCTTCCTCCCTATCTCTAGGTAAGGGACTTTATACCTTGTCTATTCTGGTTATTCCCTACTCCTGCAGCCATAAATCAGGAAATATCTGTTTTATTTTTGTTTTGGTTTCCTGCCTTAAAGAATAAGTGTGAGTACAGCTACTGTGTGACCCTTTTTTTCCCCTGAGAGAGTGTTGAAAGAACATACATTGTACACACAGAAGAAAAGAACAAGAAGCACAATTGTACTGCTTGGTTATAAATAACTGTGACAGACAAAGCAGCCCTGGGGCTTTCTAAGAGGGAATTAGAAGATAAAGAGAGCTTCAGATAAACTCATTAAGAGAGTGATGTACCTTTGGCTGGTGGAACCTCTTTCTTAGGCACTGCAACAGGCACTTTTTCTTCAGGGACAGGTTTCTTGGGTACCTCGGGCACTTTAAAAACATTATCGTTTGCTTTAGGACTGTTAAAATGATTTACAAACAATATACACAAAGATAAAATACGAACAAGAAATACAAATGTTTTGTTGGACGGAAAGTAACCATGGTAGAATACATGGCAAAGAGACCTGAGAAAGGAACCCTGGAACTCTCTAAGACGGCAGTGAGTTAGAAAACTAAAAGAGAGCAGATAATCTCCTTCAGAGAGTGATGTACCTTTGGCTGCTGGAACTTCTTTCTTGGGGACTGCAACAGGCACTTTTTCTTCAGGGACAGGTTTCTTTGGTACCTCAGGCACTTTAAAAATATTATTGTTTGCTTTAGGAGTGTTGAAATAACAAACACACAGAAGAAAAGAACAAGGAACACAATTGTACTGCTTGGCTAAAAATAACTATGAAGCCCTGGGACTTTCTAAAAGGGAATTAGAAAATAAAGAGAGCTTCAGATAAACTTATTAAGAGAGTGATGTACCTTTGGCAGGTGGAACCTCCTTCTTAGGCACTGCAACAGGCACTTTTTCTTCAGGGACAGGTTTCTTGGGTACCTTAGGCACTTTAAAAATATTATTGTTTGCTTTAGGAGTGTTGACATGATTTACAAACATATACAAAGAAAAAACGAACAAGAAACATAAATGTAGTGTTGGACTGAAAGTAACCATGGTAGAATACATGGCAAAGAGACCTGAGAAAGCAACTCTGGAACTCTCTAAATTGGCAGTGAGTTAGAAGATAAAGAGAGCTTCCGAAAATTATGTACCTTTAGCTGGTGGAACCTCTTTCTTGGGAACTGCAACAGGCACTTTTTCTTCAGGGACAGGTTTCTTTGGCACTTCAGGCACTTTAAAGATATTATTTTCTATTAGGAATGTTGAAGTTACTTGAAGATACCAAGAAGAACAATTTAGAATTTGAACAGAATATTCCCCAAAAGGGTTACACTTTGAAGTGTATAAATTTCAGTGCTGAAGATGTGAGAGAAAAACAGTACAAACAGTATTTCTCTAGCATTTCAATCAAGGTGTGCTATACCTTTAGCGGGTGGTGCTTCCTCTATTTTAGGCTCTATGACGGGTGGTTTTTCCTCTGGAACAGCTCTCTTGCGCACTTCAGGCACTTAAAAAATATATCATTTTGATTTTAGGAATTTAGAAAATGACATAAAGCTTGAGGAAGTAAAACTGCAAGCAACATAAAACATAATACAAACTTGGCATACAATAAGATAATTAAATAAACTATTACTGGTTATAAGTATTAGAATGATTGTGAAAGAAACCAAACAGAATAAGAAGTTTTTGCTTAAAGCTGGAAGTAAATGTTCATATACCTTTGGCTGGTGGCACTTCCTCTTTTTTAGGAACTGTGACAGGTACTTTTTCTTCTGGGACAGCTTTTTTCAGCACCTCGGGCACTTAAAAAAGATATTATTTGTGTTTTAAGAACTGCTAAATTATTTGCAAAACAGTAAAAGATTTTTTTTTTTTTTTTTTTTTACAAAAGATCCCTAAAAGCACATATACAGCATAAAATAACAAAAAACCTAAATATTTGTAGATCAAAAGACTTTTTTTACTAATACGTTTTGGTCCAACTGATTTATTCCAGAAGCAATGAATGTTTTCACTTTTTTCAGAGCTAGCTGTAAATTTGGAGTTTGAAATAGGCTAGGCAGAGGCTTTTTTATTTTCCAAATTGCATGGAAAAATCTGCACCCACCCTCTCGCAGTTCATTATCATATAATTTCCATATGGTGCATAGAATTCAGGCAGTAAAGCTATCAACCCTTACTTCAAAATACAACGCTGTTTTCAGTACTACAAGCTAGTGAACTGCTTTGTAAATATGATTTTAGTTTGAATGCTGTACAAAAGCCTTAACACTGCTGTTAGCATACTGTCAAAAAGTCAAAAGGTAGATTGAGCTAACTGTTGTATGTGCAAGAACAAAATAATTTTGAACACAGTTTGGCCACATCATGGGATTTTCTGTCTAAAATGAGATGGATTTTTTGACTATTAAATTTATCTTTTGATATAAGCTACCTTACATTCCAAAAAATTGTCATTGTCAAAAAAATTATTTTACTACTCAAGCCAGAAAGGAATAAAGAAGGGCTACCATGAGGGAAGTTACCACTCGTATGGTCATCTGCGAGGACAAATGCTTTGATAGCCCAAATGGGACAGACGCCTAGTGAGATATACCTGGTCAAAATCACAGTCAAGTCCCACAGCTAAGTGGCTATCAGCTTGAATGAATGCAGTGGACTACAGTGGTTTGTGCATGCCTGGATGACATCTCCCATGGGGAAAGATAAATAGGAATAGGTAACCCCCATATTAGATTCTGTTGTCAAATTTATCTAATATAGCTGTGGCCATATTATCCAACATATGATGTGACACGTGCCTTGATGTGTGTAAGTTCTTGTGGGAGAAGCAGCTCCCATCTCTCATGAATCACGGCTACCTCTGTTAATAGGTGGTAAAACAGGAATTAGCGGGCTAATTTTCAAAAATTTACGCAATTAAAAATTAGCCTATACACACATAAGTAGCCTCTATGCACGTATTCCATAATTTATAAAAATAGAAAATGCACATGTATATTCACTTTCGCATGAACATATATGCATATAAAAAGGGGGTGTGTGCTGGGGAGGGGGCCAACATTTACGTGCTTAGACAGTAACTTTCATTGTCCTGTGCCTAGGGAATTGGCCAATTTGGAACCTACGCACGTATATGTGCGCAAGTTATAAAACAGTCTGACCGTGCACCCATGTGAGTGCAGTTTTAAATGGGCAAATGCTGCTTCTACCTCATAAGTGGGGGGATTTTAAAAGACACGCACCATCGCCATTGCCAGTTTTCCCAGTTCGTTCCCAGTTCGCTCAGTTAAGGGATGGGACTTCCAACCCCCCCTCCCCTAGTTTAATAGCCTCCCTTCCCCCCGTTAGGCCCAACCTTTAAAACCCTGCTGATCTGTTTAGATTTTCTTGTTTTACTACTTACACATCATCCATAGCAGGAGTAAAGTTACACGGCGGGGGGGGATCCTGGCGCGTGCCAGTGCGCGTATTTACATGCTAATTTCAAGTTACAATTCAGGAATGCCCATTCCCTGCCCCGCCCCTTTTTTAAACTTTTAATTTGTGCATGCAGCGGCAAATATGTGCATATCTGGGTGGCTTTTAAAATTCACTTGGTGCGCTGGCCTGACATATTCACACCTTTAAAATTCACCTTTTAAGTTGCTATTTTAAAAGACACACATGAACATTTTCCAACTTACTTTTGTTATTTTACATCTGCTAATTATCTGGTGTAAGTGATATTAAACATGTTTATTGTGTACTACTGACTGGATGGGAGGCCTGGGTAAACTAGGAGGAATTCAGGCTAAAGAACCAGGAGGGTCTTGATGACCTGGAGAAAGACTAGGCAAACTGATGGACTAATTTGGTAACACTCATAATTTCCTTGACATGTGCATGTTTTAAAATTGGCCGATTTATGGTCTACCTGGATAACAGAATATATTTCAGCACTGCTACGCTTTAGCAAGATTGCAGATCACAGACTCCACTGAAGCTCATCAAGCAGAGCTATGGCTTCTACTGTTGCTCATCTTAGAGAGCTACACCTCAAGACATTTGCAAGGCTGCAATTTGGTCATCAGTTCATGCCTTTATATTCCATTACTCTTTGGACACTCTCTCAAGGACTGACAGTAAATTCGGGCAAGCAGTTTTGTATACTCTGTTCTCGCAGTGGTCAACTCTCCACAGTGGAGTCTGGGTTGCTTGTTCAGTAATTGCTCTACTGCAGTCCTCAGTTTGGGACTCCCCATATGTAATGGCTAATTCAGCCTGCTTATCAACAGAAAAAGCTAATTTTCTCACCATTAACTGTGTTTTCCATTGATAGGAGGATGAATTAGTCATGGAATACCCTCCCACCTCTCTGAAAAGTTGACTACCTAGCTAGATTTAGATATGATATAGACTGAGGAGACTCAAGAGGAAGCACCCAAGTAGGAACTATCACACATGCTCAGTAGAATTCAAAGCTCTATGAGCTAGGAGAGATGAGTCCATTTGGTGCTGCCAGATGACATTTCATACATGTAATGGCTAATTCATCCTGCTATCTATATAAAACACTGTTTATGGTGAGAAAACTTGCTTTACTGCTACCATACACATTCAATTATTAGTTCATTTTAAAATTCTACAAGAAATATAATCGATTTACATTTGGACTTCCTTTTCTTTGGAGGCTAAAACTAGTACATTAAGAAATTGCAAGAAACAGAATTTAAAAGCAAAATTAGGATAAAAGCACATTCTTCAAGAAAAACAAAGTCAAGAAGTATTGTTCGGAAATAATACAATAAAAATGTATTTTGAACAGTTTCAAGAGCTATTCTACCTTTAACTAGTGGAGCCTCTTCTTTCTTAGGAACTGCAGCTGGTATTTTTTCTTCAGGTACAGGTTTCTTAACCACCTTCGGAACTTTAAAGATATCACCTTTTTTTAGCGATTTAAAAGAACTTATAGACATACATACATTAACATTGCAAACTGTCCACACACAGCATTCAATCCCCACACATATCTGAAAAAAACATAATCAGACACTAGAAGTATGACATCACAGAGGGATTAAAGATGTTATGTTCAAAATAACAAAGAAGAAATCAAAGAATTGAAGAAATCAAATGAAGAAGCCAAAATAAGACACAAAGACAAAACATGTAAAACAACAAATATATATATAGGAACTCAGTTCAATATAACATTTCTTCTAATGTTGAAGATTTGAAAGAAGAGTTTTTTCTCAAGTTTTAATGAAGATTTGGTATACCTTTGACCACAGGAACTTCTTCTTTTTTAGGAATTACAACCGGTACTTTTTCTTCTGGGACAGGTTTCTTAGGTGCTGCTGGCACTTTAAAGATATTGTTATTTGTCAGACTTTACAAAAACTATTTACAAAACATTAAGAACAGAAAAACAACATAAAACGCTTGCACAGTGGTGGCCAATTCTAGTCCGTAAGAGCCACAAACAAGCCAGGTTTTCAGGATAACCACAATAATTATGCATGAGATAGATTTGTATGCACTGCCTCTGGTGTAGCAAATCTATCTCATACATGGTTATTGTGGATATCCTGAAAACCTGGCCTGTTTGTGCCTCTTGACGACAGGCCTTCCCTGTGCTAGAGAATACAACATTTTAGTAAGACAATCTTGTAGTAAGAAGAATGCCTAGGAAGGAAATTATGGTTAGAGACATTTAGGATACAATTAACACAGGCACATATCTTGGACAAGGGAGGTAATTTAAATTGCAAAGCATGGTTTGGGGAATGTTAGATTTTGGCACTCTAGGATAAGTTATTTAGACCATTTAGAGTGGTTTTTCTTCTAACTTTAAATGGAATCATGGTTTCTGTTCACTTTGCATGTGAAGACAACTCTGGTCAGCTTCTCCTTTTATAATATGCTTCAATTTATCAAAGGAGAAGCTGACCAGAATTGTCTTCACATGCAAAGTGGACACTTCTGTAATATATACTTTTATAATAAATATTAAGATAAGTACATCTGCTACATAATTGAAGTTACCACAATTTTGAGGTTACTTGGCTGCTAGGAATTGGGGAGGTTTAGAGTCTAGCTAGAAACTAATCAGAAAGAGTTAACAGTTTCCTGATGCTTTTAAATGATCCGAAAACAAGGATCTACATTTGAAGAAACCATTGTTTTCTCAGGTGAAAAATGAGCAAGGTTCAATCCTGCCAAGGAAGGTTTATTCATTCCATTGATATTCTACTCCATAGCATCAATTCCTAGTTTCAGACAAAAGCAGATACTTCTCACATGGACTTTTGACAAAGCTGTAGTATGCATGGGGGACCGAATTAAGCAAAGGGCCATTGAGAACATTATAAAAGACAAAGAGTCAGCTCCTTGTATGCCGTAAGCAAACATTCACTGCTATTAAAATAGGCAGATGGGGCATCCCTGGTCCTGCCACTATTCACTCCTACCTTCCTACTAGACCTGAGATGGCAAGCACACAAAACTACTCTATGGAAACACAGAGCTGCAGTTTTAGTAACACTGATTTTTCAAACAAAGCATAGTTGCAGCTGAAAAAAAAACCAATATCCCTGTGAGCCAGGCATTTTATGCCTCAATGTTGATACTTGAGTGGTGGTGCTGACAGTGCACCTCCCATGTCTGCCTGCTAGTTCCTTTCACTCATACAGCCTGGGGATACTAAACAAATAAAGTCATATTAACCCACCAGCATCCATAGCCTATGAACTCTTGCCTTCACAACCAAGGTGGCCATATAGCAATAGATAACAGATAAAGCAGTGTTACCTAATCAGTGTACCATGGCGCACTAGTGTGCCTTCAGAGCTGTTCAGATGTGCTGCTGAAAAGTCATCATTGCCTGATGCTCAGGTCCAGACCAGCACCTGGGCTCTGCTCTTAGCAACTCATTGCGACAAGAGTCAGCAGCGGTGGTTCTTAAACATGTAACAGCATGCATGATCATTGCATGCTCTTTCTTCCCTGCTACAGCATGAAACCTGGAGTGTGATAATTAAGGGGCAGCATAGAAAGCTAGGCCCCACTTTGTGCGGCACACATAATGCACACAGCACTTCCTCATCTTCCTTAGCCTGAGCTTCCTCCTTTATGCCCTTCCTCTCAGTTTCTGACTCCTGGGAAGAAGAACGGATACATGAACCAAGGCTGGCACCTTTCAAGCTTTTGTTGACAAATCCTTATTTAAAGAGAAAAGGGGAGGAGTATAACTAGAATTCACTCAAATTGATATCTAGTGCAAGGAGAAAGGAAAATCGTAACCTTCTTATACAAGAGAATAGTTGTATTGATCGTGGAGAAAACTAGATTCATTGATGGTTGTGAAGAAGATCTGAACCTCTATGGTCTTAAGCTTTCATTTTTAGAAAATTCTTATGTTGCTCCAACAAAATGTATTACAACTGGTAAGAAATCCATATAAAAGAAGAGAAACCATTCTATGAAAGGTACATGGTTTGGGGAGGAATTAAGATTTTTTACAATTTAAATAATTTTTTATGTTATTGGTAAATACATTGGTGTGTCATAGTTTTAGTTAAAAAGCAGCTGTTGATAATATTTTGGTAATGGGAAAAGGACCATGTCAGTATCAATGAGAAACTGGTTACCCTTTAGTTTCAGTCAAAATTTGATGTACCTTTTGCTGGTGGTACTTCTACTTTTTTGGGGACCATGACAGGTATCTTTGCTTCGGTGACAACTTTCTTAGGCACCTCTGGCACTTCAAAAATATGACATGCATTTTAGGAATGTAAAATAATTCATACATAATAAACTACATGAAAGCAACACAAATCACAAAAAATACATGCATGAATAAAAGAATCCCTGGAGATAAGAGCTATAAAATACAAACTAAAGAAATAAGATGAAATGATCTTGGAAGCTAAAGAAGGATTGCAAAGAGTTCATATACCTTTAGCTGGTGGAGCTTTCTCTTTCTTAGGAACAAAAATAGATACTTTTGCTTCTTGGACAACTTTCTTAGGCTCCTCAGGCACTTTAAAGATACATATTTTTGAAGAATAAAACATTTACAAAACAATAACAACAGAAATGAAATACATAAAACACAAATCACTAATACAATACAAAATCCCTGAGCTAAGAGTCCTGAAAATATAAATCTGTCAAGAAGTAGAAATATAGTTAAATATACAGACCTATTTATACTGATCATATTTATGTCTACATCTGTATATATAGATATATAATCTTATCTATACATTAAATGGTATATAACCGTAACATAAAAACATCTTGATAAATCAGGTTCTCCTGACTGGTGGAACTTCTATTTTAGGGACTGCTGTGGATATAATTTCTTCTAAGACAATTGCTTGAGACTTCACTGGTTCTTAAAAATATTAATTTTAAGAATATAAATCGTAAGAGTCTAAATATTCTAAGGCAAGATTATTTTTTTATAGCAATCATTTTTCCATTTCTGCTGATGTCTGCAGATAAAATTTAATACATTGCACAATGGTTCGTCATAACGACCTACAGTTCCATAGTGCAAGAGCTGACGACAGCACCCTGAGGAAGGCTTTTGTCTTTTAACTACTGAAACATTGTTTCATTGTTTACTGAAAGACTGTGTTGTTCCCGTGTAATCTTTATGGATATATTGCACACGGAGGCACACTATAACTTCGACTTTACTGCACGAGACAGGGGCTTCCAGTTAGTCATGATCTAAAAGAATTTAGTCCTCACCTTTTTTTTTTTTTAAAGTATTGTCTTTTAAGTGGATAACAATCATAAACTTTCCAACCTGAACTATACTGAGTGAAGAAAGAGTGATAGAGTACGTAAGTGAGATGAAAGACAAACTTGTACCTTTTTCTTCATAGATTTCTTCCCTTTCTTCATAGATTTCTTCTCTTTCCTCGTAAATTTCTTCTTCATAAATGTCTTCTTTGGCTTCATAGACTTCTTCCTCAGAAACATGCTCTTCAGGGATTTCTTCTTCATAAGTTTCCTCTTTTGCTTCATAGACTTCTTCAGGGATTTCTTCTTCATAAACTTCTTCCTCAGAAACATGTTCTTCAGGGATTTCCTCTATGTAAACTTCTTCTTCATAAATTTCTTCTCTTTCTTCAGGGACTTCTTCTTCAGGAGCTTCTTCTTCTACATAAACATGTTCTTCATATGCTTCTTCTTCTTCTTCTCCTCCATATTCCTCTGCTTTATAAATGTGCTCCACATAGAATTCTTCCCTTTCACCATATACTTCTTCATAAACTTCTTTCTGCTCTTCATAAGTTTCTTTTTCTCTTATTACAGCAACTACTTCGACTTCTTTTGTCTTCACAGGCACCGCAGGAACTTTTAAAAACAGTTATTCAGGTTAAAACCCAGTATTGGAAATTAAAAAATGTTCAGTCATTAGAAACTATTTTTGTCTAAATCTTTTGCAAATATTTCCCTAGATTGCACTTCTTAAAGTAATATTTCTGACATTCTTTTTTCTGTTCCATCTGTAAAATGCTGAGAATTTTTTATTATGAGAAATAAATAAACTGAAATTTTAAAGAGTCACTCTACAAAATGCAAATATGGAATACTGATGACTGGCTATAATATGGAGATTCAGAGCCTCTTATATTAGATATGTACTGCTTTGTAAGCATTTTAAATATTAACACGTCACTGTTATAAGCTTTTTTAAGACTGACCAAAAAGAATGATAAACCCATATATTAGCATGTATAACATATTTTAACTTTAACATTTTCAGCCTGTCCCTTGAATTGAAGGGTTGTGTACTGCAATGTACTAGGCCCAAATTCAAGTTTTCTGTGCAAGAAGACTGAGAACTCCAAATGACACATAAACAGTGTCGTCCTGTATTCTACAAAACCCTTGAACAGTGTACATGTCTGAATGCCTGGTTATAAGCAGTACGTGGCATTTTTTCTCATACTGAACATAAAAAATACTCAGGCCATGTCAGGGAATATTTGGCTCGTTCCCTAGAGATGTATATACCAGTGAATAATCTTTGGTAATCCTCTAAATTTCACAGAATATAGCCAGTCTGGGATCACCCAGCTGATTTTAGATTGGTATTGATAAGTTCAGAACTTCTCATCTAAATCATTCAATTGCTGCTTTGGTAATTATGTTTATTTTTTGTGAATTTTAGTAAGGGATATTTGACATATTAACCGTTAGCATAATAAATAGCAGCAGTGCTATTTTACAATAAATAGACAAGGAGCCAACACATTGGGAAGATTTAATATAACAAAACAGAATTGCTATAAGAAATCCTGTAAAGGATTTACTTTGTAAGACGAGATTTTAATGTGCTTAGCCATCTTATTCTATAAAGGGGCTTATATTATAAAACCATTATATTACGGAGACTATTCCTGAGACTAAAACAATACAATGGCTGCACACAAGGCAAAAACATAAAACAATGACAAGACAAAGAAGTTTCTGTAATTTTTTTTTTTCATCATATTAGATTATACCTGCAGCTGGTGCAAAAGCTTCCTTTCTGAGACGAAGAACAGGTACTTTTTCTTCTGGGACAGCTTTTTTAGGAACTTCAGGCACTTTAAAGATATTAATTTTTTTTTTTAACTATTTAACAACTCAGGAGCACGACATTACATGGAAAACAATATACTAAGAATCCTTAAACTATTTAAATACACATTCATCATGACAAAGAGCAAACAAGTAAAGTAAAACATGGACACTTCAATCAAACCAAAGAATATGGAAACACTAAATTAAAAACAATATACAAGACATCACCAATATGCACAGAAATACAAAGAATACACATAGATTTGTAGTTATCATTATGGTAACTGTAATTTTGACTGGTGGAACTTTGCCATTGTTTTGGCAACCAGGCCTGGTGCAAACTAAGCAGTCGCCTATAGCACCAAAATTATTGGGGTTGCAAAATCTTTCCAGCGTGAAGCCCAGAGGAGTGCTGTGCCACAGGCATTACCTCCAGTAAGAGAGAGCACTGTGCTTAGGGTTGCCAACTGGCTCCAGATTTTCAGGACGGTTGATCCAGTCCTGGTTTTACTATCCTGCATGCAGGTACTTATAGTCTTGCTTTTTTCTTTAGGGAATGCAATAGGGAAATCAAAATGCAATCGGATAAAACCTGTCCGGAAAATCTGGAGCCAGTTGGTAACCCTAGCTGTGCTGGAGCTGCCCACAATAGGTAAGTTGAGAAAGGGAGATGCATGAATGAAGGTTCACCTAGAGTGCTGAAAACTCTTGCACCGACCCTTTTGGGAACAGCAACAGATATTTTTTCCTCTGAGGCAGGTTTCTTGGGCACCTCAGAAACTTTAAGAGATCAATTTTATGGCTTTTAGAACCTTTCAACAACAACAAATACTCATAAACATACACACAAATACTCATAAACATACAAACTGACATAAACACGTATGGCAAACAAATGAAACATAACATAAAGCAACATCATTAAATATGTTTACAAAACTAAAAGACAGAGAAGACAGGGTGAATTAAGCCTGATCTACCTTTAGCTGGTGGAACTTCCACTTTTTTGGGAATAGGAACAGGTACTTTTTCTTCTGGGACTGGTTTCTTAGTCACTTTAGGCACTTTAAAGATATTAATTTTAATATTCTTAAAAATAATCTCAGATGAATACTTATGACTACAAAAGATTTACAGACACTGAAGTAACACAAACATGAATTATAAAACAGGGTTCAATAAAAAGATAAATATATTGTACAAGTTCACACCATTAACGTACAGAGATTTACAAAAAACAGAAACAGAGAAAGCATTTTCCTTTATGCCTGATAATTATATCCAAGATACCTTTAGCTGGTGCAACTTCTACTTTTTTGGGAACCGCAACAGGCACTTTTTCTTCTGGGACAGGTTTCTTGGGTAGTTCGAGAACTTTAAAGACAATTTTAAGACTCTTACAACACTGAAAAAATCCCAACTACTAAAGACATACTAACAATGAAATGAAAGACACATGTCAACAGAAAACTACATATGAGATGCAATCTCATAACACTACAGTATTTTGACACTGCAAATGTACAAAGATGATATACTTTTATATTGTAATATACCTTTGACTGGTGGAACTTCCACTTTTTTCTGAACAGGCACTTTTTCCTCCGGGATTAATTTCTTTGGTACCTCATGCACTTTAAAGACACATTTATGTTTGAGAATTACAAAAAAAACCCCAATACAACTACGCCAGACATAGCAAACTTCATAGAATATGTTCTTGTAATTCATACTGAATAACTGAGGATAAAAATATCCTTAGCATGCTATTAACCTAATTCATGAAGATTTTCATTTAAAAAAGTTAAATTAATGGCTGAGCACAACTGGCAGGGCTTCCTCTGTGCTAGGTATAGCAATGGGGACTTTTTCTTCTGGAACAACTTGCTTAGGCAAACTGGAAGCTTTAAAAATAGCATTTATAATTGTAAAATGTCTTCCTCTGATGTGCATATTAGATTTTCAGAAAAGCAATTGAAACAATAAGCACATAATACAAAATAAACATTTACAACAATGGAAGAATCCACTTGACTCAATATAAACATAGAAACAACAGACTCATGAAGATAAAGAAGGTTATGATTTGCTTTGCCTGTTTATGATCATGTATACCTTTAGGTTTTGGAAGTTCCACTTCTTCAGGAATAGGCACAGGTACTCTTTCTTCTGGGACAGGTTTCTTTACTGCCACAGCCACTTTAAAGATATTATATAAATTTAGGAACATAGACATAATTAGAAAACAAAGAGAAACATACAATGTAGAACAATGAAAGTAAGAAACAAACAGTACATTGAAAACATATTTTACATAAAACAGGGTAAACAAATGTGTATGTTTTCATTCTTTTTAATTTAAATCAAGAATTGTACCTTTTACTGGAGGAACTTCTTCCACTTTAGGAACAGCAACTGGAATCTTTTCTTCTGGAATAACTCTTTTAGGCTTCTCAGGAACTTTAAAGATAGGGTTTACTCTTAGAAACTTTTATTTTTTTCATAAACAATACAGAATACTCAAACAGCATTATGCAAAAACAAATCCCTTTAAAGCAAAAAAGAAACACAATCTATAGTAAACACAACACTTTCATTTTAACATTTCACAACAGAAATGGCACAGCCAAAACGCAAGTGCAAGAAATAACGATGGATTCCAAATTCCTATTTGAACAACAATCTTGGAAAAAAGTGATTAAAACAAGAGATGGAACAGAGTAAAAATGATTTCTTTTTAAAGTCTGAAGTACCTTTCACTGCTGGAGCCTCTTCCTTTCTAGGTACTTTTTCTTCTGTAATAATTTTCTTTGGTACTTCTGGCACTTTGAAAATATTAATGTAAGAATATTGAATGGTAGAATTCAAGAACGTTATCATAGTTTTAGTATAGTTTTTAAATTAGAAGCAGTATACACAAGAATTAAAAAGAAAGAAAAGTCTGGCAAAATGTATTTTTCTTATGTAGAGTATCAAGATTGTTATTACCAGCAATTGTCTGTAATATAATTGCCAGAAAACAAAAACAAGCAATTTGATATTTGTGCAAGGTTTAGAATTTGCTGCTGAAATTCCAAGAAGAGAGGCTATGGCTCAGTTATAGCCTGAGATATTTTAAGCAGTCGCACTATCACCTCTTAGGATAAGAATGGAGGTGTCTGGGAATGGTTCAAAAGAAGAGCAGAGGAGGAAGAAGAAAATGGCTTTTTATTATGTATTATGTTTATAATGTATATAATGAATTGTGTTTTTATTGTTTTGTAACACATACTGAATGCCAGTTTACCCATAGAAAGGCATAGCTCAAACTGTAACTAAACTAAATTAAAATAAAGTAGGGTCTTAATGAAAAAGAACTATTCCCCCATTCTGTGCCGATGGGAAAAAATATTTATTGAATAAAGAGCCCTTTGTCTTCAACCAAGTCCAGATGGGGAGTAGCAGTAGTGGACAACAACAAAAAAAAAGGTATATGGTGGGGAGAAGGAACAGAGAAGAATAAGATAAGGCAGTAGGGAAGGTCTTTACTCAAGACAACATAATTACCAGAAAGCAAAACCAAGCAGACAAGATAAGATTAGTGAAACACTTAAGAACTGTGATTATAGTTCTAAAAATGCATACCTTTAGCGGGTGGGGCCGCCTCCTTTTTAGGGACAACTCCTGGTATTTTCTTTTCTTCTGGTTCAACTTTCTTAGGTACTTCAGGTACTTTAAAGACATCATGGAATGTTAAGAAATTTAGAATCCTTTGTAAACCATAGTAAGAGCATGCAAAAATTGAAAATACAGTTCCACAAAGATCATTAAAACATTCACTACACAATGCTTTACGTGACATAGATTTAGTATGAAGACAGGTCAAGCGTAAGAGAGCTGCAACGCTTTTTGCTATTTTAAACCAAGATTTGGTGTACCTTTGGCTGGTGGAACTTCCCCTTTTTTAGGAACAGCGACTGCTACTTTTTCCTCTGGCACAGCTTTCTTAGGAACCTCCGGCACTTTAAAGAAATTTGTTGAAATTGAATATTTAGACTGTATTGTTGAAATAATGATGCATACATTTTCAGGTGGTAAGAGCTGGAATCTACTAACACCGTTGCAATATAAATACTAATCAGAATTCTTTAAAAACATACATGATGACCCCAGCAAAGTTTGTAACTTTTGCCGGTGGTAACTCCTCTATCTTGGGATGAAGTAAGTTCCGAAAGAAAAAGGTAGGAAATGGGGTGTTAGGGGTCAGGGAGGAGAGGGAAAAAGGGAGGCAGAGTAGGAAAGGGGGATAGGGAACTGGGAATGGCCAGATCATGTCACCGTGCATTTTTTAAAAAATCCACTCCCCTTGCGTGCACTAGACGCCACCCGTCCACACATGCGCATACCAATATAAAAATTGGGCACGCATGTGCGTGCGGGTATCATATTTTATAATATGCACTCGGCGACGTGCACATGTCATAAAATTGGCGTGTCTAGGGTAATTTTCAAAGCCATTTCCAGAAGTAAAAACGCGTTTTGTTCATTTAACTTGTCTGTTTGAAAATTGCCCGCCATCAATATGGAGGGAAAAATACGCACATTATAGCCACAGAGAGGAGACATTTCTGAGGGCGTGTTTAAGTCAGGATAAAAAAGAATGCATACACATTGTTTTTTCAATTTTACAAGTGTACTTTTCAATCACATTTCTACCCACACAAAAAGCAGGCACAAATATTGCACATACTTTGTATTCACAGCAACAAAGTGAAAGTATGCACATGAGTTTGCTTTCATTATTGGTGCAAAGTCCAAATGTAAAAACTGTACATGGTATTTGCAACAATGTGGGCAGTTTGATCATTGCCCCCATTGTTCTTTTTTTTAAGACTTTCTTAGTTGCATACAAACAATATGTAAGAGTATTAAACGTCTACGGTGAAAACACAGCAAAGAAATTATATGCAGGCTACAAAACTCAAAAAAACAAACAAACCATGTTCAATGTGTACCACACAAACACAGATCAGAAACACTATGTTAATTATTATACACAATGTAAGGTTTACTGATATACAAGCCCAACAACTGTATACTATTACTCTCCTCATTTACAACATTGGGAACATACACGGCTTCTTCTGGGATAACTGACTTAGGCATTTGGGTCAATTTAAAGATATTAATATTTTAGGGCTCAATTTACCAAATAGCTATTCATGAAGGCCATTGAATAAAATAATTTCTTAATGAAAGCTAGGGGAGATGCTGTGTGGGAAACTGAATAGCAGCAAACTGGATGCAAATAAACATATAATGAAGCATTTCAGGCTTGCCGTGGTCCAAGCTGCGGAATTCATTAACATAAGCCCAATTATCCCTTTTCTGACATATAGCCACTCTGATAACATCTATACCTAACAGAAAAGGGTGAGGAAACCATATTGAGCATGCATGGGATGTGAGTGAGCACAATCTATAGGCAAGAAGCCAAAAATGCTTGACTAGATGCTATCTCTATACAGCTTCCTTTGGATACTCACTGAAACATTTATTCACCCCAGTTCCATAGTAGTCAATGGGGTAAACTCCAGCATTCAGAAACATGCAAAAATGCCTACTCATTACAATCACAAACAGAAAACTAGAGAGTATGAGAAACTTCTAGCATGCAAAGTCGCTATGTCTCCAAATGAAAAATAACCAAAATAAACCTTTTTCATCTGCACAGTCTTTATTCTGTATTATTGCCTCAAAGCTGTCCTCTCCAAGACTTTACACGTTAACAGTCACAACCTTTCCCTTAAACACACCATTGAATCCTCAATCCCCTTTTGCTGACATAGCCTCACAATTGCATAAATCCCTTTAAAACATGCTAGCAAAGCTAGGAACACTGACCAGTGGAGTTTCATCTGTCACACACAAGCGCTCTATCACTACAATACTAGGACTAGTATAAGGAAGAAGAAAACTACCCCTGTTGAATCCTCTTACCATTCTAGTAAATCCAGCACGTCTTGTCTCCTGTCTTTCTTTGTGATAAAGATACAGAATCACAGATACTGCTGATGCATATATTGTGTGCTCCTAGAGTTTTTGGAAGTTTTTCCACACAACCCAGATCCCATGAAGCAACTCTATCTGGTCCAAGAGTTGGAGAGGGGAGCTGCACTTCCTGCCTTCCCTAGAGGCAGATGTTAAGGGTGAAAAGGTGCCCTGATGGCTCATAAAGGACCCTGAAGGGTACAATGGCCTAGAGAACCATCTCTGGCAAGTGAAGGAGATCCATCACATATCTGTCACTTTCTATCATAGAGACAGATGTGTGAGTCCGTAAGGTATTTTCATGTGGAGTCTCTCTCTGTCTGGCATCCTAATATGGCATATACTGTGTTATCCTGTGTGCATATCATATGTTCCAACTTTTCCAGAGAGCATGCTTTTTCCTGTTTCTGTTGTGCCTTTTTGTGTGTGTTATGGCAGTGTTTCCTTTTTGTGTCTTGAGCATGATTCTTTGTTGAACTTGATGTTTCTATATTCTTGACTAGTGTCTGTCATGTTACTACTTCTACTTATTATTTCTATAGCACTACTAAATGTAAAGAGCTGTACACATATACAATCCCTGCTTCTTGGAGCTTTTTTCTTGCCTGTCCTAGTTATATTGTATGTCTTTTTTCTTTTGAGTTCCTGCCTCTGTATTCTTTGCTCTTTAGTTTAATTATTGTTCCCTTACATCTGAATTTTTTCTCACTTCTTTTCCCCTTACAATCCAGAGCATGCAGCAGTCTCTGCAAAGAGCTGGTATCCTGCAGACCAGGCATGCTCCAGTGGAAGCATGCATATACATGAATATCTTTTTGAGAATTTGAAAACACACCAAAGAATGACAGAATATCTCCATTTATGACAGTAGCTATTCAGGAAAACTCACTATTTGCCTCCTGAAGGCCAAAAGCACATTTAAAATACTAAATTACAAAAGCAAGATCATATAGTTCTAATCTTCTGAATTTTGTTGCTCCTTATTGAAGATACAGTGCAAATATATCATGAAAACACTAGACAAATATAGTACATTAGTAACTTGAATAGCATTTGACACCAAAGCACAAATAACTATAAGAACTGCAAATATAAAAGGACTACAAATGAAAAATACACCGATTTTAAACAGATTAAACATTCAGATTACACATTTTAGATAAATGGCCACAAAACAAATTAGGATTGTTAATAATGGTACCTTTGGCTGGTGGAACTTCTACTTTTTTAGGAACTGCAACTGGTACTTTTTCCTCTGGGACAGGTTTCTTTGGCACCTCAGGCACTTCAAAGATATTAATTTTAAGAACCTTAAAATTTGCCACACAAAAACTTTTTCTCATAAAAAAAACTTTATTTTACTGTAAGAACTATAAATCTTTTTCAGTACCACATAACAGCAGTCAGAAAATTGAAGTAAGGAAATTGTAACACCCATCTGGTCATTTTAAATTGAGGTGAAACATTTTATGGTCACTTACACAAAGAGTACAAAAAGACCTAGTATATGCCGTGCTGCAACTCACGATATAGAGTAACTTGCACAACACAAATCTTTACACTGTAGAGATGAAAGACAAGGACATTTTTAAAGTGCACTGATTCAAGAACTGATGTACCTTTAGCTGGTGGTGCTTCTGCTTTTTTAGGAACTCTGGCAGGTATTTTTTCTTCAGGGACAACTTTCGTGGGTACCTCAGGCACTTTAAAGGATAACAAGTTTAAGAATGCTGAATATTCAGCTCATTTATCCTGAAATACATTTTCATCTAAGAATAAGAAATTGAATAATGTGAAGGATAACCAGTCATTCCATGAAGCATTCACTTGATGACTGTTTGCAAAAGTACTTGCATTCTTTACATGGACCAATCACAAAACATACACTCAAAATGATAATGCAACCTTGATTGGATAATAAACTGTACTTTCATACACCCTTAATTAAGCTACCCTAAAATACATTTGTTAGAATACATATAGATAAAAACCAATGGAGCACAAAAAAAAAAAAAGAATCATGATATGGAAGTAAAACTGTATGTTTTGCCACAGTGTTAAGAGTTTATGTACAATATGAGAAATGAACATACTTGCAAGAAACAAGTTATTTTAAATACACTATTCAGTACCCAGTTACAGTATATTAAATGTGCTAAATGGCTGATATAAAAAGAATGACTCAGGCAATCTGAAGTCGATTATATTTATCCTCAAAAAGCATAGGGATGATGTTGAAAGTTATTCAAATCAAAACATCCATTCTGAGGGTTATTTTCAAAACCATTACCAGGGAACCATAGTGGTTAACCCATGGAAATGGGTTATTTACATATTAATCATCCTATATGTAGGTAAAATTATGCACACGGTTTTTCTATATATTATAGTGGAGGCATGCCTGGGGAGGGGGTTTGATCGGAGGAGAAAGCAAAATGCTTAGTTTGGATTTTTAAAACTATTTATGTTAATGGAATTGCTGTAAAAACAGAGGACAGTGCAGTTTCTAGAATCCAAGGCTGCATAGTTTTACCAAAGGTAGGTCTTGTCAGATAAATCTGATCAATTTCTTTTATTGGGTGACCATAGATTTGGATCAGGACAAAATGCTAGCTGTAGTGTACTTGGATTTCAGTAAGGCCTTTGACATTGTTCCTCACATGTGACTTATAAATAAACTGAATATCATTGATATAGGCCCTTAACTGACTGACTGGGTTAGAAACTGGTTGAGTTGGAAGCAACAAAGGGTAGTAGTAAATGGAATTCATTCTGAAGTGAGCGACATTACTAGACATTACAGGGATTTGTCCTTGGATAGGTTCTTTTCAACATTTTCGTGAGTGACGTTATGGAAGAATTGTCAAGAAAGATTTGTCTTTTTGCAGATGATACCAAAATATGCAACAGAGTAACAGGAAGGTGTGGAAAACATGAGACGGGATCTACCAAAGTTTGAGGAACAGTATAGTATCTGGCAGCTAAGATTTAATGCCAAAAAATACAAGTCATGAATTTGGGCTGCAAAACCCAAGGGAGTAATACAGTAAAGGAGGGTGAAATTTTTCTAATCACAAAAGAAGAGCAGGATCCAGGGGTGATCATATTAAATGATCTTAAGATAGCCAAACAGTAGATTAGTCAATGGCAAAAGCCAGAAGGATGCTGGGCTGCATAACGAGAAGAATGGGCAGCAGAAAAAAAGAACGTGATATTGCCCCTGTGAGCCATCTTTTGGAGTACTGTGTGTATTTCAGGAGACCGCTTCTTCAAAAGAATAGAGTCTGTCCAGAAGGTGATTACAAAAATGGTCAGTGGTCTTAGATTTAAAGCATAAAGGGGTGATAAGATAGAGACAATTAAATATATCTAAAGTTTTCATGCACAGGATTCAGGATTCTTCTAAAGAAAAGGAGGAGTCACGGGATAAGAGTGAAAGAGGGTAGACTCAGGAGTGATGTAAGGAAATATTTCTTTTCACACCAGTAGTAGTCATCCAGTAGTCAGCCAGGATTTGAATTCAAGAAAGCATGGGATAAACACAGAGGATGTTTGAGTGGTGGTAGAGATTGTAAATATTTGGTGTGGATGGGTAGACTAGATAGGCTGTATAATCTTTTTCTGCTATCATGTTTCAATGACTCACTTGAGAAGTTAGTGCTGGTACTTTGCCTTATTATAACAATGACTGGCAATATGTATATGTGTGTGTGTGTGAACATACTGCAGTATTATAGCAGGATGAAAAAATGCACAACATTTCTTTCTTATTAGGAGATGATTTCCCTAATCTTTCCAGAGGAAACAAAAGCTGACAAAATGTCTGCACAGATCTTATTTTAGAATTATGCTCATAAGAGAACTTTTTAAACAAGCGATAAAACTAAAAGGAATAAAGTAGCAAGAAACAAAAAAAAAAAGCAGAAACAAAAATAAAGACTCTAGAAATTGTTAGAAATAAAAATTAGGGGAGGGTGAAAAGCCCAATTTATCTGTGATTGGATTAGTAGAAAACTGGAACTCGAGTCTTGAGAGAGCCCTTGATCAGGTGGCTCCTGTCAGAGAGGTTTTCATGTGTGTGGCTAGTAAAAGGGCTCCTTGGTTTACAAGAGTCTTATTATTAGAATGGCAGAAGTTATGAAGATCTGAAAGAAAATGGCATAAATATCCAAGTGATGAAATGCAGATCTATAGAAAACATATGCATACTTATAGATCAATGTGTAAGACAGTCCGGGGGGAATATTTTGCCAAAATGATTGAGAAGGCGATGAGCCGTCCTATGATTTTGTCTGTTACTGTTCAGAAGTTAACCTCTGGTCATGCTATGGATGTAAAGGATTATGCTTTCTATGAAGAGTTAGTTGATTATTTAGTGACAAGGTTGCCAAAATTTATGCTAGTGTCCGAGTAGGGTGTGGGAGTGATGAAGTTGAACTTATAGGATTGAATGTTGAAGCGATATGATCTGATTTTAGAACAGTTTCTTTGAGGGAAATAACTAGGATAACTGATCATCTAAAATCAACTTTGGCTTATCTAGATCCTTGTCCTTTTTATTTAATTAGAAATTTAAGGCAGGATTCTTATGAGTTAATTAGGACGATAGTTAATGTGTCACTTAAGGAGGGAATTTTACTATCTCAATTAAAAGCAGCAACTATTAGACTGATTGAAAAAGATATTAAGTTATCCTCCAAAGATCTGTCTAACTTTAGATCGGTTTCTAATCTTCCCACATTGACAAAAATTATTGAGAAATGTGTCTTGGTTCAGTTGGAGGATTTTTTGGAGGAGGCCTCAGTGCTGAATGAAGGCCAATTTGGATTTTGAAAAAATTATAATACAGAATTACTGTTATTGACTTTGATGGATAAGCTGCATCAGTTATTAGATCAGAATTGTACTGGGGTTTTGTGCACCTGGACATTGCTTTGGCATTTGATACTATCTCCCATCAAATGCTGATTTCACCTTTACATGAGTATGGTTTAGATGGAGTGGTCTTGAGGCGGTTTACCTCTTTTCTCCATGGGAGAACGCAGTGGGTGCAGATTGGATCCTTGTTTTCATCATGGAGAAAGGTATTGGTAGGGGTTCCACAAGGCACTTGCCTGTCTGCAGTTCTTTTTAATCTGTTTTTGGTGCCGACTGGAAGCCTGATAAATCATTGGGACTGGCATATTATATATATATATATGTCGATGATTTACAGATTTTTGTGCTAAGTAGAAAGGATGGGAAAATACCAGAAGTTAGAATACAAGATATTTTGAATGTAATTCGGGGTTGGCTTTTAATTAATGGTCTGTTTTAAATGTTGAAAAAACCCAAATTCTATGGGTGAGCAAACAATTACCTTTAAATAACATCTTAAGTGTACAGTATGATGGGGAGGTATTACCAATACAATTTTATATTAGAGTTTTGGGGATTTATGTAGATTCGCAGTTGATGTTTACAATGTTATAAATTGTTATAATACTCAAATAATCATTGTGTGGTGGCCAATACTTTTGTTTTGTATACTCCATCGTGTATTTTATGATCTTCAGGAGCAAAGCTGTTTTTATTTATTTTTATTTAAGGTTTTTTTATACCGGCATTCAAGAACTCGTTGGCTTTGGCTTTACCTGCCTTGGGGACTTTTAGATTGCAGAAGACACAAGAGAGGGTATTGTCTTATGTATGGTCTAAACTATGGAATACACTTCCATTGAGGCTTAGAGAAAAGAAAGATATTACACTTTTTAGAAAAGGTTTAAAGGCTTGGTTGTTGAAGGAAGCGTATCTGTGATTTTAAAATGCTGATGATTTTATGTTCTTAATGTTTTTATATGATGTGTTTTATGATTTATGACTGTTTGTTTATTATGAACCGCACTAAACTCTTGTTGTGGAAGTAGTGGAATATGTGTATGTAAATAAATAAACAAATAAATAAAAGATGATGCCAACACAAACAAAAGCACAAACAGTTAACGATGAGCATTCTAACAACTATGCTGAATTTTAATGTACCTTTGACTGGTGGAGGTTCTACTATTTTGGAAACAGCAACAGGTATTTTTTCTTCTGGAACACGTTTTACGGGAACTTCAAAAGATTTAAATATTAAATATAAGACTGCTGAATTGCTATAATCAAAATATTACTGGAACCTATGAAGATTTATATAAGAGTACCGGAACAATCAGCAATAACATGAAACACCAAACATATACTATATCACAAGTGTAGACAAATCAGCAGCAGTTTTATACATCAAACAATAAACAAATGCCATATAAAACTATTAAGACTAAAATACTTTCTACAGTTTTCAGTATGCCTAAATGTATCTATATTTGGTGGAATGTTCTTAAGACACTTCTGGCACTTTAAATGCATTATAGATGTGTAGGAAATTGTAAAATAATAGAAAAAAACCCCATTGAGAATAGTTTTGAATACAATGAGAACATGACAACATCATCAAGACGTACGTTACATTTAGGAGTTTCTAAACTACAGACAGAAAATTCAAAACAGCTGGACATATACACAGATGTACTGAAAATTCAAATTCATCTGCATGAGACAAATTTGTAAAGAAACAAGAGGACCACACAATTAACAACTCGTTTGTAAATTAAAGAGATGTACCTTTTTTGGGTGGGGCCTCTTCTATTTTAGGAACTGGTACTTTTTCTTCAGGAAGAGCTCTCTTAGGAACCTCTGGCACTTATAAAGAAATTAATTTAAAAAGTAATAGATTGTAATGATAAGAATATTATCAAATATTTTTAAACTTCATAACTGTGCTAAGACCCTGGGAGAAGAGGGTGATCTCTGTCATTGCTCAATGGTAACAATAGCCAGACTCAGGTGCAGTACACTGGGTTCTGGAGGTAGCTGCATCTTGTTGGCACTTGGCTAAAAAATATCATGTACTAGCTAGGCTGAATGAGATTATAAAAAATAGGATAAAGCATGCCTCCCTGACTAGGTAAAAGTGAAGGAAAGCTCATGGCATCAGAATGCAATATAGGCTGGCTTAGATTGGGCTGGAAGCCTGAAAGAGTAGGAGAGAAAACTGCAGGACCAAAAATGCACTTAAAATAATTAATTAACTAAGTGTGCTAAGAACATGATGTATTTCTAAAAATAATAAATGATTATATAATTAAACATCATTATTAAAAGATGTTCCACCCACAATATGTTACTTAACCTTTGAAAAATAAACTTTTATTTTAAAAATATTTTAAAAAGAAATATTTTATTTAAAAAATATTTTAAAAAGAAATAATAAGTTGATCAATATTTAGCATGAAATATATATACCTTTAGCTGGGACAGCACCTGGCTCTTTTTCTTCTGGGACAACTTTCTTAGGCACCCCAGGAACTTTAAAGACAGAAATAATTCTGAGATGTTTTTTCATCCTTCATTTTTCCTATTTTTAAACCATCTCCTCCCCAGACGGCATGCTCTGTCTTCTCTGAGATGGCATGCTCTGTCTTCTCTGAGACTAACCCTTAGCGTTGCTTCTTCAGTTGGAATTACCACAGTTGTGCAGCTATTTTACCTCCTTCCCTGAGGATCGAGTGCATTGTAGTGTCAGAAGATCAGGGGAGGCAAAACATACCCTATCACTCACTACTCATTTCTCATATCTTTAGCTTTTATTCATTTCTTCAGTCAAACATTTTTGTTGTAAATCTTGAAAAACTTTATGCTTGGACAACTGTAATTCCTAGGTGTTTCCTTGAAGCTTTTCCTCACAGAGTTTTGTTGAAGAAAGTCAACTATTTGAGCAGCCAAGGTAGGATAGTCCAATATTTCTCAATTACAGCCATCAATGTGTTTTTTTTTTTGCCACAACTGCTGCCATCAGGGCTTTTCTGCTGTCCAGCTCTCTGCCTAATCACAACTGCTTCTCTGGCTCTGCACAACTCTCAGTGAGTTTGAGTTATGCAATGCTTACACTCCCACAATAGCCTCCAAGAAAGAGAAAAGTGCAGGAGTGGAGCAGTGACGAAGGTCAAACAGTGAGCAAAGAAGCGGAGCAGAGGGAGTGCAGATAAAGTAGCAGCAGCAGTCAGGAATGGGGCATGCACTTTCCTTCCTTCTCCCTGATGCAGTTTTCCCAAACCATGTACTCCCCTCCGATGACCTTAATTCCCCATACACTTTCCTACTCCCCCTCTACCAGCAATCCTCTAATATCTTCCTCCCTGACTGGTAGAAGAAAAGTAGGGCAAATAACTTTCCTCTTGTCGGCAGCATCTGCCACTTCTACTTAGTGAAGTCTTGAATAGTGACACAGAATAAGCATCAGGAGGGAGTTATGTTACTCTTCTCCTCTTCTGTCATGTGGGGGATCATGGAAGAAGATGAAAACATGGGGGGGGGGAAGGATTGGGGGTGAGGTAGATGAGTGCATGGAGGGGAGGCTCGAGGGAGGGATGGGTGAGTGCATGGAAACCGGGTCTGGACGGGGGATCAGGCGTGGGTAAGATTATCTGACTTGGGTCAGGGTCTAGGTGAGTGCATTGGGGGAAGCACTGTGAAAGCAGCCACCTGCAAGACGGGTGCATGCTATTCACTGCCCATTCATGCCAACTCATGGCGGTAGTGGTAGGGTACCATGCTGTTGAAAAGCACAGAATAATACGGTAAACTCCCACTGCCCCTCCCCCTGACAGCCCAGGGCAGGGGAAAGGAGGCATAGTAAGTGCAGGGCGTGGTTCCTGGAAAGAAGGGGAATGGGGGCATGGATGCCTGTTTGGTGTTTTATCATTGCACCCCTAGGGGAGAAGGAAGCCCGGCAGTAAGCAAGCCGCTCATGAACTTTAACGATATATACATTATTTAGAATATTATTAAATTATGTATCATTTTAAACTGCCATTTACAGCAAATTAGATACACATCTACTTCAAATTAAAAAGTGAAAATTCCTGCTGACCATGTTTATATGTAACATGAACTAAATAACCAAAGACTAATATAGACTTAAGGACATCTTTACAAACGTAAACTAACAGTTCATTTACCTTTGGCTGGTGGAACTTCCCTTCTCTTTAGAACAGATACTTTTTCCTCTTCGACAGGTTTCTTAGGTACTACAGGAACCGAAAAGCATTCATTTTATGAATTAAAATGTAACACCATTTTTCATATAATTTGCCAGTTACAGTTTCTAAACAAAGTAAACAGTAAGGAAAATCTCAAACAGAATTTAGGAACAATGAAGGAAGTGACATGTCAGCTAATAAACATATTTGGTGGTAATTTTCAAAGAGATGCACAGGGATTGCGTGCATAAACGCAGCATATAAACCTCGAAAGTACATGCACACTGGCAGTGTTACGTGCAAATGTGAAAGGGGAAAAAAGGGATGGTTTAGGGGGCCATTTGGGATGGGATTCATTGCATACACAAGTTGCTATTTTGTAGGTGGTATTCACGCTTGTTCATACACTTTTACACCTGCTAATTGACATCTGCAAGTGAAAATACACTTGTCTTTTGTCTGAAGTTTTTGGGTTGGGCAGGCCTCAGTGAACAGGTGGGGTTCAGAGTGAAGTGCTGGAAGGTCAAGGTGAACTGGTGAAGGTCTGGGTGAACTGGTAGAGGTATCGATGAACAGATTAGTCCAAGTACGTACACAAGCATTTTCAGAAGAGTACACACATACTTTATAAATAGGGACTTCATTTTCAGTTTTTATTTTATTTTTACTGAGAATTTAAATGCTATAACGAAAAACATCAGAGGATAAATGACTCTGTTATAGCATACAAGAGAAAGGTTAGTGGAAAAGTCATGTTTCTTCTAATTTTTTTTTGTTATAACATTGAAATTCCCAGGAAAAATAAAAACTCAAAACAAAGATACCTTTTTACAAAATAACTGCCTCCGTGTTTAATTCTAGGTTATTTTGTGCAAATTGTTACAATAGCGCCTGAATTTTCGATGGCCTGTGCGCATTAAAACCGGGGGTTACGCACGTGGCTGGGCCATGTTCAAGCCGAGCGCATTTTAGATACGGCCCAGCCACGCGTGAAACCCGATACGCGCAGAAGTGCTGGGCCAGCAAAAAAGGGGTGCGCCGGAGAGTGTGGTCTGGGCAGGAAGGGGCGGGGCAGGGGCCGGATGGGACTACAGCCATTAGACTCTGTCCTGGGGAAGCGCACTACTGGCAGCCGGCTGGCGCATGTAACTTACTTCTGTTCCGAAGGAGCAGCTAAGTTATAAAACAAAAAAAAAATAGGGTGGGTAGGTAGGTAGGGGTTAGGGGTCGGTGAGGAGAGGGGAAAAGGTAGGAATTCGTTTCATTATACCTTTATTCTTAAACATCTCAAGCAGAAGGTGCAAGGGGCCATGATGAAGATCATCCCACCCCGGCCCGATGACAACAGGAGGCCATGAGTGTATGTGTGTGAGCTTGTATATGTGTGTGAGAGCCAGTGTATGTCTGAGAGCCTATGTTTGTGTGCATGGGTGTGTGACTGTGTGAGAGCCTGTGTGCCTGTGAATGTGTCTGTATGAGAGCCTGTGTGCTTCTGTGTTTGAGTGCTTGTGAGAACCCATGTGTCACATATAAGCTCTCACATGCACACACACAAAAACACATATATACACACATAGGGGCAGATTTTCTAAGGGGTACGTGCGTAAGATACGCGCGTAACCCCAGAAAAGCTGCCCCTTCCACCCCCTACGCATACCGAGCCTATGTTGCATAGGCTCGGCGGCGAGCACAAGCCCCGGGACGTGCGTAAGTCCCGGAGCTTTCCTGGGGGGGGCATGTCAGGGGCTTGTTGGGGGGGCATATTGCGGCCGTTGCGTCATCGGGGGCGTTCTGGAAGTGGGGCCGTGGGTGTGGTTCCGGCCCAGGGGCATTCTGGGGGCGTGGATGCGGCCTCTGGACCAGCCCCCGGACCGGAACATGGCGCGCCAGCAGGCGTAACTTTTGAAATAAAGGTGGGGGGGGGGAATTAGTTAGGGCCAGGGGGCTGGTTAGTTAGGGGAAGAAAAGGGAAGGTAGGGGGTGCAGGAAAGAAAGTTCCCTCCAAGGCAGGCTGCGCAGCTCAGCGTGCGCAGGCTGCCGATTTTGCGCAGCCTTGCGCGCGCCGATCCCGGATTTTAAAGATACGCGCAATTGGCGTACTTTTGTTCGCGCCGGTTGTGCGAACAAAAGTACGTGTGCGTACTTTTTAAAAATCTGCCTCATAATGTATCTGTAAGTGAGAGGGACCGTGTATATGTTAGAGATTGCAAGATGGAGCTGGGCTTTATTTGATGGGTCCGGGACAGACACTGAATGAATTGGGGGGAGGGGGGGCAGTACAGTCATTTTTCGTACAGGGCAGCAAAAAACCTAGCACTGGCCCTGCCAAAGCGTACGTCCAACTGCACGTAAACCTGTGCACTAGGCTGAATGCACTTTATTGCATCGGCCTCTACATGCACTTAATGTGGGTAAAACCTATTGATGATTCAATAACATACGAGTATTATAGCAATTTTCAAAAGCCTACATACATAGGTATAGTGCATGTCAACGTGTAAAACTCAATTTTAAGCATTAAATGCTTTTGAAAATCAGGCCCTTTGCTAAGGGAGCTGCTCCCTTTAAGAATAATGCCTATAACACTGGAAAAAAAATATGGTGCTTTTTTAATAATTAATATCAGTCATACCTTTACCAGGTGGAGCTTCTTCTAGTTTAGGTACAGCAACATGCACTTTTTCCTCTGGAACCAGTCTCTTAATGTCTTCAGGCACTTCAAAGATTAATAGTGAGAATTATGAGCTATATTAGTCAATATGATTACTGATAATGTTCTTATTTTCTTCTTGTAAGAGAATACTAAAACTAGTTATGAACAAAATGTTGATAAGGAACAGTGGTATGCACTGGAAGGGTTTTATCCCAGTCTAAGCTTAGCAAAAATCCTTGCTGAATAGGGTTATGAAGAATTATACTATAGATATACTTTGCTTTAAATAAATGCTCGATTTATTATTGGAGACCAGAGGAATATTAAAAGGGCAATTTTGAAATCTGAGCCCATATTTTTAAAATATTTTAACATTTTTACCTATTGAAACCTCTTCTTTTCTGTGAACAGCAATAGACACCTTCTCTTCAGAAACAGTCCACTGCCGTGCCTCTTGTACTGAGAAGAGAGTGTTCAGATTTGGTTTTGCTATTCTAGGACAACACTCATAATAAATACAATTTGGTAATACAGCATCACCCAAAACCATTTGGTATCTGTAAGTATGGTCGGGACAATTGAAGCAATAGCATATCCAATATACAGAGCAGGACTTTATAATCAAAATAGAATTGCACACACACACACACACACACACTGCACTATTAACAAAGATTGCACTTTTGCAGCTGTAAGAGAAGCAAGTAGTTTGTCAAGCATATCTTGCAATGCAAGTTTGAAGACATAGAAGCATACCAGAAAGCTAATGTTTTAAACAGTGCTATTTTGCATGCACTAATTGTTTTTTATTACACACTGGGGTAGATTTTAAAACCCCTATGCGGATTTACGCGCGCAGGGCACTCGTGCGCCGGCGGCCTATTTTGCATAGGCCGCCAGTGCACACAAAGCCCCGGGACGCGTGTAAGTCCCAGGGCTTCCTAAAAGGGACGGGAGGGGGCGTGTCCAGGGGGCGTGTCCGGGGCAGGGGGTGGTCCTGGGTGGGTCCGGGGGCGTGGTGACAGTTCGGGGCGGGGCGGGAGGGCGGTCCCGAGTCCCCCGGCACAGGGGGACTCGGGCCCTGCGTGCGTAAATCCGGGAGGATTTACGCGCGCAGAGGTTTTAAAATCTACTCCATCATGCAAAGGTTTGCCATGAAGTTATTTGAAAACACCTCCCCCCAACTTATTTTATTAAGGTAGTATTTTTGCAAAAAACATTTTGTAAAGTTAATTTTGTGCATAGTTAATAAACTGCTTTACATAATTTTGCATTGTAGCAGTGAATTAACTATTAATTTAAATCAAATTTTGCATGCATAAAGCTATGTGCTAAAATTTACTATTTGTGAAGAAGAAAAATTTCACAAGGACCTCTTCATGCACTACAACTGGAAATAGTGCATGCAGTTGCAAAAAACGGGCACTAATTCCCGTTTTAGTGTACAAAGTGGACTTTCAATATTTGTCTCCTTCTAGTACATTGGCCTCTGGTATTTTAACATATTTAATAAGAACAGTTCTGTAATAATGCTGAAAAGAATTTCTAAAACAAGAATGCGTACAAAGGGTTCAAACTTCAAATAAAAGTACACAGATACAAGATTTCACCTAATTCAACCCATCAATAGACGAAAAATGATATAATTTATGTATGTGGTCATGTCAAAACACATTTATCCTATGATTGCTATTTTGGTTTATCTCTCTTTAACAATCACATAAAAAAGTACATTCAGGAGTCCATGTGCAATTAAAATCTAGATCCATTGGTACATAACTGCAAAGGGATAGGCCGCAGTTCAACATTACACAATCTATATGTACCTGTTTTCCAACAGCTGCTGAGCAGACAGGCCTAATTTCAGAGGGTTATATTTAACCAACTAGATTTACCTGATTTAGAAGCTCATTCATGGACTAATCTGCGTAAAACTCTGTAAATGGAACGTTGCATGCTAAATCCCAACCTAGTGTGCAATATTCGTAATAACATGCACTATTTCAGCCTTTGGTGCACAAAGCACTGTTTGTGAAATTTTGCATGTTTGTAAGTAGTAAAATTTTGTACCTAGTCCAGAATGTGCAAAATTTTTATTCTAAAATGAATGAGCTGCTGTGATGCAATTTCATGCAAAACAGTTCATTAATTATTAATTTAGTGATAACCTTTATGGGACAAAGGCTTCATAGGCTGGTTTTTTTTTTTCAAAATTGTTTGCTGAATTTTGCTATTGGGCTAATTTGCAAATGTAGCAAAATTTCATGAGAAATTGCTGATCTCCCATGAAATATCCCAAAGGTTACTGAATGAGCCTTTTAGTTGGTTAGTGATGAAAATCAGCACTAATTATATTAATCCTCTACAAAACCTTCCCATCAAGCTAGCAAACCTCCTCCCTCCCTCCTCACTGTCATTTTAAACAAAATAGTACCCTACCAGTGAGATCTCCCCTCCATCTGTCCTTTCTATCACTTTTAAAAAGAATGTCCCCATGATCACATCTGCCCTCTCTTGCTCCCCACTCCATGTAATTAAAAAAAAAAGTTCCCATAGCCATATCTGCATTCTCTTCAGATTGTTATTAAAAAAAAATGTCCCCATGACTACAGCTGCCCTTCCTCCTATTTAAAAAATATTTCTGTGGCCAGAGCTGCCTTTAGTCCATTCCTTCTGTCAATTAAAACAAAATGGGGTGCATTTTATAAAAAAGTGCAAGCGCATAGTTTGTTCACTCACCAGGTGCAAGCAAAAGTACGCCGGATTTTATAAGATACGCTCGTAGCCACGCTTATCTTATAAAATCCGGGGTCGGCGCTGCAAGGGGGGGCACATTTGTGCACCTTGCGCACGCCGAGCCCTGTGCGCGCTGCCCGGAGGGAACTTTCCTTCCGCCTCCCCCCACCTTCCCCTACCTAACCCACCCCCCCAACCCTATCTACACCCCCCCACCTTTATTCCCAAAGTTACACCTGCTCGAGGCAGGCGTAACTCGCGTGCGCAGGCCGGCTGCCGGTGCGCCAGGTTCCGGTCCGGGGGCTGGTTCGGAGGCCACGGCCACGCCCCTGGAATGCCCCCGGGCCGGAACCATGCCCGCGGCCATGCCCCCAGAATGTCCCCGGATGACGCGCTGCCGTGACACGCCCCTGACACGCCCCAACACCCCCCCCCCCCCAGGAAAGCCCCGGGACTTACGCACGTCCCGGGGCTTGCACGCGCCGCCGAGTCTATAGGCTGGGTGCGCGCAGGGGGGGTTTGGGGTAGGTTTTCGGGGGTTACGTGAGTAACGTACATGCATAACCCTTTGAAAATCTACCCCAATGTCTCCAGGGTCTGGATCTCCCCTCCGTTCTACCTGCTCCCAAAAAAGCGAGTGCCTACCAGGGATTCCCTGTCTTCCTCCCATCTGTCCCAAAAAGGCTTACATGGGGGGAGGTTGGGAGTCTCCCTCTCGCCCTCCCTTCCTTCTGTCCAAACAACTGCCTTTCCCATATTAAAAACATACTAGAAACAGACAAAATATTTAAATGTCTCTCTTCTCCCTCCCTCCCTATATATATATATATATACTTATTTATATGCATGCTAGATTTTTCCCTGACAAGATCTTTAATATTAATATTCCTTTTTGAACAAGATAATATCAAGAGTTTTCCTATTTCTTTGTCCTTGATATACTTGCGTAATAAAGTACCTTTAGAGAGATTAACGATTTTTAGAAGGCTATGTTTGTTCAATGGTTCCCAAACCTGTCCTGGAGGACCCCCAACTAGTCAGATATTCAGGATATCTGTAATAAATATCCATGGGTTAAATTTGCATGCGATAGAGGCCGTATATGCAAATCTTTCTCATGCATATTCATTGCAGATATCCTGTAACCTGACAGGTCGGGAGCCCTCTAGGACAGGTTTGGGAACCACTGGTTTAGTTTGTATATATTTACATATATAGAAAGAGTCAGAGAAAGCTAAAGGGATGGATATAGGTGGTTATGCAATGTTGAAAGCTTTAAGAAAGGCCTCATTTTTTAATATAAGTAATAATACCTTTCTTTTCTGTAACCTCTTCATGTATCAGAGCTGGTGAGGGTTTTCCAGGTACCCCTTTTCTTGAAACTTCGTATTCTTAAAAAAATACATATTTCTTAAATTTTGTTTTATTTTAGCAAGACCAAAATAGTACTACACTGATTTTAGAGACAACATAATGTTTAGATCAATATTACATTGCATGCACTGTGAGAATTTATAAAGAAAAATGAAGTTGTCCCACAACAATCAGCAAAGAATTAGAAAGGAATGATACCTCTAGCAAGGGTGATTTCCTCTTCTGCCATTCTTCTAGCTCTTTCAACACGCTCGTCAACAGGTTTCCTAGGAACTCCAGGCTCTTTAAAGACATTTCATTTACAGTATTTTACATAGTGTTATAGAACAGTGTCATTCTGCTAAACATCAAATAGCATGAATACTTAAATACTTATGTTCTGATCCATGGTCCATCATTAACATTATTATTCCATATAACACTATAGGATAGAACATCATTGTGAATCAGCATTCATAGTAGCTGACAGAATAAAAGTGGTATAAAAATTAGAATCTTTTATTGTAATTTTACTTCTTATTTTCTATCCTGTCACCTACATGTAATGTTCTAATGGCTTTTTTATTCAAGTAAACGATAAATAACTATGAAAATAACAAAATATGTGTACATAGCACACATATTTGTACTAATTCCACACATTTGTTTGATGGATCCAAATTAGATATGTTTTAGGTATATGTTACTAGAAAAATGTTTTTCAACAACATGGTTGCTTTTCAGAAACAGTGTTATGAGTGTCACCAAAGTGTCCTTTACTGTCTTCAGAGTCTTTACAGATGCTGGATGTATGAGATCAAAGACAGTAAAACTGTGTAGTATTCCCTGACTCTCCCCAAAGGAAGGTGTCTGTTGAGGAGTGAGTTCCACAAAACCCATGAGCCCACTTTGGCTCATATTCTTTTGTCCACTCTTTCATCCTGGAAAGATGGCTGAGGCTTAAGGTTGGAGCCCTCAAGCCTTCCAGCGGGACAGAGTTTTCTTGGGGGTTGAAGGAGGTAGTGAAAAGGGAATTAATCCCATACTCCTTGGATTTCAGTGAGGATTTGCCTTGGGTGATTGAAAGTGGATGTCTAGTTGGCATCAGAATAATGAATGCCAGACTTGGAGTATCTACTTGTGAGTTGCTGCTCAGCAAAGTATTAGCAGGAGCTCAATTGTATCTATTCAGGATACTATTCCAGTTCATCTACCAGACCAGAAAGAGGTACAAGTAAGTAAAAAGCCCAGGGAAAGTCTTTCCCCACAGGAGTGGTTGGTGAAGAAAAGACCTACTTATTTGAAGATTTGAATTTACTGTGAATCGGGACTGTCTTTTGTTTTTCTGTATGGATTGGGCTATTCTCCAGTGTCCACGCCACTGAGTTTATTCATCTGCATCAGATACTCCAGTTAAGGATTTGTTTTGAAGGCTGTGTGACACTGTATTATTTTTACTGGAAGGGGCCAGAAGACTTGAAAGACTTTACCTTTCCCTCTGACAGGGAAGTACCTGAATGGGCCACAACTTGGCCCCAGCATGCCCAAGTGTGTCTCTACATCAGAGTAGCTAGACGCAATATGAATGGGCACACAAACATTTTCTGATTGGTTTGTTCATTTGGTTCGTTCTTTTTTAGTATGTGTTCTTTAAAATTATTTCATTAATTTCAGTATTTTATGCATGTAAATGCCATTTTTCATGCTTACAATTGAACTTTATGCATCTAGTTGTTACACTTATAAAAATCAAATTTTAAGCCCATAAAATTTTGAAATGAATGAAAATGAAAGCATATCACTTCTACACAAACGTATTCTAATGCAGTAGCACACCATGACTAAGCAAACTCTGTGGGCCAACTGGTCTTTACTGCAGTCATCTCTAATGTTACAGAGCTACTGTAGACAAATGCAGTTAAGTTTCAAAGGCAAAGGACGTTTACTCACACACTGGGCCCTGTAATCACATCGTACTAAGATACCAATTTAACAAACTCTATTAATGCATGTTAAATGCCTGCCATAATGGTAAAACATTTTTCCATTACACATTAATTTTTGTACTAACATTTAAATGGACTGTTTATTATGCACAATTTTACTACTCAGCTCATTTAAATGTAATGCACACTGTGTTGACACAGCCATTAACACAAATCCTGAGCTACAATTGTAAAGATATAATTTTTTTTTTTTAATTTTTGCAAAATACTTTTTTAATAGCCGCAAAAATAGAAACAAATACATTTTACATCTAGAAAAACATTCTCAATATAGCCATCTGAACAAGAACAATTATGCGTATTCGTGCCAGTAGTGCTTTTAACATGTAATTTATCAAGAGACTTTATGCCCTTTAATGAATTGCATGGTAGCTATGCTTCTAATTATGGCCCTCATTTTCTAAAGTATCGCAGGCCTGCGATACTTTAGGAAATGAGGGGCAGGGGGCCGAAACGGGGGGCGGGCCTGTGCTAGCCGGCAGCGATCGCACAGTCGCGGTGCGATCGCTGCCGGTTTCGCACCCAATAGCGCCACCATAGGAGGTGTAGCTATTGGGAGTGAACGCGGACGCGAAAAGGGCCTTACCTTTTCATTGTCTGCGGCGGCTTCGCAGAGTTGGCCCCAGTGACGCCCCGACTCCTCCTCTTCCGGGGCCGACTCCGCCCCGATTTTGGTATCGCACGCGAAAAGGGACATTTCTCGTGCAAAACGTCCCTTACCATGTGCGATACATTTAGAAAATAAGGCCCTATGTGCATTTAAATTGTGCGTTAATGTCCATATTTAACACTTCCTTAAAGTGGATGGCAAACAGATACATGTTACACCACTTACATTGCTTGGCTAAGTACAATCCATGAGAGCAATACAATACTTTGTCTACCACAGAATTTTAGGCTGACACAAAAACAATACCCAACTACGTGAACGGTGCAAAAAAAAATGTAGAAAATATGTGATACCAATTGTATTCTATACCTTCAAGTTCTTCTTCTTCTTCCCACTCTTCAGCTTCTCTACCCGCACGTTCCTCTTCTTCTTCCTCCTCTTCCCACCGTTCATCTGTAACTGCTGGTGTTATGCCTGGCACTCTCTTGCCAACTTGAACCATTAAAATAAGAATAAATATACCTTGATTGATTTTAAGGAAAAATATACAAGGCACAGTACATTGTCACTTCAAAAAAACATATCCTCACGTAGTTGTAAAGAACATTGTAATACTTGGAAATGAACGGTAGGGATGTGCATTTGTTTCTAATTAATGCTGTTTTTGTACAGAAAAAGTTGCTTTATGGTTTGTTAGAAATGGAATAAACCAAAAGTCAACTTACCTGACAATATCCAAAAATTTTCAGATATTTTTGGTTCGTTATCAAAAAATAAGAGGCCCTCCCAGGACCTCTCTGTCCACCCCCTCCCGGAGTGGAAAAGGAGCCTCTCCAACTGCCACCTACCTCTTCTGAAGGGGCAGGAGCAGTCTTCACTCCTTCTTGCCTCAGAGGCTCCAGATGCAGAATGGCACCAGTCAGCCCTGAGGTCAATGCTATATAGTTGTACGCGAAAATGGCACCGGTCGTTGCCAAGACTGGCACCATTTTGTTTGTGGCCCCACACTTTACAATCATAAACTTTGGTGCCAGCCTCAGAGTTGGCAGGTGCCATTCTGCATCAGTAGCCAGCAGGTGAAGAGCAACTAAACATCCCTCCCGCCTCTATCTACATTGCAGAAGATCCCATGGAAGGAATAAGTGGCGGCCAGGGAGGCCCTGGCTCACTTCTAGGAGCAGGGGTTGGGCTCATCTGAGGTGATAATGGTAGCAGAAACGGGGGCGTCCCAGGGAGGCTTCACTTCGGCTCTTTATCGTTATTTTCATTTAATGTTTATTTTGGTTTGGAAAATGAACCAAACTGAACTAAGCATTAAACGAACCAAAACCCAAATTAAAAAAAAATAAATAACCATAACAAAACGTTTTCTGTTGCATTTCCCTAATGAACAATACTATGGCAACTGAGCAGAAATGCAGAACTGTAAAGGTTTCTATTTTTATTATACTGTGTTTTAGCATAAAAAATGATAAATCATAAGCAGAAGTTCCTCCTAGCACTTGGATGGCAAGCCATTTTGAACTGTGGTAATAAACTTGGGCTTATCCATGTCCCTAGGGTAGAAATATGTTTGTGTACTAAACTAAATCTAGACTAGTACACCAAAAGTATTAAAACCAGAACATAGTGGGGAAATTCTCTGCAGGGGTATTGAACTGGATGCCAAAATATCAAGAGAAAACTCAAATCTTCTTTTGTGTGAATCTTTAGGAGGACTAAACCTTGCCTAGATCTAGTTTTGTAGTAGTTTTTAAAGCACTTTGCTAAGATCTCTAATGTGGACCTGCAGCCTCAGTGCTTGAATTCTTTTTCATGCTTGGTTGCTTTTAAATCAGCAATGAAATGACCTAGGACAATTTTCAAAGCCATTTCCATGGATAAAACAGTGCTTCACCTGTAAAAATGGGCTTTTTAGGACCTGTTCACCCAATATGCAAGAAAAAGTAGGTAAGTAGGGTCTATGTGCACATACTTTTACCTGTAATGTGAAGAGGTGTTCATATGGGTGGGGTCTGGAATTACAAGCGTACTTTGGCATTTTCAAAGGTATGCAATGCCCCCCCCCCAAAAAAAAAAACCCAACAAATTATGCATATACATTAGCAAGGTAATTTTGGTGGGATAATTTTCAAAAGGAAAGTTTGTGCATACTCTTCCTTTGAAAATTAGTGTAAAAACTACCTACAGACTTTGCACCAATGCAGGCAGTTAGAAATTTCCCCCCAGAATGTTATTCTAGCCATGAAGTGTCCAGTGCTAGCGGTTGAAAGCTGCCAGGATTCCATGGTCACTGCTGCAACTTCATTGATTTCCACAGAGTTGATCGCTGGCTTCCAGGGAAGCCCAAAGCAGCCCCCTGAAAAGCCAAGGATTCCCAAACTGCCACAACAACAGATGGCATATCAGCTGCCACTATTAATGCCATGGTCCATTAAGGAAAAGGGACAGGACAATCGCAGAATACCCAAGTGCCTCTCTTAGCTAAAGTTTAGAAGTTTTGTGACTACAATTAAGTAAATCTTTATTTCCTAGCATCTTTTACTTGGCTGATGGAGGATGAATTGCAGTACGGTGGCCTTCCCTTTTGCAACATGAAAGACTACATACTAAAATATGACAGCCATTGGACACACATGGAGAACATGTTCTGCCTTTATCAATTAAGAAATATCACTGACAAACACCAACGACAACTCCTCATGCAAGCTCTCCGTTGACAACCCACAAAGTCAAATCCTCACAAGAAGACAAAACACTTTCTGAAATAAGCAAATAAATCAATGCTTTTCATATTGACAAGCAGGTCAAGGAAAAAGAAAAAGCAGCAGAAGGGAGATTTTTGTTTTGTAACATTAACATAATTTTGAACTAATGCAACGTTAAAGTACAAATTATGTATCTTGCAAAAGAGAGAATCACAACTTTAGATGATAAATAAAAAGGGTTGCTTGAAAATAAAAAAATTTGCAATTTTGCAAAGCCTTGTACACACTAGTAAAAACATTCAAAAGGCTCCTACTTCTAAAGAAAAGTGACTGCCAATTTCCCTTCCCTACAAAGAACTTACAGGAATGCAAAACTCTGCTTCCCTCACTGGAAAGTGTAACTACTGTGTAATAGAGGCAGGCAACAGGAGGCTGAAGCTTAGGTCTACCACAATATTTTGAAACACTAGGAACTTTGCTGACTTCCCCCCCCCAAAAAAAAAAAAAAATCTTGCTTTCCTGGACACAGACCTTCACTGGACCTCATCTACCCTAATGAATGTCCTATTTCCTTCTTGTCATTTACATTCAATCTATTCAAATGACATGCTGTTTACCTCCATTGTCTTGACTTTCTTAAATCCCAAGTTATTCTAGATCCATTTCAATCTGACTTTGGTCCACTCTATTCCACTGAGACAGACCTTACCAAAGTTTCTAGTGATCCCCTAATGGCCAAGGCTAGGAATCACTACTAATTTCTCACTTTTCTTGATCTGCTGCTTTGGACACTCAATCATCCTTTAATTCCTTAACACTCTGTTTATACTTTTTTTGTTCTCCTCTTATCTCTCCCATCACACCGTTAGTCTATCTACTGCTATCCTATTATCAGTCAATGTGCCTTAAGACCTTCTTCTGGGTTCCCTTTTCTTCTTCATTTACACTTTGATCTCTCTGTGCTCTCATCTCCTCCCTTGGTTTTTCAATACCATCATTATACAAAGGCTCCCAGGTCTAAATCTCTGCACCTGAATTTCACAAGGTGCCCAGTTCTAGATCTCTGCTTGTTTACCTGGATATTACCCTGAGCTTGATATGGCCAAAATGTAACTTATTTTTTCTCTCAAACCCACTTTCCTCTATCTACATGTTTATATCTAAGTGGATAAAACCGTTTTCTTCCCTGTGCCTTCTGCCTGAAACCATGGAGGTTGTCTTTCACTCTTCTTTCTCCTTCTCTGTGTGCAGCAAAAAAAGCATGAAACTTGTTTTTTCTTCCTTGATAACACAAAACAATCCCTCCCTCCCTTTCTGAATATATTGCCAAGACCCTTACCCACTCTCTCATCAGATTTTGGTTGTACGACTGCAACATCCTTCTCACAGGTCCCCTCTGAATTATCTTTCTCTTCTAGTCTATCCAAAATTCAGCTGCATGATTTATCTTCCTCAAGTGTTATGACCATGTTTCTCCTCATCTCATGACAGTACACTGTCTACCTATCTGCTTTACATTTACGCCATTTTTTCTTCTCACCTAAGGTGTATTCACTCCGCAGTTCCACACCATCTCTCCCTACACCTTTCCTTATGATCTCCATTTACTAAGGAAGCTGCCTGAAATGGTCTTCCTGAGTTGGTGCATCTTGCTTCCTCTCTGGGCATATTCATATCTTGCCTTAAAACACACCTTTTTGAGATTATTTTTAAATCCAAAATCTCTAACTCTGCCAGATCGCACTTTAAAATGGCTTACTTTGATAGTTAATTGATTACTATACATTTATTTGTTTTTCTGTTTGTCTCAAATAGAGTGTAAGCTGCATGGAACAGGGACTGTATACAGTGCTGTGTATGCCTAGCAGAAATATGGAAGTATTAAGTAGTAGTTGTAATTCCAAACCTGGCCAGAGCCATTCTTAATAAGAGAGTGAGAGAGGGGGTAAGAGAGAAAGCATGGAACATAGTTGAAAGATTACCATGTACTGTACCTTCTTCTTCATAATATTCTTCGTCTTCTCCATAAACTTCTTCTTCATAATGTTCTTCCTTTTCCTTATAAACCAGTTCTTCATAATATTCTATCCTCTCACCGTAGGTTTCTTCTTCATAAAATGCTTCTCGTTCACCATAAATGTCTTTCTGTTCTTCGTAAGTATCTTTTTCTTTACTTACAACAGCCATTACTGGTACTTCTCTTGCTTTCTTGGATACCGCAGGAACTTTCAAAACATTCATTTATGTTAAAATTCAGAATTTGCAAAAAGGTACACAGTGATAAAGATTATAAAATGGATTGAAACATCCATTTATTGGGCTTACAAAGTGACCACTGAGAACTCAGACAACACCACATTTATGACATCCATGTACTTAACAGTGCGTAACAGCAAAGTCAGCTTTAACAATGCAACCACATCTTTTCTTTACATTCTTTCTGTAACAAACTTTGGTTAAAACAATTAAACATTCAGTGCAAGCTGTGATTAAATAATTTCAAGCTGTTGAGGTCCAGCAACAACAACAAAAAATGAAAGTGAATAGAAAATAATTGAGACAGTCTAGTGCAGGGCCAGCTGGATATAACCCAGTGTAGATTTTGTTTCTGATCTATCAGATGACAGTTGTGAGCAAAATATAAGGTTACTCAAACTAGGAATATTTCTTCTTTAAGGCTCTGTTTTCAGAAGCTTTTCTCAGCCTGTGCCTTAGACAAAACTCTTTTGAAAAGAAAGCCGCTTCTTTCTACAAGAAAAAATGTTTAGTGTATCTAGGGGGCAATTTTCAAATGTGCTTTATAGATGCAAAGTCCACAAGTGGAGTTTGCACAAGTTTTCAAAAGGAAAGTACTACATTTTTCTAAGCCCCGCGTCTGAGAGCACTAAAATGCTCAGGGGTCCAAACAAATAAAATTTAGGACAGGAGATATTTTTATGCCTTAAATAAAAAGGAATTTGAAGAGATTTAATTTTTATTTGAAAGAAAGCAGCAAAACATAGTAAAATATTAAAGCACATACAATTGGCTGGAAAAGAACTATACACATAGCAAACCTTTTGAAGAAAATACAAAACCATGAGACGGCACACTGCCCAGACAGCACTGAAACCAGTAACAATAATGAGAATGGCTCAGGTTAATATTAAAGATAACATATTAACAACCAAAAAAAACAAAAACAAGACACATAGGCACACATTATATGACCATAAGCATAACATTTACACTTGTGATATTTCACGCAATAACACAAAAGGTGGAATTAAGACAAACACAAGAAAGAAATGTCAAAAGAGTAGAAGGTTTCAAAGCAGTAATAAAAAAAGAGATGGGACATTAAATATTTAGATCCTAGGGAGAATAATGTTCAAAGGGACTTCTGTAGGTAAAGTAGGGTTTTACATACAGAAATGGCCCTTTAGATAGAAAACTGCATGACCAACACATGTTAAATTATGCACATACACATTGTGTACTCATACTTTTAAATGAGAAAAGGATAAGTGTTCCAGGAGGACAAGTCTGGGCGGGGACAGAATTGTGCACATATTTTTTTGATTTTAAAAAGTATGTGCAAACATTTTATTGGCAAAACTGCATGCGTCAAATAGCAGGTGCAACTGTGTGCATGTGATTTTGCCAGGATCATTTTTAAAGTGAACTAAGATGCACTAGTTTGCTTTGAAAATTGGTGTAACTTGGGTGCATGACAGCCCGCAAATTTATGCAGCCAGTTATCAAATTGCACCCAAGAATGGGGTGTACAATGAATGTTGTAATAATTTTTAGGATTTGTGACTTCCATCTATTGTGCAAAAGCACATGTCCTAATTAGGCATGTAAACCTTTTATAACATGCCCAACTATGGTGAGACTAATTTTGCACAACACAGAAGCAAAAGTAAGAACCAACATGAAATATAAATTACATGCACCAGTTTTCTATGTGAAAAAACGAATCAGTTTGTATGTAACAAGAACTATTAGTCAGAAATATTGGGGCAGATATTAAAAAAAAGCTAAACTCCTAAATTTAGGCCTCTAAATTAGTGCCTGACTGGGTCATTTATTAAATAGCGTTATGGCATTTTCACATGCATTAAGACTTTTTCGCATGCGTTGAGCACCTTTAACGCATGCGCTAGCACCATAACGTATGGTGTGATGCAAATCTGAAAAAGAGGAGGAATTAGGATTGGGTTCATGTTTTGTGAAGCCCTATTGCACAGCTTTAATGCTGATTTTAGCTACACCTTTTTCAGTAGTGTTAAGCTGTGCAATAGCTTGTGTTATGGCTTTCTTGCATGTTGTGATGTGTTCTCCCATGCTGGTTTTAGTATGTTTGAAGCTCCTGGAGCACCAGCCTAGCTTTGAGGGAGGGAGACAGATAGACAGACAGACAGACTAGCCATAATGTCCTCACACTAGATTGGTATTTATATCTCTATGGGAGGCCCACCTAGTAACTCCAGGTGAGGTTTAGGTATTAGTGTAGGGGTTAGGGACCACTTTGACATTCAAAGTGAGACGTACGAACAGAACAGTGCTCTCTTGTGAAGATTTGATGACCTTTGGATGATTTGTGCAATGTTCTCTCAACGTAGCTTGATGGACTCTCTACATGGGTAACATCAAGCTAGGTTGAGAGAACACTGCACAAATCTCATCTTTGTGTGAGTTTCCTCACTCCGAAGGTCCTCAAATCTTCACAAGAGAGCACTGTTCTGTTTGTACATCTCACTTTGAATGTTAAAGTGGCCCCTAACCCCTACACTAATACCTAAACCTCACCTCGAGTGACTAGGTAGGCACCATACAGAGGTATAAATTATAAATACTTACCTAGTATACAGGCATTATGGTTAATCTCTCTCTCTCTCTTTCTGCCCCCATGGTTGTAGAAGGGCCCTGATAGCTAGGCCTAAATTAGATACCTAGTTCTTAAAATCATTGCTAAGCTCCTAACTTTATTTCTCCACCTTAACTCCTCCCCTGTAGCCATCCACTATTTAGGGACCTATTGAAACTAGGAGCTTAAATTTAGGCACCTAGCCCTAGTTCATTTTCAAAAGGGATAATTTAGGATCCTAACTCCAAAAGTTAGCAGCCTAAACTCTTTGAAAATTGGCCCCATTATGGTTAAGGCAAAAACAGGTAAGAGACAACACTGAAAGCATACAACATAACAATGACATTTAGTTGACTGGCAAAACAGGTAAGACAATGCATAAAATTCTGAAAAAAACTATTTGACAACAAACAAGATACAAACTGCAACACACTTATAAAAATGAAGATGGTTTGAAGACAAACATATTTAGAAAAAGTGGCTAAAAGTGCTAGGGGGGTGGGGGGCAAAACCCAGGAGTCTGGACTGATCCGGGTACGTACAGGGAATACATTTATCTGTGTTAAAATCTTTCAAGAGAGAAAGAGATAAAGGAAAGGAGATGTGTCACAATTACATGAAGGATGGTGATGTAAGATATACTTTATCACCATGCAGACATAACAAAAGCTAGATATTTAACAAGCATGATTTTGTAAGGAGGAGGAAAACAGAAGAAAATAGGGAGCAACATCATCAATGACTTGTCCAAAGATGGCAAGAAAAAGAAACAGGCTGTCCTTTGTCTGTGCTTGTTGTTTCCAATACTACAGTTGGGAGGACTGATAAGTGAAGATAATCTTAATAAGAGAGCCATACTTGGTGGGTTGCCATCCCAGAAGAGAGGGAGGCCCCTTCTTGGATGGCAGGCCCTGTTGGTGGCCAGAAGTGACTGGGTGATACTGCAGACCTGCTTGGCTGGTGGGGGTTGTTGTTATCAAAGGGGTCCTGGAAGATCACATGGTCAAAGCTGAGTACAGATACACCTGATGCAGGGACACCCATACTTGGAAACAGAGTGGGTGCCTGGCTAAACATGTGCTTAGAGTAGAGCACTATAGCTATGGTTGGCAAACAGGAAGGAGCAACTGAGACTACCTTGCTAGTTTCAGAGCAAACAGACACTGCTGGATTTCTTTCTGAAAGTTCAGGTAAATAGTTTTATTTTTTTTTTACAATTATTAAACCTATGGACTAATTGCTCCCCAAAAATAGTGCTATGTTCTTAATAATGTCAGATGGGAGGTTGCAAGGGTGTGTGTGCTGGCCTGATCAATGCATCTGTGCTAAAATCACTAGGTGAAGAATATAGGAAAGAGAGATAGCGAGACAGAGAGATAAAGGAAAGTGGATGAACAACAATTTCATGAAAGATGGTGATGATAACATACACTTTATCAACATACAGTATACTCATGGCAAAGACTAATAAGAAAGATTTTGTAAGGAGGAGGAAAACCAAAGAAAATACAGAATGACAACATCAATTGCTTATCTAAGGCAGTGGTTCTCAACCTTTCATGAATACTGTACCCCCTTTCAAGAGTTTAAGATGTCTTAAGTACCCTCTGGTTAGCACAATTCACATTCTATACTAAATACTATAATTACTTCTGTTTTTTCTTTATCTTGATTATAAGGGGTTTCCTCTCTTCTCCATCTCTCTCTCACTCGTCTCTCAGATCATTCTTTAATCTCATTTCTATCCATCCTTCTTCTGTCTGACTTACTTATTTTTTTTCACAATTTCTATTCCGCTGATCTACCAATCTCAGCGGATTACAGTCAACATATACAGTAAAGCATAATAAATTCTTACACTAAACAAAACATAAACATGCCAAAACAACTAACTTTGGGCCTCATTTTCCAATATCGCATTGGTATCGCATGCGATACCAAAAAGGGGTGTAGCATGTGTATCGCAATTTGCACTATTAGCCCAATTTGGGCTACATTGCCAGTATATTGCGGTTCATGATGTTTCCTGACAGGCCTGTTTCAGTATGATGCAAGCTTGAGAGAGAGAGAGTGAGAGAGTGAAAGAGAGAGCTTTACTATAGTGCCTCCTCCCTAGACAGGTATTTGTATCCCTATGGGAGGCCCACCTAGTAACTCGAGGTGAGGATTAAGTATTAGTGTAGGGGGTTAGGGCCCACTTTCACATTCAACATGAGACGTACGAACAGAACAGTGGTCTCTTGTGAAGATTTGCTGGCCTTCGGAGTGAGGAAACTCACTCCAAGATGAGATTTGGGCGATGTTCTCTCCACCTAGCTTGTTGTTGCCCAGGTAGAGTGTCCATCAAGCTAGGTGGAGAGAACATCGCCCAGATCTCATCTTGGAGTGAGTTTCCTCACTCCGTAGGTCATCAAATCTTCACAAGAGACCACTGTTCTGATCGTACGTCTCATGTTGAATGTGAAAGTGGGCCCTAACCCCCTACACTAATACTTAACCCTCACCTAGAGTTACTAGGTGAGCCTCCCATAGGGATACAAATACCTGTCTAGGGAGGAGGCACTATGGTAAGGTGCTCTCTCACTCTCTCTCTCTCTCTCTCTCTCTCGATAAACCTTTACCGGCCTGTAACGCAAATGAAAGAGGTGTAGTTATTGGCCGCGCTAACAGTGAGGCTGTTTCGCGGCACACGATAAATCCTCCCTACTTTACATTTACTCCGCCCCCTGAATACAAAATTAAAAATTTGCATTCGCAAATCGCGTTAACTGCTGTTAGCGCGATTTGCGGAATTATCACATGCGGTAACTCCTTGGAAAATGAGGCCCTTTGTTTCCTGGTTGTCCTTCAATTTTTCTTTCTTCTTATGCTTGTTTCCTTTCTTAGCCATCTCTCTCTCATGTCTCTCAGATCTTTCATTTCTCTCCATCTTTCTTCTTCAACTTGCCTATCTTCTAACTTTGTTACCTGGTTGTCCTTCCATTATTTCTGTCCTTCTATCCTTTTTTCCTTTGTTATCCATCTCTCTCTCATTTGTCGGTTAGATCTTTTTTAATCTCATTTTTCTTCATATTTCTTCTCCACCCATCTTTCTCTGCTTTTCCTCTCTCCCTTTTATTTCTCACCTACATCTCTTCATTGTTTACTCTTCCACTTCCACTTCCTTTTCCCTTCCCCATTAACCTCTCTGAGCCTTCTATCTCTATTTTCCTGCCTCTCAGTCCTCCTTCTACTCATTCTTGCTCCGCATCTTCCCTTACAGCTCCCAGCCCTCCATCTCTTTCTCCCCCACCTCTTCTTTCATACCTTTTAATCCTCCCTTAGCTGCAGAAATAAAGCAGAGGCAGTAATCACTTTGAGGGATAATGAAAGCATTGTGCTTCCTGTCTCAATGGTTGTCTCCTCTTCCTCCTGTCTCCCTATCATATGGGCTTCCTGACTGAAAATTAAGCCTACACAGACATAGGAGGAAGAGGAGGCAGCCATGGGAGCAGAAGGCAAACATTTCCACTGTCCCCTGAGGTACCTGCTTTCTCTGCTTTAGTCCTGCAGCCTGCCATTTCTCCTGAGTCCCAATTATCCAATGCTTGTGACGGTTGCTTTGTTACTGCTCTCCAGTTGCTACAGGAGAGACACTAAGATAAGGGAGATGAAGAGCTGAGTAAATGTAGGGAGACGGAGAGAGAGATCAAGGAGATCAAGGAAAGGGATATGCAAGTCTGATAGTGGGAGTTTAATCTTGGCATCCTAACCATCAGACTGTAGGTGGCACCTGGGTGTATATGGCAGAGTTCTTCAAAATTTCTCTGTTTCCATCTGCTGGAGGGGAGGCAAAACCCAGGAGTCTGGACTGATCCGGGTACGTACAGGGAAAGATTATTAGAAACAGAGCACTGCCTTTTCTGCACTTCCTGTGGCAGTGATGACAGTTTAAAGTTTCCCTCTCCTCTGTCTCAGCAATGATACCACTCAACTCCATTTTACTTCTCCATGTCAGAATATGGCAGCTGACAGGGAACTCAGGATCCTCCACTTTTATATTAATACTTTTTGTAGCAAGGGAAGATAATTGCTTTCTGCAGTTCAGGCTCCCCTTTCCCATGCGTTGGTGGTCTAGTTGTATACTTCCTGACAGACTTCCAAGTAACCCCAGGTGTACATGTATCCCTGGTTGAGAACCACTGGTCTAAGGAAGGCAAGAAAAACAAATATGCTGTCTTGTGCCTGCTGTTTCCAATATGTATGTGGGAGGACTGATAAGTGAAAATATTCCTAACAAGACAGCCATTGCACAATTTCATATTAATTATAATTTCCACTATATCATATATTTGTGGTATGCCTCATTTTGGGCATTTGGGACATATTTTTAACAGCAGTCTAGTGTTTTGTCCTTCCTTAAACTACTATTTGAAACAAAAAGGACAGTAATATTTGACATGGATATTAAGCATTCGCGAAAAAGACTGCTCAGTTTGATCCCAAGCAAACTGACTGAATGGAATATAGGGCACTGATACCTTAGACGAGCCCAGTTTCACAAACATAATTGCTAAAATGCATGCATGTATAATATAGCATTATACTTATGTGAGGACATTTATTTTGGCATATAATGCCTTGAGCATATTATATATCCTTGGTGTCCCTCTGGACTTTTTGTTTATTAATAGGCTAATTCATGAAAGTACTCTACTGTGATAATGCATGCTATTGCATGGTATTTACTGGGCTTCCATTAGTTCTAAGGGGATATATTCATTAATAATGTGTGTTATTGTGGTAGCACACTTTCATGAATAGGCCTGCAAGATACATATTAGAATTAGAAAATGGAGTGCCCATTAGCAGTTATTTCCATAGATAAAACCCAATTAATCATTTCAGATATATTTTACAGTGATGATTTCAAATAAATTAAAATATAGAATTACAAATATTATGAATGGTATTTTTACAAGAGAAAAACAAATGCTCAACCAAATAGGCCAGCCGTACACTAATCTTAGCTATCAGTTTTCACTACGTGCTTTCCCTACTCACATGTCAAAAACTAAGCATAAAAATACCTGGAGTCAGCATGCAACTTGGTCCAACTGCCTGAATACTTGTTTTATTTCAAACACAGCCCTAGGAGTATTTCTAATGGCCTGATTTGCTAAGCATTTTTCTCATAAAAAACAGAATGGAAGAAAAGCTGTAGTAAATCATGCCCTAAACTTCATAACGTTATTGGGGCTGACGTTTACACAGTAAAATATCTGCACTAGTAATACACTAGCGTTTGTTTTTACCTTTTGTTGGTGGCCCTTCTTGTCTTGAAGGAACAGGGGCTGCTGGGACTCCCTCTGAAATTTTAACCAACATTATAATACATTTAGATTCCATATATAATTATCATCCTCATTCTAAAATATCTGAAAATAAATAAATGATAGGGTTGGAAGAGTTCTCTATTCCAACATGGAAAATGTGAGCATAACAGGTACTGTATAATATTTGCATCCTAATTAAACAAGACAAATAAACAAAAGACAAAATATTAAACATTTCTAATTAGATAACCATTTTCATAGAACATATTGTTGTGGTTTCCTTGGTTCTGTAGCAACTGTCATTTTGAATTATAATACTAGGAAATCAATTCCAAGTCCAATTCTACAGGTTGAAGACAACTCATGGTAACTTCTCTGACAACTCTGGCTAACTTCTATGAACCAAGATGGAATACTACAAAAATGCTGATGCTAGTAAAAAAAAAAAAATCCAAGATTTACATATTTACTGAAACTGCTATAGTTCCTGGAAGTGTGTATGCATGGACATTGCAAGGCCACACTTCAATTTTATCAATAGGAGAAATTTATTTTCATGAAGCCAAAGGTGAAATGTAATCTTACCTGATAATTTCCTTTCCTTGAATCCAGTCAGACCAGTCCAAACACATTGGTTACGCCCAGCACCACATATAAATCCGCTTTGAGTTGAGGACCGCATGTAACTTAGGCCTGGATTCATCATTCTTTGCAGAATGATGAGTCCAGCGAAAAAGGGGGGCGGAGGGGCAGAGGGGAGGGCGGGCCTGCAAAAGCCCGCAGCATTCGCACCACGGTAGTGTGCTGGCTGCCGGCTTTTGAACCGAATAACGCCACCGTGAAAGGTGGTGGTATTCGGCACACTACTGCCGATGATAATGTTACTAACATTATCGCCGGCAGCGAAGACACCGCTGACTCCGCCCCCTCCCCACCCCTCTCCTCCCCCTAATTTGCATTATATTGCATGCGAAAAGGCCCTAACACTGCACGTGATAAAGCTTTAGAAAATAACCCCCTTAGTGTGGCATACTGTAGGTGTGCACATTTACACTTGCTAGAGAGTAGGTGTAAATGCCCATGCAAACATTTATGCGCATAATTCTGAAAATCAAAAGTGTGTGCATAAATGATTTCGCCACCCCAACTCCACCTCTGCTAAGGCCTTTTTATAGTAAAAGCAGACGCCAAATTGCTTCGGTGCATATTTTTATGCATACAACCCTGGGAAGATTTTGAAAAAAGCTCATTTACGTGCATAAAATTGTGTTTTATGCATGTAAATGCTTTGAAAATTACCCCCTAAAAATAATACTCTCTTTCAAATAAGAATTATAATACAACTTTAAAAGGGCAGACCATGTTTAAATAACCCTTTTGACAAATACTGTGTTAAATGCAAATACTGAAAGAATAATAACAACTAACATTTAGAAACACTGTTTTAAAAACTTTAGCTATTAAAATTACAGTACCTTTACCAAGTGGAACAACTTCTTTGGCTGATGGAACTTCTTTGGGTACTTTCTTAATAAGCTTGCGTACTTTAAAGAGATTTATTGAGAAAGTTTTATTTTAAAAAATCTGTATTAGTAAGAATCTAAACTATTGGAACAAATCTAACAGAGTTTGATGCCAACTCAAGCAAGAATGAGAAGTTTCTTATGCACAGAAATGTTTTCCACAATAACTAAGCTTAATAAGAACTTTATAACATTGCTAGCAGTTACTTGTACTCGCCCTAATCCAGACTCCAGAACATATTACACAGGCCACAACTTTATAAAACATTCTACAACTTTGCTCAGGATCAGCACCTTTTTAATTACTATATCTCTACATTTCCTAAGGGGACCATTCAGTCGACTAATATGTACCTGCCTAGACGGAGAGCCAACAGCACATGAGACAATTCTTTGGATATAACCAATTGGGGGTTCCCAATGAACAATCTAGCTAGGGGAGTTACCAAACAAATGCTACTGCTCTTGTATATCATTTGGAATTATCTAATGATAACAAATTAATTAATAATATGAGAAGTAGTAAACATTCAAAAGGCAGAATGGAACTTTATGACATTGTTTACAGAAAGTACACATTTCTTTCCTTGAATAATATATTTGGACATTATACATAAAATGCTAACTTGGGCAAAACTTGAGCAGTTTATTAAGGTTAAAAGAAAGTGGAAATACTAGCATGGGGGGAATTATGGAAAAAAAATCATTCATTGTTCTCTACAACACAAAGAAAAGGTGGAAGCCTTTGTGGTAAGGGAGTGATAACTAGAATCACCATTACTGTGGGACTGTCTGTATGCCAATGCCAGAAGTCTAAGAAGTAAGATGGGAGAGTTAGAGTATATAGCAGTAAATGATGAGATAGACATAACTGGCATCTCAGAGACCTGGTGGACAGAGGATAACCAATGGGACAGTGCTATAACAGAGTACAAATTATATCGCAATGGATGAACTTGGTGGGGGTGTGGCATTTTATGTCTGGGAGGGTATAGAGTCCAAAAGGATAAAGATCATAGAAGAGACTAAATGCTCAGTAGAATCTATATGGGTAGAAATCCCATGTGTATTGGATAAGAGTATAGTGACAGGAGTATACTACCGTCCACCTGGCCAATATGGTCAGACAGCTGATAAAATTCTAAGAGAAATCAGGGAAGCAAACCAATTTGGCAGTGCAGTAAGAATGGGAGATTTCAATTACCCCAGTATTGACTGGGTAAATATAACATCAGGATATGCTAGAGACATAAAGTTCCTGGATGGAATAAATGACTGCTTCATGGAGCAATTGGTTCAGGAACCAATGTGAAGAGAGCTATTTTAGATTTAATTCTTAGTGGCATGCAGGATTTGGAGACAGAGATAATGGTGGCAGGGTATCTTGGCAATAGTGATTATAACATGATCAAATTTGAACTAATGACTGGAAGGCGGACAATAAGTAAATCAACCACTCTAACACTAAATTTTCAAAAGGGAAACTTTGATAAAATGAGGAAAATAGAAAAAAACTGAAAGGTGCAGCTGCAAAGGTTAAAAGTGTACAACAGGCATGGACATTGTTTAAAAATACAATCTTAGAAGTGCAGTCCAGATGTATTCCATGCACTGAGAAAAGTGGAAGGAAGGCAAAATATTTACCGGCATGGTTAAAAGATGAGGTGAAAGAGGCTGTTTTAGCCAAAAAAACATCCTTCAAAAACTGAAGGATCCATTTGAAGAAAATAGAAAACAGCATAAGCATTGTCAAGTTATATGTAAAACATTGATAAGGCAGGCTAAGAGAGAATTTGAACTGAAATTGGCCGTAGAGGCAACAACTCATAACAAAAACTTTTAAAAATATATCTGAAGCAAGAAATCTGTGAGGGAGTCAGTTGGAACATTAGATGACTGAGGAGATAAAGGGGCTTTTAGGGAAGATAAGGCAATTACAGAAAGACTACATTAATTCTTTGCTTCTGTGTTTACTAATGAGGATGTGGGGGAGATACCAGTTCCAGAGATGGTTTTCAAGGGTGATGAGTCAGGTGAACTGAACCAAATCACTGTGAACCTGGAAGATGCAGTAGAGCAGATTTACAAACTAAAGAGTAGCAAATCACCTGGACTGGATGTATGCATCCCAGGGTTATAAAGGAAATAAAAAAATGAAATTTCAGATCTGTTAGTTAAAATTTGTAACCTATCATTAAAATCATCCATTGTACCTAAAACTGGAGGATGGCCAATGTAGCTCCAATATTGAAAAAGGGTTCCGGGGCTGATCCAGGAAACTATAGACCAGTGAGCCTGACTTCAGTGCCAGGAAAAATAGTGGAATCTATTCTAAAGGTCAAAATCACAGAGCATGTAGAAATGCTCTATGGTTTAATGGTATACAGTCAGCATGGATTTACCCAAGGGATGTCTTGCCTCACAAATCTGCTTCACTTTTTTGAAGGGGTTAATAAACATGTGGATAAAAGTGAACCAGTAGATGTAGTGAATTTAGATTTTCAGAAAGCATTTGACAAAGTCCCTCATGAGAGACTTCTAAGAAAACTAACAAGTCATGGGATAGGATGCGATGTCCTTTCGTGGAATACAAACTGGTTAAAAGACAGGAAACAGAGAGCAGGATTAAATGGTCAATTTTCTCAGCGGAAAAGGGTAAACAGTAGAGTTCCTCAGGGATCTGTACTTGGACTGGTGCTTTTCAATATACTTATAAATTATCTGGAAAGGAATTCGAGTGAGGTAATCAAATGTGCAGATGATACAAAATTATTTAGAGTAGTTAAATCAGAAGTAGATTGTGATAAATTGCAGGAGGACCTTGCAAGACTGGAAGACTGGGCATCCAAATGGCAGATGAAATTTAATGTAGACAAGTGCAAGGTGTTGCATATAGGGAAAATAACCCATGCTGTATTTACACGATGTTAGGTTCCATATTAGGAATTCCCACCCAGGAAAAAGACCTAGGCATCATAGTGGATAATAGAATGAAATCGTCACCTCAGTGTGCTGTGTCAGTCAAAAAAGCAAACAGAATGTTAGGAATTATTAGAAAGGGAATGGTGAAAAAAAACGGAAAATATCATAATGCCTCTGTATTGCTCCTTGGTGAGACCACACCTTGAATATCATGTACAATTCTGGTTACCTCATCTAAAAAAAGATATAGTTGCACTGGAAAAGGTACAGAGAAGGGCAACCAAAATGGTAAAGGGGATGGAACCGTTCCCCTATGAGGAAAGGTTAAAGAGGTTAGAGCTGTTCCGCTTGGAGAAGAGATGGCTGAGGGGGGATATGATAGAGGTCTTTAAAATGATGCGAGGTCTAGAATGGGTAGATAATATGATTTGGTTATTTATTCTTTCAGATAACAGAAGGACTATGGGGCACTCCATGAAGTTAGCATGTAGCACATTTAAAACTAATCAGAGAAAATTCTTTTTCACTCAACGCACAATTAAGCTCTGGAATTTGTTGCCAGAAGATGTAGTTAGTACAATTAGTATAGCTGGATTTAAAAAAGGTTTGTATACATTCTTGGAGGAGAGGTCCATTGACTGCTATTGATTGGGTTGGCTTGAGGAATAGCCATTGCTATTACTGGCAGCAGTAGCATGAGATCTACTTAGTGTTTGGATACCTTCCAGGTATTTGTAGCTTGGATTGGCCACTGTTGGAAACAGGATGCTGGGCTTAATGGACTCTTGGTCTGACCCACTGTGGCATTTTCTTATGTTGTTATGTTCTTATGATTTAAGAACTGCTATAATCAAAGAAAGCTGGCAGAAGCTACCACTACTATTGTGGGAAGCTGGTAACCGTCAGACCAGGAAGCACCAAGAGGGATACAGGAGGGAGTGGCATAAGTGGGCTATCTGAATCACTCTATGATGTAAGCAGATTAAAGCTATCAGGATTACGCTAAACTGCTTATACCAGTGAAGACTTTGTGTCAGGTAGGAGAATAATTGGCACATTATGGGCTGAAAATTATTTGACTATATAGCATCCAGAAGTTATATATATAAATTACAGTATTTCTTCTGAAATGTTTATAACTAATATGAAAATTTATTTTTCTAAATCTAAGATCTTCTTCTAGGGCCAAACAATTATAAGCTTGTCATGCCGAAAAAATACAGGTCTCTGTTCTCAAACAATTTTCTCCTGTAACATAAAGAGAATCTAAAATCTTTAGTAAGACATGTTAGGCACACCAAACTATATGTATATAAGCAAACAAGATTTAACTAATATATTACAAAAACGTATGGTGAATAGTGTAATCAGTATAACTGATCAAAGCATCTTCTGATAGATTTAACACTGATCTGAAACTACGAGCTGTTATACCTTTCTTTGGCTCCTTTTCTTCTGGGATTAGGAATGGGAGTGGGACTAAAACAGAAAAAAAAGAAGAAACATTTCTTAGGTTAAAAAATGGTATGTATTTAAAATATACTCATTAGTATCTACTCCATAAGAATTCTGGCTAGAAATATTGTTCATGAATTTGGAATTTCATTATCTGTTAAATTATCAAGTAAATATGGAATAAATGAGGTTCCAATGTTCCCATTTATTAAAAACTGCAAGAAAAAAACTAAGATAGATAATGTTAAATTTACCTTCAGGTATTTCTTCAATGGGTATAGCTGAAACTGGTATTCTAGCATCAGGTACATCTGTGAGAGAGAATGTTCCGTTTAATAAACTATAGTGCTAAGAATTTATTGAATTTAAAATCAAGAAAATGTATAAGCAGTTTTCCTTGTCAAACATTTTTTTTTAGCTTTTCTAAATTAAAGTAAGAAAGTGGAAAAGAAGCGAGATATTACAGTTTTAATATGAATTAGATAAATCATTGAAAGATGTTTAAAACAGGGGTGGGCAACCTGTCGGTGATCAAGAGCCAAGAAACCAGTTTATACAGTAGCAAAGAGCCTCATATTTTGAAGGGATTGGGGATGGAGTGGTTTGAGCCCTTAAGGAGCATAGGTATGTGTGTGTGTGTGTGTGGGGGGGGGGGGGGGTAGTTACAAACTTCCCCCTCATCTCCACTAGTATCTCTCTATCTGCCCCCCCATCCGGTCCTTACTAGTTTCTCTCTTTCTCTATCAATTCCCTCACCCTGTTCTAACTCACCTCGATCCTCCCATTCTGCCCCCTATAGAAGATCTAAGCACAAATATAATAAAGGTCTCAAGGTGAAAAGCAGTAGAGACAAATAAACTAAAATGATGAACTACATCGGGCAATATAAGTGTATATTGTGAATTTCAAACTGTAAAGTACAATCTTTATAGCTTGGATACTTTATAGTATAAGAAATCAAAGCTGTAAAGATAGCACTTACTGAATAAACATAACACATACTCAAATATTATACTATACTTGAGCGTTTGAGTTTACAAACACCCTTCCTTCCTGCTAAGGCATGTTATTTCTAATTATAATATGATAAATGTGACAATGTTGCTGCCTTCAAAATGAGAAGAAAGTTATTTTCTTTGTGGGTAATATATGAATAAAGAAATGTGGTTGCTATGTTAGTCAACTTGGATATGTAGAAATAAAAGTCACCAAAGAAGTTCTATGTGATTCATTTTTAATGAATTAACTTCATGATGAGCTTATGCTCCCTTCTTCACATTAATGCAAAATGAGATAGGGATGATGCTGATATACAGCAACATTTAAACTGAGTATTCTCAGAGACTGCTTTGGAGAACTAAAGGCCTTGCTCACTGCATATACAGTTAATTCAAAGCTTGGGAACAACATGATTAATGATAACTGGGCTTGTAATTTTCCTTACCTGGAGGTTTGACTTCCAGTTTTATTTCTGTAAGAAAATGAACTTTTAAGTAAAATGTTTTAAACATGAATCATCTTATTTTAAATATTGGAGAGTGGTAACTTTCATCACATCATAAAATACAGTACCTATAGTTAAGGACTCATATCCAATTTTGCTTACAATGGTAGGTCGGCCTAATTATTTTGGTATTTTTCCCACTAGAACTCATAATAAATTTATATCGATACTAATTTTAATCCTATTGCATCAAGTCACAAAAATGCTGCTTCACAATCACCAGTTTAGCATAAGAGGCAAGCCAGATGGCCATCAGTGTACTGTAAACGGCACACATTTATAACCTGCACCAACCTTTGGTTGTTAGATAGAGTTCTGCAGTGCTTCTTGCTTCACCTCTTGGTTCAAGTCGAGCAATTACAGAATAAACCCCTAGAACAAATAAAGTACTTGTATATTAGTTTATCCAGTTTAAAGAACTAGTGAAAGAACCATAAGATGATTTTGAGAATATTCCGTGAAACGTACCTTCATCTTGTGCAGTAACATTGTGGATGGTCATATAATGACAGCGGCCCACACTTCTAAAGCTGTATTTCTTACTTTCGACTAGTTCTCTTGCACCTTTGTACCAAGTGACAACTGCATCATCAAAAGAGACCTCACACTCAAAGGTTGCCGACTCATGTTCACTAACCACTATATTCCGAATGGTCTTTGTAAATTGGATTGGTTCAGCTGTTCAAATAAAAAGGTACAAATAGTTATTCATTTGCAATACTTTCCATCTCTTTCATTTTCATGTGAAATAAAGGTAGCATGAAACACATCATAAATTACTTGAAGCCTGTGGTAGGTCAGCCAGTTAAACTAACTCCAGAAAGGGTTTTATTTGACAATTTCATATCTTTTAGTGTTCAAGGGGGATTCTTAAGATTATTTATTCTGAAGGCTTGCTTAATATCTTGAAAAGCATTTTGGCTCTGGAGGAATTGATTGCATAATTTGATGTAAATGGAAAATCTGAATTCAAAGTAGTCACCCAAGCATAAGAAAATATTTTTGGAAATCTGGGAAGACTATATATGATGGCTCTCCCATAAAGTTAGGAGTAACCTATTGAACTCTTCATGAACGAAGGTTTATAGGATGAGCTATTAAGGTAGAATAGTTTGGGCAGCCTTTGTTTTTTATTTTACTTTTTTCAAACATCAATAAACTTGTTGCTTTTTTAATGGGGTCTTGTTGTGGTTTTTTTTTTAAATTTATGTTCCCCCTTTTGACACTTCAAAGCGGATTACATTTAGGGACTGTAGATATTCTCTATCTCCAGAAGGCTTGCAATCTAAGAAGTCGATTTTAAAACGAGCACACGTGCACCCATACATGCGCGTATTGGTGCGGGAGGATATGCTGGGGTTTTTAATTGTGCACGCGCTTGCATGCGTATGTTTTAAAATGCACTAACCGTGTGTAAGTATGCTCCTAATTTTAAGAGGTTACTCGAGCACAGCTAGCGCGCATGTGTCTTTCATAGGACCTTGTTAGCTTTTATGCATGTATGTAAGCAAATTTCAAAACAGGCTCGCACAAGGCAAATTCCCAGCTTTGCAATTAGTCCACCAGTTTGCCCAGTTAATAGCAAGGTCTTTCAGACCCCTCTGGTTCTTTATCCTGCACGCCTCCCCCAGTTGACCTGGACCCCTCACCTGTTCTAAAAACCCTAAAACTCGAGATCCGCAGGCTTGCTCCTCATCAGGAGCAGGAGTAAAGTAATGCGGATACCTAGTGGATGCATGCTGTGATTTTTGGTTTTAAAATTCGGAGTTACATACTTGGCCCCGCAGCAGAACGCCCATTCCCTGCCCCTTTTCCATCCCCTCATTCCTTACATGTGCACGGGTACATATGCGTGTATTTTGTGTTTTGTTTTGTTTTTTAAATCTGTGTTGCTCGTGTGTGGCCCACATACGTGCGTATGTAAGTGGGCATTTTTGTGTGAGCAATGCTTTTAAAATTGACCTGCAAGTTTGTACCTGAGGAATTGGAGGGTAAAATGGCTTGCCCAAGGTGACAATGAGCAGAAATGGGATTTGAACCCTGGCTTCCCTGGTTTATAGCCCACTGCTCTAACCATGCTGTTGGAGGTATTGGGTTACATGATAACATAATACTAAAATCAGTGAAACAAACGGTAAAATAAAGGCCTTTCCACGTGTTCTTTTTCTGTATATCATATCAAAAGCTATGCCCCTTTCACCTGGTACTGCTTTGATCTCACAATGTTTCTTCCACATTTTTGATACTTTTATTGTCATACATAAAAGGCCCTTTCACGAAAGTGTGAATAGATCGTCAAATACAATTACACATGGAAAAAAAAGACATAGGGTGTGCACATAATTTTGCATTTGTGAAACTATTCACACAATTATTCAAATTGCTAATGAACTTTAGAATCATGCAGATCAGTTCTTAGTGATTTTATAATAGCAAAATTACATGTGGAAAATAACACAAAGTGGTGATTTTCTGCAAAACTTAACTACATTTTAGGGAAATGTAGTACTTTTTCTGTAATGAATTTCTCGATTTCATGAGGACTTTATCATAAACAAATCTCTGTGATTTCATTTGCATGACAATTAAATGAGCCAGTATTACGAGAAAACCTTCCTGCAATTCTGGCTCATTTCAGCAACGAAATTTAACATCCAGCCTTCTAGGTACTCATGGCCTTGGTCGACAGTGCTTAGTCACCATCATCCTGCCAGCAGTGACATGGTTTGGTTAAACTGGGGAATTGTAGTCTGTTACCCTGTAGCTGGCAGTATTGCAATGTCATAATTCCTTTCTCTGTCCTTTATTTCATCCTTATTACCTCTCCCCTTTCCTCTGTTCTTGGAGTGAAGAGTGGGTTGTTTGCAATACTGCAGCCTCCTGACCAAGTTCCTGCCACTGTCATAGAATATAACAGCAAATAATGACCATTTGAGCCCATCCAAGCTGCCCAATTTCATTTCTGGTGCAATTGCCAACTAAGGATGATCACTAGGGATCCTCTAAGCTTATTTCATGCTTGACTGAATTCTGGCTAACTTACATGAAATATTCAGCAGCACAGCTATACTGCTGAAAATGTCTGTCAAAATCGCCACTTAGTCAGATAAATTATATCTGGCTAAGGGCCTCATTTTCCAAGCCACTCGCACGCGATAAGGGACCTTTCGCACGCGACAAGTCCCTTATCGCGAGCGATACCAGGATGGGGGCGGGGTCGGCCCCGGAATAGGAGGAGTCGTGGCGCAACCGGGGCCGACTCTGCGCCGACGCCGCGGGCAGCGAAAAGGTAAGTGCCTTTTCGCTGCCTATTTCGCTCCCAATAGCTACACCTCCTATGGTGGCGCTATTGGGTACGAAACCAGCAGCGATCGCACCACGACAGTGCGATCGCTGCCGGCTAGCGCAGGCCCACCCCCCATTTCGGACCACCGCCCCTCATCTTCTAAAGTATCGCAGGCCTGCAATACTTTAGAAAATGAGGCCCTAAATTAGATCTACTCTGTGTATAAGTGATTTATCCAGCTGTATGGCGGCCATTGACTTTAAATGGATATTCAGTAGCTGCCACTTAGCTGGCTAAGTAGTTAGCCGGATATCTACTGGACATATTGCTGTGGTGCTCCATATCCGGTTAACTTAGCCGGTTAAGTATCAATATTTATACTTGTTGGATAGTTAGGCCTGCTCAATAGTAGTTATACATCTAGCTGGATATAACAAATGTACAGACATATCTGATAACAAACCTTCAACAACTAAATCTGCAGTTGTTTCCAGATGTTCATATCTGCAGGAATAGCGCCCTTCATCTTCTGTGCTGAGATCTTTGATGAATAGTCTCTGTATTTTATCACTTACGTCTGCTGAATATTTATCACCAAGTTTTATGACTTTGCCATTTCTGAGCCATTCAGTTTTTGCATTTGGAACAGAGAACTGACAAACCAGAGTGCATGTTTTACCCTCCTTGAAATAATTATCTTCAAGATGCTTTTCAATTGCAGGCTCTGTTGGCATATAAAAATTACAATTTCAGAACATATGCAATAAAATATACTTAAACTGTAGTTTCCTTTACTTTTAAACAGAAACTTTAAATAAAGACTTACCAATCACAATTAGCTTAGCACTAGAAATATGTGGACCACAGACAACTCTATAATTGCCCTGATCTTCAAGCTGGCAATTTCTGATATGAAGTATGTGGCGATCATCCTTAATACTTATTTGATATTTGTCATTAGATTCCAATTTTGCAGTTCCTTTGTACCAAGAGAGTTTAATTTCTGGATAATTTATCTTAATTTCACATTCAAAGACAGCATCATCCTTTGTTAATACTGTCTGATCTTCAACATCCTGGATCAGAGTAACAGGCTGTAAAAGAAAAAAGAGTCATGTAAGTTTCTCAGAACACCATCTTTATGCTATTTCATCTTCATTTAACTTTTTGTAAAAGCAATTATCTTACATCTGCTTGTGTGAGTCGCTGTTGAATAAATGTCACAAGTTCATCAAACTCCTTTTCATCTACTCGGATCCTTTCTGTTGGTTCAAGTTCCTGTAGCAAGATAAATAGGATCATTATACTCAACTTCATTAGAAAATATTTTACACTATTCAGTACACTGGTTAGAGGTTTACAGCAACAGAGCTACATGGGCATGCCTGAGTAATACTACTTACTAGTCTCTGTCTTTCTTCCTCCTCTCTTTCTGCTTTTAGCAATTCAAAGGCTTGAAGTAGACCACGGAAATCGGTAATCCCGTACATGCGGGCATACTTCTCATATTCCTTGGGATCAACATTTTTGAGAAGTTCCATGATATCAATGACCTGTTCTTCTGCTTCCTTCTTTGTGGTTGGGGTCCTATACAAATAATTAAGTAAATTATGAACATCAGCAACATGAGAAATCCCATACTGGGTCAGACCAAAGTTCCATCAAAATATACTTTCTCTGATTTGTTTTAAATGTGCTTTCTATTAGCTTCATGGAGTGGCCCCTAGTCAAAGTAGTATTTGAAATGGTAAATAATCATTCCCTATTTACCTGTTTAGACATCATTCATATCTCCTCTCAGCTGTCTCTTCTTTAGGCTGAAGAGCCCTATCCTGTTTAACTTCTCCTCACAGGGGAGCAAGTTCATCCCTTTTATTATGTAGGTTGCCCTTCTCTATCCCTTTTCTAGTTCTGCAGTACTATTTTAGAACTGAACACAATACTAAAGGTGGATCAATACGAGGCATTATGTCTTCTGTTTTATTTTTACATTCCTTTCCTAATAATATGTAACATATTTGCTTTTTTTGACTGCTGCCATGCACTGGGCTGAAGATTTCAAAGTACTGTCCACAGTGATTCCAAGATCCTTTTCCTATGTGGAGATGCCTAATATAAAACCCAGCATCATGGGCCTACAGTTTGGATTGTTCTTCCCTATATGCAATACTTTGTACTTAACCATATTAAATTTCATCAGCCATTTAAACATTAGGCATTTAAATGTCTATTGTCCCAGTCTCACAAGGTCCTCTTGCACTTTCTCACAAATGGTTTGTGTTCTAACAATCTTGAATAATTTTGTGTCATTTGCCAATTTGATCACCTCACTCTTCACTACTTTTTCCAGATGATTTTTAAATATATTAAAAAACACTAATCCCAGGACAGATCGCTTTGGCACACCACTATTTATCTTTCTTCACTGAGAAGTGACCATTCAGTCCTATTCTGTTTCCTATCCTTTAGCCATTTACCAATCCTCAATAAGACACTGCCTCCAATCCCATGATTATTTAATTTCCTGATGAGTCTCTCATGAGGGACTTCATCAAATGTCTTCTGAAAATCCAGATACACTATATCAACCGGCCCATCCTTATTTTGTCCAGAGAGGGTCAGGCGCTCCTACTCCTGGAGATGCAGAGCCTCCTGATCCTAGATGGGGCTTACATTCTTATTTCTCTCTCAGCAGGCTCCCACCCACAAAGTTCTCTGTCCCTGTAGGGTTTAAGGTATACCAGGCTAGATGTCTGGTCCCATACAGGTTAAGGAGGGGTTTTACAGCCACTCCTTCACCCTGTGTCAAAGTTCTGCTTGAGAACTACTTCTATTTTTTTTTCATCCTGTACATCCTAGAGTGCCACACCACCCTCCATAGGAATCATGATTCTCAACATCACCATACAAGCCAGTGCATCCACCTCAGGAAAACTTGAGTTTCCTACTTCTTTGGAGAAAAGAGAAGACAGTCTTTCCTTAATTTTCTTTTTAGCATGCAAACCCCTGTAAAAATTGCTTCATAAGAATCTTATTCCAAAACAACCAAAAAATCCTTGATTGACCTGAGCAATGGAAAACACTCATTGGCTTCTGAATACTACTCAAAATCAGTTCTTCTGAGGTCTCAGGACCTTCCTCCATTGTTCCCTCAGTAAATGTTTGCACCCGCAAGGAATGAGAAATTATGGAGAACAGCTCTTCTTCATGAAACAGTCCAACAACAACAAAGCTGTCTTCCCTTTCAGGAGAACGTTCCATGTCCTACAACTCTCCCCCACTGGCACACTCCTTTAAGCAATTTAGGGCCAGGGAAAATCACTGAATTAGAGGACATTTTTGTTTGTCCTGCTTTCTCGGCTTCTTAACACATGAAATCTCTGGGCTGCTCATCTGGGAAAGGGAAATCCCAGAATAATTAACTGAGGCTGTGCTCTGCCCCAAAGAAAACACCTGTTGCAGACATCGTAAAAGGTCCGAGGAAATGCTGATAGGTCACAAAGGAGACAGACATCAGGGTCAGTAAACTGTCAATATAAAAACCAAACAGCTAATGCAGCTCTGGAAGAACAGGCTGTAGACTTCTGACCATTGGATCCCAGGATGGAGGGCCTGGTTAAAAGCTTTCGCTGCGCATACAAAATGGCCACTGACCAGTTGTGGCAGTTCAACTGCTGGCAGGAAAAGACTGCACTATCAGCCCTGCTAGAATGGTCCCCCTTCGGAACAGATGTCTCCTTCTGTTTCTCAAATTCCTCTTTCTCTCTGCACAGTTATGACTCATCGGACCTCTTCCCCCATCTGCCTCCGTATTGCACAACGAGTACAGAGCACAGGCTTTCCTCCATGGTCCGCTGGAGAGAAAATACATTCTTCACTGTGTAAAATAAAGCAAACTTCCTGGATGTAAAAATGAGAAGGTTGCCTTTTTTTTTTTTTTAATCACTGTGGGGTAGATTTTCAAATAGCGCGATTTGGCGTACTTTTGTTGGCACATCAGGCGCAAACAAAAGTACGCTGGATTTTAGTAGATACGCGCGTAGCCGCGCAAATCCGGGATCGGCGCGCGCAAGGCTATCAATTCCGTATAGCCGGCGCGCGCCGAGCCGCGCAGCCTACCTCCTTTCCCGAGGCTGCTCCGAAATCGGAGCGGCCTCGGAGGGAACTTTCTTTTGCCCTCCCCTCACCTTCCCCTCCCTTCCCCTACCTAACCCACCCGCCCGGCCCTGTCTAAACCCCCCCTTACCTTTGTCGGAGGATTTACGCCTCCCGGAGGGAGACGTAAATCCCCGCGTGCCAGCGGGCCGCTAGCGCGCCGGGACGCGTCCTGGGGGCGGGTCCGGAGGGCGCGGCCACGCCCCCAGACCGCCCCGGGCCGTAACCACGCCCCCAGGCCCGCCCCCGAAACGCTACGTCCCGCCCCGAAAACGCCACGCGGATCGGGCCCGCCCCCTCGACACGCCCCCCTCTGAAAACCCCGGGACTTACGCGAGTCCCGGGGTCTGCGCGCGCCGGTAGGCCTATTGAACATAGGCGCACCGGCGCGCAGGGCCCTGCTCGCCTAAATCCGCCCGGATTTAGGCGGATTTAGGGGAGCAGGGCTCTTAAAATCCGCCCCTGTGACATTGGCTACCAATCTGCTATGGCACCAAATTCAAAACCCTAATGCTGATCTTGAAGGTTCTAAGAGAAAACGGACCAAGTTACCCGAGCTTTCTACACCAGTGTTTCCCAGCTCTCTCCTAAAGGCACATCTAACCAGTCAGGTTTTCAGAATTGCCACAATGAATATGAATGAGATAGATTTGCATACATTGGAGACCTAGTGTATGCAAATTTATCTCAGGACATGCATATTCATTATGGATATCCTGAAAACCCACCTGGTTAGGTTTGCCTCCAAGAAAGGGTTGGGAATCACTATTCTATCTATCCTCTAGACTTCTGGACTGGTGTGACTGGATGAAGAAGAATCTTGGTTTTATCACCAGGTCTCTGATGCAAAACCCATAACTACCTCCACCCTGGAAAGCAGATAAAAACTGGCTTTCCTCCATGGCTTTAAGTCACTAAAAACTGTGGAACACACAGTTTCTCTCCACACAGTTGCTCTGTACTCGTTGTGCAATACGGAGGCAGATGGGGGAAGAGGTCCGATGAGTCATAACTGTGCAGAGAGAAAGCCTTCCCATAACACTCGTCCTTGCCTCATCCTCCACGGACCTTCTCTTCCTAAGCTCAGATGCCTAAGCACTTTTTCTTCTGCTGCCTAAGCTATTTAATATATGTATATTAGTTTCATTAAATCTATGGTAACCCTCCGCTACCCTCCCCCCCTCCCCCCCCACCTTCCAACCTCCCTACAATCCCTCATTCTACCCCCTCCCTCGGAATACCTTGTTACCCCAAAAAGCCAACTCTTATCAGTTCTTACCAGTTTTGACATGTTACTCCCCATGCTTAAGCTGTATCCAAGTTTTTCTCTCCCCCTGTTCTATGTAAGACAACTTTGTCACTGTTTTTTTTATGGTTGCAATGTAAACCGGAGTGATAATTAACTCTGTTATTTGAACTTCGGTATAGAAAAGTTATAAATAAATAAATAAACACACCATTTATGAGCACCTTAAGCTGACTATTATAAACTGCCTGGCACATTTATGAGTGTCTGGAACTGGCTGCTCTAATCTATTGTCTTTCTGTGATGCTGGTTTTTCATTTCAGGTTAAGTCCTTACTGTCCATTTTTTCCAGACTGGACCTGTTAAGCTGTTACACCTATCTCTCTACTGACTGCTGTGATACTTTATAGTATTTTGCTGCCTTCTAATATGGTGTAACTTGCCTTCTATGAGTTCTTTATTCATCCAAATAAATAATGTGTTTTGCATTAACTCTATTTTAATATTTATGTGCCATTCAGCATGAATTTGCATGCAACACAGCTCATTAATATATTTTGTGCATGAGCCCATGTAAACTCCATATCAATATTAACACATTCTAATGGACACAAGCATTAAGAGTAATGCAGTGTCCATCAGATTTAAACCCGCATTAATGTATATTAATATGGATTTAACATGCATTAATGTTGTTACCCTTAGCACACTCTACTGCATTGGCACCTTTATTAATTATGGGGTAGATTTTCATATGTACGAGCGAGCGTACGTGTGCGCGTGCTATCCGGCGCACACACATGTACGCCAGATTTTATAGCAGGCGCACGCATGTTATAAAATTGGGGGTCAGCGCGCGCACAATTGTGTGCCCTGTGCGTGCCGACGCCTGTGGGCTTCCCCTGTTCCCTTTCCCCTAAACTAACCTTCCCACCCCTTCCCCTAACCTTTCCCCCCCTAGCCCTATTCTAACCCCCCCCCACATTTTTATTCTACCTTTTGCGCCTGCCTGGAGGCAGGCGCAGGTTGCACGCGCCGGCAGCCTGCCGGCACGCAATCCTCCAACACAGCAGCAAATGGCCGCTGTGCCGGAGGCCTCTGGCCCTGCCCCTGCCCCGCCCTGCTCCCAGACCACTCCTTTTGTAAAGCCCCAGGACTTAGACACTTCCCGGGGCTTTATGCGCGTCACCAGGCCTTTATAAAATAGGCCCTATGTGCGTAGGGCTTTGAAAATCAGCCCCTATAGACCTATCTGATATTTGACTATAACACAACATTAAAGGATCATGTATTGTTTAAATTGTATGTATAGTCTAACAGTTCTATATACATGCAGTATTTTTTATCCATTGAATAATGAAAGTTGATTTAACTGGTGTACCCTTGTTTTAACTTTCCCTGTCAGTGTGTAAACACAACTCATGGCAATTGTTTATAAATATTCCTTGAACATTTGAACACTTTGATCTCCTGATATGAACATACTTCTTTAGTTTTGCTCTAAGATCTCCTTCAATGATTTCTTGCTTCTTCTCGTCGACCTGGAGGTTGGCAGAGCACTCAATTTGACCATGCTGGTTGCTGGCTACACATCTGTACTGTCCAGAATCAGATTTTGTAACACCCTTAATTTCAAATCTGGCTTCCTCTCCTTTCTGCTGGATACTGAGACGACCTCCATGATTGAGCTGTCTCCATTTGCCCTTTATCCATTTCACATTTGGGACTGGATCACCTCCAACTTTAGCAATAAATATTGCTGTACTCTCTGAAAAAAAAAACAAAATTGAAAATATATCTTGTATATATTTTTCAACTTTTTATTCATTTTCCAAAAATATATACAAGCAATACATGCTTTGCAGAAATTAACAGGTTAATTGCCACCAGATTGTTACATAGGAAAATAAAAGAAACATAAAATTTAATAGCAAGCAACCTTCAATAGACCAACACAGAGGAAGAAGAGCTGGAGATAATATCACATAGGCAAATATAAATCATAAAAAAATATACTGATCAAGTGGAATAGAAAACTAATTATTGTTTAATTAAATATCTCAGGAGTAAATGTAGAAGGCTGACCATCCCCCCCTGGTACCTAAATAAGCTATCAGTTTACAAGGTTAAAAAAATATATAACTGTGACCCAAGATCTTAACCATATATTTTGCTGGGTATCTATGAGAAAAATTACCCCCTTTTGCTACCACAGTATACCTTAGCCTTCCTCCAAGCCTGGGTTTGCTTACAGACCTCAGGGAAAACCCAGACTTTTTGACCCATAAAAAATAGTTCTTACTATAGAAGAAAAGACTCATAAGAAGATGCACCTTATATTAATCTTTGGCAGAAATAAACACCACATGTAGGACACAAAACGTGAGCATAGTATTAAAAATATATTCTTACTTTCTACTACTTTGAGGCTTCTAGGTTCCTGTACAAAGAAGAGATTTCCTTCTCTTGGTGCTTTCTTTACCACTGTAACAGCAGCTTCTTTTTCTGAGAAAAGAAAAAAAAAGTATAGGCACTCACTGAACGGTTTCTTTACTGATGCATTTATACATAATTCTGTCTTTCCCTGAAATTGCAAATAGGCTCCTGAACAATTATAAGTTTTGAGTAACTGGGACAATCACATGGTTTAAAGATTTTGTAATTTTTTTACTCTTCAAAACTTTCAAATGTGTGCTAAGTTAACCATTATCTGTGTTTCTCTTAAGCTGAACTCATGTGTTAAAAATTCTTTTATATTTGTATAAATATAAAAGAATATTTGTATAAATATATTTGTATATTGTATATATCCTCAATACAAAACAAAAAGACTTGTGTTGGAAGATGTGTCTTGTAGAAGCTATATAAAGTCAATTTAAATACTTATATAAAGTCAATTTAAATACTTATATAAAGTCAATTTAAAAACTCAATTAACTTGTCTGCTAAGGTGAGGTAGAACCAGAGTCTAGATTTGTTTAAGAGGTGAGTGGCAAAAGCTGAATCGTCATTAAATTAAATTAACTTAATAAACATGAGGGACTCTGTTTTCAAAAGAAGGCCAATTGCATGCTTTTATTAAGAGATACTTCCAATGGAAAATACTTAAGGGAAATGAATCACTTTCAAAAGTGTGCGGAAGCTGGGATGTTCATAGCTTGTGATTTAATCGTCGGCTCAGTGTGCTGCAGCAGTCAAAAAAGCAAACAGAATGTTAGGAATTATTAGGAAGGGAATGGTTAATAGAACGGAAAATGTCATAATGCCTCTATATCACTCCATGGTGAGACCACACCTTGAATACTGTGTACAATTCTGGTCGCCGTATCTCAAAAAAGATATAGTTGCAATGGAGAAGGTACAGAGAAGCGCTACCAAAATGATAAAGGGGATGGAACAGCTCCCCTATGAGGAAAGGCTGAAGAGGTTAGGGCTGTTCAGCTTGGAGAAGAGACGGCTGAGGGGGGATATCATAGAGGTCTTTAAGATCATGAGAGGTCTTGAACGAGTAGATGTGACTCGGTTATTTACACTTTCGAATAATAGAAGGACTAGGGGGCATTCCATGAAGTTAGCAAATAGCACATTTAAGACTAATCGGAGAAAATTCTTTTTCACTCAACGCACAATAAATCTCTGGAATTTGTTGCCAGAGGATGTGGTTAGTGCAGTTAGTATAGCTGGGTTCAAAAAAGGTTTGGATAAGTTATTGGAAGAGAAGTCCATTAACTGCTATTAATCAAGTTTACTTAGGGAATAGTCACTGCTATTAATTGCATCAGTAGCATGGGATCTTCTAGGTGTTTGGGTAATTGCCAGGTTCTTGTGGCCTGGTTTGGCCTCTGTTGGAAACAGGATGCTGGGCTTGATGGACCCTTGGTCTGACCCAGCATGGCAATTTCTTATGTTCTTATGTTCTTATATAACCACCATGGCCTTTTGCACGTTTTTCTATATGATTTACAATTTTCTTTTCAGGAATTGGAAGGCATGGCACATCTGTTTTTGTTTCTGCTTTTTACTCTATTCACATCTTACAGTGCACGCTTCCCAGACCGTGAAGTCAGGACTCCAAATAGGGGTCAGAAAACCTTCAGCTGGGGTGACAAGTGCCTCAAACGGTAGCACCTTTAGGTGGCAGGATCAGCAGGCTTTGGGGTGGAATGAGTTTCTGTGGCACCAAGAAGCCCTGTGTAAGGAGAGATCAGGGTCGCTGCAGGACCTTGCACTGGCTCACAAGCCCTTCGCTGATTTTCATTACTAAAGTTGTTTCCACTTGCAGATCACCAGCGGGCCTTGGGACCAGCCATAAGAAGAGGGGAAAGCTAAGTGTGTACAGGCCGCTGGAGATTATAACTGCTCCCCTTTCCTCTCCCACCACTAACCCTACCCAAGAGAAAAATGTTGCCCTGTCATCAGTCTGCCCTCTCTTCTCCCCGCTTGTCATCCACAAAGGAAAAGGTTGCTACTGACCTTGGCCAGGGGGATTAGAGAAGAGACTGTTTGAAGGGCGAGATCAGATATGGAAGGGGTTTAGGGTTGGATCAGTTAGAAAGGGATTGACTGTTGAGGATGAGAGAGGGGGAATGAAAGCAGATCAGCTGGGGGATGAAGGGGTAAGAGGGGATTCAGCTGGGGAAGATGTGAGTGAAGGGCTGGGAGGGGAGGTGAGGCTGGGAATGAGAGAGTACAAATGGGGGCTGGTGGGTGTGAGAGGGAGGGAGCGACATAGAATCAGTTTGAGGTTACAAGAAGGCCCGAGAGGTTAGAGAGGATCAGGGGGCGGATGCAAAAAGGGCTCAGAAAGGGGGGTGGTGGGCTGGGGAGGTAAGAGTAGCTGGGGGAAGTGACAAGGGATCAGATGGAGGGACAGAGATTGAGGGGGTGGGCTGAGGAGGTAAGAGTAGCTGGGGGAAGTAACAAGGGATCAGATGGAGGGACAGAGATTGAGGGGGTGGGCTGGGGAGGTAAGAGTAGCTGGGGGGAAGTAACAAGGGATCAGGTGGAGAGACAGAGATTGAGGGGTGGGCTGGGGGAGGTAAGAGTAGCTGGGGGAAGTAACAAGGGATCAGGTGGAGAGACAGAGATTGAGGGGTGGGCTGGGGGAGGTAAGAGTAGCTGGGGGAAGTAACAAGGGATCAGGTGGAGAGACAGAGATTGAGGGGGTGGGCTGGGGGAGGTAAGAGTAGCTGGGGGAAGTGACAAGGGATCAGATGGAGGGACAGAGATTGAGGGGGTGGGCTGGGGAGGTAAGTAGCTGGGGGAAGTACAAGGGAGGGAGTTAAGAGTAGCTGGGGAAGTAACAAGGGATCAGGTGGAGAGACAGAGATTGAGGGGGTGGGCTGGGGAGGTAAGAGTAGCTGGGGGAAGTGACAAGGGATCAGATGGAGGGACAGAGATTGAGGGGGTGGGCTGGGGAGGTAAGAGTAGCTGGGGGAAGTAACAAGGGATCAGATGGAGGGACAGAGATTGAGGGGGTGGGCTGGGGAGGTAAGAGTAGCTGGGGGAAGTACAAGGGATCAGGGGAGAGACAGAGATTGAGGGGGTGGGCTGGGGAGGTAAGAGTAGCTGGGGGAAGTAACAAGGGATCAGATGGAGGGACAGAGATTGAGGGGGTGGGCTGGGAAGGTAAGAGTAGCTGGGGGAAGTGACAAGGGATCAGATGGAGGGACAGAGATTGAGGGGGTGGGCTGGGGAGGTAAGAGTAGCTGGGGGAAGTAACAAGGGATCAGGTGGAGAGACAGAGATTGAGGGGGTGGGCTGGGGAGGTAAGAGTAGCTGGGGGAAGTAACAAGAGATCAGGTGGAGAGACAGAGATTGAGGGGGTGGGCTGGGGAGGTAAGAGTAGCTGGGGGAAGTAACAAGAGATCAGGTGGAGAGACAGAGATTGAGGGGGTGGGCTGGGGAGGTAAGAGTAGCTGGGGGAAGTGACAAGGGATCAGATGGAGGGACAGAGATTGAGGGGATGGGCTGGGGAGCGTAACTCTTAATATCTGGCCCTAAGTTCTTAATTACCTCTTTTCTCTTACTCCTCCCTACACCCCTCTTCATGAACTCTGTTCACTGGGCAAGTCAATCTTATTCATGTCATTCTTCTCCATCAGCAATTCCCAACTCCATGCTGTGCTATATACTTGGAATAGACTTTTTATGCTGATGTATCATGCTCCCTTCTTTGGCCATATTCAAATTCAGCCTACATTCTACCTTTTTGAGACTGCTTTTAAATCATAACCCCTGGTTCTTTTGATCACAGTCTTTTTGGTTTTAACCATTATCTTAATTAAATATTCCCCTTATTTGTGCTCTATGTTTGTCTTGACTACGCTGTAAACTCTATAGAGCAGGGTATGTTTCCTATGTATAATTTTACAGTGTTGTCTATGTCTATTAGTGCTAAAGAAATGATAAGTAGTGGTGATAAACAGTAGCAGGAATACAAAGTAATGTATTGATATATTGATCAGTATTGATGTATCCAATAATCTAATTCAAAGATTTGAATACAGGACAGGGATATTACCTAGCTGAGTATTTACAGTCTAAAAGAAAAAAACAAAAATGTATCAAGTGATCTCATTTTTTTTTTTCTATACTGTACCTTGAACTGTCACTTTGGCTTTGCAAGAGTCACTTCCAGCTACATTAGTAGCTTTGCACAAGTATTCGCCTGCATCAGTCATAGATACTCCTTTTAGTACCAAATTAGCTGTTCCTTTAAAAAAACTCAGACTGCATTTATCTGAGGATTTTACTTCCTTGCCAGCCTTAAGCCACTGGATCTTGATTGGCTGAGATCCTTGAACATGGCAGCTGAGCTGCAGGGTATCTCCTTCTTCCACAGTCACTGGTGAAAGAGCTACATCAAAGACTGGGGGCAGTTTTGCTTCTGCAATTGAACATAGTTTTCATAAGCTCACAAGAAATTCAAAAACATTCACTAAGAGAGCAGTAATAAAGAAGATATACAATTCAATAGTGTTTCAAATTAAGAAAGATATTAGGATAAACCAGATACTGTAGCTCACATTTCTGGATAAAGTTTTTAAATCTAATCTTGGAAAGATTATTAGTTTAAAAAAGTAAAACAAAAATGCAATCATAAATTAATTGAAAAGTGAATCTACCTGCAAATATGAATTCAGAGTATGAGCAGGGACTTTTATTTTCAGTTTTATTTTTTTTCTGGAAATTTTAATGTGATAAAAAATAAATCAGCAGAAAAATGACTTTTCCACTGCATTTTTTTTACTGCGTGTTATAACAAAGTCAATTTTCTGCTAATTTTTTTTTATTATCACATTGAAATTCCTAGGAAAAATAAAACAAAAACTGAAAATGAGGGTCCCTAAGTATGAGGTTCAGTCATAGCACTGTGACACTGTGGCAGAGGAGACAATGCTTTGAGACTATCTGTTCAATAGGGTGGGAGGGGCTGGGTGCACTGGGGAGGTGAGCTTAAGGGAAAGCAGCCCCTGATGGCAGAATAGAGAAACTGGAGCTCATTTACAACACTGGGCATAAACCTCCTGAGCACAGTGCCTTAGTAGTTGAAAAGAAGGGGATTTTGGATTATATGTGGTGCGATTGCCAGATGCAATACAAGAAGCTGGGTCAAATGCTGACACTTTAAATGTGCAGGTATTAGACTCAGCCTTGCAGACTAAAAACACAGTTTTTACCCATCAATGTCTAAAATGATAGGAAGCCTGCAATATAGCCCTACAAGGTCATTTTTTTAGACAATACCTCAAAATTTGAAAAAGTTATTTATAAGTATTGGATTTTTTAAAGACTTTTGTTGACAAGTTTGCTGAGGCTTGTCTGGTGCAATATTTTTCAGTAAATCATGGTGCACATGGAGTAGTCTACTAGCTGGAGCAACAGGCTGAAAATCAAGGTAGCCAGCATTCAAATCCTGCTTTTCCCACTCATGCTTTTTGTAACCTTGGGCCAATCATTTCCCCCTCCCTTGTCTAGGGCACAAACAGAAAAGCGGATTTAATAAGGAAAGCTCAGCAAAGTAAATTTTATTCCTGATGCAGCAAGGTGTTTTCCATACAGCGGTGTGTACCCACCAAAGGAAAATTGGCTCTTTCCTGCTAATTTTGATTCCTGTAGTACCACGGATCAGTCCAGACTCCTGGGTTATGCCTCCCTTCCAGCAGATGGAGACAGAGAAAGTTTTACTGACACTGCTACTTAACCACACATGCTACCTGCAGTTCCTCAGTATTAATCTATACCCTAACCAACAACAACAAAATTGAAAAATATCCCAACTTTTAAAAAGCTACAGAACATGAAAACATGAAAATACTCTCTGCTATAAAAAGATGAATGAGCGGATGACTCTCCCTCTCAACCGACTGGGCAGATTCTAGACTGATCCATGATATTACAGGAATGAAAATTAGCAGGTAAGAACCAATTTTCCTTTCCCTGCACATACCCGGATCAGTCCAGAATCCTGGGATGTACCAAAGCTCCCTAGACAGGGTGGGACCTGGAGAGTCCCGCTGGCAGAACACTTTCACAAAAGGATTGGGAGCCCGTATTGCCCACATCCAAACGATAGTGTCTAGCAACAGTATGTAACAACTTCTAAGTCGCTGTCAAGAAAATCTCCTGGTGAGAAACCACCTGAGCCTCCACCCACTAGGCCGCCTGAGAATGCATAGAATGAGCACATAACCCCTCCAGGACCAGCCAACCACAAAGAATGTAGTTGGAACCATTAGCCTCCTTAAGCCAATGAGCAATGGTAGCCTTAGAAGCCTGAAATCCCTCATGGGCTGCTCCACAGAACAAAGAAGTGATCTGACCTCCTAAAGTCATTCGTTACCTTGAGGTAATTTAATAAGGTTATTCTGATATCTAACAACCTGAGCATGAGGAGTTGATGCATCCCACCTGGGAAAAGCTGGGAGCTCCACAGTCAGATTCACGTGAAACATGGAGACCGCTTTTGGTAAAAAGGAAGGTACAGTTCTCAGAGACTCCTGACTCTGAAATCTGGAGGAATGGATCACGACACAACAGCACCTGCAATTCAGAAATCCTTCTAGCGGAACAAATGGCCACCAGAAAAATCACCTTAAGAGTCAAGTCTTTCAAAGTCACTCACTGGAGTAGTTCAAAAGGAGCCTCACATAAAACCCTGAGGACAAGATTAAAATTCCAGGACGTGTTGAAGTGGAGGACGCAAATTCTTTGCCCCTCGAAGAAAGCGAAGGACATCCAGATGTGCAGAAATAGATGAACCATCAGTCTTGCCATGAAGGCAACCTAGAGCTGCTACTTGCACTTTATGCGAGCTGAGAGACAAGCCTTTGGCGAAACCATCCTGCAGTCCGAGACTGATGACCTGAGAGGGCGAACTTCGTTGATGGCTCACCAGGACTCGAAAACCTTCCAGACTCTTACATAGGAAAGATTAATAGACTTTCTCCTGGCTTGCAACAATGTAGTAATAACCGCTTCTGGATAACCCCTACATCTTAACCGTTGCCTCTCAAAAGTCATGGTGCTAGACAAAAGTGAGCAGCCTGGTCAGAAAATATGGGTCCCTGTCGGAGAAGTCCCTCCAGATGACCTAAATGAATTGGTCTGTCTACAGCCAAATTGATCAGATCCATGAACCACGGATGGCACAGCCACTCTGGTGCCACCAAGACCACTTCTCCCTGATGCTTTTCTATATGAAGCAATACCTTTCCCACAAGCAGCCAGGGAGAAAAGACATAGAGTAGCACTCCTATCAGCCAAGGGAGTACTAGTGCATCGACCCCTTTAGCTACTTGCTCTCACCTCCGACTGAAAAACTGAGATGCTTTGGCATTCCAACGAGTCAACATTATATCTATATGGGGGGAGCCCCAGCATATACGAATGAGCTACATCACTGACTCCGACAACTCCCACTTGCCCGGATGTAATACCGTCTGACTCAAGAAATCTGCCTGAACATTTTCTACCCTAGCAATGTGGGATGCCTCTATGCACTTCAGGTGTTGCTCCAACCAATGAATCAACTCCTATGCCTCCTGGGCTACTCCTTGACTCGCATTGTAGGAGAGAACCCTCACCGACTAGCCACTCACCAACAGAAGAAATTCCTGCAAGGCTAATCTGACTGTTCTGGTCTCTAGTCAGTTGATAGACCACACCCTCTTTCCTGGATCAGCCACCCTGGCTGACTGGTGCTGACATACTGCTCCCCAACCAGAGAGACTGGCATCGATAGTAACTACAACCCAATCCAGGACTTCTAGGTCCACACCCTGGACCAGATTGGAAGTTAGAAGCCACCAGGAAAGGCTCTCCCTTGTGACACCGTCAAGCGGTATCTGAAGCTGAAAAATCATTTGAGACCAGACTCCACTGAGACAAAAGTGCTCTCTGCAATGGTCTCATGTGAGCAAAAGCCCATGGCACTAACTCCAGTGTTGAGGCCATAGATCCCAGAACCTGCAAGTAATCCCTTAACTTGGGCACCCGTAACTGCAACAATCGCCGAACTTGCTCCTGCAGCTTCAGAATGTGTTCCTCTGAGAGATACACCTTGCCGATTAGAGTGTCGAAATGAACCAACCCCTTGATATTCCAGGGACTGCATCAATGACAGATGACTCTTTGCTATATTCACCACCCAACCAAGTGACTGCAGCACTTCATGAACCCTTTGAACTCCCTGCGAAGCTCTTCATGGGGAATTGGAAGTGTAACACGTTTCCCTAAGGAGCTGCATGGGGAGATTAGGAACAAATCTCAGATGGGATGAGCAAATTCTAAAATGTAACTGTCCCTTACCACACTGAGAACCCACTGATCCTGAGTGATACTGGTCCACTCATCGTAAAATGCCAGGCGACCTCCTATAGTGGGTATGATGGAGTGGACCAACCTTGCCTCATTGCGAGGATTTAATACCAGAAGCACTCCCCCCGACAGCACCCCAGAATGGCCTTTGAGTCCTCCAAAAGGACTGGCCTCTGGACTGCCCCCGAAAGGAGGACTGTCTTTGGGGCTCGGACACAGGCCTTGGATGGCCGGGATCTCCTATCAAGTCAAAAACGCGAATGTGTCTGAAAAAAAAGCTTGCCCTTAGGCTTATCCTCTGTAGTCTGAGGACTTTATTGTCCCCACGAGACTGCATCAATTGTTCAAGGTCTTCACCAAATAAAAGCCGACCTTTAAAGGATAGTGAACCCTACTGCGACTTGGAGGAAATGTCCGCTGCCCACTTTCATAGCCGGAGCAACCTTCTGGTGGAAACCACAGATGTCATAATGCGAGACAAATTACAAACCAAATCATATAGAGCATCTGCTCCATAAGCCACTGCCACCTCAATTTTCTCGGCCCTGTCTGCATCCTCGCCCGAGGTGGAAAGGTTCTCTTGGGACTGTTGTACCCACTGGAGACATGCTCTTTACATAAAACTAGTACAAATAGCCATGCGCAAGCCCAAGGCCGAAACCTCAAAAATCTTTTTGAGGTGGACCTCTAATTTACAATCCTGAACATCCTTCAATGTTGCAGACCCTACTACCGGGATGGTCGTTCTTTTCGTAACTGCTGATACCGCAGCATCGACCTTAGAAAGAGCAAAGAGTTCCAATGCCTGGTCGGGTAACGGATAAAGCTGTGTCATGGCCCTTCCCACCTTTAAACCAGAATCAGGAGAACCCCATTCTGCTTCCACCATTTTCTGCACTGACTTGTGATACGGGAAAACCATCAAGGACTGGATCCACTCCATCCAAATCAGAGTCCTCTCAGGGGATTTTAACCCCCAGTACCTAAAAGGCCAGTGGCAGCAAGGCATCCAGCTCTTCTTTCCTAAAAAGCCACACCACCTTTGGGTCATCACCCTCGGGCACCAGGACTGCCAAGGTGTCCCCTGGATCTGCATCTCTGGAGACTGGATTTCCCAGATCCACCAGAACCCCTGGAACCTGATACTCCTCTGACTCTACCGGAGCCTCGACAGAATCATCTGAGTTGCCCCCACCTTGGCCAGAACAAAAGAGGGGACCCGAGGAGCCCTGCACTAGAGGGACCAAATGCCGATTACATTGGATCTGTTCTGGGTCAGGAAGATGCTCCCACCCCCATAGGCTGGACTGCTAAAGACCAGGGCTCCCTGGCTGCTGAAGCTGCCTGCTGCTTGGCTAGATAAGCCTCATGCAGCAGCAGAACAAAGTCTGTAGAAAGGGGTCTGAAAGTTCCAGCCTTTTCAGGCAAGGAACTAGGAAGTGGCAGCATGATATCCTCCAAGTCCAAAATAAATAAATAAATAAAGTCCCCCAAGTCTCCCCGATCATGGGCGGAGAGGGATCAGGCCAGTGACAAACGAAGAGGAGCATCCCCTTCCCCCTCTGACAGCGCGGGAATGGCCGAATGTAAATCCAAGACGGCCACCATTCCTGCATTGATCAGGAAGGGATCAGCACCCTGGTCAGCAACCTGACACGATGGTGGGGCGGTAGTGGAGGACCCCCAGCGCTGTTTCGCAGCAGTCGGGCAGTTAGAGGGGACCCTCCCATTTGGAATATGTGGCACAAAGGCTGAGTTGGCTGAGCTTCGATCAAGTCATGCAGCATGCACGGCAGGCTGACCCCTGGCCCATCAATAAACGCTGCCAGTGACATCAGAGAAGGAGCTGGTAAAAAAACATATAAACAAAGAACAAAAACCACCCCTCTGCTAAGTGAGGAGGAAGAGTTGCCACACAGTTAGAACTAAAACCGTTGTTTTGTTTTGTTTTGTATTAAACTTTAATGAAAAGTACCATACCCGAGACAGAGCCTACAACAAAATAAAAAATATAGGCTGTCTCAGACAAAAAAAGTACCTAGAGCCTGCAGCCGACCAACAGCCTCATGAAGGGGAGGCTTAACTTATATTCTCTTTACGCTGGTAATTTTACTCTGGGTCAGCAGTAAAATTATGAGTGCAAGTTTTACTGTATGGGGCTTATTGGGAGTTGTGGTGTTGTGACCCTGCATGCCGGATTTATGAGCATAAAAGATGATTTTTTTGGCATAAAACAACCCATCCTTATCTTCTCTTTTTACATTTTTTTAAATAATGGTGGTCTGGTTCCTGCCACATCTATTCTTCCCTTCCCTCTTGCTGGGGATGGAAAAGTGGCACCCTCCAGCCAGATATGAGTTTTCTACACCCTGTAATCCTCTCAGCAGACAGCAGAGACATTGCCTCTCATTCAGGTCAGGAAGCTGTATGTCTGTTGAGAAGATTTAATAAAAGCAAAACTCAGACCCTGTGATGGAACCCTCGGGGAGAAGAGCACAATAGGGGAGGGAGAGGCTGGAATTGCTGCAAACCGTGCAGGTAGGTAGGAAAAGGTTAAGGGTAAAGGAGGGGTTGAGATGAGGAGCGGGGGATTGGGAAGGGGGGGGGGGGGGGGGAGACCAGATGGCTCATGATTGGTGGAGGCAGGAGTTCAAATGAGTAGCCAGCAGGCTGGAGCTCCCCTTTTTCCCTCGGCACAGTGTCTTTCAGTGACCCACTGTACCCACCTTTTTTCTTTTTTTTGTAGGGTAGGTAGGGGAGCTGTCGCAGCACAGAGCATGGTGATCAGCAAATTTAACAGGGCCCCTCCGAACTTCCCATTCCCTCTATCTTAGTCAAGGGCAGCCACCCAATGGGGGGGGGGGGGGAGGGCATGGGGGGGGGGGGGTGGTAAGCACATCATGGGGCCAGCGGCCCACTAGACTGTGATCTGGAGCCCTGGCACTTCGACAGCAGCCAGGGGAGAAGAAAAGGGAGCAGGGCATGAGCTGGGGTCAGGTGACTTCTACGGTCAAGATCTCCGCCTGCCGGCGACCCTGTCAATGTATTTGGCTTCTACAGCCAGATTTGTCTAGGCTGCCAATGGCTTGTTGGCTTATTGGATTGGGCGCTGGTCACCTGGGGAGAGATTTCAATGATATGTTGATATGTAAGGCAGGATGTTCTATGTATTAGTTCTGTTACAACTGGATTGCTAACTTGTTTAATGTATTGCTATGACGCTGCGGTCATAAACTGTCCATAAAACATCATTTGAACTCTATCTTGTGTGATGGTCTTAATTTCAAGGGGGGATGACTGGGGAGGGGGGTATGAGAGGGAAGAGAGGGGGTTGGAGTAGGAGGCAAGGGCGAAGGCCTAACCCCTGCCCATGTTGAGGTTTACATGAAAACCAAAAACTCAACAACAAGGAAATAAGTCAATCAACTAGCACAGGCAGCCCAGCTTGCAGGAGGATGAAGGTGGCAACACCATCGGATCTTGCTCCCTCCCCAGGCAGGGGTCTCCACCAGCAGTTGGGAACCAGTCTTGCATCTGCTATGTGAGCCCAGGGGTTTAGGTGGCTTTGGATGGCTGGAGGGTGCCACTGTGGTCAGGTCTGTGCTGGTGTCCAGTTATTTTTTGTGAGCATAAACTCCTCCCTCCCCTTGAGTTAAAATATGCTCACATTTTAACTTGTGTTTGTGCACTTTTTAAACTCCTGATGCATTAGCATTCCATTTGCTTACTGTGTCAGGAGTTAAATATTTTTAGCATGTAGGTTAAAAAACTGCACTGAATTTCAGTGCACAGTTTTACTGCATGCCTTATTACATTGGGTCCTCATAATGAAAGCCTTCTGGGGTGGGGAAATACCTACTATATCCAAAATATAACTCGCCCTGATCTCAGATTTGGAAAGGCAAGAAATTACATTCAAAATCCAAACACAAATGTGCACCAGTAAGTTGTCCTATCAGGAGGAAAACTTTCACTTCTGATAAATACCCCTTTATTCCCAACACTAGCAGTGCTAATTCTAAATTGAGTTTCTTCATTAATATCAATATTATAGTAGTTGCACCAGCAGTAATGAGTTGTAAATGAGCCTCTCTGAGGGACTTTGTTCTGGAAGAGATTTCGCCCCCCAGCCCTCAATCAGCAAGATAACAAGTTGCTGATCATGCTGACTGGGGAGAAGTGGGGGCGGGGGAATAATCACAGAATGAATTAATAAACTATGTTGTATTAAATGGTTGTATAATACAAATATCTAGGTTTTGGTTTTCCACACTATATTGCATTTTGCAACATTTGTCCTAAACTAGCATTACTATATATGGATATAAATTCATAGCTCAGCTAAAAGGTAAAGGAAGACTATTAGCCTATCAACCTAATCTCTGTATCTAGCTTCCTTACCCTTTTTATCTTGAAGACATAGCAGATCATTTGGCTATGCACTATAATGTACTATATTCTGCAGATACAAGCATTCTCATTTTAAAATCTCATAATGCATAAGATTATAGATTGCATTATACTATTATTAGGTATAAATGAACAACCCCTCCCCCAAATCTCCAAAAACATTTTTGGTTCATTTTCTAGTTTATTTCAATTTGTTAGTGTTTGTTTTGCTGAACATAGTTTTAAATGATTTGCTTTACTCAATTAATATTAGTTAATAATAAGTATATATGGTCAATAGGAAATATCTCTTACTTTCTGAGTGTTGCTTCCCAGAGGTCCCAAAATACCCAGAAGTCCAGCTTTGCTTTTTGCCAGCCTGAACTTTCCAGAATCCTCATAAGGTTCTACACTGACCAGACAAACAAGCAATACAAAGCGATCACCTGTGATCATTTTGGCAGCACCTGCAAACCTACTATTGGTCTTTACAGCCACAAGAATAAACTATCAATTAGCAGAATTGCTGCAATTTATCCACCTTCAGTCACTGACGAATAGATGCCACAAGGAGATAGAAGAAAAAGCAGCAGCCTGGGAAACTAACCTTTTATAACTACCGAAGAGGTGCACAGAGCACTGCCAGCTTCATTTGTTACTTTGCAGGTATATAAGCCAGCATCAGACTCCCTTGCTTCTTTAATGTGTAGCAGCACAACATTGTTTTTGAATGATATTTCAGTGTTAGGAGTTTGTCGGACTTCCTGATTATTTAGGTACCAGGAGACAGTTATTGGCTGAGAGCCTGCAACACGACCCTGAAGTTGAAGAGATTTGCCTTTGGTTTCTTCTACTGTTTCAGATAGTTTTTTAGTAAAAGATGGTGGTTCCTTTCGATCTGTAATAGAATAATACATTTAGTTTAGTTTAGTTTATTGGGCTTAATATACTGCCTTTCTTTATAAAATCAAAGCGATTAATATGATAAAACAAATATCACACATAATCACAACAATAAAATAGTAATAAAATATAACAGTCAAATAACTAACATAACTTTCATTAAAGTATATTGATAAAATAAAGATACATTTTGTCACTAGGCCTTGGAAATTTTTCAAAGACTTTGATCTGGCCACTTCACACTGTTGCTAGTTGGCTGGATCACTATTAAAATGTACCTCATAGTCTTCTGTCTGCCAGAGAAGCAATGAACTTCTTAAGCCTTGTACAGTTAATACTGTAAATATTTAATTGATATGTAATTCTAGAAAAGGCTGTCTATGCTTTACACATAACTTTTATTGTTCTGGAGAAGATAATTTAGGAAAGAAAATCTTTGAGTCAGCTGCAGTCTCACCTGCTATTTTAATTCATTTTAAACTTCAATCTATTTCAACTTTTATCTTCCTCGTCACTAAAATCACACACATTTTCTGTACCTGGGTCAATAATCTATTCAGATTTATTTTCCCTATCAGATTTTCATTTTTTAAAATCTTACATACTGAAGACTGAACAGAAATAAAAATTAACAAATAAATCCAAAAACATAAAAAATATATAAGATGATACCTTTTTATTGGATTAACAGTAAGCAGAATATAAAAATAGTTTTCAAGAGCTACCTCTCTCGTCTTCAGGTCAAAATGAGATACACTATCAGAATACAGCTCTTTTCAATCAAAAATGTAATGCAACTGAAGTAGTCTGTACCTTGCACTCTAAGCTGGGCGGTGCAGGAATCTTTCCCAACCTCATTGGTGGCAGAGCATGTGTACTGTCCAGAATCTCCCTTATCCGCTTTTAGAATTGACAAGTGGGCTGTGTTGTCTTCAAAGGTGATTCTATAGTTTCCTCCAGTTCGAATGGGTTTGTTATCTTTTGTCCAGGTGACCTTAATTGGTTGTGTCCCAGTTACATGACACTCAAAATCGACTGTCTCACCCACAGGGATATCAGTAGGAATAGTTTTTATGTCAAAGAAAGGAGGAGTCTTGCCTTCTAAAATGTAAAGTGAACAGAATAACAAATATAAATTTCCATATCTTAATACATACTAAGCAGGAGACTTATTCCACAGGAAAAAAAAATTCTACTTCAAAAGGCAAGAATGTGAAAGTACAACAAACCTTTGAGTATGAGCTTGGCACTGGAAGAAGCAGTTCCAATAAAATTGGAAGCTTGGCAAATGTACTGCCCAGTATGCCTCAGCTGGGTTTGCAAAATTCGAAGAGTTGCTACATTAGCTATGAATGACGTTTGCAAATTATTGTCATCTCTTAAAAGCACATCATCTTTATACCAAGTCACTTCAATCGGTGCAGAACCAATTATATGACAATCAAATGTAACTGATGAGCCAACAGTTTCCTGAATGCCCCTTAATTCTTTTGTAAATGAAGGTGGAAGTTTACGTTCTGCAAAACACACAAAATTATAATTCAATGAATCTTGTTGAAAGCTTTCCTGCTACCTATGAGAATTATAGCAATTATTTTTATACCAGTAAACTTTACAAATCTGATGTAAAGACATGAGAGCTACAATAACTTTTCAACGGTCTCACTGTATCCATCCTGAACAGAAATTGCTAAATGGGCAGAATAGAAATTTCTATAACTAAATTAAATAAATAAATATTAACATGTCTAAATCTATTGAACAGTATTTTAGTCAATGTGAACTTCCGAGAACTACAATTTAGAGTTTTTCATAGAGTAATTTTTGTACCTGTTCGAGCCCATTTGATTGCCTTGATTGCTACTGCTGAATGTGTTAAATGCTCTGCTGCAAAGGCCACGTTATATCACTGTTTACAAGAGCGTCCTCTAATTAGGCGATTTTGGAAATGATGGTTTCATGCATTGCAAACCTGCTCATTTAGGGGTAGATTTTCAAATAGCGCGAATTGGCCTACTTTTGCTGGCGCATCAGGCGCAAGCAAAAGTAAGCTGGATTTTAGTAGATACGCGCGGAGCCGCGCGTATCTGCTAAAAATCTGGCTCGGCGCGCGCAAGGCTATTGATTTTGTATAGCCGGCGCGCACCGAGCCGCGCAGCCTACCCCCGTTCCCTCCGATGCCGCTCCGAAATCGGAGCGGCCTCGGAGGGAACTTCCTTTTGCCCTCCCCTCACCTTCCCCTCCCTTCCCCTACCTAACCCGCCCACCCGGCCCTGTCTAAGCCCCCCCCTTACCTTTGTCGGGGGATTTACGCCTCCCAGAGGGAGGCGTAAATCCCCGCGCGCCAGCGGGCCTCTTGCGCACCGGGACGCGACCTGGGGGCGGGTACGGAGGGCACAGCCATGCTCCCGGACCGCCCCGGGCCGTAGCCATGACCCCGTACCCGCCCCCAAAACGCTGCCGACACGCCCCCTAAACGCCGCGACGACCGGGCCCGCCCCCGACACGCCCCCCTCGGAGAACCCCGGGACTTACGCGAGTCCCGGGGCTCTGCGCGCGCCGGTAGGCCTATGTAAAATAGGCTCACCGGCGCGCAGGGCCCTGCTCGCCTAAATCCGCCCGGATTTGGGCGGATTTAGGCAAGCAGGGCTCTGAAAATCCGCCCCATGACGTCTGCCTTCTGTCTTTTGAGTTATGTGAAACAGGGATCTTTTTTATGTAAGGGTCGCATCAGGGGTAGATTTTAAAAGGTTGCGCGCGGGCATACATGTGCACGCGCTACCCGGCACATGCACATATACGCCTGATTTTCTAACATGCGCATGTTAGAAAATCCTGGGTTGGTGCGCGCAAGGGAGTGCACAATTGTGCACCTTGTGCGCGCCGAGCCACGCTGCCTTCCCCCGTTCCCTTCCCCCTAACCTGACCTTCCCATCCCTTCCCCTAACCTTTCCTCCCCCTAGCCCTAGTCTAACCCCCCCAAAATTATTAATTTGCACCTGCCTCAGTTGGCCAGCGCATGATCCCAAGCACAGCGGCAAATGGCCGCAGTGCCTGGAGCCTCTAACCCCGCCCTGGACCACCCCGCCCACCCCCCGCCCCCTTCCCGCCCCTTTAGTAAAGCCTTGGGACTTACACGCATCCCGGGGCTTTATGTGCGTCACCAGGCCTTTTGAAAATAGGCCCGGCGCACGTAACCCTTTTAAAATCCGGCCCACAATTTTTAGTGAAGGCCTGATTTATTGCTATTGCTAAAAGATGTATTTTGTTCACATGGGTAAAACTGCCCCCACTCCCCCCCCCCCCCCCCAAACCCTGGAAATGTGGAGATCTCAGATGTTTGATATGTTTATTACTGTATATAAGCCTGCTTTTTGCAAGCCCCAAACAGCAAAAGACATATTTCAGAATATTTAGCATCCTTATTTTAAGACTTTCTCTCCTGCCATATAGCAACAATATCGACTGAAGCAGTGCCTGGCTACTAGCTATTTAAGTACTTAATTAAGTACTTTGTCTTTGTTCTTGTTTCAAAGAAACATTCTTTTCATACATCCATATACATTTTCATTCCTTTTGCTATTAGATTATGAGGATCACCACCCTGGACTCATATAAGAGTTATGTCTGTGTAGGGGAGGGGATAGTTGTTTGCTTGGGAAGAATACAGAGGAAGAATCTTTGGTTGTCTTGCCATGTTTGTTCCATTTTGTATTTATCTTTAATAAAAATATTTCTAAAAAAAAAAAAAAGAATGACTCCTAATATATGTGAAATACAACGATCACCTTGAACAGTGAAAAGAGCCACTGTGGAAGCTTCTCCTACGTTATTTTCAGCTTTGCAGGAATATGTTCCACTGTCATTTACATCCACCTGGTTGAAAACCAGGGTAGCAATATTATTCTTGAAGTGCATTTTATATGCATCAGTGGGTCTTAATTTGGTATCTCCTTTGTACCAAAATACTTTAATCTCTGGTGTCCCATCAACTTGGCATTGTAAGGATGCAGAATCTCCAACTGTCACCACCACAGGTTCCAAGAGTTTAACAAAATAAGGTGGTTCTAAAGGACAAATGATTACAGTGAGTGAATTAAAACATTATAATAGTTAAGAAACTCAGAAAGATGAATAAAGAATAGTATGGTGACATACCTAATATGGATACCAGAGCTTGGCAAGAATCCTGTCCAAACTCATTCTGAACTTCACAAATGTATTCTCCTTCATCATCTTTTGTATTACTGAAGATTTCCAGTATGCAAGATTTTTCTGTAGTGGTTATGCTACATTTTTCTGACTGAGTGATTTCTATGCCATTCTTCTGCCATGTGACTAAAATTGCAGGGGTACCAACATATGTGCATTCCATAACTATGGACTTTCCTGCCTCGACGCTGTAATCAGTCAGTTTCTTCACAAATGCTGCGGGCTCTACAGTAAAAAAAAACACAAAAACAGAGGTTGTGTTATGTTATTGGAATCAACAAAAACAAGATGTACAGTAAAAAGAAAAATTATGTGGACAAACCTTTAACAAAAAGATGTGTTGTACAAGAATCTTTGCCTGCATCATTATGTACTTCACAAGAATATTCCCCACCCTGGGAAACATCTACATTATACAGCTCCAATACTGCATGTGAATCTTTCAGTGTGATACTGCAGGCCTTTCCTGGTACTAGTACGCTGCTGTCTTTAAACCAGTTAACCTTGAATGGAGGAGACCCTCTTATGACACTTGTAAAGGTTACAGTGGTGCCAGGTAAAACTTCTAAAGGATCAGGAGTCTGCACAAAAGATGGAGGTTCTGAGCACACAAAAGAAAGATAAAGAGGATTTATCTGTATAACTCAGCTTTGCAGATTTCTACAATATTTATATACAGACATTGTTTTATGCAAGATATAATAAAAGTAATACTTGGATTTGGCTATTAAGGAAATAGTAATTAAATCTATGGTACATTATTTTAAATATTTTTAACCTTTGTGCTACTAACCTTTTACAGATAACTCCGCGCTGCATTCATCAGATCCAGCTACATTAGTAGCTTCACATATGTAATTTCCACTGTCTGATGCTAGAAGTGAATCGACTTTCAAAGAACAAGTATTGTCTGCAAAAGTGGCCTGATATTTTTCTCCACTAACAATTTTATTTCCGTCATGATACCAAGAAATCGAAATGGGTGGTGATCCTGAAACCTTGCACTCCAGTAAAATGGAAGAATGTAGTATACCATTCATGTCCTTTAGTTTTCTTGTGAAAGATGGTGCAATAATGCGATCTAAACACCAAAACAGAAAAAGAACAAATAAACTGTTTCAAAAAAGGCTTTTACCTTTTTTTTTTTTTTTTTTTTGCATCTCCATCTATGTAATCATCCCTGGAATCTTTTCAGCAGAAGGCATAATTTTACCATTTATCAACTAAAAAGAATAACCTCATATCTTGCTGTTCCATCCAGATCACATTATAAATAGATGAATAGAAGTTAACAAAACTAACCTAAAACGTCAACTGTGACAGTGCAGCTGCTTTTACCAACATTGTTGTTCACTTCAAAAGTATACTCCCCTCTATCTCGCCTTTCAGAAGAGAGTATTTTTAGTGAAGACACTTTATTGAAGAAGCTAATTTTGTATTTTTGGTCACTTTTCAGTTGCTTGCCATCCTTAAACCATCTAGTTGTAAGTTCTGGAGATCCTGCTACTGTGCATTCCAAGGTGCAAGATTCTCCCACAGAAACTCTGGTGGGTTCTGCTGACTCGACAATTATTGCAGGTTCTGAAATGAAATGGAATATATCTTTAAATAAAGTACTAAAATATATGATAGCAAAACATACTGTGGAAATTTTATATGAGATTTTACATATAGAATACTAGAAGATAAAAGGATTTTTTTGCTTGCTACCAACCTAATACTGACAATGTGGCAAAGCATTCCTGTGCTCCAGCATCATTCTTGATCTGACAGGTATATTTTCCTGCATTTGCTGGTTCTGTTTCTGCAATCTGCAGAGTTACAACATTTCCTACATGTGACATTTCGATATTTTCACTTTCTCTGATTATCTCTTCGTCTTTCAGCCACAGAACAGAAATTGGTTGGGTGCCTTCGATTGTAGCTTGCAACTCAGCTGGTTCTCCAGCCATGGCAGTGAGATTACTAATTTTCCTCACAAATCTTGGTGGGCCTGATGAAGAAAAAACATGAGGTCACACTTCAATTAAGAATACAATAGTGTTAAGAATTTTAGGATAAAGAGAAGATATAGTATACTAACCTGTTAACTTAACGGATCCAGAGCAAGTGTCACTTCCAACATCATTTTCCACTTTACACTGATATTCACCAACGTCTGAAGTATCAACATTGAGAATGTGAATACTGGCAAGGAGGTTTTCAGAGATAATCTTGTATTTCTTGGTACTTCTAAGTTCTTTTCTATCTTTTTGCCATGAAACTTTAAAAGGCGGTGTGCCAAGAAGCTCACATTCAAGGCTAACATCGGTACCTTTCAAAGCCTCTACTGGCTTTGGTTTTTTGATGATAACAGGAGGTTCTATAAAATAAGACATGGCAATTTATTAAAAAACATATCAATAAAAGTTTAACAAAAGAGGTAAGACTCTAATGCAATAGTGATGCAACTCCAAACATTGATATGTTTCACAGGATTGGCATAGGGATGTGAATCGTGTGCCCGATCGTTTTAACAATCGGGTTCGGCTGGAGGGAGAAAAAAATCTGATCGGTAGAGTTGTGAATCGGAATCGGTTCCGATTCCAATTCACATCGCTAATTTTTTTTAGTGAGGCCCAAGCAGATAAAAAAAACAACCCACCCCAACCCTTTAAAATTGACCCCTTAGCTTCCCCCACCCTCCCAAACCCCCCTAAAACTTTTTACAAATACCTGGTGATCTAGCAGAAGTCCCGGGAGCGACCTCCCGTTCGGATCTTTAAAAATGGTGCCGGCCATCCAGTGCTCCTACCATGTGACAGGGGCCGGACAATGGCACGGATACCCTGTCACATGGTAAGGGCAAAGGGCTATCGGCGCCATTTTTATTAGAGGCAGCCGACGGCCCGAGAACGGGAGATCACTCCCGGGACCACCACTGGACCACCAGGTAATTTTAAAATGTTTTGGGGGGATCAGGAGGGTGGGGGAAGCTAAGGGGGCGCTTTTAATGGGTCGGGTGGGGTTTTTTTTTTATCGGGCCATTGGCGCCATTTTTATGAGTGGCAGCCGACAGCCCGAGAGTGGGTGATCAGTCCCAGGGCTTCCACTGGACCAACATGTAAAAAGTTTTGGGGGGCTTTGGGAGGGTGGGGGAAGGTAAGGGATTAGTTTTAAAGGGTCGGGGTGGGTTTAGGGGTTGATTTGGTGTGCCGGTTTTCCCACCCTCCCCCCAAATGACTCCCTTTAGTGGACACTATCCCGATTAACAATTTTTTCACGATAAATCGGGGGAATTTCTATTGTATCGCACTCTTTAACGATTTTTGACGATTTAAAAAATATCGGACGATATTTTAAATCATCAAAAAACGATTCACATCCCTAGATTGGCATAGGGACACTGAGTCTTCTTTCAGTAGGTTGTCAGTGCAAATCCCCTACAAGCTAAAAGCCTTTTAAAGTTCTGTAGAAAATGAGTTGGTTGTGTCAATCCCATTCCCAGTGGACATGGATGCACATGATAATCATTAAAAAAAAAAAACCAAAAAAAACAAATGCCATCATAATGAGCACTAATTAACATTATTGTCTGATAAGGTCACCATTTTGTTTTTGACCTGATAGCTTCTTCATTCTTCTTTGGTCTACCAATTCAATTTGAACCAGTGTTGGTACCAAAAGCTTTCATTTACAATGGTCTGGAGAATTTTCCCTTATTTTATAATCTCTTTTATGCCTTCCCCCTCAATGTACTTAATCTGGTCATTACAGTGAAAGTCCTTAGCCTGGGACAATATACCAAGGCTCCCTTTGGAAACATGGAATCATGGGGACTGAATCTAGTCACTAGGAATCATTCTTAAGTGATGACTACAACGTCTTCCATACCTGGGGCTGTGAATATTGCTTCTCTACTGCTTCCTTATCCCCAGCTGAGTTCACCTTATTTATCATAATTTGTTTTCCATTATCTTTGTATCGTTCAAACTTATCCATGGCAGCCTAATTCAGTGGTTCTCAACCTTTTTTCTGTCGGGACACACCGATAGTTCGCACATACGTGACACACCAAACACATGACTGTCAAAAGGCTAAATGTAAATGTACACTTTGCATCCAGAGGAACTCCACCCCCACTCCTCAGCAATGGTTATAAAGCAGAACTAGAACATTCCCTATACAACTCACCAAACAAAAAATATATTCTGGTGTTATCTCAATAACAGCAACACAAACTCCCTCTACTACCAGGTGCAATAGCCCTACTTATAAAAAGACAGCAGTTCACCACCAATGCATGTCCTATTGAGAAAACACAACAAATAAGGTGAGGTATTTTACTAGCCTACATGCTAGTTAAATACCTCATCATGGTCACACACACAAAATCAACCTTCACCAAGTACAGAAAGACCACAAATTATAAATATGGAGACAGAAACTGGAATGGAAACTCAAAACAGCCACTCTGCATGCAGTGCAAACCTGGAGAAATGGAAACAGAAATAGCACCTAACATAGTACCAGGATCTGCAATAATGCACACACACTAACCCGCACAAAGTTACACCTGTATTATGGCATACACTCAAATGGCAAACGTAAAAAAGGGAAATGCAGGATAACTTCAGTATATGGGTACCAAAAAATAGTTATATCACATTTCTTAAAGTTTTTAATTTTTAATTTTTAATTTTCTTTAGAAATCCTTGTTAATATTAATGCTGCATCAGCAAGCCTGTCGGCGTGTTTCTTGAAAAATAAGTGGGAGACATACCATCCCAAGTAAGGATTCAACCACATTGTGCCATCTTGATCCCCCCCTACCCCATCCCTGCACCGCCTCATGGTGATCACAACCTCCTTATATTAAGGAACTAATTATTCTGTTAACTTATGCTTGTTCCTGTTATGTTAATCTTTCTTTCCTCGCTGCTCCTTGTTATCCCCCTCCCAGTTCGCTTCCCCTGTTAACATGTATTTTCAAGCCTTTTTGTTCAAATGTAAACCGGTATGATGTCCCCACTAATACTGGTATATAAAAGTTTCTAAATAAATAAAATAAATTGAATGAGCTAAGTTTTCGAAAGTTATTAATTTGTGTACTTTTTTTGAAGGTTGGAATATAAAAGGAGGTTAAAATGAACATTTAATTATAAAACACTGTATTTAGGCTCCTGATGAAGCGGGTAACGTGAAACTTCGGCTGTTGTCGAGCTATTTTGGATAAGGTTTTTGGACATTCAAATATCTAAGTTTTCCTCCATTGAAATATTTAATGCTTTAAAAAAAAAGTTTTTCTAAAATTGTGAGGAGGTATCAATTACACCATCTAAGCCGCAAATGATTGAATAGACCGGGCAGTCTCTGACTTAATTGCAGAAACACGCCGACAGGCTTGCTGATGCGGCATTAACATTAACAAGGATTTCTAAAGAAAATTTAAAATTTAAAAACTTTAACAAATGTGATATAACTATTTTTTGGCACCCATATACTTAAGTTATCCTGTATTTCCCTTTTTTTACATTTTTCATTTTGTGTGGGATTGCTCCAGCTCTTTTTTGGATACACTCAAATGGAACAACCCTACTATAAAAAGGCAACACTACAAATATTAAATCAGGCCCTAAACACCAATACATCTCCCATTAGGAAAACAGAAAAAGCCAAGCTGCTTATAGATCACCACGTTGTTTTCTAGTTGTAAAACTATATGAATAAATGTTTCAAAAGAGCTGATGAACAGAACAACTTCTAACAATTACAAACTCTTAAAAAATCTTAAAAATTCTCCAAACACCAATAAAATATTTCAAAACAGCAGACACATCCCATAATACACAATAATTAAAATGACAGTCAATCAAGAAAAATGAGCTTAAAAAGCCACCTTTACTTACCCTTACCAGCAGTTCTCCTAGTCCTTTCCCTGGCAGACCAGACCAGAAGCAGCAGTAGCTACTGAAGCTGTCCTCATGGTCCTCTTCCTTAGGTACCACAACCAGTCTCTGTCTTGCTCTCACACACACACATACACACACCAATCACACCCTCGGGACCACTTTTTTGTCTCTGACACACATCAATCACCTCCCTGATCAGTCATTCTCACACATTCACACCTCACCTCTCTGACCAGTCTCTCTCTTACTTACATACAGGCTTTCAATCACACACATGTGCTCTCTCTCTCTCACACACAGGCTTTCAATCACACACACATGCTCTCTCTCACTGTCATACCGCACAAACTGAAGCACCCTCCCCCTCACATACACACCACACACACACAAGCAGCATCCCTGTTCTAAATACACACCACACACATACTGGCCCCCACCGGCCTGGTCTCTGGCGGTAGTGGTAGCGCTCCAGTCTTCGGCCCCCGCCAGCCTGGTCTCCGGTGCAGCACTGTGCTCTGATCTTCAGCCCCTGCCGACCTATTCTCTGGCGGCAGCGCTGTGCTCCAATCTTCGGCCCCCACCGGCCTGGTCTCTGGCGGCGGCACTGTGCTCCAATCTTCGGCCCCTGCCGGCCTGGTCTCCAGTGGCGACGGTGGCAGCACTCACATCTTTGGGCCCCGCCGGCCTGGTCTCTGGTGGTGGCGGGTGCACTCCGATCTTCGGGCTCTGCTGGCCTGGTCTCCTGAGGCGACCAGCGCTCTGATCTTCGCCCCACTGGCTGCGGGTAGCACGTGACACACCTGCCGGTGCTTGGTGACACACTAGTGTGTTGCGACACACCAGTTGAGAATCACTGGCCTAATTTATGGTACCATATAAATATCTAAATAAAAGAATACTCATCAGCAATAAATAAGAAATTTAAATAAAAAATAAATGAATCAGTGTTAAGTGCTTAAATCACAGATTAAGAATGATAAATTTACTATAATGTTCAAAAGACAGCATGTCCTTTCACTTTAGGGAGGAAAATGAGAATCGGATGGTAAAAAGAAGCCCTTTATTAAACAATGCCCAAATAAAATTAATAAAGGGCTTCTTTTTACCATCCGATTCTCATTTTCTTCACTGCTACACAGCCAACTGGATCGGCTTCTGCTTTGCTTTTTGGGTCCATCCCTTTCACTTTAGGGTAAATAAAGAAGTTTACAGTGACAAAAGCTTGCAAGATACTAGAAAAATAAGAATAAAAATTATTGCGGCTTAGTTCTGACCTTTTACTTTTAAAGCAATGCTAGAGTTTGCACTACCAGCATTGTTATGTGCTTCACAGGTGTAATATCCACTGTCTTCAATGGTAGCATTCATAATTTCAAGCACGGCCACCAAGTCAACAAATGACATTCTGTACTTTTCACTGGCTCGAATTTCACTCTCATTTTTGTACCATACAGCTCTAATTTCTGGAGATCCGCTTATTTTGCATTGGAACTCAGTTGAATCACCCTGTTTTACAACTCTGGAAGCTTCTAACTTCTTAACAAACTTCGGAGGTTCTGTGAAACAAAAAAGCCCATGCAATGAAAATGAATAATAAAATATGGAAGTGTAGTATGATAGAATTATTTGAATTACTTAAACATTAAAAAACATGCAATGCAGACTGAAAATCTGGAAGTGTTTCAGACAGTCATATTAAAAAAAACCTTAGAACTTATGGAATTACATCCTTCTGCCCCTCTCTTCAAAAACAAGACTAATGAAGGAAAAGAATTAATTGGTGGTTTCTGGTAAGATGTTTCTTTGGAAGTGATATATTCTATGCAAACTAGTATTGAATACTTAGGGCTCTGCTTTGCAAATATTTTTTTCTACAGAAAAAGAGTAAAGATTTTAGAAAATAGTACCTTCAAAATTGTATTTGCATGGCCAGCACATTTTGGTATAGTTTGTATAATTTGCTATAAACATAAGGGGAAAATGAAGGTGAACTGGTAGATGTAGTGTATTTGGATTTTCAGAAGGCATTTGACAAATTCCCTCATGAGAGGCTTCTAAGAAAACTAAAAAGTCATGGGATAGGAGGCGATGTCCTTTCATGGATTACAAACTGGTTAAAAGACAGGAAACAGAGAGTAGAATTAAATGGTCAATTTTCTCAGTGGAAAAGGGTAAACAGTGGAGTGCCTCAGGGATCTGTACTTGGACCGGTGCTTTTCAATGTATGTATAAATGATCTGGAAAAGAATATGATGAGTGAGGTTATCAAAATTGCGGATGATACAAAATTATTCAGAGTAGTTAAATCACAAGCGGATTGTGATACATTACAGGAGGACCTTGCAAGACTGGAAGATTGGGCATCCAAATGGCAGATAAAATTTAATGTGGACAAGTGCAAGGTGTTGCATATAGGGAGAAATAACCCTTGCTGTAGTTACATGATGTTAGGTTCCATATTAGGAGCTACCACCCAGGAAAAAGATCTAGGCATCATCGTGGATAGTACTTTAAAATCGTCAGCTCAAAGTGCTGCAGCAGTCAAAAAAGCAAACAGAATGTTAGGAATTATTAGGAAGGGAATGGTTAATAAAACAAAAAATGTCATAATGTCTCTATATTGCTCCATGGTGAGACCGCACATTGAATACTGTGTACAATTCTGATCATCGCAGCTCATAAAAAGAGATAGTTGCAATGGAGAAGGTACAGAGAAGGGCAACCAAAATGATAAAAGGGATAGAACAGCTCCCCTATAAGGAAAGGCTGAAGAGGTTAGGGCTGTTCAGCTTGGAGAAGAGAAGGCTGAGGGGGGATATGATAGAGGTCTTTAAGATCCTGAGAGGTCTTGAATGAGTAGATGTGAATCGGTTATTTACACTTTCGAATAATAGAAGGACTAGGGGGCATTCCATGAAGTTAGCAAGTAGCACATTTAAGACTAATCGGAGAAAATTCTTTTTCACTCAATGCACAATAAAGCTCTGGAATTTGTTGCCAGAGGATGTGGTTACTGCAGTTAGTGTAGCTGGGTTCAAAAAATGTTTGGATAAGTTCTTGGAGGAGAAGTCCATTAACGGCTATTAATCAAGTTTACTTAGGGAATAGCTACTGCTATTAATTGCATCAGTAGCATGGGATCTACTTAGTGTTTGGGTAATTGCCAGGTTCTTGTGGTCTGGTTTGGCCTCTGTTGGAAACAGGATGCTGGGCTTGATGGACCCTTGGTCTGACCCAGCATGGCAATTTCTTATGTTCTTATGTTCTTAAGAAGTTCAAACAATTTAATTCTATCATCAAAACTAAGTCAACATCAAATATCCTTTACAAATGAATTAGAGATTGGACAGAGTATGGGAGAAACTATTTAACCATTAGGCTCTCATTCTTTTGTAATGAATGTAGTCCAGGATTACAAAATGCCTGGAAGTACAATTTGCTACAGCTCGTTATCTTATTAGCATTGCTTTCTTTTTTACCCTAGGGATCATTTTGATAAGCTTTAGATCAAACTGAGTACACTCAAGAAAGCTTTTCTAATATCAGCACCAAGATAGAAGATGAAGGAATGCCTGGCTAAGTGGCAAGATGTTTAACCATCTAGCACTGAAATTCAAGGTGCTCTTAAAATGGAGAAGCCCTGAGTCCTTGACCTAACAGAAGGAATACCAATCACAAGGACCATCACCATAGAATGCCTTGGATGCTAAAATACACAAATATATACCAAGGTATTATCTATCTGCTCTCATTAAAGTACAGAGTGGCTTCATCAGATCAGGTACAAAAACAGGAGAGTTATCATCATCTTCTTTACCCTTTCTCCTGTTCTTAACTGGCTCTCTGAATCAGAGTTGTAAAAAAAAAAACAACCTTTGGGAGAAAGCACATGGGGAGATGTAGAACATGCTTGCTAATTGCTAAGTGCTGAGGAAATTCTGTTGTGTTGCTGTTGCTCAGACCCTTTGATATATGCTAGGAAGAAGAGCATGGGGGTGAATGTGGACCCTGGAGACACATCACCACCACTGTTGGAAGGAGGAGCTAGACTCATTGCAGCTCCCGGGAACCTGCACCACCACTGCCAGGCAAAGGAGGAGAAGGGGCCAACCACTGCCCTCAGGAGCCTGTACGGCCACTGGTGGAAGAAGGAGAAGAACTGGGCCAATCATGGTCAATGAGAGCATGCACCACTGCTAATGTAATAATCAGGGCTGATCACAGTCTTCGGGAGCCTGACCTACTTTTGCCAGAAAAAGCCGATCACAACACTCAGGAGACTATACAACTACAACTGGTAGAAGCAAAAGAGCAAGGCCCCTGGGAACCTGTACTTCCACCACTGGCACTAGAGCAGAGCTGATCTTCTTAAAAGATTTCCTGTTACTTATTTGAACTACAGCAATTATTATAATAGCAGTAAAGCAAGTAATGGAGACAATACAAATATATATAAAGAAATGGACCTACTACAATCTCTGCAAATGTCTCCACTATATAAAATTAAATTGTCAAAATGATTAGGGTTGATTACATTCAGTAGAAAGTGATATCCTTCATTCCATCAAGAACAATTTCCAGTTATAAGTGTGTGGGGATAAGAAAGAAGAAAAACTTACATAACAAACAACAATTTTAAAAAACAATCAAAATAAAAAAAAATAAAGAATAACCCATAATATATGTAAAATAAAATGATCACCTTGAACAGTGAGACGAGCAACTGTGGAAGCCTCTCCAATGCTGTTGTCTGCTTTGCAGGAATATGCTCCAATGTCATTTACAGTCACCTGGTTAAAAACCAGGGAAGCAATATTATTCTTGAAGTGCATTTTATATGCAGCAGTGGGTCTTAATTTGGTATCTCCTTTATACCAAGAAACTTTAATTTCTGGTGTCCCATCAACTTGGCATTGTAAAGATGCAGAATCACCAACTTTCACCACCACAGGTTCCAGGTGCTTAACAAAATAAGGTGGTTCTAAAGGACAAATGATTACAGTGAGTGAATTAAAACATTAAATAAAGATACACAAAAAGATGAATAAAGAATAGTAGAGTGACATACCTAATATTGATACCAGAGCTTGGCAAGCATCCTGTCCAACCTCATTCTGAACTTGACAAGTGTATTCTCCTTCATCATCTTTTGTATTACTGAAAATTTCCAGTATGCAAGATCTTTCTGTAGTGGTTATGCTACATTTTTCTGACTGAGTGATTTCTATGCCATTCTTCTGCCATGTGACTGAAATTGGAGGGGTACCAACGTATGTGCATTCTAGAATTATGGACTTTCCTGCCTCGATGCTGTAATCATTCAATTTCTTAACAAACGCTGCTGGCTCTACAATAAAGACATAAAATGGGTTGTATTACTGGAATCATTAAAAACAATGAGATGTACGGTAAGAAGGTAAAATATTAAGTGGACAAACCTTTAACAAAAAGATGTGTTGTACAAGAATCTTTGCCTGCATCATTATGTACTTCACAAGAATATTCCCCACCCTGGGAAACATCTACATCATACAGCTCCAATACTGCATGTGAATCTTTCAGTGTGATATTGCAGGCCTTTCCTGGTACTAGTACGCTGCTGTCTTTAAACCAGTTAACCTTGAATGGAGGAGACCCTCTTATGACACTTGTAAAGGTTACAGTGGTGCCAGGTAAAACTTCTAAAGGATCAGGAGTCTTCACAAAAGAGGGAGGTTCTGAGCACACAAAAAAAAGATAAAAAGAGAATATTCTGTATATTTCAGCTTTGCAGATTACTACAGTAATTATACACAATTGTTTTTATGCAAGATATAATAGAGATAATTATTAGATTTGTTTATAAAGATAATAGTAATTAAGTCTATAAGTATTTTGAATATTTTCAACATTTGTACTACTAACCTTTTACAGATAACTCTGCGCTGCATTGATCAGATCCAGCTACATTTGTAGCTTCACATATGTAATTTCCACTGTCTGATGCCAGAAGTGAATTTATTTTTAAAGAACAAGTATTGTCTGCAAAAGTGGCCTGATATTTTTCTCCACTAACGATTTTCTTTCCGTCATGATACCAAGAAATCGAAATGGGTGGTGATCCTGAAACCTTGCACTCTAATAAAATGGAAGAATGTAGGATACCATTCACGTCCTTCAGTTTCCTTGTGAAAGCTGGAGGAATAATTCGATCTAAACAGCAAAAAAGAAAAAGAACAAATACATTGTTTCAAAGGGGAGCTTTGACCCTTCTTCTTCCTCCATCTTTTTAACCAACTCTTCTATCTTTCCATCAGAAGGTATAATTGTATCATTTATCAATTGTATCAGCATCCATATTTGAGGCTGCAATAATGCTCCATACCTCTCTGTTCTATCCAGTTCATATTGTAAATAGTACAGTATTTCTAAAGTACAGTGAATAGAAATGAACAAACTAACCTGAAACGTCAACTGTGACCGTGCAGCTGCTTTTACCGACATTGTTGCTCACTTCAAATGTATATTCCCCTCTGTCTCCCTTTTCACAAGAGAGTATTTTTAGTGAAGATAGTTTGTTGAAGAAGCTAATTTTGTATTTTTGGTCACTTTTCAATTGCGTTCCATCCTTAAACCATCTAGTTGTAAGTTCTGGAGATCCTGCTACTGTGCACTCCAAGGTGCAAGATTCTCCCACAGAAACTCTGGTGGGTTCTGCTGACTCGACAATTATTGCAGGTTCTGAAATGAAATGCAATATATAACTTTCTTTTACATAAGATCTTACAACCAGAGTGCTATAAGATATAACGTATTTTTAGCTTGCTACCAACCTAATACTGAAAAAGTGGCAAAGCATTCCTGTGCTCCAGCATCATTCTTGATCTGACAGGTATATTTTCCAGCATTTGCTGGTTCTGTTTCTGCAAACTGCAAAGTTACAACTTTTCCTACATGTGACATGCTGATATTTTCACTTTCTCTTATTATTTCTTTGTCTTTTAGCCACAGTACGGAAATTGGCTGGGTGCCTTCAATTGTAGCTTCCAATTCAGCTGGTTCTCCAATCATAGCTGAAAGATTACTTATTTTCTTCACAAATCTTGGTGGTTCTGATGAAGAAAAAGATGGCATCAAAAACATAAGTTGTATATAAGTATACAATAGTACTAAGAATTTTAGGATGAACAGAATATAAAATATATTTACCTTTTAACTTAACCAAGCCAGTACAAGTATCAGTTCCCACATCATTCGTCACCTTACAATGATATTCGCCAATGTCTGAAGTATTAACACTGAGAATGTGAATACTGGCAAGGAGGTTTTCAGAGATAATCTTGTATTTCTTGCTACTTCTAAGTTCTTTCCTATCTTTTTGCCATGAAACTTGAAATGGAGGAGTGCCCAGAAGTTCACATTCGAGGCTGACATCGGTGCCTTTCAAAACCTCTACGGGCTGTGGTTTTCTTATAAAAACAGGAGGCTCTATAAAACAAGATATTTACATTTATAAAAAATATTAATAAAAAGGAAAGGAAAGGGTAATATAATGTTGACATAACATAACTAGTACAGGGAGACGGAGCCTTTTTTCTCTAAGTTATCCTAAATCTACTTCAAGATGGCAATGGCCAGCAGTCACTGTCATCTGAAAACCTTTCAGAGGTGATTTTATAATAGCCTGAAGACTTTACCATAAATTGTTAAAGTGGACATATGCACATGTTTGCTTTAAAACTTGCAGTAGTATTCCGGTATGTTCCTATGCAGGTGTAACTTTCTGCATATACATTTATGCTCATACTTTCAAAAACTAAAAGTATGAGTTTACTTACTTTTACATGCACAACCCCCTAAAAGATTTTCAAAACAGCACTTATGCACATAAAACAGGACTTAACGTGCATAAGTCGCTTTGAAAATTAGGGGGTAGATTTTTAAAAAGTGCACATCCATGTGCACGCGCTACCCAGTGCGCATGCACATGGACGCGTGATTTTATGACATGCGTGTGCTGGCGCGTGCATGTTATAAAATTACAGTTTGTTGTGCACAAGGGGGGGGGGGTATAATTTAGAAAATTCACGCGGTGACGCATCCTCAGGCTTCCCCAGTTCCATTCCAGTCTGTTCCAGTTAAGGAACAGACAGGGAGGGAACTTCCTTATCCCCTACCCTCACCTCCCTTCCCCTTCCCCTATCCTACCCTCCCCCTATCCTTATCCTAGCCCCCCCCCCCCCCATTTTTTTAACTTATGTTTTGCTCATGCGATTTCCCTGGGACAGTGGCATTTTAAAACCCCGGGATAAACACGCACCGGGTTTTAAAATCCGGCCTTAAGTCCTTAAAGCAGGGGTTCTCAACCATGTCCTCAGGGCACACCTAGCCAGTCAGGTTTTCAGCATATCCACAATGAATATGCATGAGATCATATCATTGTGGATATGCTGAAAATCTGACTGGTTAGATGTGTCCCGAGGAATGGGTTGAGAAACAGTACCTTAATGGACTATACAAAATTTGTTGGTAGTATCCATCCATTTCCCAGTGGACATATCTGCACATGATTATGATTTTAAAAAGCACCATAATAATCAGCACTAATTGGCATCCTTGCCTATTCATGCTTCGCCATCATTTCTGGTTAAGTTCTATGTCCCGGGGAAGCACGCGCCAGCAGTTGGCTTTTGCGCGCAGATTACTTCTGCTCCAGAGAAGCAGTAAGTAATGAAAAAAAATTAAAAGTAAGTAGATAGGAAGGGGTTAGGGGTCAGGGAGGCGAGGAAAAGAGGGAGAAAGATTAGGTAAGGGGAGTAGGCCAATTGCATGCCAACGCGTGCATGTTATAAAATCGGCACATCCAGGTGCATGTGCCAGGAATCGCGTGCATATGGACAGCCGCGCGCTTTTAAAATTGACCCCTAAGTATGATACATTTGTTATAATTTTCAAAGGCAGTATGCACTTCCACTTAAGGTTTTTAAACAACCTTCTGCAGCAAAGGTTTGCACAGTACTAGAAGAATTATGAAATAACTCTGACCTTGTACTTTTAAAGCGATGCTAGAGCTTGCTCTGCCAGCACGGTTATGTGCTTCACAGGTGTAATCTCCACTGTCTTCAACGGTAGCATTGATAATTTCAAGCACGGCCACCAGATCAACAAATGACATTCTGTACTTTTCACTGGCTCGAATTTCACTCTCATTTTTGTACCACACGGTTTTGATTTCTGGAGATCCGCTGATTTTGCATTGGAACTCAGTTGAATCACCCTGTTTCACAATTCTGGAAGCTTCTAACTTCTTAACAAACCTCGGAAGTTCTATGAAAAAACAAAAAATGAACCCTTGCTGTGTAAATGGATAATAAAATATAGACTTTTGCACAATATGACAGAATTATTTGTATTACTGAAACAAAAAAAATATTTAGGGCAGACTTAAAATCTTGAAATGTATCAGATGCATAAAAAATAAACCATTTTATGTATCCCAATACAATGTATCCCAATACAATGTATCCCAATGGCTGACGCGGCATTTTTTGTATCCCAATAAAGAGACTTTTAAACTTGGTCCGGGGTACACAGAATATATTGGCCTGAATTGACAATTTATATCTCCCCTGAAGAAGACTGACACTTCAGTTGAAACGTGATTCATGTTGGGTTGGTTAAAATTCAACAGCAAAGCCCGGAGTGGCTGGTCTGAAAAATACTGACGGCTAAGTATTCTATTTTTGGATTTGATATTTAGAAGAACGTTCTGTTCTAATTAAAAATCACTAATAAAAAATTCTTTAGATAGTTAATGAAATGGTTTAAATAAAGGTAGTGGGTGGACAAATGACGGTAAATGATTACAAAAAATTAAGCTCTGTGAGCTTACTACAGCCTGTGACCCATTGCGCGGTGAGAGGCTGCAGATTACACTGTTTGAGCATAAACATCGTATGATATTGTCATTTGTCTAGTTAGTCACTTTGAGTAAAACAGTTTATGTAAAACGCTTGTGTGTTAAGATGTACTGAGTGAGCTCATTCTCCTCTCTCCTTTGTTACGTGTTAAAAAATAAACCCAACATGTAAGATGTAATACACTCTTTCCCTCTCAGCAAAAGTAAGATTTATGAAGTTAATTACTTGATGGCTCCTATTAAGCTGGGTTTTGTTTTGGAAGTGATACTTTTTTCAAAGCAGCTTTGGCTATTTAGGGCCCTGCTTTCCACAGAATATTTTTTCACAGGAGCATAGTTAAGATTTTAGAAAATAGTACTTTAAAAACTGACAGCATATTTTGGTATGATTTGCATAATTTGTCATAAACATCAGGGACAATGTGTGCTAAGCCAAGAAGTTTAAAGAATTTTGTTCTATTATAAAATCTAAATCATCAGATATTCTTTCCAAAAGAATTAGGGATTGGGCACACAATGGGTGAAATCATTTTAAAAATAGGAGCTCTCATTCTTTGTTAATCAATGTGGACCTGGATTACATGATGCCTGAATGAACAAATTGCATGACTTTCTTCTTCACCTCAGGAATCATTCTGATAAACTCTAGATCCTACTGAGTATGCTCAAGAAAGCACCAGGAAAGAAGATGAAGAAGGTTCTGGCTAAGTGGCGAAATACCTAACCCAGAAAACAAATCGGAAGCCGATCCAGTTAGCTGTATAGCAGTGAAGAGAACGGAGATTGGTGTGTATAAAATGGTCGAGAGCTGCCTCAAGGGCAATAGATGTTAGTAGGGCTTATCGCATGCCTGCAAGGTTGATGTAATAGTAATTGCGTATTCAGTTTTGAAATGATTTTGCGTTCTTATTCTGGTTGTGCACACATCTGTGTGTTACAGCATATGATTATGCAGTACGGCATTGGGTACGAGAGCCACCTAATACAATTGTTCCTGCAGCCTGTGTCATAACCGATTCAGCCGTACAACCAGAATAAGAACTGAGGGGGATATGATAGAGGTCTACAAAATCATGAAAGGACTTGAACATGTTAATGTAAATTGTTTATTTACTCTGTCAGATAATAGACAGACTAGGGGGCACTCCACGAAGTTAGCAAGTAACTCATTTAAAACAAATCGGAGAAAATTCTTTTTCATTCAACACATAGTTAAGCTCTGGAATTCATTGCCAGAGGATGTGTTTATGGCAGTTAGTGTAACTGAGTTTAAAAAAGGTTTGGATAAGTTCCTAGAGGATAGGTCCATTAGCTGCTATTAATCAATAAGGAATAGTAGATTGCAATCTATTTATTGTTTAGGTACTTGCCGGGTACTTCTGACCTGGACTGGCTACTGTTGGACAAAGGATGCTGGTATTCATGGACCCTTGGTTTGACCCAGAATGGCATATCTTATGTTATTTTCTTATTAAGTCATATTTGGCACATGACAAACGGCCACAAATTAATGAAAAGGATTAGGAAGATAGGAGCTGTCTCAACCATGAATGTTCTGAGAAAAAAATGAGTTCTGACCAGCTTGGAAGAGTATATCAGAGAACCTTATCAGGAGCTTGAACAAAAGATTACACAATAACATTATAAGAAAATAAATTTACTCTAATTCATGGCAGTTTGCTAGACCGGAGTGGTTAAAGTATGTAATATGCTGATGACCAAGATAGGTCTAATCACATTGGTAAACATTTTTTATAATTAGTTAGCTAAGCTCCTATGAGTTAGTTTTAACATTTGGTACTCAGATTTGTTGACATTTTAAGTAATTGCCACTAATCCTTGAATTTGCTTGTGTCTTCTCCTTAGGAACAGAAAATGTTTTTTTAATTTTTAGCTGAGAAATAGTGGGTAGGGGGGAGGAAAGGTGAGGAAGAGGGTTGCCTTCACCACCTATGATTGGTCAGACATAGATAGTCTGAAGTCATATGAAATTAATTGACTGATGTTTTCATTCAAAGTAACAAAACTATGTCAAACTGATAATTCTCTTGTAACTGAGGCATATGCATTTTTTCCTGATGACTAACACTGTCTTCCCAACCTTTTCTTTAGTCCATACAAGAAAATTCAAAAATATTTTTAATGTTCTGTGCCTATCCTTGTGTTTCTTATTAAGCACTGACATTAGCTCCAAAATTAAGAACAGAGGTTGACTAAATTGTTTTCACCATACCATGTTTTGACTCACCATATTCTTGGATGGCTTGTATAATGGTCTAAAACTTTAGTTAATATGCCTTATAATAGAATATTTCAGAGAAGATGTTATACCACAATATATATTCACATCATCCCATTATCTATCAATGATAAGATTCCAATCTAGTGCCTAGATTTACTAAATATATATTAACTTCCTTTTATTCAGCTTTTTAGATAAAAATCTAAACACTCTACTTTGAAATTTGACAAAAATATCAAGAAACATATTTTTTTTAGCATACATTAAAATATGTAAATCAAGAAGATGAATGTTATTTTGACAATCAATACCTTGTGCTCCAAGATTTGCTGTACAAGAATCTTTTCCAACATCATTGCTGGCATAACAGGTGTAGAGACCAGAGTCTAATTTGCCCACATTCAGAATTCTCAGGTGAGCTCTGTTTTCTACAAAGGTAATTTTATAGTTTCCTCCAGATCGGATCTCTCTATTATCTTTTGCCCAAGTGACTTTAATTGGTACTGTTCCAGTTACATGACACTCAAAATCAGCAGCTTGTCCCAAGGGAACATCAATTGACATAGGCTTTATGTCAAAGAAAGGAGCTGTCTTTGGTTCTAGAAGTTGAAGTTGAAAGAAACATCATAAAATAGATATCTTCTTATTTCCGTAAGGTATGATAGATAAGAAATAGTTATATGAGAGATGGCATTTTGTTTAGATTGGCTGCATTTTAAAGAAGGATCATATCCTTGAGTTTAAAAGTGCCTGCCTGAAACCGTGCCGGGCAGCACGTTTTCTTCTAGGCACCTTTCCCAACTCCTCCCCTACCCACAAGTCTGTAGGAGGAGAGAAGCGGCGGCAACATGGATGCGGACTGCTACTCCATTTCCCTACTTAATCTATAGCAAGGGGTAGGGAGTGGCAGCAACAAAACCTCTTGCTGCACCTCCTGTTCTTCTCTCAGGTGCAAGACTGCATGCACAGCCACTTGACTAAGAGCATGCATGTGCACCTTTACTTAGGTATATACAAAGAGATGGACAGACAGAAGAACTGTCACAACAGGTGCTCTTGCTGTCTGCAAAACAATGGCTTAAAAAAGGTTTAGCAACCAACAAACCTGTGAGCGTGAGCTTGGCACTAGAAGAAGCAGTTCCAATAGGATTGGAAGCCGTGCAAGAGTACTGTCCAGCATGGCTCATCTGAGTTTGCACAATCTGAAGAGTTGCTACATTATCAATGAATGATGTTTGTATATTATGGTCATCTCTTAAAAGCACACCATCTTTATACCATGAAGTTTCAATAGGCTCAGAACCATTTACACGGCAATCAAATGTGATGGGCAAGCCAGCAGTTTCCTGCATGTCCCTCAATTTTCTTGCAAATGAAGGAGGCACTTTACGTACTGCATGAAAATAAGTTTGAAAGAAAATAGCTTATCACAATGGAACTGTACTGCTTAAATATTTTTTTTACTCATAAAATATGATTTTTATAAATTAAGGAAGACAGAAAGACAAATATTTCTATACATTTCTTAACTATGTGAAAGAAATTTTTCACCTTGAACAGTGAGCTGAGTTTTTGATGAAGCAGATCCTAAATTGTTTTCTGCTTTGCAGATGTATTCTCCGCTGTCATTTTTATCCACTGCATTGAAAACAAGTGTAGCTATATTGTTTTTAAAGTAAATTTTATATGCAGGAGTCACCCTTAGCTTGGTACCATCTTTGTACCAAGACACTCTAATCTCTGCTGTTCCTTCAATTTGGCATTGCAAAGATGCAGAATCTCCAACAGTCACTTCCACGGGTTCCAAGTGAGTTACAAAGTAAGGTGGTTCTAAAGCACAAATGATCACAATCAATAACAAAGATCAACCCTTAAAATAAAAATTGATATAAGAATTGAGATTAAATGTAAAATAAGATAACAAACCTAATATTGACACAAGAGCTTGGCAAGCATCCCCTCCAGCTTCATTTTCAATCTGGCAAGTGTATTCTCCAACATCATCATTTGTACCACTATAAATTTCCAGTCTGCAAGATGCTGCTGTAGCAGTAATTCTGCATTTTTCAGACTGTGCAATTTCAATGCCATTTTTCTTCCATGTAACAAAAATGGTAGGACTACCAACATAAGTGCATTCAAGAACTATGGACTTTCCTTTCTCTACACTGTAATTGTTCAGTTTCTTCACAAACTTTGCAGGCTCTAATGAACAACAAGAAAGGAATATAAAAATACATCATATTTTAAAGACACCCCAAGATGTTGATAATTATACTACAACCACATCAAAACAATTTATTTAGGCCCACCTTGAACAAAAAGATGTGTTGTACAAGAATCTTTGCCAGCATCATTAACCACCAGGCATGTGTACTCTCCACTCTGGACTGAACCTACATTGTACAACTCTAGTACTGCAGATGAATCTTTCAATGTCATATTACAAGTGCTTCCTGGTAACAGTTCACTACTGCCTTTAAACCATTGAACTCTGAAAGGAGGTGTTCCTCTTATGACACTTGTAAAGGTTACAGTGGTGCCAGGTAAAACGTCTAGAGGATCAGGTGTCTTCACAAAAGATGGAGGTTCTGAGCAAACACAAAGATGGAAGAAAGAATGAAGAACAATGAAAGTAATATTAATGTTTTGAAGTTCTGATATTGACAATTAAGATTGACAAAAGATCGAAACATGAAAAAGACAGAAGAAAAATTGTTTTATTGATATTATGAAAGATTTCTCCGACATTCACTGACCTTGTACAGTCAAGACTGCGCTGCATTCATCGGATCCAGCCTCATTAGTAGCTTCACATACATAATTTCCACTGTCTGATTCTACAAGTGTATTTATTTTCAAAGAACAAGTAGTTTCCATAAGAGCAGTCTGATATTTTTCTCCACTAATAATTTTATTTCCATCATGATACCAGGATATAGAAATGGGCAGTGATCCTGAAAACCTGCACTCCAGTACAACTGAAGAATCTAATATACTCTTCATGTCCTGTAGCTTTTTTGTGAAGGATGGAGGGACAATTTGTTCTAAACATTAAAAGAGGAAAAAAAAAGAATTAAATTACTTGAAAAGGAAGCTTCTACACTTTTTTTTCCCCTCTTCCATCTTTTTAACCTATCTTTTCAGCAGAAGAGCATCCTCATTTGAGACTGCAATAATGTCTATTTCTCACTTTAGCATCCAGTTCACAATATTACAGTGTACAGTATTTCTAAAGTAAGATTGCTAGGTTTATTTATTTTATTTATTTATTTAAAAGTTTTTATATACCGCACAGAGGGGTAGGGGTCTATCCATCTAGGCGGTTTACACCTAGACACCATTTACACGTGCCATTTTTAAAGATGGCGCCGGCCATCCAGTGCTCCTACCATGTGACAGGGGCCGGCCAATGGCACCGATACCCTGTCACATGGTATGGGCAAAGGGCAATCGGCGCCATTTTGATTAGTGGCAGCCGACGGCCCGAGAGTGGGAGATGGCTCCCGGGACCCCCACTGGACCACCAGGTAATTTTAAAAAGTTTGGGGGGAGGAGTCAGGAGGGCGGGAAAGCTAAAGGATATGTTTTAAAGGGTCAGGGTGGGTTTTTTGTTTATTGGCTCGGGCGCAGCCGATAAAAAAAAAAACCTGATCAGACCGCACGAAAAGATTTCACTATAGACCCCAAACCAGGAATCGCAACCGATTCCGGTTCCGATTCACATCTCTACCTCTTATCACCTTCTTCTTCTTATCGCCATGTAAATATATTATTTTTCATATTATATTTTATATTTTATATTCATTCTTATATTACTTTTATTATTTACATAGTTCAACCCGCCTTATGTTATTTTTATGTTCATTGTAAAGCCTATACTCTGCATTTCATGTTCCTTGTAAACTGATGTGATGTTCCCAACGAATGTCGGTCTAGAAAAACGTTAAATAAATAAATAAATAAATAAAATAAAATAAACATATGCATTCACATGTCGGTGCATGCTATAAAATAGCCTGGCCGTGCGCACATGTGCGTGCAATTTTAAGTGGGCATGTGTCTAGTTGCATAAATTGGATTTCTACCACATAAGTCAGGGTATTTTATAACCAGCTTGCATCCCCTGCCATGACCAGTTTCACCAGTTCATCCACCAGTTTGCCCAGTCTAGAGTTAGGTCCTCGAAACCTCCCTGATGTAAAAGCTTATACTCCTTTCAGTTACCCCATAACCTTTAAACCACTCAGGGATAGCTGTTTTTTTCTTTTTAATTTACATCTCCTCCATAGCAGAAATAAAGTTATATGGCACTTTACCTGGACTCATAAGTATTTACAGGCAGATCTCTTAGCCACGCTCTGAAATGCCCTCGCCCTGCCCAGACCATGCCCCTTTATCGATCCAAGTGAGATATGCGTGCAGTGGGAGACGCACATGCATCTCGAGGCTTTGAAAAAATTGTCGGTGCATATAAGCCTGACTTGTGCGCACATCCCCTAATTGATGCGCACTATGGGATTTTAAATTAATTTCTATGAGTAATATTTTTTGATTTAAGAAAACAAACTATGCATTGATATATGCAAGAACCTAATTCAAAGATTTTGATTCAAGACATGGATATTACCTAGCTGAATATATTAAGTGATCTTTTTCTTCTATACTGTACCTTGAACAGTCACACTGGCTTTGCAAGATTCACTTCCAGCTACATTAGTAGCTTTGCACAAGTATTCGCCTGCATCAGTCTTAGCAACTCCTTTTAGTACCAAATTGGCTGTTCCATTAACAAAGCTCAGGCTGCATTTATCCGAGGATTTTACTTCCTTGCCAGCCTTAAGCCACTGGATCTTGATTGGCTGAGATCCTTGAACATGGCAGCTGAGCTGCAGGATATGTCCTTCTGCAACTGTCACTGGCGAAAGAACTATATCGAAGACTGGGGGCAGTTTTGGTTCTGAAATTGAACATAGTTTTATTAACAGAGAAGATAAACGATTTAATGGTGCTTCAAATTAAGGAAAGGTAATAGAAACATAGGACACTGTAACATGATAAATAACATTATAGAAATAAGTTACGGTATTTCTGGATAAAGTGTTTCAATCTAATCTTGGAAAATATATTGTTTAAAAATATAAGATAAAATACAATAGTAAATCAATGATTGTATCCTCCTTGAAGAATATGTAAAAAGAATATAATATAAGGTATTTGGTCCAATGTCAGTGCTATAAATAGCAATAGTATTGGCCTTAGTTCTGTAGGCTGGAAATCTGTGGGAAAAACAGATATTTTACCATCATTGTCCAAAATGATAGGAAGTTTGCAATACTGTCCCATAGGGACTGTTTTGTAGGGCAAACCTCAACCTTTAGAAAAAAAAAATATATATTTTTCAAAACAGAGAACCTTTTTAAAACTCTTACTACCCAGTTTTTCTGCAGTAGAAGGCAAAAAGAACTAGGCTGGTGCAATTTCTTTCTCAATAAACCTTGCATGTTGATTTAAATATTAAAACCACTATTACTGCTACTATTAAACATTTACATAGTGCTTCCAGGTGTATGCAATACTGTCTAGATACATATAAGTAACAGACTCTTCTCTGTAGCGCTTACAATCTAGATCAGATAGGCAAAAGGTATAACTGTCATTTCATTACCAGCTAACTGAAAAGAACATACTCATTTGAGGCTGCAATAATGTTGCATACATCTCTATTCCATCCAGTTCAAAATAGTACTGTACATCTAAAAATAAGGTTGCTAGAAGTTAAAATAATCTAAAATGTGCACAATACTGATTTACACCCAGTTTAAAACTCAAATTACTTGTTTTCGAAAACAGAACCAGATTTTTCGTTTGAATTAATATAATAAACATGCTGGGATCTATTTTTAAAAGGCAGGCCACTGCATTATTTTTCCTAATTAAATGCTTCTAATGGAAAATATTTATGGAAAAAATTATCAATTTCCAAAGTATGCAGAAATTGGATGGGTCTATCTCCTGACATTTGTGTACAATCAGGTAGACATAAAAGAAAATTAAGTGTTTGTTGGATCAAGGAAGAGATTTAAAGACTCATGGTGGGTTAGTAGGTTATGTGAGTTAATTAAAGAGGGCAAACAATAATCCAATTGAGAAAAGGTGCAAAAACTGAATCTTTCTCCCAGGGAATAAACTGTATAAGAAAAACAGGAAAAGGGTTGGGTGGGCCTTCCAGACAGGCAATGTGCTTCCTTCTTCCTGGTCAGTAAATGCATACAAAAAATAACTGCTTTCATACCTTGTAAAACCAACTAACAAGATACTAAAAACCAAAATCAAATAAAAAAATTAGTAAATGATAGTTTATCTGGAGAAATAACTGTGTAGGCCTGGAAGAGCCTTTTCATAACATAAGAGAGCCTGTTTTTAAAAAGAACATTACATCCATTAAATCAATCATTAGAGCTTCCCAGACAGACAAAGTGTCTCTCCTCCTTCCTAGTCAGAAAGGGTACTTTTCAAAGTCATTAATGTGAAAAAAACCCAACCTGGTTCTTTGCACATAATTGGCTGATCTAAAAGAACCCAGGCCTAGTGCACATAAATGCATGTGTAAAACCCAATTTTACATGCATTTTTATATACATGGGGAAAAGGTATTCTGGAAGTGGAGTTGGGACAGAGTTGAGACTCATACACATATGTGTTGATTTTTAAAAAGTATGCGCATAACTTACCCTGCACAAGATATACCCTGCAAAGAGCATGTGTAACTTTGTGTGAGGTAATTTATGTGCATACCAGGACAATTACCTTATCATTTTCAAAGAAACCTCCTGTTCATCTGGCTAGATCACTCCAGATGCTTGGGGTTATGCACATCTACTAGCAGATGGTGACAGAAAATAAGTTTCCTGATTTCACACATTCAGCCTGCCAGAAATGAAGCCTGACCTATGTCAGGTGAAAAGGAATCTGGAAGATGATTTGGCTATTCCTGAGGTGACAGTCCATGGGCTGATCTACCTCCAGTTAAGCATAAACTCGAATCAGGTGCTTCTAGGACTCTTGGATTGGGGATGATCCAGTTAAGCATAAACTCGAATCAGGTGCTTCCAGGACTCTTGGATTGGGGATGATCCAGTTGGAGTTGGCATTTTCCAGGTCTGAGAAATCCACTTTATTCCACCACCTTCTCCACCACTAGATTTATCTTCATTTGCCCTCTTCGTCTCCCCCCTACTCAGTCCTTCCCTCTTTCCCTTGGATTCTGGTCAGCACTGTTGCTTTTACAATGATTCCTTATATGTGCTATGCTTCCAACATAGGTTCCTAGCAACCCCAGGTCATGGTAGGCTGCTTCCGCAATCCGGTTGAAAGATCTAGAACCTTGCGATACCTGGAGATCTGGAAGGGTATGGAGTTGGGTGGGGGGATGGTTGGGGGCCCGTGCAGCCTATAATTATTTTAAAATTTTGCAGGGAAGAAGGAGGAAGGCAATCTCAACACAGGCTGCAGTGATTGTATTTTACTGTAAGTGGGAGGAGGTCTGGAGGGCTTGGCCTAGCAGGGTCGAGCACTTGGATTTCAAGTGGGAGGGAGAAAGGAAGAAAGGTTGGGGCCAGTAATCCCACAAGCTTGTTTTTTTTAATCCTTGATGTGCCACTTAACTGGCTATATTCTTTGGGCATGTCTAGATTTAGGGAGAAAATTTATCTGGCTAACTCCTAATATCAAAGTTAGCTGGTTAATTTATTCATATAACTGTGCCCTTCCCGAGAATGCCTCCAATACACACCTTTCTTATTCAGCTAATTCTTAATTGGATTCAGACTTATCTGGCTAAATTTTAGCAGGATGAGAAAAGGAAATATTCAAACCTAGCTATTTTAATGGATATCTCACAAGTTATCCATTTAAATGGCTTTGAATATTGACCCCAAAATGCATAAGGTTACTATTATTAGGTAAACATTATGAACAAGGACCTCTCCAATTCTCCAAAAACATTTTTGGTTCATTTTTTAGTTTATTTCAATTTGTTGGCATTTTTTGACTGAACATGTTTTTTATGATTTGCTTTACTCAATTTCTGTTAGCCAATAATAAGCACATATGGTCAGTAAGAAACATCTCTGACTGAGCACTGATTCCCAGAAATCCCAAAACATCCAGAAGCTCAGCTTTTTGCCAGCCTATACTTTCCAGAATCCTCATAAGGTTCTAGTCTGACAACAAGAGAAGCTTTCCACTGACCACACAAACAGGCAAAGAGATCACCTGTGGTCATTTTGGCAGCACCTGCAAACTTACTGTTGGTCTCTACAGTCACAAGAGTATTCTATCAACTAAAAGAATTGATGCACTACAGTCATTTTCATTCACTGGCGAATGGATGCCAACCACAAGAAAACAGAAGAAGCAGCAGCCTGGGAAACTAACCTTTTATAACTACCGAAGAGGTGCACAGAGCACTGCCAGCTTCATTTGTTACTTTGCAGGTATATAAGCCAGCATCAGACTCCCTTGCTTCTTTAATGTGTAGCAGCACAACATTGTTTTTGAATGATATTTCAGTATTAGGAGTTTGTTGGACTTCCTGATTGTTTAGGTACCAGGAAACAGATAATGGATGAGAGCCTGTAACATGACCCTGAAGTTGTAGAGCGTTGCCTTGGGTCTCTTCTACTATGTCAGATAATTTTTTAGTGAAAGATGGTGGTTCCTTTCGTTCTGTAATAGAAGAATACATTTTTTAAGCTCTGCATAGTTAATACCGTAAATCTTTAAATGATATGTAATTCTAGAAAGGGCTAACAGTCTATGCTTTACACATAACTTTTAATTGTTCTGGAGAAGATAATTCGGAAAAGAAAAATCTTTGAGAGTCAGCTGTAGTCTCACCTGTTATTTTCATTTCAGACATCAGTGAATCTTATCTTTTACCCCTCTCTCCACTAAATCACACACATTTTCTGTATCTGCGTAAATACTCTATTCAGATTTATTTTCTCTCTTATAGTTATTCTTTATTTTTTTAAATGCTTATGAACTGAAGAGAGTCTTAAAAAAGGGTTTTTCAATCAAATTAAAATAAAAATTCAACCAAGAAATGCAACTGAAGTAGTCTGTACCTTGCACTCTAAGCTGGGCGGTGCAGGAATCTTTCCCAACCTCATTGGTGGCAGAGCATGTGTACTGTCCAGAATCTCCCTTATCTGCTTTTAGAATTGACAAGTGGGCTGTGTTGTCTACAAAGGTGATTCTATAGTTTCCTCCAGTTCGAATTTCCTTGTTATCTTTTGTCCAGGTGACATTAATCGGTTGTGTCCCAGTTACATGACACTCAAAATCGACTGTCTCGCCCACAGGGATATCAGTAGGAATAGTTTTTATGTCAAAGAAAGGAGGAGTCTTGCCTTCTAAAATATAATGGGAACAGAACAACAAATATAGATTTCTACATCTTAATACTTACTAAGTAGAAGATTTAATTCCAAAGAGAAAAGTTCCACTTAAACTGAAAATAATATAAAGACAAACCTCTGAGTATGAGCTTGGCACTGGAAGAAGCAGTTCCAATAAAATTGGAAGCTTGGCAAATGTACTGCCCAGTATGCCTCAGCTGGGTTTGCAAAATCTGAAGAGTTGCTACATTAGCTATGAATGACGTTTGCAAATTATTGTCATCTCTTAAAAGTACATCATCTTTATACCAAGACACTTCAATCGGTGCAGAACCAATTATATGACAATCAAATGTAACTGATGAGCCAACAGTTTCCTGAATGCCCCTTAATTCTCTTGCAAAGGAAGGTGGAAGTTTGCGTTCTGCAAAAAGACACAAGTGTAATAAAGTGAATGTTACTGAAAGATTTCTTCTTATTTATCTGAAGTGTAGAAATATTTTAACAGCAGTAAAGTGAGTAATAGAGACAACACATATCTGATCTGAAGACATGAGAGGTGTATTATTCTTGTCAACTGCCTTCACTGTATAAAATAAACTTGTCAAAATAATAAGTGGGGATTACTTTCATTAATGTAATGGAATAAGAAACAAGAACCTCCATAATAACCATTAAACAGCCAAATACTTACAAAATCTACAAAATAAAGTATTGCTCCTAAGATATGTGAAGCAAAATGATCACCTTGAACAGTGAAAAGAGCCACTGTGGAAGCTTCTCCTACGTTATTTTCGGCTTTGCAGGAATATGCTCCACTATCATTTACATCCACCTGGTTGAAAACCAGGGTAGCAATATTATTCTTGAAGTGCATTTTATATGCAGCAGTGGGTCTTAATTTGGTATCTCCTTTGTACCAAAATATTTTAATCTCTGGTGTCCCATCAACTTGGCATTGTAAGGATGCAGAATCTCCAACTGTCACAACCACAGGTTCCAAGTGTTTAACAAAATAAGGTGGTTCTAAAGGACAAATGATTACAGTGAGTGAATTAAAACATTATGGGGTTCATTTATCAAAGTGCTATATGGCTTTTTCGCATGCATTAAGGCGTTTTCGCATGCAAAAAGCACCTTTAAAGCATGCATGCTGCGATGCAAAGTATGAAAAGGGGAGGAGTTTGGGGCAGGATTTCTGCCCAAGAGTCCATCAAACTAGGTTGAGAGAAGATTGCACACATCTCATCTTTGGGTGAGTTTCCTCCCTCAGAAGGTCATCAAATCTTCACAAGAGAGCATTGTTCTGTTCGTACGTCTCACTTTGAATGTCAAAGTGGCCCCTGACCCCTACACTAATACCTAAGCCTCACCTCGAGTAGCTAGGTGGGCCTCATATAGAGGTGTAATACCTACCTAGTATGATGGCCTTATAGCTATTCTCTCTCTCTCTCTTTCTCTTGCACTCGCTCTCAATGGTTGTAGGAGGGAATTGCAACAATTGTGGTACTTAGCGCAAAAAAGGTATCACATGCGATATTTAGTGCATTTTGATAAATCCAGGCCTATAATAGTTAAGAAACTCAGAAAGATGAATAAAGAATAGTATGGTGACATACCTAATATGGATACCAGAGCTTGGCAAGCATCCTGTCCAACCTCATTCTGAAGTTGACAAGTGTATTCTCCTTCATCATCTTTTGTATTACTGAAAATTTCCAGTATGCAAGACTTTTCTGTAGTGGTTATGCTACATTTTTCTGACTGAGTGATTTCTATGCCATTCTTCTGCCATGTGACTGAAATTGGAGGGGTACCAACGTATGTGCATTCCATAACTATGGACTTTCCTGCCTCGACGCTGTAATCATTCAATTTCTTAACAAACGCTGCTGGCTCTACAATAAAGACATAAAATCGGTTGTGTATTTGGAATTATTATAAACAATGAGATATACAGTAAGAGGGTAAAATATTAAGTGGACAAACCTTTAACAAAAAGATGTGTTGTACAAGAATCTTTGCCTGCATCATTATGTACTTCACAAGAATATTCCCCACCCTGGGAAACATCTACATTATACAGCTCCAACACTGCATGTGAATCTTTCAGTGTGATATTGCAGGCCTTTCCTGGTACTAGTACGCTGCTGTCTTTAAACCAGTTAACCTTGAATGGAGGAGACCCTCTTATGACACTTGTAAAGGTTACAGTGGTGCCAGGTAAAACTTCTAAAGGATCAGGAGTCTGCACAAAAGAGGGAGGTTCTGAGCACACAAAAAAAGATAAAAAGAGAATATTTCTTTATATTTCAGCTTTGCAGATTACTACAATAATTATACACAATTGTTTTTATGCATAATATAATAGAGATAATACTTAGAGTTGGTTATAAAGAAAATAGTAATTAAATCTATGATAAGTATTTTGAATATTTTTAACCTGTGCTACTAACCTTTTACAGATAACTCTGCGCTGCATTCATCAGATCCAGCTACATTAGTAGCTTCACATATGTAATTTCCACTGTCTGATGCTACAAGCGATTCTACTTTCAAAGAACAAGTATTGTCTGTAAGAGCGGCCTGATATTTTTCTCCACTAATGATTTCATTTCCATCATGATACCAGGAAATAGAAATGGGTGGTGATCCTGAAACTTTGCACTCTAATAAAATGGAAGAATGTAGTATACCATTCACATTCTTTAGTTTTCTTGTGAAAGATGGAGGAATAATTCGATCTAAATAGCAAAAAAGAAAAAAGAACCAATGAAATTGCATCAAAGGGAAGCTTTTACTCTTCTTCCTTCACCTCCATCTTTTTAATCAGCTCTCCTTTTTAGCAGAAGGCACAATTGTATAATTTATCAACTAACTGAAAAGAAAATCTTCAATTGAGGTTGCAATAATGTTCCATACCGTTCACAATTTTAGAGTACAGTATTTCTAAAGTACAGTGAATAGAAATGAACAAACTAACCTGAAACATCAACTGTGACCGTGCAGCTGCTTTTACCCACATTATTGCTCACTTCAAAAGTATATTCCCCTCTATCTCCCTTTTCACAAGAGAGTATTTTTAGTGAAGACACTTTGTTGAAGAAGCTAATCCTGTACTTTTGGTCACTGGTCAGTTCTGTTCCATTCTTAAACCATCTAGCAGTGAGTTCTGGAGATCCTGCTACTGTACACTCCAAGGCACAAGAATCTCCCGCAGTAACTCTGGTGGGTTCTGCTTTGTCCACAATTATTGCAGGTTCTGAAATGAAATATATAATTATCTTTTTTTAAAAAAAGGAACTAAAATATTTGATTGCACAAGTGATTAGAGAATTATCATATAGGATTTTCTAGAGTACAAAAGCAAGTATTTTTTGCTTGCTACCAACCTAAAACTGACAAAGTGGCAAAGCATTCCTGTACTCCGGCATCATTCTTGATCTGACAGGTATATTTTCCTGCATTTGCTGGTTCTGTTTCTGCAAACTGCAGAGTTACAACATTTCCTACATATGAAATTCTGATATTTTCACTTTCTCTGATTATCTCTCCTTTGTCTTTCAGCCACAGAACAGAAATTGGTTGGGTGCCTTCAATTGTAGCTTGCAACTCAGCTGGTTCTCCAACCACGGTAGTAAGATTATTTATCTTCTTTGCAAATCTTGGTGGCTCTGATGTGAAGAAAAGACAAGGTCACATAAAAATAGAGACTAGATAAAAAGAACACAATATTATAATTTCCCTTTTTTTTTTTTTTTTAACTCTGCGACATACTGGAAGTTGTGATTTTTTTTTTTGCTTGATTTTGTATTTTGCTTTCCATATTACATTTTGTATAAGCAAAAACATTTAATGAAAATGAATATTAATAATAGAGACTACAACACTAGTAAAAATATTGGGAACAGCAGAGTACACACTATACTAACCTTTTAACTTAACAAATCCAATGCACGAATCACTTCCCACATCATTCACCACTTTACATTGATATTCACCAATGTCTGAAGTATCAACATTGAGAATGTGAATACTGGCAAGGAGGTTTTCAGAGATAATCTTGTATTTCTTGCTACTTCTAATTTCTCTCCTATCTTTTTGCCATGAAATTTGAAATGGAGGAGTGCCCAGAAGCTCACATTCGAGGCTAACATCGGTGCCTTTCAAAGCCTCTACTGGCTGTGGTTTTCTTGTGAAAACAGGAGGTTCTATAAAACAATATATTTAAATTTATTAAAAATATTAATAAAAATTAAAAGGAGTGGTAGAATGTTAACATAATCATGGTGCATGCCAAGACTCAAATATGTTTCACTTGAGGACTGGATGGCTCACTGGATTGGCATAGGGATACCTAGTCATTTTTCTGTAGGTCGTCAGATGAAATCCAGTACAAGTTGGCAGCAGCCAAGAGTCACTGCTATCTGAAAACATCACAGAGACCTACATAGGGACGGTAACTTTAAAATGGGCGTGCAAGCACTCATATACACGTGTATATAGGCACACAGCCAGATACACACAAATTTTATATCATGCATGCAGGTACGCACATGTGTTATAAAACAGGCTGGATGTGAGTATGTGTGCCCCTAATTTTAAGTGTGTATGCACACTGTAGGAAAATGTCAGCTTTGAGACACACAAGTGAGGGAGTTTTATAACAGGTGCACATCCAGGATATGACCAGTTTCATCAGGTCATCCACCAGTTTGCTAGTCTATAGCTATGTCCCCCTGCATTTCCCCAAGTTAACACAGACCCCTCAAGCACTTCATAGATGGCTAAAATTAGTTTATTCAGACTTACACCTCGCATAAGTAACTTTGCACTGAAATTGAACTGGATGCACGCCCAGGGATAGAGCTACATGCATGCATATTTCTTAGCTCACCCTGGGACGCACATGCCCTGCCCACATTCCGCCCCTCTTTTCGAATATGAGATATTCTCGCATCGGAACTTGTGCACATATGTGGCCAGTTTATAAAAATTGGGTGGTCACGCACATGTGCTAGATGTGCGTGCAGCTCCCAGTTTTGGCACGCCTATCACTTTTAAAAGTCACCTTAAAATGAATTACTGGTAATAATCCAGTTCCCAGTGGATACATATCACATGATTATTAAATAAAACACCTCCAAATATCAGCATTAATTGGCATTCCTTTTATTTTTTAGCATCTCCTAATTAGTTAACCCTCTTTATCTTAATATGTTTTCTATTTTCTTTGTATCAATGAACTTTATGTATGGCAACCTGTTGTAGGGCACCTTATAAGTGACTACAAGAATAAATAAATAAATAGTCCTTAGTCCATTGTAATTTTTACTGTGTTCACTATAATTTTCAAAAGATAGCATGCCCCCCACTTTAAGGTAGAAAAAGAAGTTTACAGTGGCAAAAGTTTGCAACATACTCGAAAAATTAAAGCAAAAATGATTGTGAATTAATTCTGACCTTTTACTTTTAAAGCGATGCTAGAGTTTGCACTACCAGCACTGTTAATCGCTTCACAGGTGTAATCTCCACTGTCTTCAATGGTAGCATTCATAATTTCAAGCACGGCCACCAAATCAACAAATGACATTTTGTACTTTTTACTGGCTCGAATTTCACTCTCATTTTTGTACCACACGGCTCTGATTTCTGGAGATCCGCTTATTTTGCATTGGAACTCAGTTGAATCACCATGTTTTACAACTCTGGAAGCTTCTAACTTCTTAACAAACCTTGGAGGTTCTGTGAAACAAAAAAGCCCATGCAATGAAAATGAATAATAAAATATGGACTTTAGTGAAGTATGACAGAATTATTGGTAATTCTGAAACATTTATGGACATGTGTCAGCCAGACATATAAAGGTAAACTTAAAGTAAGGTATTGCACTGGTCTCCTTTCTGCAAAAATATCCTGGGGTGCACCCCATAGTTGCTCAGTTTATTTATAAAACCTAACAGTTTGGTATAGGAATTCTACTGTATTATGCAGAATCATACTATTAAAAAGGAAATAGAGAAGCTTTTAAACTAAATTTTGGGGGAAAGCTGACAGTGGCTCAAGAGTGTGTGTTTGGAATGATATATCCACAAAGAATAATTTTAAATGAGGGAAATTAGATTATTATCAATATAAGACTGTGGAAAAAATTATTCCACATTACCTGAATCAACTACCTGTAAGAAGGGTATGAACAGTAATACATTTAGATGTCTGTATGCAAATGCCAGAACCTTAAAAAAATAAGATGGTAGAGCATATAGCACTAGAGGAAGAAAGTGAGATGATAGTAACATGGAAAAAGGACAACCAATGGGACACGGTAATACAAGGGAACAAATTATACTGAAATGACAGAACAGACAGAAGCAGTGGTGGTGTGGCACCATATTGATTTGATTTGATTGATTGATTTATATTCTGCTTTTCAGCCGCTGCCATTAGTCAAAGACTCCTTGAAAACAAGTAGGACACATTCTGCAGGACACAAACTTCAATCTGGAATCTTTATGGAGAGAAAATCAGTGCATGACAAGGAGGAGTATAGCACTATGAGTTTACTACCATTCACCTGATCCACATAGTAAAACAGACTGTGACATGCTAAAATAGATTAGACAGGATACTAAACATGAAAACTCAGTAATAATGGGAAATTTCAATTATACCAATATTGATTGGGTGAATGCCTCATCGGGGCATGACAAGAAGGTTAAGTTTCTAGACACTATAAATGTCTGCTTCTTAGAGCAAGTGGCCCTAGAACCAACAAAGGGGATAAGGGGTTACATTAGATCTAGTTTTCACTGGAATGCAGGATCTGGTGCAAGAGGTAACAGTGGTGGAGTTGCTTAGCAATAGTGATCATAATGCAGTCAAATGTGAAATATTCATTGGAGGAAAAATATAAATAGTACAGCAATAACAATATTTTAAAAGAGGAGCTAAACAAACTAGTTAGAAGAAAACTAAAAGGAGAAGTTATAAGGGTCAAAAGTCTACATGAAGCATGAAGACTATTTAAAAACACTATTTTGGAAGTCCAAGTAAAATGTATTCCATAAATTAAAAAAGGTCAAAAGAAGAACAAGCATAAGCCAGCATGGCTAAATGGTGCTGTCAAAGAGGTGACAAAAGCCAAAATAGCATCTTTAAAAAAATGAAAAGCAGGGCCAAATGAAGAAAATAGAAAAGAATACAAGCACTGCCAAATTGGGTATAAAATACTAATAAAGCAAACCAAGAGAGAATTTGAGGAGAGACTTGATAAAGAGGCAAAAGCATATAATAAAATCCTTTTTAAGTATATTAGAAACAAACAACCTGCAAGGGAGTCAGTTGGGTCACTAGATGACCAAGGATAAAGGAGGAGCTCTGGGAGGATAAGGCCATGACAGAAAGACTAAATTAATGTTTTACTTCCGTCTTTACAGAGAAAGATAGTAGGGACAATCCCACGCCTTAATACTTTTTTCTAGGTGATGATTCAGAGGAACTGAATCAAATCAATGTGAATCTGGAAGAAGTGCTTGGGCAATCAGACAAACTAAATAGAGGAAAATAACCAGGGCCTGGTGATATTCACCCCAGAGTCCTAAAGGAACTGAAACGTGAAATTGCAGACCTACTACTGGTAATCTGTAACCTATTAAATCTGTCTCTATACCTGATGACTGGAGGATAGCACATGTAACACCAATTTTCAAGAAGGGCTCCAGAGGACCCAAGTACCTAGACATAATAAAACAACTACTAAACCAAATGGAACTGGTTATTAACATTGACAAAACTGAATTTCTACACCTAGAGAGAAAACATACGGAAATCATTCAAACCCCGATAACACTAAGAAATAACCAGACAATTGAGCTAGCTGAAAAAGTAAGGAATCTGGGAGTAATAATGAACTCAGAAATCAACCTAAAACAACACATATCTATAAAAGTAAGGGAAGGCTACGCAAAACTTATGATCCTCAGAAGATTGAAACCATTACTCACACCTGCCCACTTCAGAACAGTATTGCAAACACTTGTTTTTTCCAGCACTGACTACTGCAATGCACTTTTACTAGGACTCCCAAACACATCGATAAGACCGCTCCAAATACTTCAAAATACTGCAGCCAGAATACTGACGGGAAAAAGGAGGAGGGACCATATAACTGAAACTCTAGCAGACTTACATTGGTTACCCATCGAATACAGGATAAAATACAAGACCTTATGTACCATACATAAACTAATATACAATAAAGAAGCAGACTGGCTAAACACAGCTTTACAAGTACAAGTCCCACAAAGAAACCTTCGCTCAGCAAACAAAGCACTATTAACAGTTCCTTCAGTAAAGTCAGCAAAACTAACTCAAGTGAGAGAAAGGGCCTTATCATTAGCAGGGCCCATACTATGGAACACAATGCCCCCTGCAATTACAGAGTAATCTCAAAACTTTTAAGAAAAACTTAAAAACATGGCTCTTTAAACAAGCCTTTTCTAAAGAGACTGGAAGATAGAGAAAGTACAGGGAAACGCAGAAGAGAATGAACACAAAACCACTACTATAAAATGCATGATATTAATTTATTCAATCTTACAACTAAAAAAAGTAAAACTACTAATGGTGAGTAACTTAATAGTACACCCGGACAAGACCAACATTACTCAAATACTGATTTTATTTATGAAAATTGTAACCGAACTTTTTTGGCACCTGTTAGAATGTACGATAACCTACATTTACATACCTTACTTTATGTGCCTATTTGTAAACCGTTGCAATGGTATATAACTTAGTGACAGTATAGAAAAGTTTTTAAATAAATAAATAAATTAACTACAGACCAGTGAGCCTGATATCTGTGCCTGGCAAAATGATGGAACTATTTTACTCGTCATATGGATAAATAAAGTTTCATGGGAAGGGCCAGCAAGGATTTAGCAAAGGGAAGTTGTGCTTTAATAACTCATTAGAATTCTTTGAGGGAGTAAATAAGCACATGGATAAAGATGAGCCAACTGATAAAGTGTACATAGATTTTCAGAAGGCATTTGCTAAAGTCTCTCATGAAAGACTCCTCAAAAACTAAAAGGCCATTGGATTGGAGGAGATGTTTTACACTGGATAGGTAACTGGTTAAATGATAGGAAACACTGAGTAGGACTAAATGGTCAGTTCTCTCAGTAGAGAAAGGAGAATAGTGGAGTGCCCCAGGGATCTGTCTTGGGACCTGTGTTGTTCAACTTATTCATTAGCAATCTGGAAAAGGGAATGACAAAAGTAATCACATCTTTTTAACATTTATGATTGTGAAACTGAAATCCACATTGAACAAGTTGGATTACACAGAATATAAGATGTTTTAAATAAATAAATAAGAAACAAAGAAGAAGGCACAAAAATATTCAAAGTATTTAAAATACAGACAGACTGAAAGGAACTGCAAAAAGACAGGAGAACTGGCTGTTAAGAAGCAAGTCGGAACTTGCTCCTGACCGGCTGTCCCACAGCACAGCGTGGCTTCCTCTACCAGCAGCATGGTGGGAGTGTACTCCATTGTTGCTTCTCCCCCTCGGCATGTCGGGTGCCCTCACCGGAAGTTCCCACACTGAGAGCGGGAATTTGGAGATTTAAGCAACGTGTCTACAGCATGGAATTTGGATTGCTTTGTCTGCTGCCTGGACACCTGCTTGGACCCTGGATGTTGGATTGCTTTGTCTGCTGCCTACGTTGACCCCTGCTTGGACTCTGGATTTGGATTGTCTGCTGCCTGCCTCGACCCCTGCTTGGACTCTGGATTTGGTTTGTCTGCTGCCTGCCTCCACCCCTGCTGCTACCCTTCAGGCTCCATTCAGCCTTCAGATTGAAGGTAAGACTGCTACTCTGTTCTATTGGGATTCACATATCATAACACTCAGCATCTAAATGGTAGATGAAATTTAATGTGGAGAAGTGAAAAGTGATACACCTAGGGGAAAAATAACCCCAATTTTAGATACATAATGTTGGAGTCATTGTGGACAGTACATTGAAATCCTTAGCTCAATGTATAGTGGTGGACAAATAGGGCACACTACTAGCAAATAAGGTACAATATAATAGTGTGCCCTATTTGCAAATAGTGTGTACCATATCCTGAAAACGAAAAATCGACAAAATGTTTTTTTTTATTTTTCAGTTCATTTGAAATGAAATGACAACAGGCAGATTTGTCATGTTTTACACTTTCATTTCAAATGAATGTATAACCCTATTAGTTAAATATAATCCAATGCCCCTTGATAGATGACATTTGGTCTATGGCTTTATAGATTTCATTTATCACAGAATTGGAAAAAATTACAAAAAATGATTACAAATTAATAAATAGAATTAAGAAGACAGGGGCTGTCTCAGCTAATGTTGCTTTCTTTGGGAAAAAAACTTAAGTGAATTCTGATCAGGTTGAATGAGAACAAAAGGTAACCCATTAACATTAGGAGGAAAACGTTTTAATCTTATACTGCAGTGGATACATTTTATAATATGCTGATGACTAAGATAAATCTAATCACTTAGATAAACATTTTAAAATTAGATGGGTTAGTTCTACCACTGGGTAATCAGATTTGCTAAGATTCTAAATGATTGCTAATAATCCAAAAATGTGCTTATTTCACCTCCTTTTTAGTCTCTACAAGAAAATTCACCAATACTTTTAATGTTCTGAGTCCTTGCAGGCGTATGTGGTCTATTGATAAGTCTCTTGTTAAGTGTTCACTTTAGCCTCCAAACTTAACAACAATAGTTGACTGAATTATTTTTACAAAATCAACTTTTAACTCACCATCCTTCCTATATGATTAATGTATACTTATGTCTAAAATACATATATCTCTACATAATATCATAGTACATACTCATGAATACACTACATATTATCCCTGAGAAGAGCAGTAAACAAGTTATGTACATCTTCAGCATACCTACTACCAATGCCCTTAATTTCTAAAGACTTTCACCTGCTTTAAGCCTATGCACTAGCTCTTTGTAAATTAGGATCCCAAATATCCAAACAAAATAAGCTTATGTTAAAGTATTTATTTAACACTTTGCCTGTAATCAAACTTAAAGTGACTGAGATGGTATGGGATTCTTACCAATGTTCCCTGTAAAGTGTACAAATGTGCATGCTCGCAGGTCATGAGCCAAACACACATAGGAAAACATAGCAAGCACAAAAAAAGGAAAATAGAATGATGTTTCAAAGAACACTGCAAGCAAATGTGTTTACTATGTTGCACATGAACACTTTTTTCGCACACACAGCTCACAAAAAAATTAGAGGCGACATTGGTTCATATATTATATGCCTTACAAAAGAATGTCAGAGAACATGTTATTCCACGGTACATACTCACACCACCCTATGCTTAACAGTGATAAGATTCCTATATAGTACTTATATTTACTAGAGACAGATTCATTCCCTTTTATTTAACTATAAAGGTATATACATACTCTACTATATACATACTCTACTTTGAAACTGGAAAATGATGAGTTTTTAAGATTAATTTTGATAATACATTAAAAATAAGTAAATTTCAAATGAATTTATTGAAGACGGTATTATTTTGATAATTGATACCTTGTGCTCCAAGTTGTGCTACGCAAGAGTCTTTTCCAACATCATTGCTGGCATAACAAGAATAGAGACCAGAGTCTAGTTTGCCTACTTTCAAAATTCTCAAGTGAGCTCTGTTTTCTACAAAGGTGATTTTATAGTTTCCTCCAGATCGGATCTCTCTATTATCTTTTGCCCAGATGACTTTAATTGGTTCTGTTCCAGTTACATGACACTCAAAATCTGCAGCTTCTCCCAGAGGAACATCAATAGACACAGGTTTTATGTCAAAGAAAGGAGGTGTCTTTGGTTCTAGAAGTTAAAGGAACATCATAAAGTAGATATTGTTTCATCTTCATAAGACATGATAGATCAGAAATGGCTATGAGGGGATAACACTATTTTTAGGTTGTTTGTATTTTAAAGACAGATCTAAAAAAGATTTAGCAACCAACAAACCTGTGAGCGTGAGCTTGGCACTAGAAGAAGCAGTTCCAATAGGATTGGAAGCCGTGCAAGAGTACTGTCCAGCATGGTTCTTTTCAGTTTTCATAATTTGAAGAGCTGCTACATTATCAATGAATGACGTCTGGACATTATAGTCATCTCTTAAAAGCACACCATCTTTATACCATGAGGTTTCAATAGGCTCAGAACCATTTACACGGCAATCAAATGTTACGGGCAAGCCAACAGTTTCCTGAATATCCTTCAATTTTCTTGCAAATGAAGGAGGCACTTTACGTACTGCAAGAGTTTGAAAGAAAATAATTTAGAAAATGCAACTGCACTGTCCAGAAGTAAAAAAGATTATATAATTTACTCTGTTACTTATATGTAATGTCTAAGCATAAACACAATTATATAAATTTACTCTATTACTTATATGTGCATATCTAAGCCTAGCCTTGTAAAACTCTCAGATTAGATTAAATATCTTGCTTACTCCTAAAATGTATTTTTTTAAGAAAGACAAAAAAAAAATATTTCAATAAACATCTTAACTATGTGAAAGAAAGTTTTCACCTTGCACAGTGAGCAGAGTTTTTGACGAAGCAGATCCTACATTGTTTTCTGCTTTGCAGATGTATTCTCCAATGTCATTTTTGTCCACTTTGTTGAAAACTAAAGTAGCTACATTGTTTTTAAAGTACATTTTATAGGCAGGAGTTGACCTTAGTTTGGTATCTCCTTTGTACCAAGACACTCTAATCTCTGGTGTTCCTTCAACTTGACATTGTAAAGATGCAGAATCTCCAACAGTCACTTCCACGGGTTCCAAGTGTGTTACAAAATAAGGTGGTTCTAAAGCACAAATGATCACAATCAATAACAAAGATCAACCCTTAAAATGACTATTGTTAAAAGAATAGGGCCGGATTTTCAAAAGGCCCGGCAACGCACATAAAGCCCCGGGACGCGTGTAAGTCCCGGGGCTTCCAAAAAGGGGCGGGGGCGTGGCCAGAGGCTCCCGGCACAGCGGCCATTTGCCACTCAGCCGGTGCGTGCAACTTACTTTAGCCCCAGGGCTGAAGTAAGTTTGGAAATAAAAGAAAAAACAAGAAAAAGGTAGGGGGGGAAGGGCGGGGAAGGTGGGGGAAGGGAAGGGAACGTGGGAAGGCAGCGCGGCTTGGTACACACAAGGTGCACAACTGTGCACCCCCTTGCACGTGCTGACCCCCGATTTTATAACATGCGCTGGGTGGCGCCCGCACATGGATGCGCTCGCGCAGGTTTAAAAATCTACCTCTCAATGTTTAAATGTAAAATAAGATGGTAACAAACCTAATATTGATACAAGTGCTTGGCAAGCATCCCTTCCAGCTTCATTTTCAATCTGGCAAGTGTACTCTCCATAATCATCATTTGAACTAGTAAAAACTTCCAGTATGCAAGATTTTTCTGTAGTAGTTATATTGCATTTTTCAGACTGTGTAATTTCAATTCCATTTTTCTTCCATGTAACAAAAATGGAAGGACTACCAAGATATGTGCATTCTAGAACTATGGACTTTCCTTTCTCTACACTGTAATTGTTCAGTTTCTTCACAAACCTTGCAGGCTCTAATGAACAATAAGAAAGGAATATAAAAATACATCATATTTTAAAGATACCCCAAGATGTTGATAATTACACTACAACTACATCAAAAAAATTTATTTAGGCCCACCTTGAACAAAAAGATGTGTTGTACAAGAATCTTTGCCAGCATCATTAACCACCAGGCATGTGTACTCTCCACTCTGGACTGAACCTACATTGTACAACTCTAGTACTGCAAATGAATCTTTCATGGTAATATTACAAGTGCTTCCTGGTAACAGTTCACTGCTGCCTTTAAACCATTTAACTCTGAAGGGAGGTGTCCCTCTTATGACACTTGTAAAGGTTACAGTGGTGCCAGGTAAAACTTCTAGAGGATCAGGTGTCTTCACAAAAGATGGAGGTTCTGAGCAAACACAAAGATGGAAGAAAGAATGAAGAACAATGAAAGTAATATTAATGTTCTGCAGTTTTCATATTGGCAAGTACGAGTGCTAACAGATGGATATATGGATAATACAGATTGAAGAAAGATATTTAAAGTGATATTAGTTTCTAAGTTTTTCTCCAATATCTACTGACCTTGTACAGTTAAGACTGCGCTGCATTCATCAGACCCAGCTACATTAGTAGCTTCACATATATAATTTCCAATATCAGATGATTCCAAACTATTGATATTCAAAACACAGATATTATCTGAAAATGTGAGCTCATGTTTTTCTCCACTTGTAATCTTGTGCCCATCTCGGTACCATGTAACAGTAATTGGTGGAGATCCAGAAACTTTACAATCCAAACGAATGGAAGAACCATATACACCATTGGTTTCTTTAAGTCTTCTTGTAAAAAGTGGAGGAATAATGCGATCTGCACAAGAAAAAGTAAAAAGGTTTTGAAGAGGAAAAGAAATTAGGAAATATTAGAAATGCCAAGCAAAACTTAACTAACCTAGGACATCAAGAGAGACAGTGCAGCTGCTTTTGCCCACTTTATTTTGCACGGCAAAGGTATATTCCCCACTGCTTCTACTTTCTGCAAAAAGAACTTTAAGAGTTGAGACATTGTTGAAGAAGCTAATTGTGTATTTGTTGTCACTGGTCAATTCTTTTCCATCCTTATACCACTGAGTAATGAGTTCTGGTGAGCCAGCAACAGTGCATTCTAAGGAACAGGAATCTCCTGCAGTAACTCTTGTTGGTTCTGGAGTCTCTACAATTATTGCAGGTTCTGAAATGAGATGAGGTTTAAATCAAAATAGCATAACTCTCCTCCTATTCAATGCTGCCATTTTTAAAAAAGATAATTTTGAAAAACATTATTTTGCACCAACCTAGTACGGATAAGGTGGCTATACATTCTCGCATTCCAGCATCATTTTTAACCTGACAGATGTATTTTCCTGCATTAGCTGGTTCTGTGCTTGCCAGATGCAATGTTGCAATGTTTCCCACATAAGAAATCCCAATGTTTTCACTTTCTCTAATGATGTCTCCTTTGTCTTTAAGCCATAAAACAGAAATAGGTTGGGAGCCTTCTACTGTTGCTTGCAATTGAGTTGGTTCTCCAACAAGAGCAGTTATGTCAGTTATTTTCCTCACAAACCTTGGTGGTTCTAATGAAGGAATAATGTAATCACAATAAGAAGTTTGTATAAAGGAGAGCATAGAATAAGCAAGAAAGAATATTGCTAAAAATACTGGATGGAAGCATACAAACCTTTGAATTTAACAGCACAAATGCAAACATCGCTTCCCACATCATTAATTGCCTTACACTGGTATTCGCCAATGTCTGAAGCTTCAATGTTAAGAATGTGAACACTGGCAAGGTAGTCTTTAGAGGAAACCTTAAACTTTTTGCTGCTTCGAATTTGTCTCCTATCTTTATACCATGCAACTTCAAATGGTGGAGTTCCAAAAAGTTCACATTCAAGACTAACATCAACACCTTTAAGTGTTTCTACTGGACTGGGCTTCCTGCTAAAAACAGGAGGTTCTAGAAAAAACAAAGTTAAAATATATTCGAGTTAAAAGGAGAAAAGTAACACAAGGTAAGAAAATGTAAGAAGTTCTGATTATTAGTCATATAGCCATTCATTTAAAAGTGCATTAAATTTCTCAATTCAGCTTGACTTGGTAAGGTTACAAGTCTAACGTACATTCTTTAAGTGTGTACAGAATGCTGACGGTGTCAGCCTAGCATCTGCATTGGAAATATTATAAAAATTCATAGCAGCCAAAGTAGACACAAAGCTTAAAGAAAAAAAAGTAAATAAAAAAGAGTGACTTTTAACCTTTTACTGTCACAGCGGTACTGCAGCTTGCGCTACCAACGTCATTGTGAACTTCACAAGTGTAATCTCCACTGTCTTCAGTGCTGGCATCATTAATTTCAAGCACTGCTACTGAATCCACAAATGAAATCCTGTATTTCTCACTGGCGTGAATTTTATTTTCATTTTTGTACCACACAACATTGATTTCTGGGGATCCACTTATTTTGCATTCAAATGTAGCAAAGTCACCCTGTTTTACAACTCTCGACGATTCTAACTTCTTAACAAACTTTGGTGGGTCTGAAAAATCAAAGGAGATATTTCATAGTCAGGAAAATATATTTAATTTAATGCAGGATTTAAATTCCACAATTCTGGGGTAAGCCTGTTCAATACAGATTATAAAATGAGATGGAAATATTCTATATAAATTTATCAAAATAAGTTTAAGGCTGGGTTGGTGAAGTCCCAGCCTACCACCAATAACATGGTGGCAAGCTCAACTCCCTCCCAGATAACCTCCCTGTCATGCTCGAGGGCTGTGTTCTTGGTGGAATTGGGAGGGGGGGAGGGGGGAGGGAGGTGGACAATCACCTGTTACTGGTCCAGTCTTCCTCGCCCCCTCCCTTTCCTCCACTGTCTGCTCCCTTTAGTCCAGGAATCCTCATAGGGTTTTGTTTCAAGCACAGACTCCTGCAGCATCTGGTTAAACATCTCTCCGCAGGGGTTGATAGGTGTTTTATGAGGCAGAGTGATTTGAGAATCCCATTGCTTTTCCTGTCCCCCTTGGCTTAGCAATGTCTCCCAGTCTCCGTCCCTATTTTATATTTCTGAGTTGCAGTAATATATATATATATATATATATGGATTTTTGTCCCAATTACGGGTTAACCAGAGCCCAGGTTAATTCAAATGTATTGAACTGTTAAGGTTCAATACATTTGTTTGGGATTGTTGTGAAGGAGTGTAGCTAGGGGGGCTGCTACATAGGCAGCCTTGGGACACTGAGGTCACTGACTGGGCTGTGGGTTCTCTCCCGTTGGGACATGACAGTGAAGGCTATAGCATGTGGCAGAGGACCACCAGAGTGGCACTTGGTGGGCTAAAGGTAGCGTACTGCTGGGTCATGGTGGTAGACTACCCTGAGACCAGAGGGTGTGTTAAGAATTGTTAGGGCTCAGATTATTTACGAGTGCTTTTGTGTTATTCCAGAGAGGGCAGGTAGGAAGGGGACTGAGAAGGTCCTGCCTGCCTATGTTATACAAACAATAAATACATTAAAATGTCCACAACAATATACCATACACATCAAATAAGTATAAAACAGCCCAAATAAGTCCCCTTCTCCAACTCTCACTATCCAAAATCTGTGATAGAAGTCATATATATTGCTTATTCAAGAAAAATAGTGGTATGAGGAAGAGTCCACAAAATGACAATAGGTTGTATACTATTTCTTTGGCGTGGGTCTTTTGCAGCTGCTATTGAATCCCACCTAGCTTAGCAAATCACATTAAAAAAAATGTATAAGATATTTAATAAACCTGTACCATAAATAAGTAAGATTTTGTTACAAATATTTTGGGCTTTATGTTAGTTGCCTAGTACTGATCTTAAGAATTCTGTTTAAATCAGACCATCCATGTTTTTACTGGAAAAGGTTCAGAATTACTGAATCTTTTAAAGAACACATAACATAAATGGTTCTAGGAAAGGGACTTTATTAAACTCAGCTGTAGCAAGAAATCATGTTCCAATTTTATAACTGTATTTCAAATAGTATAAAAAATACAGTTATTCAATTTTAGACAGAAATGTCTAAGTCAAACACATTTGATGCTTGCCTCCTTAAAATAGTCAAAATGCTGTTGAACTGTGTTTAGAAGTATATAATAAGAGTAGAACTCATTTGTAATATCCTTTTGACTTTTAGAGTATTGTGGACCTACTTGTGACTTTCATTTTGAAAAAAAAAATTTGACAAATGGCTGCTGAACCAGTTAATGTGAATACCTTGCACACTAAGTTGAGCAGAACAAGAGACTTTTCCAACATCATTGCTAGCATGGCAGTCATACAGGCCTGAATCCCCTTTGCCCACTTTTAGAATTTTCACATGGGCTACATTTCCTATGTAGGTGATCTTATAGTTGCCTCCAGTTCGAATTTCTTTGTTATCTTTAAACCAGGTGACTTTAATTGGCTGTGATCCAGTAACATGACATTCAAAATCAGCACTTTCTCCCAAAATAACACCGATGGACACAGCTCTTTTATCAAATGAAGGAGGTCTCTTAGGTTCTAGAAGTTAAAAAAAAAACATAATAATTAACACATTCTTATCTCAATAATTTAGAGTATACTATTCTCTAAATTCTTATCTAAACCCAGAAAATTTTAAGAATAGATCAGTTGTAAAAAAAAAAAAAAAAGTCACCAAAACTGAAGAAGAAGCAAACCTGAAAGAGTGAGCCTTGCACTAGAAGAGGCACTTCCAAGAAAATTGGACGCTGTACAAGAATATTGACCAGCATGGCTTATCTCAGTTTCCAAAATCTGAAGAATTGCTATATTATCTATAAATGATGTGTGCATATTAGAGTCATCTCTTAAAAGTACACCATCTTTATACCAGAACACCTCAATTGGTTCTGAACCACTGATACGACAATCAAATTTAACTGGTAAGCCAACAGTTTCCTGAATATCCTTCAAAGTTTTGGGGAATGAAGGTGCAAGTTTTCGATCTGCAAGACAATATGCATGGAAAAAATAGATTAGTTATTTATTGTGACTTGTTTTTAGAAGAATAGATGAAAAACTGAAACTTTTAAGTAACTGAGATAGGAACTTCACCTTGAACAATGAGCAAAGCTTTTGAAGAAGCAGATCCAACATTGTTTTCTGCTTTGCAAATGTATTCTCCGCTGTCATTTTTAGCCACTCTGCTAAAAACAAGTGAAGCTACATTGTTTGTAAAATACACTTTATATTCAGGAGTTGATCTCAGCTTTGTGTCTCCTTTGTACCAAGACACTTTAATTTCTGGTGTTCCTTGAACTTGGCATTGAAAAGATGTAGGATCGCCAACTGTTGCTTCAACAGATTCCAAGTGTGTAACAAAGTAAGGTGGTTCTAAGACATAAATATAGCAGTTAGAAACATCAAACTCTGAAAGTGTATGCTATTGTAAGAGTAATGAATGAACTTGAAATATCATATTAACAAACCTAATATTGATACAAGGGCTTGACAAGTATCCTGTCCAGCCTCATTCTCTATCTGGCAAGTGTATTCTCCATCATCATCTTTAGTATTACTGAAGATTTCCAATATACATGATTTGTCAGTAGTGGTTATGCTGCATTTTTCTGATTGAGTAACTTCTCTGCCATTCTTCTCCCATGTAACTGAAATTGGTGGGGTACCAATGTATGTACATTCCAGAACTATGGGCTTTCCTGTCTCTATGCTGTAATCGTTAATCTTCTTTATAAATGTTGCAGGCTCTAATATTAAAAAAAATAAGAAAACAAATAAAAATACTTATAAACAAATACTTATATGGATGTTGACAACTGGACAGGAAGGCTATAAGAAAAGTTAGCCAAACTAACCTTTCACAAAAAGATGTGTTGTACAAGAATCTTTGCCAGCATCATTTGCCACAAGGCAAGTGTAATCCCCACTTTGAAGAGGCTCTACACTGTACAACTCCAATACTGCAACTGATTTTTTCAGTGAAATATTGCATGTTCTTCCTGGTAGGAGTTCACTGCTTCCTTTGAACCAGTTAACTTTGAATGGCGGAGTCCCTCTTATGATGCATGAAAGAGTTACATTTGTGCCAGGTAAAACTTCTAAAGGATCAGGAATTTTCGCAAAAGATGGAGGTTCTAAACAAACACAGAAAATTAAAATAGTATATTAGCAAATCTGGTGTTCATTTTGCATTGAAGAAGGTAGAAGATATGTCATGCTTCATTGAAGATTTTATAAAAGAAATATAATGAATAAAATATGTGCAAGAAATTATTTTCATTAAATTATTTTTCTTAACAGTTTTTGAGCCACTATTTTTACTGACCTAGTACAGTCAAAGCTGCGCTGCACTCATCAGATCCAGCTACATTAGTAGCTTGACATGTGTAATTTCCAATATCAAAGGATTCCAGTGCATTCACTTTCAGAAGAGCGATGTTATCTGAAAATGTGAGTTCATATTTTTCTCCACTGAAAATCGGATTTCCATTTTGAAACCAAGAAACAGAAATAGGTGGTGATCCAGAAACTTTACACTCCATTAGTACAGATGAGCCTAATACACCATTGGTTTCTTTTAGCTTTTTCGTAAAGGAAGGAGGAATAATCCGATCTGTTCAAGAAAATTAGCAAATCCATATTATTTTAAAAGAAGGGATATAATACATTTTAAGAAAATGATACTGAATATCAGAACTAAAATTATTCAACTAACCTAGTACATCCACCGAGACTGTGCAGTGGCTTTTGCCAATATCATTTTTCACTTCAAAAGTGTATTCCCCAACATCTCCCTGATCTGCAGAGAGAATTTTAATCATAGCAATCCTGTTGAAGAGGCTAATTTTGTATTTTTGGCTACTAGTGAGTTCTTTACCATCCTTAAACCAGCTAGCAGAAAGTTCTGGAGTACCAGCCACTAAGCACTCTAAGATACAAATGTCTCCTGCTGCAACTCTGGTTGATTCTGGCCTCTCAACAATTGTTGCAGGTTCTGAAATAAAAAACAAAGCACACTCTTCTGTAAAAATGTATAACTATGTGCTATAATTAAAATGCCACATTATTTAATGCACCCTTGTTGTAAATTGTAAGAATGTGGAATTTTAGTTTTATTTTCTTGTTACCAACCTAAAAGAGTCAAGCTGGCTATACATTCCCGCATTCCAGCATCATTTTTGATCTGACAGATATATTTTCCAGCATTGGCTGCCTCTGCTTTTCCAATCTGAAGAGTTGCAATGTTGTCGATATACGAAATTCTTATATTTTCACTCTCTCTAATGATGTCTTCTTTGTCTTTAAGCCATAATACAGAGATTGGTTGAGAGCCTTCTACCACTGCCTGTAATTCAACTGCTTGACCAGCAATTACAGTGACACTCTCTACTTTCTTCACAAATCTTGGTGGCTCTAAAAAATAAATATGTAGTTGTGGTAAGCATATCACGCATTTTTTAACAGGAAAAAAACAAAAGTATGTAAATGGACCATTAAGGATACATACCTTTTAACTTAATAGTACAAATGCAACTGTCACTTCCCACATTATTCGCAGCCTTGCAATGATACTCTCCAATATCTGAAGCCTCGATATTAAGAATATGAATGCTAGCAAAGACATCTTTCACAGTAATTTTGTATTTCTTACTACTTCGGATTTGTCTCTTATCTTTATACCACGTAATGTCAAATGGTGGAGTTCCCAGAAGTTCACATTCAAGGCTAACATCAACACCTTTAATGATTTGCACTGGACTGGGCTTCCTGCTAAAAACAGGAGGTTCTACAAAAGAAAAAGTTTAATTTAAAATTAATTAACTAGATATAACCAAGTAATGAATAAAAGACCAATCTTTTTAAAGCTGCTATGTTATCTATAAATAATGCTTGGATATTCTCTTTTTTCAGTATTGTGATTTACACTGCTTTCGGATAAAAGAACTTCAACTTTGTTCGTCTGCGCTGACTATGTACATCTGGATGTCGGAGGGCCTGTTTGACTGCATTATCAAGCTAAGTATTTTGTGTGGAATACAATTTAAAAAGACTGTGTCTTTAGAAAATGTACACATTTATATTTGCAATAAAGGATCTAGGTATTGGCACAAGGACATTTGAAAGGTATGTGACTACATCTTATGCCTCTATTGAGCCTATGGCTCACCATTCTGTTTTTGATGGTAATGGGTGTGGTGGCATTTTTTATGATACCTTCCACTTACATCTTCCGTATGAGTTACTTTGTTTAAGTATATTCAGATTTTGTATTTTGGCTGACATTGTTTTGAGTTTTAATGATTAGTGTGTATTGGTATTTTCAAATGACATTTTAGGGGGAATTTTAATCTGTTTATTTTATTGTTAAACTTTGTTTTATGATTGTATGCTGTTATCTGTCTTGAATTTTATATTGTTTCTGCTTTATTTTATTATACACCATTTTGATTTCTGGAAAATCGTTTTATTAAATAAAATTAACATTACCATTGTTTTAAATATTGTTGGGCACAACTGTTGCCAAATCTACAAAACTCTTCAGTACTGGGTTTGAAAGAGAGTTGCATCTATGGATGATTGTATAACATGAATATAATGGAAAGCATGCTGCGAAAAGTTGTCTTTTAGCTTATAAGTATCATTTTAAATACTATCGGCCGAATTTTAAAACGGTCATGCATGCAAATATTGTCACTTACGTGCGTGGCCGGGCCCTGCACACATTTTCAAAAAGGCCCGGCCACGCACGTAAGTGACAATACGTGCATAATTGCCAGGCCTTGAAAAGGGGGCAGGCCGGGGGCATCTTCTGGGCAGGGAGGGGCAGGACAGCGGCCGTCAGCTGCTGTCCCGGGGAAGCGCGTGCCAGCAGTTGGCCAGCGCACATAAATCATTTCAGCTCAGGAGGTGAAGTAAATCAAAAAGCAAAGAAAAACAAAAAAAAGGTAGGGTTTACAGGGGGGGAGGAGAGGGGAAGAGGGAAGGGATTTAGGTAGGGGGATAGGGAATTGGGGAAGGCCCAATTTAATTGCTGCGTGTACTCTTACAAAATTATAAAATCCAACGTGCTGTGAGTGTGGCCCTCGGATTTTATAACATGCATGTGCCTGCGCACATGTTATAAAATCGGCGCATCCAAGTGTGCGCACCGGGATGCATGTGCACATGGAAGCACGCACCTTTTAAAATCTACCCCTATATTTTTAAAGTATGAATTTTAAGGCAGGATAATTTTAGGAAACATCTGAATGAAAAATATATAAAACTTCTTAATGAATTAAATAAAAAGCATAATCTCAAACAGAGTAAAAGATATCTGAAACCAAAAATAACTCAATCAAAACTGTTTTCATTAAATAAAGAAAAATAATTATTTGCACTGTATCAGGCAAGTAGTCAATAAAACTAGAGACTTATGCTGAAGTGCAAAGAGCCATGCCATGGCTTCTGGCACTTCCCCCTCTTCCCCTCTCAAGATTCCTAGCAACTCTTTCCCCTTTTCTGGCCCAAGCCACAATGCAATTATCAGTAAGGGTGGAATCCTGTCAAGGCTTGCAGATTCAGGGAGGATGCAAGGAATTCAGGTCAGGATATGGGGATAGCTGTTTAAACATCAACATGATCTGTAGTCATCTTAGTATTTTGGACCATGCTAATCATCTTTGAATCTTCTGCCTCTTACATGGCTTCAATGACCACTATCTAATTGGCTTAGACTGTCTCCCTTTCTTGCCAATAAGGCTATTTTACTTTGGCACCCCCTGCCTCAGATAGGTTATGTCCCATGACTCAAATCTCAGTGCCATTTCCTACTTGAACAACTGCTGTAGCTGGAAATGGCTACCACCACTCTAATTGACTTTGTTCTCCACCTAGCTGCCTTCTATGTGGCATAAATGCTGGCTGATGTACAGCTCCAATACTGCTGCTTGGTCTTGACAACAAGGCTTCTACCACAGTCAATACCTTTACCACAGCCTGAACCACTCCAGTGTCACTCTCTTTCAGACACCGAAGCCCCAGTGTTGCTCAGTTTATCAATGTGACTTTTACTACTACTATCCCCAAAGATCCAGGCTAACTCTGATCTGACACAACCCCAAAGCACCTGCTGTTGCCCAGGCTTTGTTTGCTGTACATGCAACCTAATGCTGTCGCCAGCTCTTAAAGAGTTTGCACTATTTTAAAAATTAAATAAAACAAATAGAGAAGAAATAAACTTTTGAAGGTGGTGAGGGAACAGGGGGCTACAGATGGTACATGTACAGCAGACAGAGAGTTCCAAGCCACAATCTGGCAGAGGGCTCACTATGGGCAGATCTTTGGTTGCCTTGCATTACTACAGCAATCATACTTTGAAGAAGGACATAATATGCTGACCTCAGGGACACCCAAGGATATACTAATCTTTTAGGGGCAATAGGCCCTTCTCCCCCATTACCCTGTGTGGCAGCACGAGACGTGGTCCCTTGTCAACCCTAGATCATGAGTGTGAGTTAGGGGTATGGCACCCTCTACTCTTTCCCAGGACCCCTTATTGCAGCATGCACTTGAGATGATGCATGTCTGCAAAAAGGGGCCACAAGAAGAAGCATGCATCAAGGAGTGTCATATGTGGTACTAACTGCCCACATTCTCAAGAAGCATAGCCCATCTTCCCCTTGCAGAAACTTTATGACTCATACTGTTATGCAGCAGGAAAGATTTTTGTGAGCCTAGTACCTCAGGCCATATTTCCTCTTCACAATATTTAAGCATACAGTTTTTAGCTCAGGGCCACTTTTCCTGACCCACTCCCTTTGTGCACACAGGGGCTGGACGAACTGAACCACATCAGCCTGATTCCCAAGTATGCCCACAGATGTCGGCCAGATTTGTGTGTCTCACAGTGGGTATAGGCAAAGCACAATCAAATGGCATTACACATATGCACCTAAAGTGGAGGTTGAGTTAGTAGGATGAGAAAGTGGGTTCTGGAGGAAAACGTTCTTGGTGGGTTCACCAACATAGAAGATAGTCAGGATGTGTCAGAGCAGGATCTTGAAATGCAGAAGCTTTGGCAGAAAAGGAATTTCACATGAGCATGAACCTCACAAGCAGGCCTGGCCCAAAAGGCCTAATCATGATCTCACAAGCTGTGGCACATGTTGGTTCTCTCTTGAATATTCAGCAACGTTGCCAGGTTATATGGGGGTTACTAGATAGCTCAAGAGGTATGTATTTCCGAGAGGAGACATGGTTTCATCACCTTCCTTTGAAGGAAAGAAAAAGGGGGAAGACATGACGGTCAAAGTTCCTCCTCGGACTTAAGCTACTATTGCGTATCACTTGCTTATCCCAATCTTTTCTTCCAATTAAGATGCCCCTCCCCACCAGCCAAAGGCCAAATCAGTAGGGTACATTGTACCTTCTTCTTCCCTAAAATTAATAAAGCAAGGAGACCACCCTCAATCCCTACAAAAGAAGGTTATTATATATATATTTTTAGTGGATAATTACACTATGGAAGTATATACATTATCACACAAGCATAAACAGATTCTATGCAACATTATGTATAGTGATCTTAGTGGGCGAAGTCCTTCCAAAACATGGTGTCTGTCGTACCACAGGAAGACACTTTGTAGATTCCTCTAGCACAATAAATCAAGGAAAATTCCTTCTCATTTATGGCATTTCATAAGACAGATCGATGCTTCCCAAAGGGGAGCCATGCCTACATATGGGGATGTCTCATTGGAAATATGAAATGGATATTGAGAGATGAGCACCACTAACTTAAAATGAACATCTTCTGTACAGGTCATAGCTTAGTGATGACTGATCCAGCATACATTTTAAAATGCACCACTGGCCATGGAGATCCCAGGGAATACAGATGTTAAACCCAGAATAGTTCAAATGGGTCTAGAGTTTTGCTGAAATGTCTGTGCTTGATGCATAATCAGTCCATTATGGGAGACAAGCATTTAGACAGTAAACAGAAGACATCTTGTATGAGAGTTGGGAGTCTCAATTTCAAATCCATACAGAGATCAAATGCCCAAACATTGACTAATAATTCTGCATACATAGCATCCACTATTATAGGTATCCATTGATAATGTCACTGATGCTGAGTCACTTAGGTGATAGCGGAGGAATTGAGCAGATGCACTACATCTCATGGCACCTAACGAGAGCATACTTGACAGGATGAGTTAGGGTCCTGGAGAAATTTTGATTTTTTCACAGATGCAGCCAAGACAATTAGTCTTCACAACATATCAGCAGAGAGCATGGTGTGTTGATGGAGGACCTACAAGATTGGGTAGGAGAGGGCAGTGCCAAGAATATTGCCTTCCCTTAGCTTTTGCCCATCATCATTGCATTAGCCATCTGAGATGAGAAACTACATGACAGGAAAGGAAATTTCAGGGCAATAACTTAAATGTTATCACATTCATAAACAATTAATCTGTTAAGCATACCTAAGAAAACTGAACTGTTATGGAAATTTTTATTGTGTCATCTGTGGGTCAACATCAATGTTTGGGCATAGCACGCTACATCACATCAGAATGGTATCATTGGCTTTTTCTCTTTTAGTAGTCTCTTTCCATGGAGGTGGTATCTCCAGCAGACATATAGCGAACAATGATGCCAGATGAATCTAGATGCATTGATGTACCCTGTGATGATTTAGATGTGTTGGTAATGTTCTCTACGTGAAAAGGCAGCAACAGCTTGAAGCTGAGGTTAAATGGGCTACTCTAGCAGGACTACAAATCCCAGGATTCCAATTACCTAGTTTGAAAAAGGTTAATTGACTCCAGTGATGCTTGAAAAACTGTAGTCTTCCCTCTACTTCCAGCTTTGGAAAATGAGTTTTGTTGACAGATTGGACTGAAGTCAAAAGGAGAGGCTGTTGGCCCTCTCTCTGTTGAGATCTGAGCAATTTTTTTGTCTTGTTTGAATTTGCTGAACTTGTGACTGTGCTGGTGTTGCTGCTGTATGTTGCCTGTAAGAGTAGTAAAGGTTATATCTTCTCCTTTGGGAATAGTAATATGGCCTCTTGTAAGGGTCTTGATTGAACCTTCTCTGTGCTGTGGATTCTTGGTGAGAAGATGTGAGACTCTGTAGAGCTGTATTTTGATTCCTTCACCTTATCCCCAAATAAATTGTCTCCTGCTCGATGTATATCTGCGAGTTTTTCATGGACATCATCTTTGAGCCCTGATGGTCTTAGCCATGCTAGTCTTCTTGCTACTATGGTTGTTGCAGACACCCTTGTGGCTGTATCAAAGGAGTCATAAATTGACCATGTCATATGATTCACATAATCCTTTTTATCTGCCATGACTTCATTGAAAGAATGTTGTTCTTCTTCTGGCAAATTATATCCCCCCAGCACTGACCATGGGTCTTAAATGCTCTGACAAAGCCAAAATTACAAAATCGTGGAGTTTTTCAAGTTTATTATAAAGATATTAAATCTTACTGATCTGGTATGCAGCAATCCATGCTTGCAAGGTTGCTCCTTGCAACTTCAGACTGGCAGCCCTGGTGCTGCCTTGGAGGAAGAAGGTCTCATAATGGGAGAGCACCAACCAGATGTAGCAGGAAAGGATCCTGTAGCAAGGACCTGCTCTCTAGGTGATGCATTGTCCTTTCGCACTGAGGATATCTCCCCAAGGCCTACTGCCCAGGAGGGAAGGGTTAGGTCGGCCGTCATAGTTGGTGATTCGATTATTAGGAATGTAGATAGCTGGGTGGCGGGTGGGCGTGAGGATCGCCTGGTAACATGCCTACCTGGTGCGAAGGTGGCGGACCTCACGCGTCACCTAGATAGGATTTTAGACAGTGCTGGGGAGGAGCCGGCTGTCGTGGTACACGTGGGCACCAACGACATAGGAAAATGTGGGAGGGAGGTTCTGGAAGCCAAATTTAGGCTCTTAGGTAGAAAGATTAAATCCAGAACCTCCAGGGTAGCATTCTCTGAAATGCTCCCTGTTCCACGCGCAGGTCACCAGAGGCAGGCAGAGCTCCGGAGTCTCAATGCGTGGATGAGACGATGGTGCAAGGAAGAGGGATTCAGTTTTGTTAGGAACTGGGGAACCTTTTGGGGAAGGGGGAGTCTCTTCTGAAGGGATGGGCTCCACCTTAACCAGGGTGGAACCAGACTGCTGGCGCAAACCTTTAAAAAGGAGATAGAGCAGCTTTTAAACTAGAACAAAGGGGAAAGCCGACAGTCGCTCAGCAGCGCATGGTTCGGAGAGATGTATCTTTAAAGGATACTAATGATGCATTAGAATTAGGGCATCCCGACAGTGAGGTTCCAATAATTAGAAAAGTAGTCCAAGTGCCTGTAACTAAAAACTCACCTGAGCTAAAAAATTCTAACTTATCCCTATCAATTAAAAAGCAGAATAAAAATACAATCAAAAAACAAACTTTGAAATGTTTGTATGCTAATGCCAGAAGTCTAAGAAGTAAGATGGGAGAACTAGAATGTATAGCAGTAAATGATGACATAGACTTAATTGGCATCTCAGAGACATGGTGGAAAGAGGATAACCAATGGGACAGTGCTATACCGGGGTACAAATTATATCGCAATGACAGAGAGGAGCAGTCGGGAGGAGGTGTGGCGCTTTATGTCCGGGATGGCATAGAGTCCAACAGGATAAACATCCTGCATGAGACTAAATACAAAATTGAATCTTTATGGGTAGAAATCCCTTGTGTATCAGGGAAGACTACAGTGATAGGGGTATACTACCGTCCACCTGGTCAAGATGGTGAGATGGACAGTGAAATGCTAAGAGAAATTAGGGAAGCTAACCAAATTGGTAGTGCAGTAATAATGGGAGACTTCAATTACCTCACAAAATAAACGTCGCATAGATTATAATTTTTTAGATTTTTTTATGTGCATAGAATTTATCTGGAACAGTGGACCATCATAACACCCTTGGTTTTTTAGGCAGTAAGCCACACTTTCAACCTTACAGGGTCATGTTTAATCATCGGTCCATTAAATGTCTTTTGTCTTCTTTATTCAAATGTTCTCTTTCTCCTTCTTTTTTATCTTTTTTATAATTAGTAAAATCCTTTGTAATAAATTCAAAGACGGAATTGCCTTACTTGTGCGGAGCGCCGCTGCGCTTCCGACCTTTATCTCCTGTGCCGCCGCGCTATTATCTCCAGCGCTGTCGTGCTTTACTTTGCAATAAATTTAAAGACGGAATTGCCTTACTTGTGCGGAGCGCCGCTGCGCTTCCGACCTTTATCTCCTGTGCCGCCGCGCTATTATCTCCAGCGCTGTCGTGCTTTGTAGGCGAAAAATACTTCTGGGTTTTTTGTTGAACTTCCGATTGAATGTGCTCACACACTAAAGTGTTGAACTTCCGATTGAATGTGCTCACACACTAAAGTGTGTGAGCACATTCAATCGGAAGTTCAACAAAAAACCCAGAAGTATTTTTCGCCTACAAAGCACGACAGCGCTGGAGATAATAGCGCGGCGGCACAGGAGATAAAGGTCGGAAGCGCAGCGGCGCTCCGCACAAGTAAGGCAATTCCGTCTTTAAATTTATTGCAAAGTAAAGCACGACAGCGCTGGAGATAATAGCGCGGCGGCACAGGAGATAAAGGTCGGAAGCGCAGCGGCGCTCCGCACAAGTAAGGCAATTCCGTCTTTGAATTTATTACAAAGGATTTTACTAATTATAAAAAAGATAAAAAAGAAGGAGAAAGAGAACATTTGAATAAAGAAGACAAAAGACATTTAATGGACCGATGATTAAACATGACCCTGTAAGGTTGAAAGTGTGGCTTACTGCCTAAAAAACCAAGGGTGTTATGATGGTCCACTGTTCCAGATAAATTCTATGCACATAAAAAAATCTAAAAAATTATAATCTATGCGACGTTTATTTTGTGAGACAAGTGTAGTTCGTTGCACTTAATAATTAACTGTTCTTATATAGTAGACTTCAATTACCCCAATATAGACTGGGTAAATGTATCATCGGGTCACGCTAGAGAGATAACGTTCCTGGATGGAATAAATGATAGCTTTATGGAGCAATTGGTTCAGGAACCGACGAGAGAGGGAGCAATTTTAGATCTAATTCTCAGTGGAGCACAGGACTTGGTGAGAGAGGTAACGGTGGTGGGGCCACTTGGCAATAGTGATCATAATATGATCAAATTTGATTTAATGACTGGAAAAGGAACAGTGTGCAAATCCAAGGCTCTCGTGCTAAACTTTCAAAAGGGAAACTTTGATAAAATGAGAAAAATTGTTAGAAAAAAACTGAAAAGAGCAGCTACAAAAGTAAAAAATGTCCAAGGGGCGTGGTCATTGTTAAAAAATACCATTCTAGAAGCACAGTCCAGATGTATTCCACACATTAAGAAAGGTGGAAAGAAGGCAAAACGATTACCGGCATGGTTAAAAGGGGAGGTGAAAGAAGCTATTTTAGCCAAAAGATCTTCATTCAAAAATTGGAAGAAGGATCCAACAGAAGAAAATAGGATAAAGCATAAACATTGGCAAGTTAAATGTAAGACATTGATAAGACAGGCTAAGAGAGAATTTGAAAAGAAGTTGGCTGTAGAGGCAAAAACTCACAGTAAAAACTTTTTTAAATATATCCGAAGCAGAAAGCCTGTGAGGGAGTCAGTTGGACCGTTAGATGATCGAGGGGTTAAAGGGGCACTTAGAGAAGATAAGGCCATCGCGGAAAGATTAAATGATTTCTTTGCTTCGGTGTTTACTGAAGAGGATGTTGGGGAGGTACCCGTAATGGAGAAGGTTTTCATGGGTAATGATTCAGATGGACTGAATCAAATCACGGTGAACCTAGAAGATGTGGTAGGCCTGATTGACAAACTGAAGAGTAGTAAATCACCTGGACCGGATGGTATACACCCCAGAGTTCTGAAGGAACTAAAAAATGAAATTTCAGACCTATTAGTAAAAATTTGTAACTTATCATTAAAATCATCCATTGTACCTGAAGACTGGAGGATAGCAAATGTAACCCCAATATTTAAAAAGGGCTCCAGGGGCGATCCGGGAAACTACAGACCGGTTAGCCTGACTTCAGTGCCAGGAAAAATAGTGGAAAGTGTTCTAAACATCAAAATCACAGAACATATAGAAAGACATGGTTTAATGGAACGAAGTCAGTATGGCTTTACCCAGGGCAAGTCTTGCCTCACAAATCTGCTTCACTTTTTTGAAGGAGTTAATAAACATGTGGATAAAGGTGAACCGGTAGATATAGTATACTTGGATTTTCAGAAGGCGTTTGACAAAGTTCCTCATGAGAGGCTTCTAGGAAAAGTAAAAAGTCATGGGATAGGTAGCGATGTCCTTTCGTGGATTGCAAACTGGCTAAAAGACAGGAAACAGAGAGTAGGATTAAATGGGCAATTTTCTCAGTGGAAGGGAGTGGACAGTGGAGTACCTCAGGGTTCTGTGTTGGGACCCTTACTGTTCAATATATTTATAAATGATCTGGAAAGAAATACGATGAGTGAGATAATCAAATTTGCAGATGACACAAAATTGTGCAGAGTAGTTAAATCACAAGCAGATTGTGATAAATTGCAGGAAGACCTTGTGAGACTGGAAAATTGGGCATCCAAATGGCAGATGAAATTTAATGTGGATAAGTGCAAGGTGATGCATATAGGGAAAAATAACCCATGCTATAATTACACGATGTTGGGTTCCATATTAGGTGCTACAACCCAAGAAAGAAATCTAGGTGTCATAGTGGATAACACATTGAAATCGTCGGTTCAGTGTGCTGCGGCAGTCAAAAAAGCAAACAGAATGTTGGGAATTATTAGGAAAGGAATGATGAATAAAACGGAAAATGTCATAATGCCTCTGTATCGCTCCATGGTGAGACCGCACCTTGAATACTGTGTACAATTCTGGTCGCCGCATCTCAAAAAAGATATAATTGCGATGGAGAAGGTACAGAGAAGGGCTACCAAAATGATAAGGGGAATGGAACAACTCCCCTATGAGGAAAGACTAAAGAGGTTAGGACTTTTCAGCTTGGAGAAGAGACGACTGAGGGGGGATATGATAGAGGTGTTTAAAATCATGAGAGGTCTAGAACGGGTAGATGTGAATCGGTTATTTACTCTTTCGGATAGTAGAAGGACTAGGGGACACTCCATGAAGTTAGCATGGGGCACATTTAAAACTAATCGGAGAAAGTTCTTTTTTACTCAACGCACAATTAAACTCTGGAATTTGTTGCCAGAGAATGTGGTTCGTGCAGTTAGTATAGCTGTGTTTAAAAAAGGATTGGATAAATTCTTGGAGGAGAAGTCCATTACCTGCTATTAAGTTCACTTAGAGAATAGCCACTGCCATTAGCAATGGTTACATGGAATAGACTTAGTTTTTGGGTACTTGCCAGGTTCTTGTGGCCTGGATTGGCCACTGTTGGAAACAGGATGCTGGGCTTGATGGACCCTTGGTCTGACCCAGTATGGCATTTTCTTATGTTCTTATGTTCTTAATAATCCTTAGGACTTTCCCTGGAGGAGAATTTGAGTAAGTTTCTGTCTTTTTTCTTCATTGCTGATTATACAATAATGAAATCATGAGAAAGTTGTATCTTTCTGGGCATTTTTGTATTCTATAAATTACTGTTGCGTCCGTCAGTCTCAGACGGCTTCAACCTCTGTGCCTCACCTTTCTCTCTGCTCTCCCCACTAGCCTTGGAAAGATGGCCACCGCCGTGTCTGCATGTTGCTGTCTCCGGTGTCCCTGGATCGGCAATGGCAAGGCAAACCGCCATGTTTCTCCATGTTTCTCTGAGGGCCTCCTAGGGTGTGCACGCGCACGCCACCCACGTCTTTATCCACGTCATGGCAGGAACCTCGGAGGCAGCTCCTCCGAGTGACGTCACACCATCCGGGTATTTAGCCTGCCCTTCATTTGCTAACAAACCGAGTTAGCAAGGATTGGATACGCCTCCGGTCTGAGCTACTCTGCGGCTTCCTTGTTGCCGCTGGAAGCTCTCTCTGCCCTTTGGGGTAATTCTCTAACCAGGGTACCCGCTTTCTTTCAGGTGCCTATCAGGGATCATGTACTCGCTCCTCGAGAGCCTGCTCTCCCTGCCTCGGTGCCTGTATTCAAATACTTCTGCCTGCTGGGTTCTCCACCTATACAGCTACCAACTTAGTGAGTAAACTAACTTTGTCAGTCTGTCTCATCTACAGCTCAGCACTGAGCATCTGCATCCTGCACTCCCTATACCATCACTGTGAGACGGGTCTCCTCTGTCGGGGGCCCCTGGACTGCTACCTCTGGATCACCTCACTACTGCCACCTCTGGTGGTATCATCCAGCTGTATAATAAAAGACAAATCTCTGTGTTTGCGTGTCTAGAGTCTAGCCTAGTACTGTGGTTCCTCACAGGGCTCCGCCTCATGGGTGTAGCCATCTCCACAGTACCCAAGAATCCACTCCAACACTTCAAAGCCATAACAATTACATCAATATTTTTAGCTATCAGGGGTCTGGAGAAAGGTGTCTTCCAGATTTTAGTTTGGACTTTCATTAGCACATCATGCATTGGTAGCACTTTCAGGGGCTGGATTAATCTAAGTATGCCTTGCAAGTCGGTTATATCTTTTATGTCCTCTTCTAAGATGAATGATATTGCCTTTGACATCTTTTGCAGAATATTTGGATATATGAAGTATTCTGGTGTTAAACACCTGGGTTGTTCTGGCATCATGACCAATGCTGGATCTGGAGAAGGTATATCTGATTCTACTATAATGGATTCACATGAGCTGCATGAATACTCAGATATAGTTCACATATAGTTTGTATATATGAGATTTCATATTTGTGCTTTTCTTCTCTTATATTCTCCTCAAAACATAAGGATAGAAGTTTTGATTGTAGGTGCCCCCACAACTTCTCTAATATGGGCTGAGGATGTTTGTTAATGAAGAATCTTTCCTTTATATGTTGCTGTGGTAGAATTTCTGTACATAATTTCTGTTGATTTTGTTTGGGGCTCCAGTGTATACTTTCTGCCTACTTTAACAGGTTCTGAGGAAGAGCTCGATAATGAAGACGGTACGCACATATGTCGGCGCCATGGTTTTGGCTCCAAGTTGGAATGTTTTTCCCACAATGATAATTCTCTGTGCTGATGCTTTGGCACCGGCGAATCTCTGCACCGATGCTTTGATGCCAGCAATTCTTTGTGCTGATATTTCAGTCCCAGTAATTCTCTGTGCTGATGGTTCAGCATCAGCGATTCTCAGCATCCATGCTTTTGCGCCAACGGTTCCTTGCCATAATTTTTCAGCACCGGTGCCTCTTAGCTCCAATGTTTTGGCTCTAATTTTGTTTTTTGCCTCTTTTGCGTGGACGGTTCACGGCTCTAAACTTGGTTCAGCGCTATGATGCTTAGGCATAGGTGTGCCTATGCTTTTTGTTGCCATACATGCCTCTAGACTTACCTGGCTTGGAGTTGTTTTTGAACTGGATTTCAATTTTGTTTCTTTCTTTGGGAACTCATATATTTTAGACTGGCACCCTCGAGGACATTCGTCAGCAGGGGCCACAGCTCAAAGAGTCATGATCCAGTCCCAGGCATTTTAGACAAAGGGCATGTAAATCTAGTATGGACATTTTGAGTCCACACTGTTGACATTTTTTGAATGGATTTTTTCTTTTCTTTAGACATCCTGAGAAAGAATGGGGATGCTGAGACAGAGCTGATTTCTGACCATTTGCTGTAGCAGAAGAAAATAGATCAAGGAGACTTGCGTGTGGGAACGCTAGCATGGGAAGGCCTCTGCATCCTCAGAAAGCAAAGTTGAACTTTCTGGGCTTTGAAAAAAAATGACTCAATTCAGTGCTGTTGGATGACATCACCCAATCACCCATCTTGACTGGCAGTTTGTTGTGCTTGTCCATGAAGAATCAGTTTTCCTATCCTGTGCATCTTTAAAGGCCATGACATCCTCTACAGGAAGCGTTATCTTGCAGGTCACAGTAGACACCAATGCATCCATCTTAGACACTCTATTCTCCACAGGAAAAGGATAAGCCTGTTGATTGCCTTACTTCCTTTGAGACCCTCTTCAGGAGTCTTTAATTCTATTAATACCATGTGCTTCAGCACCTTATGAAGAGGAAAAGTCTTAGCAGGCTTTTCAACCTCCTCAAAATAGGGTCCCCCCATCCAGCACCTCTTCCATCTTTGAGTCCAACATCAGGAGAGAAGATATCATCTCAGAAATGAGGAAAGCTAATTCTTCCTTTTTCCCACAATGATAATTCTCTGTGCTGATGCTTTGGCACCGGCTACTAAACTACTAAAGAATAAATACTGATGGATGATAATTCCCCTTCTTCCAAACAGTCCAAAGGACTTTCTATTTCTGCAACTTCCCCAGCTTTCTCAGAGACCCCAGAGGAGAATCGGGGATGTACATCCTTGAGCCAGATTCAGCACCTCTCTCAACAATGTCAGGCACTTTATGGTAAAGACACTGTGAGATAAAACAAACAGAGCAGAAACAGAGTCATGAGTTGCCACTTCAGGGTTATTAGGATCCCTGGCCCCAGGGCCCTCCTGCATAGCCAAAGAGACTTGGTGCATTTCCTGCATAAATTCTGTAGAAAATGTTTCAGGCTGGGAGAGGGGGGGCCTTGATTTGACACTAGTGACCCCTCTTCCTCCAGAGTCAAAACTGGAGAGCCCAGACATCCTGCCTGGGCACTCTAGGCCGAGTCAGGCTGCATGACAATGCCAACTTGGTGAACATTTTCGTTAAAATTATATCCCCCCCCCCCCCCCCCCCAGAACTGACCATGGGTCTTAAATGCTCTGACAAAGCCAAAATTACAGAAACCATGGCATCGCAGGAAGGGCAGAAAATGCCCATAGTACCTGCCATATGCCAGCCCCAACAGTCTCTGAAGTGCCAGCCCTTATCTGACATTCTTGAGAAGCAAAAAACATTCATCCAAGAGACCTCAGCTTCCCTTTGCAAGGCTGGCAGGAAGGACAAGACTCAGTGGAACTCGTTTGTACTTTCTTCCTGCACCTGTTCTGTGAAAGCAGGCCACAGCTGAAAGGCCTCATTTCCCAGAGCCACTGAAAGCGTTGGCTGACTCTTTTTATTTTTAAACAGCTCTGAGATGTACATCTTACCTCCAGAGTGGTGCAGGCCTGAGGTTGGGGTGGGGAAGGAGGAAGGGGGAAGCGGTGGGACTAATGAAGGGGAAAAAGCAAAAAAGGAAAGCAAGCTCTGCTGGAGACTCACCCTTGTCCCTCAACATTAGCTTAATCTGGGCCCTGAGGTGTAAGAGAGACCTCTTGGACCTTGCTCTACCATATTCCTGCAGAGTTCAAAGGGATGCCACAATTTCACCCTGCCTATGGGTGCCAAAATCTTAAATCTAGTCTTGTTGTTTCGCTCCTGGAGTAAACTGGATTGTTTGCAGGCTGTGGTGGCTTTTATTGGATCAATGTAAGTATTATCCAAAAATGTTATACATGATCTATCAAGACCACATAGGTCTCGTCTTCAGATGTGAATAATGTCTCTGACCTGACATCTGAAGATGGGACCTCTGTGGTTTCAGAAATGAATGTGCAATATTTTTAGATAATTCATATGTGATCCAGTAAAGATTTTCTGAATCTATCTAGAATCCCATGATTAGAATGTAATTTGAATATTATGTTATTGTATGTTCTAAGTAAAATTGATTTTTGTTGTATGAAGGCAGATTACATAATTTTGTAAAAACTAGGAATGCCTCTACCAAGTGGAACAGAACTGGTGAGAGCCCCTTGATAAGAAGCTAGCAGCACCTCACTGATCATGCAAGAATCAGCCTTCCTCTTGGCTCTTCCAGTGTGCTTGGTGCTGATTTCTTAAACTATCCCCATAAGGCCAGCAAGATCTCAGTAATAATAGTGCCCTGTGTTTTTACAGGATCATTTTCAGGGTGGTGAGGTGACGGAAGTAGAGAAGGCTGATCATGATTGCTGAATTTAATCATCAAATCTTTTAAGCACCTAGCAACATCTCTGCTTATCAAAATAAGCTGAGAAAGAAGAGAGAAAGATAGAAAACTGGGAGCAAGCCATTCTGAGTTACCAGGGCAATGAAAACTAGGGCACAGCAAAAGAGAAAAAAAGAGAAATAAAAAGCAACATAGGGAATATTGATTTCTGACCTTTTACTATGAACTTTGTACTGCAACTTGCACTACCAGCATCATTGTGAGCTTCACATGTGTAATCTCCACTGTCTTCAGTGCTGAGATTGAAAATTTCAAGTACTGGCATAGAATCCACAAATGTCATATTATACTTTTCACTGGCTTTTACTTCATTGTCATTTCTATACCACACAACTTTTATTTCTGGGGATCCACTTATTTTGCATTCAAGTCGAGCCGCATCTCCCTGTTTCACTATTTTTGATGGTTCTAACTTCTTGACAAACTTTGGAGGTTCTATGAAAAGAGAAAAAAACAAGTTGGATCAAGAGGAAAATTAATGTAAATTTCACAAATCTGCATAAAGACTGCAGTCAATTCTGGGGAAAAAGTACAAATAAAATTGTACTATCAAAGACGAAAAATTATAACATCAAAGACAAACAATTATTTTGTAGAAAACATGCAAAACTTGAATTACAAACATAAAAAGACAGAGACATTAAAGCAGTTAAATCTCTGCACCTGTTAAAGCTAAAACTGCAGTACAAGAAGCGCTACCAACATCATTGGTAACTTGGCATGTATAGTGACCAGCCTTTGAAACATCCACCGAAAAGAGATTCAAGAAACCCGTTGATCCTTCTATCCCAAAAAAACACTTAGGTCCTGGTAAAATTTCCATTTCTTCTTTGAACCACTTTATTGTAAATGGTGGGGATCCTCTTACTACAGTCTTAAAGTCCACCAAAGAATCCGGTATGGCTTTCTGGTGCTCAAGTTTTTCAATGAAGCTCGGTGGCTCTACAATTTTTAAGAAAGAATTTTTTTACATTACAGTGTAAATAAGCGACTTTTCTGTGTTTCAGCAAAGTAAAGAAAAAAAGAAGCTCAAGCAAAACATTTTTTATGTTTAAGCTGCTCAATACTTCTTGAGGCAACTGAAATTTCACACTCACAGGGGAAAGATAAATGGGTAACCTGCACGGAGAGGTAGTTACTACCCTTAACAGAAGGCATGGGGGTAACCCGCACGGCATGGTAAAGTGGCAATTACAACCATTCGCAACCTGCTGAGCAGACTAGATGGACCATTTGGACTTTATCTGCTGTCATTACTATGTTATTATGTTAAGTGGTATGGCATATGGTAAGTAGGAGAGATTTCGATATTCATTAGTTTTGAGATTATGATAAAACCTATCTGTAATGTTAATGCTGCAGCAATTTCAGAAGCTTGAAAGCTTAGAGTTCCAAACCTTTGACTGTTAAGATGGCACTGCATTCATCACGTCCTGCCACATTTAACACCTGGCATGTGTAATTTGCAGTATCAGTCAGCTCCAGATTATTAACCATCAATGACACCGTAGTTTCATGACAAAGATGCCTATATTTTGCACTATCGGATAGCTCATTTCCATCCTTGTACCATTTAGCAGTAATAGGTAGTGAACCAGAAAGTTTGCATTCCATTTGAACAGAAGATCCAAGAACTTTATCCATTTTCATTAGTTTTTTGGTAAACGATGGAGGAATTGCTTGATCTGTCCAACAAAAATTGGTAGAGCACATCTAGTTATCTTCTTGTATTCCCTCAGAAGTACATATAAATAATTATATGATTTCATAAAGACAACTAAATTAAAGGAAGGTACAAACCTAGTACAGTCAATAAAGCCGTGCAGCTACTGCTTCCAAAGTCATTTTCAACCTTGAAAGTATATTCACCACTGTTTTCCTCCATTATTGAGTGAATCCTGAAGCTGGCAATATTATTGTCAAAACTCATTGTGTAGTATCTACTAGGCATAAGCTGCCTGCCATCCTTAAACCATTTAACTTGAAGTTCTGGGGTTCCAGCTACGGTACATTCCAGAGTCACTGGGTCTCGCTCAGTCACTTTAACTGACTTGGCTTTTTCTATGATTTTAGCAGGTTCTGGAGTAAGAGTAAATATGTGAATTAGTAGAATTCTTATAAACTGTACTGGTACATATAAAATGGCTTATCTGTTTATTCTATAATTAGTATGAATTAAGTATATAACTATATGACTCACAAACCTTGAACTATGAGAGAAGCAAAACACTTTTCAAGTCCTGCCTCGTTTGTAGCCTGACATGTGTATCTTCCAGTGTGAAGAGTTTCAACAGTTGTTATTTCCAAAGTAGCCACATTGTTTTCAAAGGAGATAGCAATGTTATCATCTTCCTCTATAATTTTATCATCTTTTATCCATGATACAGATAAAGGATGAGAACCTGCCACCATGCACTGGAATATAGCTGAACTTTCCAAAACGGTAAGGACGTTTTCTATCTTCTTTACAAACGAGGGTGGATCTGTTTTTAAGGAAATCACATAAAAAATGTTATAATTACTGTTTTCCTGAAAGAAGCTGTCCTGAAAATATACTAAATGACATAACTTCTTGGAGACAGCCCAATGGCTAAGTGGTAGTGCTGCATAGGGATGTGAATCGTTTTAGGACGATTAAAATTATCGTCCGATAATTTTAATATCGTCTTAAACCGTTATGGAACACAATACAATAGAGATTCTAACGATTTATCGTTATAAATCGTTAGAATCGTGAGCCGGCACACTAAAACCCCCTAAACCCCACCCCCGACCCTTTAAATTAAATCCCCCACCCTCCCGAACCCCCCCCCAAATGACTTAAATAACCTGCGGGTCCAGCGGCGGTCCGGAACGGCAGCGGTCCGGAACGGGCTCCTGCTACTGAATCTTGTTGTCTTCAGCCGGCGCCATTTTCCAAAATGGCGCCGAAAAATGGCGGCGGCCATAGACGAACACGATTGGATGGCAGGAGGTCCTTCCGGACCCCCGCTGGACTTTTGGCAAGTCTTGTGGGGGTCAGGAGGCCCCCCCCAAGCTGGCCAAAAGTTCCTGGAGGTCCAGCGGGGGTCAGGGAGCGATTTCCCGCCGCGAATCGTTTTCGTACGGAAAATGGCGCCGGCAGGAGATCGACTGCAGGAGGTCGTTCAGCGAGGGTTCCGGCGCCTCAGGAGCCCGTTCCGGACCGCTGCCGTTCCGGACCGCCACTGGACCCGCAGGTTATTTAAGTCATTTGGGGGGGTTCGGGAGGGTGGGGGATTTAATTTAAAGGGTCGGGGGTGGGTTTTAGGGGGTTTTAATGTGCCGGTTTTGTGATTTTACGTTTTTTCGATTTTTCACGATTTTTCACGATATTTCACGATATTTTACCCCCCCAAACGGCAACAATACGATTCCCTCCCCCTCCCAGCCGAAATCGATTGTTAAGACGATCGAGGACACGATTCACATCTCTAGCACTGCTGCATGCTGCTTTGCAGGAGACCTGGCTTCAGTTTCAGAAGCTGCTCCTCAGGCCGGCCGGGGCTGGGGACACTGTGAAGGCAGTGTTCATAGCCCTGCAGAGGAAGGAAGCCCCAGGCATCCTATTGGCCAGAGGGAGCCACAGTGTATGGTCTTTAGTTGAGGATTGTCACTGTGATGACTGGACTAGATGATTGGAGTTAACAATGGCAGATAGTCCTGAGCAGTTATAAAAGAACACTCATGGCATTTTAAATTCACTAGACGCCTGTTCCAATTGAGCTAGAATTCTAAAAAGGAATAGGTGAAAAGTGCTAAGATGCACAATACTCATTCCTCAGCCACCCATAACTCTTGTGCTTTTATATTTATTATAACTAACCTTTCAAACTGACAGTTGTCGTGCAAGAACAGCTTCCTGCATCGTTTGAAATAACACACTGATAGTCACCAGCATCTGAAAAATCACACTTCAGTATGTGAAGATTAAACACCGAGTCCGTGTGGGTAACTGTATATTTTTTACCAATTCGAATCTCCTTATTATTCCTGAGCCATGACACCTGGAATGGCGGGGTACCTCTAACTTCACACTCTAGCACCACATCGTTCAGTTTAACTACGTCAACAGGTTCCAGCTTTCTTTTAAAAGTTGGGGGCTCTAAAAAAAAAACCAAAACAAATTCAAAAGGAAAGTTCAAAGCTGCTTCCTAAAAATGAAAAATGGAAAATACTTTTCTCTGTGAACAAAAGTTCATATAACTAACCTTTCACTTTCACTTCGGTGCTGCAACTCTCACTACCAGCTTCATTGGAAGCTTCACAAACATAAATTCCACTGTCTTCCACATTAGAATTGACAATTTCAAGCATGGCAAAACCATCCACAAATGAAATTCTGTACTTATCACCAGTAGTTATTTCATTGCCATCCATATACCAAGTAACCTTGATTTCAGGTGTCCCTGTAATCTGGCATTCAAAGTATGTAGATTCTCCTTTTCTCAGTAATTCTACTGGATTAGGCTTCTTAACAAACCTTGGAGGCTCTAAATATGAACACAAATGTAAGGCTCGTTTACTTAGTTTAAAATGCATCTTAACTCTTTTTATCTCACACATAAAAAAGGAATAAGAAGACAAAACAAAATCTGAAAAAGATGCAGACCTTTAACAAACAATGTTGTTTTGCAAGATACTGTGCCCACAGCATTGCTGATTTGACAGGTGTAGCTTCCTGAATCAGAAACCTTTGCTGAAAACAGCTCTAGAATACTTGAGGACTCATCCTTCCAGACTGACAAAGCTGCTCCTGAACGAAGCTCTTTGCTCTCTTTAAACCATTTTATTACCATAGGAGTGGTCCCATTCATAAGAGCCTTGAATTGTACTCTAGAACCAGGTAAAATGTCCTGTGATAGTGGCTTTTCAACAAAGTATGGAGGTTCTATGTAAGTGAAAAAGAGGAAAAGATATTTAAGAATGAGGAACATCCAAACTGTATCTAGAGCAACTCTTGTAAGAGAATAAAAATAAAAGTTCAGACCTTTAACTGTTAAATATCCACTGCAGTGATTACTTCCTGCTTTATTTGTCGCAGCACACGTATAAGTTCCACTATCTGTGGCTTCAAGTTGATTAATTTCCATAAATGCAATATTGTCATGAAAAGAATATTTGTGTTTTTCTGTGGCCACTATCTCCAGATCATCTTTGAACCACGTCACATAAATAGGTTGTGAACCAGACACTATACATTCAAGATGAACGAAAGACCCTTTCATGCTGTCCATTTTCTTTAACTTTTTGATGAATGAAGGTGGTATGATAAGATCTAAGCAACACAGAGCAAAAAATATACTCAGTTTACAGTTCTTCAGCAAAGAGAGTACTCACATGTTTATCGTAAAAAAGAAGGACCAATACAAACCTAACACGTTGACAAAAGCTTTACAGCTGCTTTGTCCAACATCATTTTGAACTTCAAAAGTATATTCTCCACTATCACTTTTGTCTGTAGACATAACCTTTAGTATAGAGGATGTATCCGTAACACTGATTTTATATTTGGGTCCAAATACCAATTCTTTTCCTTCCTTGTACCACCTAGCCTTAATTTCTTTAGTTCCCGCAAATCTACACTGTAAGATTGCTGGATCTCCTTCGGTGACATCTATAGTCTCAGCTTTGTCTGTAATTGTTGCTGGTTCTGTAGTAAATATAAGAATATATGTATTAAGTGTCTCTGAACAACTGTATTTCATATTACTAATGTTAAATCCATTGCCAAACAGAACTAACCTTTTACAGTTAGCACAGCAGAGCATCTTTGCATCCCTGCATCATTCCTAGCCTGGCAGGAATATTTTCCACCATGATTTGCTTCAATATTACTAATCTGGAGCACAGCAACGTTGTTCTGAAATACTGTTTTTATGTTGTTATCTTCAATAACTTCATCATTGTCTTTCAACCAAGATATAGAGATTGGCAAGGAGCCTTTAAGAATGCATTGAAACGTAACTGTGCCTCCTATCAATGAGCTAAGGTTCTCGGTCTTCTTTATAAATGATGGGGGTTCTATCAGGAAAAAAACAAACAAACCATACACTCTCAGTGAACATTACCTATATTTTAAAACTGGGTTGCTTAAAAAAACGCTATGTCAAAATATGTTTTCCTACATTATACTAACCTTTCAAAATCAACTCAGAACCACAAAGGCAGCCTCCCACATCGTTATATACTCTGCATTGATATTCACCCACATCAGAAGAATCAAACCTGACGATATTTAGGCTAACCAAGGACTCTTGTGTAGACATTCTGTACTTTCTGCTGCTTCTAATCTGTTTGTTGTCCTTGAACCAAGACACTTCAAATGGAACTGTGCCTGACAATACACCCTCCAAAACAATATCTGAATCTCTCAATACTTCAGTTGGCTCAAATGCTTTCTCAAAAGAAGGTGGCTCTAAAGTGAAAAAAAAAATTGTTCGTTTTGATTAATGTTAAAGGAATTTTGGAATTGCACTGCAATGTGAAATGAGAAAACCAAAATCTAAACCAACCTTTAACTGTGATAGTACTACTGCAGCTATCAGTGCCAGCTTCATTCTGTGCTTCACAAGCATATTCACCACTGTCATTAACGGCAACATTTATAAGTTTAAGTACTGCCACTGAGTGTAGAAAAGATATCTTGTACTTGTCACTCTCTGTAATTTCCCTATCATTCTTGAACCATTTAATTTGAATCTTGGGTGTGCCAGTAACTTTACATTCCAGCTGGGCAGAATCTCCTTGTTTTAGTAGTTGCGAAGGTTCTAGCTTCTCAGTGAAGGTTGCAGGTTCTATGGAATTAAGAAATGTGTTAGGATAAAGAAAGAGGAAGAAAACAGAAATAAGAGAACTTCTAGGGTATTAACTCAGAAGATGACAAAGAAGAAAGATGATGCAAACCTTTGACAAACAAGTTTGCACTGCAAGAAATTGCACCAGCAGCATTGTTGACTTTGCAAAGATAATTCCCAGAATCAGAATTTTTTACTGCATAGAGTTCCAATGAACTTCCAAAGGCTTCTTTTGTGATATAGCAGGCCCCTCCAGTTGTAAGTTCTTCATTTCCCTTATACCATTTGATTGTCAGTGGTGCTGTTCCTTTGAAGGTAGTCTTCAAACATACTATAGATCCTGGTAGTACATCTTGAGAGTCAGGTTTTACAATGAAGCTTGGTGGTTCTAAATTTCATTAAGAAAATATAATAGCAAGTCATTATATATATGTAGGAGAGAACGAACCACTAACCAAATCAAAAAGAAGTGATATAAGAAAACATTCATCAAACCTTTAACAGTAAGTGTGCCACTGCTTTCTTTACTTCCAGCAGAATTGGTTGCTCTGCAGGTGTAAATCCCTGCATCATGTATGTCTAGTTGATATATTTCCAAGGATGCAGAACCATCCACAAATGATATTCTGTATTTTTCACCAGTAAGCTCTGTTTCATTCTTAAACCAGGAAATGCTCAGAGGTAAGGAGCCGGAGATTTTACATTCAAAACGACATGAGGCACTAACTATGCCATCAATGTTTCGTAATGGTTTTGTAAACAGTGGGACAATAGCACGATCTGTTTATGTTAGAATAAAAAAAGAATAGAATATAAAGATAGTTAATGTAAGACCTGAATTAAACTGAGGAATTTTTTAAATAAGAAATTTCATGATTTATAAAATCAGATACCAACCTAACACGGTAAACATGGTCTTGCAACTGCTACTGCCAACATCGTTTGAAACCTCAAAAACATATTCGCCGCTATCTTGCATTTCAACAGAATAAAATTTTATGTATGCGATGTTGTTCTTGAAACTTGTTCTGTACTTTTTACTGGAAACCAATTCTTTCCCATGTTTAAACCACTTTACTTTAAGTTCTGGAGTGCCTGCCACAGTACATTCCAAAGTTGCTGGGTCTCCTGCAGTAACCTGAATCAGTTCCACTTTCTCAATTATTGTAGCAGGTTCTATAATAAAAATAAAATATTACTAAGATATCCATTTATCAAATTAGTTTCATACTCTAAATGAAACAGATGTTTAGGCTCCTGCACTAACCTTTAACTGTTAACTCGCCAAAACATGTTTGACTTCCTGCATCATTTTCTGCCAAACACGTGTACTTGCCGGCATGATTAATCTGCACATCAATGATATGCAGAGTTGCAATGCTATTTTCAAAAATTATTTTGACTTTGTCATTTTCCTTGACAGTCTCTTTTCCCTTCATCCAAGTTATAGAAATAGGTTCTGAGCCTTTAACGACTGACTGCAAGGTAACTGTGTCTCCAATTAGTGTGGTGACATTTTCTATCTTCTTCACAAATGATGGTGGGTCTAATTCAAGGAAAGAAACACATTCATATTTTACTATGTTCCCTGGAAGTGTCTAACAATATTTGAAATATTTAGCCGAATGTACAGAAATAGTTCACTGTACTATCTACAAGAATAGACTATCATTTAATGGCACTGGTTTCCAAAAACGTTCCCCAAAAGCCCCAGAACAGTACACAAGCAAAATAGGATCCAAAGAAGGGATTTGTTCCCAGGCCCTACGAACAAGACTTTGCTTTAATCTGTCTTTTTGAATGTAGTTCTTGAAAGGGCAGATACAAACTCCATTGTCGACTAGTTTCTAATGTCATTAATGAGCTCAGAGGTATTAAAAAGAAATCAGCAAAATAAAACTACAAGCTAAGAATGAAAAAAGAAAGTGAGAAAGGAGAGAGGTTTGGCAAAAGAACTTGGGGTGAAGAAGGGGGCCTTGGGTGTTTATTTAAATATAAGAACATGTATGCTCATCTACCCAAGAATGACATAGGATCAAAGAGGGAGGCAATAAAACTGACTTAGATACGGGGCTATATCCTACGGATGGTCCAGCTTGTATGATGACAGCTGGGAGATTGCCTCACTTAAAGCAGTGTAGGCAGAGTCAACCAGGTAGACTGGGTGGGCAAGGTAGTCCTTATCTGCAGATATCTATTATGTATGAAAAATTCTGCTTATCAAACAAAATTTCTCTCATTACAGTTTATTACACAAATAGTCTTATGCACTTACTAACCTTTCAGTGTGTATGTTGAACTGCAGGAGCACTTTCCAACTTCATTAGCTACAGTGCACTCATATTCCCCAACATCTGCACTATTAAAAGAAGAAATCTCCAGACCAGCAAGAGACTTCTGAAATGTCAGCCTGTATTTTTTACTGCTTCGTATCTGCTTTTTGTCTTTGTACCAGCTAATTTCAAATGGGCCAGTACCGGTAAGCTCACATTGAAGAATGGCATTTGATCCTCTTACTATCTCTTCTGGTTCAAGAGCTTTGGTGAAAGAAGGAGGTTCTATAAAAGCATTAAATAATCAATAAGTAATTATGTTCACATACCAGAATATATTTTTCTCTCTAATAAAAGAGCTAATTATTTATATATAGAGAGCGAGAGACAGAAAGAGAGTAAACAAACCTTTGACAATTATTTCAGAACTGCAACTGTCACTGCCAGCATCATTAACTGCTTCGCAAGAATAATTTCCACTATCAGAAACTTTCATATCATTCATGTCAAGCACAGCCTCAGAGTTGATAAATGACATTCTGTGAGTATCACTTGTCCTAATTTCCGTGTTATTCTTGAACCAAGTGACATGGATCACAGGGGAGCCTTTTATCTTGCAGCGCAAGTGGGCCGATTCACCCTGTCTTAACAAATAAGATGGCTCCACCTTCTTCAGAAATGACGGCGGTTCTAAAGAAAGAGTTCAATAAGATAAATGCTGAAACATGAAAAGTTAATTTAAGATTACCAGACAAATAATGCAAAACATGATTTTAGTAGCAGTCTCAGACAAAGATAAGTGGGACAGACAGAAATTCCCTTTCCCCAGTGAAGCGAAGATTGCAATGAAAAACTCTTGAATTAAACATATATAAAAGGCATACACTCGGACTTTTAGAAGAGAGCTGAACATGTATTGACAACAAACATGCTGTGCAATTCAATAACAACACAGTGTAAGATTTCTTAGAAAATAGATATTGTAAAATTCCAAATTCTCGTGCATAACTAGCATGCTACCTGAATGAACAGATTTTAAGCAAATGAAGTGAATTTCACAGGGCTACTTTCATGATATTTAGTACCTTTGTTTACAGGTTGCAGAGAATTAAAAAAAATGTTTATCAGAAGAAATCAGAAGAAGAATGGAAGGTATTGCATGGCACTGTATCAATTATCTTACCTCTTATTGTTACTGATGCAGAGCAGGAACTGCTCCCAGCCTCGTTTGAAGCAGTGCATACATAATTCCCAGAATCCTTAAGCTTAGCCACAGGAATTTCAAGGGATGCTACTTTGTCTTCAAAATATATCCTGTAATCCTTGCCTGGGAGCACTTTTTGCCCGTCTTTAATCCACACCACTGAAACCTTTCTGTCTTCATCTACTTGGCATTCAAGACGTATTGTTTTGTTGACAGCAGAGTGCAAAGAAGTTAACTCTTTAATGAAATTTGGCTTATCAATAACTGTCAGCTCAGCCTGACAAATATCAGTTCCAAACTTGTTAGAGGCTTTGCAAGAATAAATGCCTTTTTCTGTAGTAGTTATATTTGAGATCTCTAAAACATGCTTGTTGTTGGCAGCTGAAATCCTGTAGTTTCCAGTTGAAGAAATGGTAAAACCATCTTTTTGCCAGACTGCTTCAATCACAGGGGTACCTGACACTGTACCTTGGAATTTCACAGTCTTACCAACAAAAGAAGTTATAGACTCAGGTCTGGTAATAAAGGTTGGAGAAAAAGCTTCTGCAAGAAAAACATTGATCATAATTGTGAGTTTCCTCTAAAATTACAATATTCTCTATTCATGACAGTGACGGAAATTAAAAATGTTGTCTTCAGCCATTCATTTTCAATTAGATTTTTAAAAAAAGGGCCATACTGTAAAGAAATCCAGAGCTCGCTGGAGAAAATGAAATACCACTCTTTATGGCAAAGCTGAATGGTAATGCGCACCAAAATGTTAAAAAAAGAAAGGTCAGTTTTATTCAACTTAGAGCTTGGAAATCACCTGTCGCTCCTTTATTACAGAAAGCTCAAAAGGAGCAAAGAAAAGAATTGGTCAAGAGGTCCATATTTAAGGAGACGGTGAGTGGATAAGTTATCCAGATATTCAGTGGGAGTCATCAGGATAGGCCTGCTGCGGAATATATCCAAATAAAGTCTTCTCAACCAGACTTACCCACATAAATGGAGCGGGACAGTGCTGAATATCATTGCTAGGAAAGCTCCAGTACTGCCTCTTTTTTGGCAAGTAAATTCGGCAATGATTTGCTGGGACAAAATGTATCTGCTTAAAGGAGGAGGACGGGGATAATTTAAATCCTGAATAGTTGTCTGGCTAACAAATCTTTTAAAGATGGACCTCCTACCTAAAGCTTAAAGTTTTGCTTTGCTGAAAGCAAAAACAATGTAATTTTTCTCTCTGAGATTCTGCTTCATTTTTGTATTACAAATTTGTACAGGATCACAGGTACCATATACAGAAGACGGACATGTTGCAAATATTGTTTCATTCAGCAAAGTGGTAATCTGTGCTGTTTTCTATGCCTAAACAGTCATTTTATATCATAGTAATAAACAGAGTTATGCATTGGCAGAGTGTAAATAAAAGTTAACCCCTAAAAAAATGAAATATGGATTTAAAAAAATTGTTTTCTTTGGCTGCTCCTCAAATACCTTTGTAAGAGACTGAGTTGCCATTGACAGCCAAAGTCTGTATTTTAGGAGTCATTTTAAATTCTGACCTGAATTTTCAGACATAAATATCCAATGTAGCATAGGCTTGCTTTGCACAGTTTTGAGTTGTTTTGACATTTATGTCCCTATCTTTCTCTTAGTAATCTGGTGACTGTGATACTTGACAATCAGTAGCCATCTTGTTTACTGCCACGTATTATACATGGGTCTAATTCAGTCCCAAACACAGTGGCACATATTATCCAAAACACAGTGGCACATATTCTGTTAGGTATGAAAATGAATGAGCATATCACAACAGCTTTGAAATTACTAATTGGCTTCCAGTATCTTTCAGAATACCATTTAAGATCTTGTCTCTGGTGTTTAAGATCTTAAACAGTTCTGGATGCTCACGAGATAATGCATATTTAAAGTACTGTTAATACGCATAAATTATACTGCATGTGCCTACAGCACTTTTAGCTGATGTTAAAGTTTGTGAAAAGGTTAGCGAACTGTAGTACATTGACCTTGAAGAATGTTACTTCAACAGCTTAATACACATAGGGCCAGATTTTAAAAGGGTTACGCTGGGCCTATTTTAAAAAGGCCTGGCGACGCGCTTAAAGCCCCGGGATGCGTGTAAGTCCCAGGGCTTTACTAAAGGTGCGGTCCGGGAGCGGGGTTGTCCTGGGGCAGGGTGGGGGAGGGGCCAGAGGCCTCCGACAGAGCGGCCATTGCCACTGTATCAGAGGATTGTGTGCTGGCAAGCTGCCGGCAGGCGCAAAAGGTAAGATAAGTTTGGGGGGGGGGGGGGGTTAGAGTAGGGCTGGGGGGGAGTTAGGGGAAGGAGTGGGAAGGTCAGGTAAGGGGGGACAGAATGGGGGAAGGCAGTGCGGCTCGGCGTGCGCAAGGTGCACAATTGTGTACCCCCTTGCGTGCGCCAGATAGCACGTGTACATGTAGGCCGCGCGCGCTTCTTTTAAAATCTGCCCCATTCAGCATACACTAAGGGGTAGATTTTCAAAAAACGCGAATAGGCGAACTTTTGCTGGCGCATCAGGTGCCAGCAAAAGTACGCTGGATTTTAGTAGATACGCGCGGAGCCGCGCGTATCCACTAAAATCCTGGATCGGCGCGCGCAAGGCTATGAATTCTGTATAGCAGGCGCGCGCCGAGCCGCGCAGCCTACCCCTGTTCCCTCCAAGGCCGCTCCGAAATCGGAGCGGCCTTGGAGGGAATCCTCTAACGCCCTCCCCTCACCTTCCCCTCCCTTCCTCTACCTAACCCACCCGCCCGGCCCTGTCTACACCCCCCCTTACCTTTCTCCGGGGATTTACGCCTCCCGGAGGGAGAAGTAAATCCCCGTGCGCCAGCGGGCCGCTAGCGCGCCGGGACGCGATCTGGGGGCGGGCGGGCCCCGGGCCGTAGCCACGCCCCCGGGCCCGCCCCCGGAACGCTCCTGACACGCCCCCTCCGAAAACCCCGGGACTTACGCGAGTCCCGGGGCTCTGCGCACGCCGTTAGGCCTATGTAAAATAGGCCTAACGGCGCGCAGGGCCCTGCTCGCCTAAATCCGCCCGGTTTTGGGCGGATTTAGGCAAGCAGGGCTCTTAAAATCCGCCCCTATATGTAGTACATACTGCATATATTAAACTACAGTTAATGTGCAGTATAAAATCATATCCTTTAATATCATTTTAACAAAACGACAGTATCACAACTCAAAATAAAATGTATCTATATACAGGAAATAAAAATGTTCAGTGTACTTACCCGACACAGACAGAGTTGCTGTGCAGGTTACGCTTCCATATTGATTTGAAGCCTTACAACTGTATTCTCCACAGTCAACAACTTGAGATTTTAAAACTTCCAGAGTAGAGAGGTAATTTTTTGTCTGTATTGAGTATTTGTCACTTTCAGAAATTTCTCGACCAGCCTTAAACCATTGGAATCTTACATTAGGAGCAACTTCAATTTCACAGGTGAACTTTGCAGCATGGCCAACAGCTACCTCCACGGACTGAATTCTCTTTCTCAATACGGGTGCAACTAGAATTAAAAACACAAGTTTGATATAGACCTCGCAAGATTTAAAGTATCTGTCCATTGCTTCTACACAACAGTTAAGATGTGGCCAGCTGGAATTAGAGAAGTGGTGGTTTGCTAGCAGTCCAGGGAAAGTGACAGCAATCCTAGGGAAATGACTGTAAAGGAAATGGCTGTTAAAGCAAAAGGAGATTTAAAAAGGATTCAATCTAGTAAACAGTGATTTTGCTGTGAACAATGGAACCAGAGAGCTACAAAGATATGATCCACTTAGAACCATGCATAAAGAATGCAGTGTACATGTGATTTTGTGCTAATAACAAAGTGGATAATTACTATTTTACAAAATTATACTAGCAAGATGCAATAATAGAAAAGTTCTGTCAAATATGCCGTGCAAGTAGTAAATATAATGGGGTTGTGGATATGAAGATGAAAGTACTGGAACATATATAAACTGGATGCAAGGACACGTGAATTAGGCTTTTATTATTCTGAATATATTTACTGTAAAAATGTCTTCCATAAATATATTACAGAAGCTATGATTTACATAAAAGGGATGTGATAAATATGCTTTACTATATATATATATATTGTAAGAAAGAAGGTGTGAGAAAGGTTGGTAAGAAAAAAAATAGGATGAAAGCAGAAATCACAATTTGTACTGTAATTAGTTTTGTGACGTTATAGAACTCTACTAAATCTCATATCTGTATCTTAAATCATAAGGCCATAATGATACAGACATATAGTCTTCAATTAGTAATTTAGTGATATTATAAATATATATTTTATCCCCATAATCCAACCTCTTTTTACAACTGTGAGTTTCGCTGAAGTTGTTGTTTTTCCACCTTCATTCAATGCCTCACAGGTATACTCTCCTTGATGCACCTCCTTGTGTACTTTGTTGATTACTAGTGTGTGTGTGTCATGATCTTCTAAACACTTGAACTTCTTGCCTGAAGATATCAGTTTACCCTCAAAATACCAATTCACCTTCTTAGTACAACTTATTACTGCTTTCAAATTTATGCTGTAACCTTCCTCAACAACAACGTCTACCAAGCTTTGATGTATTATAGGATGATCCACTCTAATTCTCCTGTCTTCTGACCTCGATGCTTTTAAAATGTCCTCCTCAAATATTTCTTCCTTGTTCACTTTCTCTTTCAGAATTTCTATGCCTTGCTCGTCTGGCAAATCTGCAGAAGTAACTTCAGCGGTGACTGCTATGGCACCTACATCTTTGACATCACTTTTTAAAGCAGTAGTGCTAGTCCCATGAGCAGAGAAAAGTTGTTCAAAATATTCATTTGGTTCAGTAGTTATCATAACCTTTTTGGGTTGTTGAAGATCACAAATAATACTAGCAGATTCCTGCAACACTGGTATATCTTCTACAATGACTGTGCTCATTTCTTTCAAAGGTGACCAAGTAATACTCAACTTCTCTGGCTTGACAATTAAGATAGTACTAGGCTGATCTGCCTTCAAAATGTGTTTTTCTTCTTGAATAATGGAAAGCAAAGCACTTTTTAGTTCAGTCTTTAAGTCAGCAAAGCGAGGATATATTCCTTCAAGTACCACTGTTATTTCTTGGGGAACAGAACGTGTGATGAGACAAGCGCATATTGTATACATAGGCTCTTTCATGATTTTAACTGTCTTTATTTCTATATTTTTAGTGCCATCTAACCACTCGGCACAAAGGACATGCTGTTCATGTGTTATTACAGACAGTAGAGCATTTTTTATCTGAGTTCTTCTTTCTAAATTAAATTCTTTAGGTACTAGAGGTGTAATACTTTTTTCTTTGTAAAGAATGCACCGTTCTTGTATTTCGTGCATTCTCAATGTGTCCTTTGCTTGCATCCTAATCTTAAGAGTCTGTGATTCTGAGCTTGCTAATTCATCCGAATGTTCCTCTTTGATAACCTGTTTTTCTTTGACCAATACAGGAAGCCTCAATGACTGACCTTCTTGAATTCTTGCAGCAAAGTCTTGCTGTGCTGCTTCCAAGATATCTGTACTTCTGACAGATACACCTTGATCCTCAACACAGACTGATACAGAAGGAAACTTTGGTTCATATTTACTCTTGCATATTATTTTCTCTGCGTCTTGAGAAACAGTCACATGTCCTTCATCTAGTGCTCGACTCTCAGTAACAGTTGGTAACTGCATGATAGACTGCTGGTCTTCTTTTTGCAGAACAGCTCTCTGCTCTTTTTCTGCAGCATTTATAACCAGTTCTTTTGGTAGCTGAATTTCCTGATCCACAATACTGAGGAATTTCTTTATTTGAACTTCAACTACAGAGGTGGGATATGTACCTTCAGTACTGGTCTTAAGAGTTTCAAAATGTTCTGCAAATAATTTGCTTTTTTCTTCTATAATGGGTGCCCTTTGAATTCTTTTTTCAATTTTATATGAGGCACTCTGCAAATCAGGTTTTTGAAAAGTAAGTATACTTTCCTTAGGTAACATATATTCGGTCTGTATTGTCTGAAGATGGAGAGGTGAAGAGAGTTCTTTACTCATCTCAAAGCTAGTTGTATCCTCTAGGGCTGAAAACTGTTCGGTGTTCTCAAATGATATGGGTTTTTGCTCTTCGGATATCACAGAATACAGTAAAGTTGAATTTTTTCTGATATATGCTTGATCCTCAGCTGGAACTTCAAGTCTAAAGGGTTCTTCTCTTGGCAATGTTGTTTGCCCATATGCAACTTGCAAGTGCATAGGTTGTTTCTCTTTTCTTTGGCTCTTTAATGTGACTGCACTGTCTAGTCCAGGAATAGCCAACACATGATCGTGTGAAAGCTGCAGCTTTTCTTCAACCATAAGACCAGTTTTTATTATTCCTTCTTTCAAATATGAAGCCTTTTTCTCGTCTGCATCTATTACAGAAAACCTATGTTCTTTGAATAACATTTTCTGGGCATTAGTTACAGGCCTATAAAATTGTTTTGAAAATTCTTTTAATAATTTTGCATTGGTAGCCAAGTCAGAGGTATACATTTTCTCACAGTGAGACTCCGTTATCTTTTCTTGCCCTAGTATTATAGCTAATTGTAGCACAGTTTCTCTTTCATGCACTAAAAGACCCTTCTCCCCCATGGACATTTCAAATGTTAATGATGTTTCTTTAGGAATTTCTTCAATGATTTCAACTTTGTGAGTGCATAATACCTGTCTTTGTTCACATGTTGAGGTCACATGTTTAGCTTCTGCTCCTGTAAAAACTACAGTTCTATTATCTATCATGCCATGTTTTTCTTCAGTGATGATGGATACAAAGTTTGATTTCTCCTCTTTACTCAGCTGAAGTTCAACTATATCTGAGTGGGCAATGTTGAATTCTTTCTCCTTTAATTCCTGGCTGAATTCTTCAACTGTAGGTAAACAAATGTCAGGCACCATTTGCAACTCAGAACCAGATATTTCCAATATTGGTGGACTTGCAATTGGCTCAAGAGATTGCTCACTGAAAGTTCTCTGTTCCTGGATTGCAGTTGTAGTAAAAGCAGTTGGATAAAGATGTCTTCCAGTAGAAAATACAGACTCTATAACATAAGGAGGAACACCAATAGTTTCTTCGGTCTTTTGAGATTCACATATGGCTGAAATAATCTTTTCTTGATTCAGTATAACTTCTGAGAAAGAAGGATCATACATTGTTTCTACTTCTTCACTATGCAGAGAATGTTTGGCTTCCGTCCCAATTGTATATAACATGGGATGCCCTTCTTGTAGCTCAGTTCTAGCCTCACCAGAGAGACTAACAGCATATAAACGAGACTCTGTGATTTCTTGACTTACAGATTCCTCAGATAATTTATTTATTTGTTTCTCTACTATACTCTGCTCCTTAAACTGGAATTTGCTAGTAGCAGTGTTTAAGTAGCCCTCTGCTGTCCTCTTTTGTTTTACTTTAAGATAGGCACTGCACATAGTCTCCCCATATTCATTGCTGGCAATACATGTATACTCTCCTTCATCTTCAAATTTTGTATATGGGATGATAAAACAGTATTCATCACCATCAAATACAAATGTGTAGTGCACAGAAGGCCTCAGTTTTACTCCATTACGGAACCACTGAATTTTTGGTTTTGGAATACCACTAACTATAACTGATAGTCTAGCTACATCACCAACAGTTATTTCTGTTGAAGAAACTTGTTTGATAAAAGCAGGGAGTTTGTCCTTCTCCCTTTTCATCTCTAATTTATTTGAATAAACTGAAGATTCAGGCACAAGTTCAAGTGTTTTATCACTATCAGACAACAGAAGGTCGCTGCTGTAGGTTTCTGTTCTGTCTTCCTCAGCAGACACAATAGAACTAGAAAGGTCTGTATGGAAAAAAATTATTATAATTTAACTAATAAATTTTGTGAAGATAATATTTTAAAATTACAACAAATAAGTCAATTGATCTATTAATAAAATAATATACCACCTGCATACACTTTTGTATCACAATTGTATATCCTCTGATTTGTTTATTTTTAGTTAGGAAATTATTAAGATTTGTATCTTTAATGGGCTGGCCCACTGACTGTGCTGAGCACTGGTACGCATGAGAGCTATTTATTTATTTAAAATATTTATAATCCGCTTATAACGAAAAAAAATTCATGCTAAGTGGATAACAATATGATCATAAAGCTTTAGTAAACAAATAAAACACCAATAAACACATTAAAACATTTAAAAAAAAAACCCAGAAAAACATTAGCTAACATTCTGACTGTGTAAACTGCAAACAAACCCATTTAAATTTTTAAACAAAAGCCTTCTGGAAAAGCAATGCCTTCAAACGTTTATGAAAGTTTTTAATATCATTAATAGCCTTAAGCTTAAATGGCAGTACATTGCACATATTAAGGCCAATTATTGAGAAAACCCAGGAATGTGTTTCTTGAAAGTGTGCCTGTTTAACACTAGGCATCATTAATAGGTGATCATTTGAGGAACAAAGTTGACAAGATAGAATATAGTGGGTAACTAGCTCCGAAAGGTAACTGGCACCTTCTTTCCTCACTGCCTTAAATACTAGTAAAATAATTTTAAACTTAATTCATTGAACAACTGGTATTGTTTAAGTACGGTGGTAGTATGATCTCTCAGGCTAATGCCAGTCAACATCCAGGCAGCACCTGGGTTCTATTTCCAAGCCTGACTTCTGCTCCTTGGCAAGCTGGGAATGGGGATAACAGAGAAGCAGGGCTCAAAGATCTCTGAAGAAAGGAAATCTTAGCCCAGGTACGATGACACTTAAAGGTCAATATTCGGAGGGGTATGTCTAGCTAAGTTCAAGACTTAGCTGGACAAATCCTCATTTCTGAAATTCCCACCCTGTCAAAAGGGAAATTTTAGTCAGGTAAAAAAAAGAGTCAGACCAGGGAAGCTCCAGGACTGGGGCCAAAATGTATCTGGCAAACACAGCTCTTTTGCACTAGCCAGAAAAACTTACCCAACTAACTCTGGTCAGAAAAATTACAGACCTAAAGTTAGCCAGGTAAGCTAAAAAACAAACAAACAACCCTAGCAGGCTAGCAGAAGCCTTATCATTCTCCAAGTTTAAAAAAATATGTTGCAGTCTATAATAGCTCCATCCTCCTGCCTCTTCTTATAAATGTGGGGTGCCACCCCCTCCCCTCAAATTCCCCAAAACTTCCAAGTATCTCAGAGGGAAGAGGAGAGGCTCTTACCTCCTCCCAAAGGGTGAATATCTGAATGCAGGTACAGCTGACAGGTACTGGTACTTAGATATTAATTTATTAATTTCATCAGAGCTTTACTGTTTACTGGTTGCTCTACTGACAGTCAACCAATCTTCATTCAGAACAGAGATTGGTCTCTTCACTGCCAATCAGAATCGAGTTCTGAATGAGAATTGATCGACTGTCAGTCTGGGCTCCAGTGAATTGAAGAATTCAGGGGGGGGGGGGGTCCCCAAACCAAGTCCTCAAGCACTGCAAAACAGTCTTCTTTTCAGGATTTCCACAATGAATATGCATAAGATTTATTTGCATGCGTGGTCTCCGTTGTATGGAAATATATCTCATGTATAAAATCCCAACTGGATTACAGCCCTTGAGAACTGGATTTGGGGACTCCCTGGAATAAATGAATGTCTAAAGGCTGATACTTTTAGCTACACTGGCATTCAGAAATTCATTCTGCGGGAGGAGGGAGGGAACTGGAAGGCTTCTGGAGGTTCAGAGGGAAGAAAGGGAAGGAGAGACTGGGTCATTATGGGCTGCAACCTATTTTGTTAAATTCGGGGACAGAGCAGGGAAATCAGGCTGCTACAGTCATGTTACCTTTTTCATTATCTTGGAGGGTGGGGTGGAAGGGGCACTGCCACTGCTTGCTACATTTTTTTTTTTCTAATATTCAGTAAGATGGTGAGTGACAAAATTACCCAGGTAGCTTTAGCCAAGTATGTTCGGTAGAAGATAAATTCTGCTGAATATTTGGTAAAGTTATACGAGTTAACTTTATCCGGATAACTTTGATCTATGCCAGTTTACTGGCTATGGACCTGTTAGTGACCAGGCTCAATGTTCGAGAAGGAACACTGGTGCGTGGTCCCTGGCTGTTGAGCATTGCTATAATGGATCGGATGGACTAGATTGGAGCAGAGGGGAGGGAAGTGCCACAGCGTAGCAGAAGCTGGTTCTGTTTGAGGTGAAAACACAAAGGACCAAGCTAAAAGTGACAAGGCAAAAAAAAAAAAAAAGATTTTCTACTTTAACAAAAAATACCAAATGAATTAAAGAACACATGAAAAGACAGATAGCTAGATTCACCGTTCTGCTATATTTATAGCTATATTTATAGCAGAATGATGAGCTGCAGTAAAAAAAGGGGCGGGGGAGGGGGAGGACAAAATCATGCAGCTGGCTGCATTGCAGCGGTGCATTTTAGCCCACCACAGTTGCAGCCGGGCAGCACACTTTCACCCTCATAGCGCCATGGGAAAAGGTGGTGTTATTTACCGTGGTGCTGCCAGCGATAATGTGGAAAACATTATTGCCTGCAGCGCTGCCGGGCCATAACCCCACCCAAACCCCGCCCACACTCCTCCCCTTCCCCTCATTTCAATAATACTGCTGCGATGCAGCTGTTATCGTGTGCAGTAGGGTGTTATTGAACGTGATAAGGCCACATCGCAATTTGATAAATGAACCTGACAGGCAGACAGACTAAAAGATAGAAATGCTGACTTACTGTGTGATATTTAATTGCCTTTGTGACTTGTTTCTACCCTTTTATTAGATACTTTACAATATATAATGAAAGTACACGGTACTATATTGCAGCAGGGATGGATTTTGTCTGTCACTGCCCCTAGGCACTGATTTAGTGCCAGTGTCATACCCCCTAGAGCACGGTGCCACCATTCCCACTCCTGGACATTGGTTTCTGGCTCTAACGGTGATCCACCTGTAATGCAGGCTTAGTCCCTGCATTTTCTTCACCGTGAGGATCGCTGCTGGTCCCAAAAGCCAAGGACTTAGGGGAGTGGCAGTGGTGGCAGCAGCGGGTCGGGCAGGATTGCGGGGCACTGCTAGGGTGGTCAGGAAATTTACTTCCCCTCCCCCACAAATTTTGTTGCACTAGGCATAGGCCTAGTAGGCGAGTGCATAAATTCAGGACTGTTTTGCAGTATTTTTCAATCATTAGCAAACCTATCTAGAACTTGTCAATGTATCTTTTTTTGCTCTGCTCCAGTGCTATGGAACTCTCTCCACAGAAAAGCCCACCTTATCACATGTCTGTCCCAATTTAAATATTTAATAAGTGTTTTAGGCAAGCTTTTGGGTTAATTTTTTATCCCTTTCACTTGTTTTGATGTTTTAATATTTATTTCAGAATTAAGAATTAATATATTTATATTTCATAATTTTATAGATAGTTGTATGGTTTTATTGCATGGTACTTTATGCTATGTTTTATATTATAATATCATGTTTTCCATTGTAATATCTGTTGAACCATGCCTCGAGTGCTCCAGTGGGAAGGCTTGTAAAAAATGAAACAATATGGAATGGCATGCTATAATTTGCTCTATTATATTCTATGGTACCTTAAAAAAAAATCTTTCATATCTTTTTCTCAAAACCACTTCTGGCTACTTATCTGTTCATGTGATTTCAAAATAATATTTAATTTGGCAAATAATAATAAAAATGTATCATCATATTCCATTCCCCCCAGCCGAAATATACTAGATCATACTCTTCATTCTGCAGAAAAAATAACTATGATGCATAAGCTGTGGCAATTTGTTGCATTCAGAGAAGCCAGAAATGAAATTATATTAGCCAGATAAAATAAAAGAAAAAATTGCTTCGGTGTGAAAAAATCGAAACAGCATTTTTTGTGCACTTAAATAAATGTGTGCCGCGGGTAACATGGGTGATGGGTGGTAATATAAGGAAGCATCAAGCTGTGCCTTGGCCCTCTGACCTCTGAGCATGGGAGAGGGAAGTGAGGATATTATGTGGCATTTGTGTGGTTGGGCCTTGTTGTGGCACGCTGAACCTCTCATATATGTTCCTACTGCAAGCCTATGTGGGACTGGGCCACACTACTCTTGGGTAGCTGCAGCGGAGCAAAAGGACACTTCAGGTGGAAGTGATAGGTGGTAATATAAGGAAGCATCAAGCTGTGCCTTGGCCCTCTGACCTCCTTCATCTTACAAGGCTGCAATTCCTATCCACCCTGCTCTTGGCTAAGGGGAGGTTTTGTGATGATAGTAGAGGTAGAGCTTTAACATGGGTCTGAGGACTGTAAACATTAAAGTTATATATTTACATATTATGTTATTACTGATTGTTTTGTTATATTTATGCCAATTTGAATTGTACTAACTGTCACAGCTGATCACTGTTCTTGAGCCTGAGAGGTATTAGATGTGAGGTAGGGGGAGTAAAATTACATGTGTTGTTCCACTAATAAATTTCATTTTACCAGAAAATCTTAACTGAAACCAGGTAACATACGGAAATAAGAATATCACCAATTTAAAGTTTATCAAACTTTCTTTTTATTTTTATGAAAAAATGCTATAGATTAAATCATATCATCATCACATATTTTATCAAATACTCTTTCCAATACAGAAATATTCCATTTTACATTTCAACTTTATCTAAAACTTAAAACAATGCGCCTAGACATGATGTTTACTACCTACTGAGTGTTAAGCACTGGCACTATTTCAGTAACAGAGAAATCAAACATCCACAACACATGCTTGAACATTAGTTGGTCTAGACTATTTATGTGTACTAACTACTACCCAGCAATTCAGTGAATTCTATATACCTGTACAGGGACTTATATGACTCTATCATTAATTCCGAATATGCAATATGCACGTATTTTTATTTACTTCTCTCTAATTGCAAAAAATTCGATATAAACTGTCTCATTGCACAAATACAGTTAATGAAATACAAACATGTTTTAGGTAGGCAGATAATAGCAATTCAATTTTGCGGACAATTTTGTGGACTAAAGTTGTAACAATGACATAATGAATATGAAGTTGTGACAATGAATAATACAAACAGAATGTTGGGAATTATTAGATAGGGAATGGTGAATAAAACGGAAAATACCATAATGCCTCTGTATCGCTCCATGGTGAGACCGCACCTTGAATACTGTGTACAATTCTGGTCGCCGCATCTCAAAAAAGATATAATTGCGATGGAGAAGGTACAGAGAAGGGCTACCAAAGTGATAAGAGGAATGGAACAGCTCCCCTATGAGGAAAGACTAAAGAGGTTAGGACTTTTCAGCTTGGAGAAGAGACGGCTGAGGGGGGGGATATGATAGAGATGTTTAAAATCATGAGAGGTCTAGAATGGGTAGATGTGAATCAGTGCGTGCAAGTTATAAAATCGGCGCATCCATGTGTGCGCACCGGGAAGCATACGCACATGGATGAACATGCGCACCTTTTAAAATCTACTCTTAAGGCAATTTGTGATTTTGGGCACATTTGCATTCAAGGAATCTGCATCTGCATTCAAGGGCACATCTGCATTCAAGGCAAAACTTCATGTGAAATGTTCCATGCATTGCTACAGTCAGAAACTTTATTTCTGGCAATGGCAATGTGCAGAACATTTCACAAGCAAGTAGCCCTGTAAGGACTGCCATAGGTTAAAGAGGTTGTGAGGTGCCTGTGAGATGCCCCCAAAGTAAAATATTCTCCCTGGTGAGCCAGTGACCCCACTTCCACCTCGAAGCCCTAAGAAGGGCAAAATGTATGGTAGTGGTGGGGCTTTAAAGATTTTCACTATTTTAGAGATACAAATCTTATTGTAGTTCTATTATATCTGTCCCCAAGCCTCACCCTTTCTGGCCCTTTAAAAAAAATTGTCACAAAAAATTCTGGCACCTCCTTTGCATATGCCCCTTGCCCATCACCAAGCTTACCTTAATAGTGTTGAGGTCTTCCTGGGGCAGGAGCAATACCCACTCATTCCTGACCTTCTGGCTGCCATTTTCAAAATGGTACTGGTTGGCCTGCTCATTCTCTTCTTTCCACATGGCAGGGAGTAAATGGAATGAGTCAATCTGCCAGTGCCATTTTTAAAATGGCAGCCGGAGAGGCAGGAGCAATTGGGCATCACTCATGCTCCAGGAAGTCCCCAGCTTTAGGTAAGCTTGGGGAGACACATGGGGAGGGGGGGGGCAGATTTTTCTGTGACAATTTGTTAAAGAAAAACAAAGGGCAAGAATTCTATAACTCTCACCGCTACCACACTCTTTGCCCTCACTAATAGGGTCATTCAACAAAATGCGTTATGGCTTTAATGCCAGCAATAACGCATGCGTTAACGCCATAACTCATGTGATAGTAATGCTATCGAATTGTATGAATGCAAATTTTTCATAGAGGTGGGATTGGGGAGGAGTTTGGGTGGGATTAATTAAAATGAAGGGCATTTTTGCACTGTGCAATAGTGTAAAGCATGCTATCGCACACTTTTAACCCTGGAAATAGCTACATCTTTTTTACGTAGTGTTAAGCTGTGCAAAATGCCCATAGCGCTATTTGTGAAAGATTGCAAATTGTATTTCGGCCATTTCTGGGTGAGGGAGAGGGGATAGGGAGTGGAGTGGAGTAACTTTCAAAAAGAAGATAGAGCAGCTTTTAAACTAGAACAAGGGGGAAAGCTGACAGTCACTCAGCAGTGCATGGTTCGGAGAAATGTATTCTTGAAGGATACTAATGAAACAGGAGAGTTAGGGCATCCCAACAGAGGGTTCCAATAAAAGCAAACGTAGTCCATGTGCCTATAAGTAAAGAATCACCAAAGCTAATGATTTCTGAATTATCCCTAACAGCTGAAAAGCAGGTTGTTAATATAAACAAAAAATACACTTTGAAATGTCTGTATGCCAATGCCAGAAGTCTAAGAAGTAAGTTGGGAGAGTTAAGAGTGTATAGCAGCAAATGATGAGATTGACATAATTGGCATCAAAGAGACTTGGTGGAAGGAGGATAACCAATGGGACAGTGCTATATCAGGGTACAAATTATATCGCAATGACAGGGAGTATCAACTTGGTGGGGGTGTGGCACTTTATGTCCGGGAGGGTATAGAGTCCAACAGGATAAAGATCATACAAGAGGCTAAATGCTCAGTAGAATCTATATGTGTGCTGGGTAAGAGTATAGTGATAGGAGTATACTACCATCCACCTGGACAAAATGGTCAGACAGATAATGAAATGCTAAGAGAAATCAGAGAAGCTAACCAATTTGGCAGGCAATAATAATGGGAGATTTCAATTAGCCCAATATTGACTGGGTAAATGTAACATCAGGACTTGCTAGAGACATAAAGTTCCTGGATGTAATAAATGACTGCTTCATGGAGAAATTGGTTCAGGAACCAACAAGAGAGGGAGATATTTTAGATTTAATTCTTAGTGGAACGCAGGATTTGGTGAGAGAGAGTTAACGGTGGTGGGGCCACTTGGCAACAGTGTTCATTACATGATCAAATTTAAACTAATAACTGGAAGGGGGACAATAAGTAAATCTGTAGCTCTAACACTAAACTTTCAAAAAGGAAACTGATGAAATGAGGAAAATAAGAAAAAACTGAAAGGTGCAGCTGCAAAGGTTAAAAGTGTTCAACAGGCATGGACATTGTTTAACAATACAATCCTAGAGCAGCAGTCCATATGTATTCCACTCATTAAGAAAGGTGGAAGGAAGACAAAACGATTACCGTCATGGTTAAAAGGTGAGGTGAAAGAGGCTATTTTAGCCAAAAAAAAATCCTTCAAAAATTGGAAGAAGGATCCATCTGAAGAAAATAGGATAAAACATAAGCATTGTCAAGTTAAGTTAAAACACTGATAAGACAGGCGAAGAGAGAATTTGAAATTAAGTTGGCCATAGAGGTAAAAACTCATAAAAACTTTTAAAAATATATCTGAAGCAAGAAACCTGTGAGGGAGTCGGTTGGACCATTAGATGACCGAGGGGTTAAAGGGGCTCTTAGGGAAGGTAAGGCCATTGCAGAAAGAATAAATGAATTCTTTGCTTCCGTGTTTACTAATGAGAATGTTGGGGAGATACCAGTTTCGGAGATGGTTTTCAGGTGTGATGAGTCAGACGAACTGAACGAAATCACTGTGAACCTGGAAGATATAGTAGGCCAGATTGACAGACTAAAGTGTAGCAAATCACCTGGACAGGATGGTATGCATCCCAGGGTACTGAAGGAACTAAAAAATGAAATTTCAGATCTATTAGTTAAAATTTGTAACCTATCATTAAAATCATCCATTGTACCTGAAGACTGGAGGTTGGCCAATGTAACCCCAATATTTAAAAAAGGCTCCAGGGGCAATCCGGGTAACTATAGACCAGTGAGTCTGACTTCAGTGCTGAGAAAAATAGTGGAAACTATTCTAAAGATCAAAATCGTAGAGCATATAGAAAGACATGGTTTAATAGAACACAGTCAACATGGATTTACCCAAGGGAAGTCTTGCCTAACAAATCTACTTCATTTTTTTGAAGGGATTAATAAACATGGATAAAGGTGAACTGGTAGATGTAGTGTATTTCGATTTTCAAAAGGCATTTGAAAAATCCCTCATGAGAGGCTTCTAAGAAAACTAAAAAGTCATGGGATAGGAGGTGATGTCCTTTTGTGGATTACATACTGGTTAAAAGACAGGAAACAGAGAGTAGGATTAAATGGTCAATTTTTCTCAGTGGAAAAGGGTAAACAGTGGAGTACCTCAGGGATCAGTACTTGGACTGGTGCTTTCCAATATATATATATATATATATATATATATATATATATATATATATATATGATCTGGAAAGGAATACGACGAGTGAGGTTATCAAATTTGTGGATGATACAAAATTATTCAAAGTAGTTAAATCACAAGCGGATTGTGATACATTACAGGAGGACCTTGCAAGAATGAAAGATTGGGCATCCAAATGGCAGATGAATTTTAATGTGGACAAGTGCAAGGTGTTGCATATAGGGAAAAATAACCCTTGCTGTTGTTACATGATGTTAGGTTCCATATTAGGAACTACCACCCAGGAAAAAGATCTAGGCATCATAGTGGATAATACTTTAAAATCATCAGCTCAGTGTGCTGCAGCAGTCAAAAAAGCAAACAGAATGTTAGGAATTATTAGGAAGGGAATGGTTAATAAAACGGAAAATGTCATAATGCCTCTATATCACTTCATAGTGAGACCACACCTTGAATTCTATGTACAATTCTGGTCGCCACATCTCAAAAAAGATATAGTTGCGATGAAAATAGTACAGAGAAGGGCAACCAAAATGATAAAGGGGATGAAACAGCTCCCCTATGAGGAAAGGCTGAAGAGGTTAGGGCTGTTCAGCTTGAAGAAGAGATGGCCGAGGGGGGATATGATAGAGGTCGTTAAGATCATCAGAGGTCTTGAACGAGTAGATGTGAATCAGTTATTTACACTTTCGAATAATAGAAGGACTAGGGGGCATTCCATGAAGTTAGCAAGTAGCACATTTAAGACTAATCAGAGAAAATTCTTTTTCACTCAACGCAAAATAAAGCTCTGGAATATGTTGCCAGAGGATGTGGTTAGTGCAGTTAGTGTAGCTGGGTTGAAAAAAGGTTTGGATAAGTTCTTGGAGGAGAAGTCCATTAACTGCTATTAATCAAGTTTACTTAGGGAATAGCCACTGCTATTAATTGCATCAGTAGCATGGGATCTTCTTAGTGTTTGGGTACTTGCCAGGTTCTTGTGGCCTGGTTTGGCCTCTGTTGGAAAGAGGATGCTGGGCTTGATGGACCCTTGATGTGACCCAGCATGGCGATTTCTTATATTCTTATGAGAGCCTCTAGGGAGGCCTTTACAGTATTCAACTATTTATATCACTATAGGAGGGCCAGCTATTAACTCGAGGTGAGGCATTGCTGATGGTTTAGGTTTTAAGGGCCAGTTTTACAAGCAGAGTGAGACATACGAACAGCAGAGTACATCTCAGTGGTCCATCATGCTAGGGTAAGAGAACATTGTAGAAATCTCATGTTTGTGAGACTTTCCTCACTTCAAATGATGTTAAATCTTTACTGAGGTGTACTGTGCTGTTTGTACATCTCACTCTGCATGTAAAAGTGGCCCCTAAACCCTAAATCACCACCAATACCTCACCTCGAGTTATTAGCTGGCCCTCCTATAGTGATATAAATAGTTGAATACTGTAAAGGTCTCCCTAGAGGCTCACTCGCTCTCTCACTCTCTCACACACAAAAATGTATTTTGCAATCCTTATCCTGAATTGCACTACAGCCAATTCAGGCATTTCACACAGCTTAACGCCAGGAAAAAAGGTGTAGTTATTTCCAGTGTTAAAATTGTGCGATAACGTGTTACACTATCTCACATTGCAAAACTGCCCTTCATTTTAATTAATCCCACCGAAACCCCCTCCCCAATCCCGCCCCTATGAAAAATTTGCACTCACACAATGAGATATCATTATTATCACATGCGTTATGGCGTTATCATGGGCATTAATGCCACGACGCATTTTGATGAATGACCCTATTAGCCTGTCTTGACACTTCACAAGTAGCAAAATACAAGTATCGCTGGGTGCAAAAACTTTAATTCACCCCTCGATACACTACCTATGTGAAGCGCTAACATACTGCAAGATGCGGTGATTCCAAAATTATCATAAACATTCCCCTTTTTCTTATCGTGGGCATTATCCATGCAAAATTATAGCATTTTGATGAATCTAGGGGTAAGGGGGCCATGGGAGCCACTGGTTCATTGGGAGGGTCTTTTACTTTAGGACAGGACTCACAGGGTTTGATTGGCCTCTTCAAAACTACGCACCACTTCATATGAAGTTCCTTTCCCCCAGGTTTTGTAGATTTTTTTTTTCTGAAGATGAGCCCATATAGCCTTTTTCACATGACTGTTTTCACAAAAAGGCACTTTAATAAGCTGCAAGCTTTGGCATGACAGCAGCTGATTAAAGTGGCATTTAAATAAACTTTTACATGTCGTGAACTATGCCAAACATTTGCTACCACAAACTGGATTGGTGCAAAATTTGTTTACAACAGGTGTTTTTGGAAAAAATTTCATGCAAAATATCTCACACTTGCATTTTTGTGGAGTTTTGTGATTTTTTTCTTGCAAAACTATTTTGCAGTTTGATATAATAGTGCCATGGATTTGCCAAGCACTGTCAGGCAGGGACTCATTGACTGTACTTGAGTTTAAACATGCTTTGAGCTTAGGTTTGGAAAGGTGAGAAATTATATCTAAAATCTAAACCCAGAAGATGACTAATCAGCATGTAATAATATAAGGTTGCATCATTAATAGAAATATTAAACATGTACAGAATTATACTGTATGGAGACATTTAAAGGTGAATTTTAAAAGCCTGGTACGTGCTGAAATTAAGGAATGCTAAAAGAAGTCAGGTTTATGCACACCGACCATATCTACACCTATATGTGTGCGTAAATGCCATAGCATGCACATCTAGAAAAGTTCCAAAAAATGGTGGAGTATGGACGTGGTGTGGGCGAGGCATGAGTATTTCAGGGCCTGGCCATGAGATGCGCATGTAAATACTTACACGCCCTGGTGTGCGCCAAGGTCCCTGCCACATAACTTTACTTCTACTATAGATGACGTGTAAGTCATAAAATAAAAGCATTGAGCCATTTCTGAGGGGTTTAAAGGGTCTGGGGTAGCTGAGGAGAGAGTAGGCTATCAAACCGGGGGGGGGGGGGGGGGGTTGGAGGACCTAGCTTTTAACTGGGCGAACTGGTGGCCAAACTGGTAATGTGGGTACACCTGAGTGCCGGTTTGAAAGTTACTATATATTTTAGATTATCATGCCTCCTAAAATATTTAGAATGGCAGAGATGTTACAAAGAAACAGTGCATAACAGGGAACTTAAACTTTTTAAAATAGATGCAGTTATTTACAATCTAACATTAAATTTCTTTTCTATATAAACATAATTTTAATCTGGCATTCCAAATTTTTCTCTATAAGTATTTAATTCACTATAAAGTTTTATCATTTCTTTTAGTTTGTGATATCACACTATGTATTGCATTCCACTGTTTAACTGCCATGATGTTGATCACATTTCTAAAGTGCATACTTAAAATAAGAGAAAATATAGTATAAATATTAAATAAGCAACAGAATGCTATGAAACTGCTAATTTTTCCAAAAACATAATTTTTGTATTTTAGCTGGTAACCATTTCCTTTTCCAAATTTGTTAACAGCACACAAAATGGTGGTAATTAAAATGTAAAAATAATTTTCTAAATAAAATGCCCTACCATATCTAGTGAAGTTTTTAAAACATTTTGAATATTGTAAAGTACTTTTGGTAAAACCTCAAATTGATGTGCTGTTGAATGATACAGGGTCATTCATCAACATATGCTATGGAGATAATATATGCGATAAGACATTAATGCGCTGATGCATGGGTTAATGCCATACACATGCGATAATCATGTTACTACACAGAGCAAATGCTAATTTTTTGAAGGGGTGGGATTAATTAAAATGAGGGGCAACATCACATGTTTTTAACAATAGAAATAACTACACTGTTTTTCCTGCGTTAAGCTGTGCAATATGCCCAAAATGGCCCTAACACAATTTGTGATAAATATTGCAAACTGCATTTTGGCCATTTATGGGCTTGGAGAGGAGTGGAGTGGAGGTGGGGGAAGAGACAGAGCCTCTGGGGAGGTGTTCACAGAATTCAACTATTTATTTCACTATAGGAGGGCCAGCTAATAGCTCGAGGTGAGGTTTTGGTGGTGGTTTAGGGACCAGTTTTACATGCAGAATGAGACATACAAACAGCACAGTACATCTCAGTGAAGATCTGACAGCGTTTGGAGTGAGGAAAGTCTCACAAAGACGAGATTTCTACTATGTTCTCTTGCCCTAGCTTGGTAGTACCCTGTTATAGAGTCTATCAGTTAGGGCGAGAGAACATTGTAGAAATGTCATCTTTTTGAGACTTTTCTCACTCCAAATGACATCAAATCTTCACCGAGGTGTACTATGCTGTTCGTATGTCTCTCTCTGCATGTCAAACTGGCCCCGAAACCAATACCTTACCTTGAGCTATTAGGTTGCCCTCCTAGAGTGATATAAATAGTTGACTACTGGGAAGCCCTTATAAAGAGAGTGTCTCTCTCTCTCTCTCTCTCTCTCTCTGCACTTCATGAGCTGTGCGCGTTATCCATGCAATATTATAGCATTTTGATGAATCTAGGGGATAGTTTGGGATATCCTAACATTGCTTTTCAATTATACAGAATTTTTTTTAACTAAAATTCTGACCTTTAAGTCAAACATTTAATGAAAATGTACAATTTTAATATATTTGCCAGACAAAAAAGAAACATTACAAATTTTTATAATACAGAGATATTTATTTACATGTACTACAAACAATATACATGCTGAAGATATAACACTGATGTATGCATTTTAGCATATAACAGTTTAAAGAAAATGTAATTTGGGAAGCTTCATCTGGAACTGTAAGCATTTAAGACCCCCAGGAAATATATAAATAGAACATTATTTCTTTAAGTTGGCAGTTGTACTCTAAAATAGTGCAAATCTCTATTGTTAATTCTTAGTTTGCTATGAAATTAATTTAAAGGTGAATTTTAAAAGAAAGGCATGTGCTTAAAATGACAGATGTGCATGCAAGTAGCATTTATTCACACTGGGGCTTTTTTACAAGCCTTGCACATATGCACACAACTACCAATGCATGAATATCTTTGATCATATAAACAAGGGCCAGATTGGGGGGGGGGGGCCCAGGGGGGACCATCATATAAATTTGCGATTTTATATCCTGCGAACTTAGCATGTGAATATTTATTTCTGCTATTTATCAGGTATAAGTCTGAATAAAACTATTTATAGCCAAATATGCACTGTGGGAGGGGTCTGGTCAAACTGGGGGGAGTTCAGGCTAAAGAACCAGGGAGGTCTTGATGACATAGAGATAAACTGGGCAAACTGGTGCACTAACTGGTACAACTGGTCATTTTCTTCATGCGCGATTGTTATAAAATGAGCTCACTTGCGCATGTAAAAGCTAATAAATCCTAAGGAAAATGCACGAATAGCAGTTGCTCATGTAAATGCTTAAAATTAGGAGCACACATACTTGCGCTAGGCGTATTTTATATATACGATTCATGCGTATGTGGCCGTGCACCCACATATGTGCACATATGGTGCGCATATTCGTTTAAAAGTTACCGTCCCTATTTTAATCTATTTCCAACATTGCACTTGTAACAGCAGTTCCTCCTGTGTTAGTCGCCACACATTTGAACACGCCTGCGTCATTCAGGACTACACTCGTAATGATTAGCTTATGGCAACCTAGTGGTTCTTCCTCAATGATATATGAGGTTCCCTGAATCAATTCACCATCCTTATACCAGCTGATACTTGGTACTGGGAAACCAACCACAGAACACTGCAAACAAGCTGAAGTATGTAAAGATGCAGTGCAGCTGGAAAGAGGTACGGTAAACTTTGGGGGTGCTTCAGTAACTTGAAATTCAAAGGAACAGCTGTCGGATTCATCTGCCTTAAATTCTATTTCCTCTTCCACAGAAGGCTTAGCAAAAACATCAAAATTAATATTGACACATTTATCCCCTTCCTCCTCATGCTCTTTTTCGGTCACAGCTATTAGCTTAACAGCTTTCTGAGAATTATCTGCACCACGTTCAAATTCAAATTCAAGTTCTATTTCTGTCTGATTGCCATTTGGAACCATTTTGCCAACAAGTAAATCAAATTTCTGAGGCATTTCCTTAGCACTGTCTAAAGATATATCAGCCACTTCTCTGCCTCCTGTCTTTGCAGTAACTATTTCTGAGGTTGTTACAACAAGAAGAGCTTTACTCATAATTTCTCCGAAACTATTTACTGCTTTACAAAAGTAAGATCCACCATCAGAATGACAAACATGGAAGACTTTTAGACTTAGATTTCCTCTCTCATCACTAACAACATACTTATTAACATCTGGCTTAATGACTGCATTTTCTTTAAACCACATCACTGTAGGAACAGGAAGACCTATCACCGAGCATTTAAATATTGCTTCCGAGTTCTCTGGAACTTCCAAATCACAAATAGGATTTGTAAAGCGTGGTGGCATTTCGGTTACTTCAAAGGCAATTTTCACATCTTCATTTTCTTTTGTGAGAAGATCTAGGTTTGGTTCTTCCAAAGAAAAAGGAAGAACATCAAGAGAAACAATCATGCTTTTGTTATCGGAAGTAAATTCGGGAATTGTGACTATTTTCACCTGCTTCTCAAATTCCTGAACCTCATTCTCATCCAATTCTATCTCCAAAAGTATTTCTTGGGGAGAAGGAGATCTTGACATTGTGCTTTGTTTCAAATCAAACTCTATAACATGTTGATGAGTTACAGGAGGTGGCAATGCTACATATTTTTCATCCTGAGGGAAAACTTCAACCTGGGTGACATTTCTTGCTTCTCCTTTAATGTTTACTGCACAGCACATATATTCTCCTTCATCTGATTTTTGAACATTCTGCATCTCCAAGATACATACATTACCTTCCATGTCTATTTTAACTCTTTGATCTTTTTCAATCAATGAGTTATTTCTATACCATTTAATATCAGGAACAGGATAGCCTATTATCTCTGTAATGAAAGTCAGCATACTGTTTTCACAGATCCTTTTACCTGGCAAGGGCCTAATAAATGCAGGGGGTATTTCATTACTCTTAAATTTAACTGCTTCATAAGATATTCTGTCTGTTTCAAAGATGTTCTCTTCATCACCTAAGCTCCTTTTTTCTAGTGGAATAGCAAAACACAAAGGCTGAACATCTTTAGCAGTAGATGCTCCAAAGAGCTCAGGTGCTGTGAGGTACATTGGAGATCTTGATGAGAACTTTTTACTTTCAGTAGAGTGTGCCAATTCTAAAGGAGTCCAAAACAGATCAGGTGTACTTATGGGAGTATGATAACATTCAGGAGACATTGGAGACTCCAATTTTTCAGCTGAGGAAGGTGGAGTATAAAACTTTTCAAATTCTACTACTTCCTCACCTGCAGTGCTATCAATTTCAATTGACATTTCCGATTCAGGAGATATTGAACGAGCATGGGCTTGCTGCTGATTATAAAAATCATACACCATGCTAAATGTTACATCTTCAATCTCAGAACTGGTGACAGTATCATCCTGGACATATTCCTCGTTTTCAGCAGCTTTAGATTGTGAGGTTTTCTGCTTCTCAGTAGTGAGCAGATAATCTGTAAGAGAGCTACAGGTTTCAGGTTCCAATAATTCAGTTGTAATCTGCTTGTGAACTTCAGAACCATTTTCTAAAAGGCATTTTTCAGCAGCATGTATTTCAAGATCCCTTGAAGTCACATTTGTCTGTAACATATCTTTATCAAAATGATGTTCCAGGTTTGCTTCCAGTTTGTCTTCCTTTAGATTGTTTGTTTTATTGGTCAGAGCAGGAAAATATTTACTTGAAGACAATTTTTCAGATAATGTATCTGATTCATCTTGATTAACATAAACGTCTTTAGGAATCATTTGTTCATAACACATTGGTTCAGGTTTCCTGTCATTAACTGCCGATCTATGTATTTCTCTGTCAAAGGATTGTTCAGGTAAAACAACTTGCAATGGTTGCTGCTCCATTTTGTCTATAGTCTGTTGTTTTATCTCTTGTGAAGTTTCTTTCATATCCAATATAAAATTATAATCATCTTCAGACATACTCTCTACACTCTTTCCATCAACAGACACATTTATGTCCTGGTTGCACTTTTGAAAATGCTGACTTGCAGAAATTTGAGGCTCCAGCAAAATGTTAACTTTGGCATTGTCATGTGTAAAGCTTTTAACCTGTTCCTTTATTTCTTCTTCTAAACACATACCTTTCTGATAGTTGTGTATTTCTTGTGAATCTGGATTCTGCCCAAGAGTAAAATTACTGTTATCTAGTTCATTTCTTAAAATCAGATTTGTTTGTGTAGCATTTGTTGAGAGATTATGTTCTTGGACATCAATTACATCTTTTTGATAATGCAGTTCTTGACTTGAGGTTTCTTCAACAGGAGCATTATTTTGGAGATTATGGTTAACAGGTTCGTATATCACTGGAAAACTAGTCTGGTCTTGGAAAAATATTTCATCTTGGGTGTTATCATGCTTACACACTTTGCCATTTGTCATGGTTGACTGGGGAGAAGAAATCACATTGTTGTCCCTACCTGCTGTTAGTTCATGGGTCTGGGTTACAGACAGTTTTTCTTCTTGGATTCTGCTATCTTGTTTAAGAACCTCAACCTGGTTAGAAAATTCCTGGCTCAAAAAGGTATTTTCTTGTAAAATAGGTACAACTGTTGGTAAAACTTTTCCATAGTTAAGTGGATCCAAAACTACATTTTTAGAAATAAGATGCTCATTATTGATAAATATCGCTTCTTGCTGCATCTGATTTTGTTCATCAGTATAAGATGCTTCTTCTAAATTAAATGTGCATTTTTGTTGGATGGGGTCCATTGACTCCAGACATAATTCTGGTTTTTCTTCATGTTCTCCATGTTTTTCATTCATTTCAAAATCTTTTAAATATTGAGTTAAAGATAAGTCTTTGCTTTGCTCTTCTTCTAGGATATTTGGTAATTCTTTGACTTGGACTCTGCTCTCTTCTTTAAAAACCTCAATCTGGTTAGAAAAATCCTGGCTCAACAAAGTACTTTCTTGTACAGTAGCTGCAGCTGTTGGTAACATTTTTGCATAGTTAAGTGGATCCAAATCTAAAGATTTAGAAATGAGATGCTCATTTTTGACAAATATTCCTTCTTGCTGCTTCTTATTTTGTTCATCAATAGAAGATGCTTTTTGTAAATCCAATGTATATTTTTGTTGGTCGGAGTCTATTGTCTCCAGACATAATGCTGGTTTCTCTTCATGTTCTTCCTGTTTTTCAGTCTTTTCAAAATCTTTGAAATATTGAGTTAAAGATAAGTCTTTGCTTTGCTCTTCTTCCAGGATATTTGGTAATTCTCTGACTTGGACTCTGCTCTCTTCTTTAAAAACCTCAACCTGGTTAGAAAAATCCTGGCTTGAAAAAGTACTTTTTTGTACAGTAGGTGCAGCTGTTGGTAACATTTTTGTATAGATAAGTGGATCCAAATCTAAAGATTTAGAAATAAGATGCTCATTTTTGACAAATATCCCTTCTTGCTGCATCTTATTTTGTTCATCAGTAGAAGATGCTTCATGTAAATCAAATGTATATTTTTGTTGGTCAGGGTCCATTGTCTCCAGACATAATGCTGGTTTCTCTTCATGTTCTTCAAGCTTTTCATTTGTTTCAAAATCTTTGAAATGCTGAGTTAAAGATAAGTCTTTGCTTTGCTCTTCTTCTAGGATATTTGGTAATTCTCTGACTTGGACTCTGCTCACTTCTTTAAAAACCTCAACCTGGTTAGAAAACTCTTGGCTCGAAAAAGTACTTTCTTGTACAGTAGGGGCGGCTGTTGGTAAGACTTTTGTATAGTTAAGTGGATCCAAGTCTAAAGGTTTAGAAATAAGTTGCTCATTTTTGACAAATATCCCTTCTTGCTGCTTCTTATTTTGCTCATCAGTAGAAGATGCTTCATGTAAATCAAATGTAGATTTTTGTTGGTCGGAATCTATTGTCTCCAGACATAATGTTGGTTTCTCTTCATGTTCTTCCTTTTTTTCAGTCTTTTCAAAATCTTTGAAATGCTGAGTTAAAGATACGTCTTTGCTTTGCTCTTCTTCTAGGATATTTGGTAATTCTCTGACTTGGACTCTGCTCTCTTCTTTAAAAACCTCAACCTGGTTAGAAAAATCCTGGCTCGAAAAAGTACTTTCTTGTACAGTAGGTGCAGCTGTTGGAAACATTTTTGTATAGATAAGTGGATCCAAATCTAAAGATTTAGAAATAAGATGCTCATTTTTGACAAATATCGCTTCTTGCTGCATCTTATTTTGTTCATCAGTAGAAGATGCTTCATATAAATCAAATGTATATTTTTGTTGGTCAGGGTCCATTGTCTCCAGACATAATGCTGGTTTCTCTTCATGTTCTTCATGCTTTTCATTTCTTTCAAAATCTTTTAAATATTGAGTTAAAGATAAGTCTTTGCTTTGCTCTTCTTCTAGGATATTTGGTAAATCTCTGACTTGGACTCTGCTCTCTTCTTTAAAAACCTCAACCTGGTTAGAAAAATCCTCGCTCGAAAAAGTACTTTCTTGAAGAGTAGGTGCAGCTGCTGGTAACATTTTTCCATAGTTAAGTGGATCCAAATCTAAATTATTAGAAATACGATGCTCATTTTTGACAAATAATTCTTCTTGCTGTATTTTAATTTGTTCATCAATATAAGATGCTTCTTGTAAATCAAATGTATATTTTTGTTGGTCAGGGTCCATTGGCTCCATACATAATGCTGGTTTCTCTTCATGTTCTTCATGCTTTTCATTTCTTTCAAAGTCTTTGAAATATTGAGTTAAAGATAAGTCTTTGATTTGCTCTTCTTCTAGGATATTTGGTAATTCTCTGCTCTTTTCTTTAAAAACCTGAACCTGGTTAGAAAAATCCTGGCTCATAAAAGTACTTTCTTGGACAGTAGGGGCAGCTGTTGGTAAAATGTTTGTATAGTTAAGTGGATGCAAGTCTAAAGGTTTAGAAATAAGATGCTCATTTTTGACAAATATCCCTTCTTGCTGCTTCTTATTTTGTTCATCAGTAGAAGATGCTTCATGTAAATCAAATGTAGATTTTTGTTGGTCAGAATCTATTGTCTCCAGACATAATGTTGGTTTCTCTTCATTTTCTTCCTTTTTTTCAGTCTTTTCAAAATCTTTGAAATGCTGAGTTAAAGATAAGTCTTTGCTTTGCTCTTCTTCTAGGATATTTGGTAATTCTCTGACTTGGACTCTGCTCTCTTCTTTAAAAATCTCAACCTGGTTAGAAAAATCCTGGCTCGAAAAAGTACTTTCTTGTACAGTAGGGGCAGCTGTTGGTAAAATGTTTGTATAGTTAAGTGGATCCAAGTCTAAAGATTTAGAAATAAGATGCTTATTTTTGACAAATATCCCTTCTTGCTGCTTCTTATTTTGTTCATCAGTAGAAGATGCTTCATGTAAACCAAATGTAGATTTTTGTTGGTCCTTGTCTATTGTATCCAGACTTAATGCTGGTTTCTCCTCATGTTCTTCCTGTATTTCAGTCTTTTCAAAATCTTTGAAATATTGAGTTAAGTCTTTGCTTTGCTCTTCATCCAGGATATTCGGTAATTCTCTGACTTGGACTCTGCTCTCTTCTTTTAAAACCTCAACCTGGTTAGAAAAATCCTGGCTCAATAAAGTACTTTCTTGTACAGTAGGGGCAGCTGTTGGTAAAATGTTTGTATAGTTAAGTGGATCCAGGTCTAAAGGTTTAGAAATAAGATACTCATTTTTGACAAATATCCCTTCTTGCTGCTTCTTATTTTGTTCATCAGTAGAAGATGCTTCATGTAAACCAAATGTAGATTTTTGTTGGTCAGAATCTATTGTCTCCAGACATAAAAATGGTTTCTCTTCATGTTCTTCCTGTTTTTCAGTCTTTTTAAAATCTTTTAACATTTTAGTTAAAGATAATTCTTTGCTTTGCTCTTCTAATAGGATATTTGATAATTCTCTGACTTGGACTCTACTTTCTTCTTTAAAAACCTGAACCTGATTAGAAAAATCCTGGCTCGAAAAAGTACTTTCTTCTACAGTAGGGACAGCTGTTGGTAAAATTTTTGCATCATTAAGTGGATCCAAATCTAAAGATTTAGAAATAAGATGCTCATTTTTGACAAATATCCCTTCTTTCTGCTTCTTATTTTGTTCATCAGTAGAAGATGCTTCATGTAAATCAAATGTATATTTTTGTTGGTCAGAATCTATTGTCTCCAGACATAATGTTGGTTTCTCTTCATTTTCTTCCTTTCTTTCAGTCTTTTCAAAATCTTTGAAATGCTGAGTTAAAGATAAATCTTTGCTTTGCTCTTCTTCTAGGATATTTGGTAATTCTCTGACTTGGACTCTGCTCTCTTCTTTAAAAATCTCAACCTGGTTAGAAAAATCCTGGCTCGATAAAGTACTTTCTTGTACAGTAGGGGCAGCTGTTGGTAAAATGTTTGTATAGTTAAGTGGATCCAGGTCTAAAGGTTTAGAAATAAGATGCTCATTTTTGACAAATATCACTTCTTGCTGCTTCTTATTTTGTTCATCAGTAGAAGATGCTTCATGTAAACCAAATGTAGATTTTTGTTGGTCAGAATCTAATATTGTCTCCAGACATAAAAATGGTTTCTCTTCATGTTCTTCCTGTTTTTCAGTCTTTTCAAAATCTTTTAAAATTTTAGTTAAAGATAATTCTTTGCTTTGCTCTTCTAATAGGATATTTGATAATTCTCTGACTTGGACTCTACTTTCTTCTTTAAAAACCTCAACCTGATTAGAAAAATCCTGGCTCAAAAAAGTACTTTCTTCTACAGTAGGTACAGCTGTTGGTAAAATTTTTGCATCATTAAGTGGATCCAAATCTAAAGATTTAGAAATAAGATGCTCATTTTTGACAAATATCCCTTCTTGTTGCATCTTATTTTGTTCATCAGTAGAAGATGCTTCTTGTAAATCAAATATGTATTTTTGGTGCATGGGGTCCATTGTCTCCAGACCCAATGCTGGTTTCTCTTCATGTTTTTCCTGTTTCTCATTCTTTTTAAAATCTTCAATTAAAGATAATTCTTTGCTTTGTTCTTTTAATACGATATTTGGTAACTGTCTGACTCCTTTTAAACTCAACACTTGTGCAGGACTGTGTTTTACTGACTGCTCTTCTACAGACTGATCATCAAAACAATACTGATCATGGGATAAACTTTGGAATTTTGATCTTGACTGACAGGTGTCATATTTCTCTTCTGATATAGAAATATCTGGGGGTTTCCTCCTCAAAGTGTTTGTGAAATACATAATATTGTCATTTTGATCATTATCCTCTTGCTTTGGCTGATCTCTTTTAGTAGAAAGTTTCAACTCATAGGCATGAATGTGTTCCTTCACATTCACAAAAGACATATCCAGAATGACACTTTTTCCTTCTGTATCTGGGCTACTTTTTAAGTCAGAAAGATGTTTATGTAAATCAGGTTTCATTTTCTGTGAAAACTGTTTGGCCTCAAGGGTTTCCACTTCATTTTCACTAACATTAAAATCTTTAATGGGGGTCCGTATATTTTCTATAGATTGTACTTCATTCAATGTATTTTTAATACTATATTTACTAGGAACTCTTTTCTTTATTGGTGTCATTTTCTCAAAATCAATAACTTTATCTCTAACTCTTTTTACTTTAGTCTCTGTGTCCTGGCTTTCAGAAACATTTTCTAAAATTGTATGTGTAGCTCTCATTAGATTATCTGTCAATTTTACTTGCCTCAGTGCATTGAAGTTGTTAAAATCTTGATCTGCAGAATATTCTTTTTCATCAGAATCTACTGAAGACTTATTTAAACATTTAGTTGGAATATTTATATCAAGATCAGTGGAAGCTTTCTTAACTGGAGCAATAATTTCTTTTGAACTAATGAAAATGCTTGGGTCAGCACTCTCAATTTTAATATCTGATGTACTTTCAACTACTCCTGCTTTATTCTCAGCAACACATTTATATTTGCCAGCATCAGAAGCACAGATATTATCAATATACAACTGGTACCTATCACCTCTTTCCTCAAACCTAAACTTACTGGATGAAGTTAACACTTTATCATTTTGATGCCAAATTACAACAGGATCTCCAGATATTAGGCATTCAAGCATAATTGATTCTCCCTCTTTACAACTAATGCTTCTTTCAAGATCTTTTAAAATGTTTGGTGGCTTGCTTACCACATCAAAAGAGAACTTAAATTTGTGCTTTACTGCATGAGAAGTATGATCTTTGGAGGTAGAATCAGGAATGAATTCAGTTGGTTGAAAAAAATATTCTACATCCTCATCTTGTTCAGGAATTGGAGTAGGAGCAGTTATTTTAATTTCTACAGGGACTGAAAGTGAAGAAGAGTCAGCACTGCATGGTGGGGGTATGACTATCTGTGGAATTTCAAGGGTGAGTCTATTTTTACAGCTAAATAACTGATTTTGTTTGTCATGGTCAAGAAGAATAATGAGTTCTTCATCTCCTTTTTCAGCAAAGTCTTGTGACACCTTACATGCTATGAGTGGTTTATTTTTAACTGTTTCTTTTCTTTTTACTTTTAGAGTGCCAGATGTTGTGTCTGTTCCATACTGATTAAATATTACACAAGTAAGAGATCCTTCATGCTGGGCATGGGCACTACAAAGAGTCAGCACAGAATGACTTTCTTTTACATCAATCACATAGTCTTGATTTTGCAGTATGGGTTTCTCATTGTTATACCAAGTGACTATGGGCTGTGGATTTCCACGAAAATGGCAAATGAATTTACATTCCTCTCCTTCATTCACTTCTTGTGACTCAATATCATGAATGAACATAGGACGCAATGGTTGTGAAAATTTCTGAAAATGAATTTCAGATGTGCTTGGTTTTTCTCTTATCTCTGTAATGAATTCATTGGCATTTCTAACCGTGGCTTGTTTTATTTCAGTTATATTTTCTTGGCTTACAAATGAATTGACATTAGCTTTTTTTCTTGGGCTAGCCAATGCAACAATAGCTTCAGACACTACTTCTTTGACAGAATCAGATGTCACATTTTCAGATTTTGTACTCTCACTAAATTCATCACTTACATATATTATGTACTCTGGTGTTTGCTCAGATCTTTCTGTTGTCAAAGCATCAAATTGGCCAAGGTCTTTTTGTTCTATTTTTCTATCCATTTCAGGTTTAGTTTCAAAAGAATCCTTGTATAAATAATTGTCTCTAACAGCATTAGATTTATCTCTTACATCCAAATGTTCCTGCAGAATTTCTCCTGAAATCTGTTCGGATGATATTGGAAATGGTTTGGATTGAAAAGTTCCTTGTTGACTTGTAATTGGTCGCAAGATATGTTCTATTTGACTCTTTAATTCATCAGACTTAAAATAATCTACTGTAGCATAAGAAGTGCCCATATATCCCGGTATATCAGGCAATGAGATGCTTTTATATTTTTTATATTTTTCTGCATAGTAATCTGTATTACTTCTGTCACTACATGAAGACTCAAGATCTAACTCAGATGAAGCACCAGAAGAAAGAAAACTTTTTCTCTCATCTCTTAAAGCTCTTCTAGCTGCACGCAAACGTTGCAATTTCATTATTATTTCTTCATCAAGCATTCTGTCAGTTTCAGAATGCATTTCACTTCTAATCAATTGAATTTCTTTACGGTTCTTATCATACACCAGTTCTTTCTTCCTGACTGCAGAGTTTCTATCAAAGATTATTGTTCTCATCATAACCTTTCCAGAAGATATTTTTTTAGTTTCCTTCCTCTTTTCAAAAGGGGAACCAATACATTTAAGATATACCTTCAACCTATTTTCTCTTCTCTTCTGCATTAAAGAATTAATACTTTCTTGAGTTCTGTCTGACCTTCTCAAAAAACCTAAATAGTTTACATCTTGTTTTTCTCTGAGTGCAACCAGCAAAGAAGCAGTGCTTTCCGCTGACCCTTCACTATTAATAGCAAATATTTTATAGCTTCCACTATCTCTTTCCTGAACATTTTGAATCTGTAACTTGGAACAATGCAGGTACATATCACTCTCAGTTTTCATTACCCTACGAAGATCTTTATGGACTGGCCTATTGTTATGAAACCATAAAACTGATGGCATTGGACAGGCAATCAATCTACACTGGAAAACTACTGGTTCTCCTTCCACAATAGATTTGAACTTAAGTTTTTGAGTAAAATAAGGTTTAATATATTCTGACAAGGAACTTATAGATGATGTTTTGCTTGCACATCTTTTAGAAGTCACAAATCCAGAATCTAAGTAGTCTTTAGTATCTGAAAAAGCATCTCGCAAACTTCTTCTGTTTTCTGAATATTCATGTTCATCACTGAAGAAAAAATCTATAAAAAATGAGATTACATTACAGACTTTAGCATTTTTCAAATGCTTTATAAAGTAAATGAAAATTTAATATAAATAAAATAGTATTGTATGAATTTTAATAATAAACATGCTCAAATACATAGAAAAAAAATTCACTCACCATATTTGTTCGAATAAACGCAAGACCTTGTTAAAGATTCTGACACGAAAATCGTTCGCTGTCTGTTCTTTCTTCAAACTGTGGAAATTTCTTCTTCAACAAACAAAAATGAATCTCGAAATAAAATGTTTATGTGCATGTATGTTTTAACTTTTGAAAAGGTCTTTGTTTGATGGCTAAGAGAAAAATCTTACCTGACTTGCAGACAGTGGAATAAACGCCCTTTCTGATCCTTTGATCATGGGTAAAATGTTCAGACATTTGAGAAAATTTATTTTGGAAAGATATGCACAAACTGTATTTGGAAATAACCAGCTATAATAAAGTGAGAAGGCGTTTATTCGAACTAATACAGCCACAGACTTCAAATTTTTATGCAAAAACGCAAGCAACATTGCCCACATACTGTACACTATCTGCAAGCCATATAAGGCAGTGGTTCTCAATCTTGTCCTGAAGACACACCCAATCAGTTTGGTTTTCAAGGTTATACATAGTGAATATGCATGAGATATTTGCAAAAATTGGAGTCTCAATGTATGCAAACATTTCTCCTGCATATTCATAGTGGTCATCCTGAAAATCAGATTGGTTAGGTGAGCTTCTAGAAGATGGTTGTGAACCACTGATGTAAGGCATTTGCAAAGACCAAGTAATGTATGGTGTGCGCATGAGTATGAAAATAGGAGGCAGAATGCATATCTTTTCCATGCTTGTGATATAATTCAGCTATTAAATTGTGCTTCTTGTGTAATTACTGTTAAGACAACAAGTTTAAAAATGAACTTAAGAAATGTTTTATAATATCATTCTTTATAAATTATGACATGCATTAAAATTACATTTTTAATAAATAAAATCATTGCAAAGCATGGATTAGAAGCTTAAATGAACTACTGCACACAATGGGACTCATATGGCAATCCAGCACTAGTATTATTTAGCATTACGCTGTGCCAGGCTAAATATTATAGCATTGGAAAAAATGTATCTCCAGTGCTAAAACTGTGTTCCTCAGTACTATTCAAATGCCAATGAACACGAGGGCTCAGACTACCAGGGTTATTAATGAGTCAGTGCTAATTAACACTGCCATAAAAATAGCTTTGACAAGACTGCAATTATAATGGTGCTTTCATACAAAATGTTTAAAAATTAAGAAAAACAATCCTACAATGCAAAAATGTAATTCCAATTAAAGATCAAAAGAACCAGAAAATGTAGACCTTCTAAGATTTGGCACTGAAGTTTGCATCTGTTTTAAAATGATTTTGAAATTTTCAGGGTCCCCCACAGCGCAATTTCATTTATACATGTATTAACTAAAGAACTGTGCTTAAAACGTCCCTTTATCTTAGTTTGCATGCACAGTATAGCAAAGATGCAAGACAAACAGTCACAAATCTGACACTAAAAGTGCCAGATCACCTCAGTTGGTACATATCCTCAAAACATGTAACACCTACACAACCTGATGGAAAGCTCGCTGTGTCAAGTTAAACTTTCATCCATAGGTACCTTTCCATTTTAAATTTTAAAGTTTTAAACAAAGGTATACTGTAAAACACTAAAGCATGCAATGTTTTTATAAGATTTGTCATACTATGTCAGACTAAAGGTCCACCAAGCCCAGTATTCTGTTCCCAACAGTGGCCAATCCAGGTCACAAGTACCTGGCAGGATCTCAAAAGGTAAATAGATTCCATGATGCTTATACAAGGATAAGCAGTAGATTTCCACAAGTCTACCTTAATAATGGTTTGTGGACTACAAATATAACTTTGCCTAGCATTTACTGAATGAAAACAAGTAAAAGCATATAGAAAATCTTAGGGCTTATTTACATTAAGTAATAATTTAAAGATGGTATTTATTTATAAGTTTACCTTTCACTTCCATTTCAATTTGTTGTTCTATCATTTCCTGTATATCTCCTTCAAGAGCTACAATAAAATACAAATAGATTAATGGAATAAGATTTTTCTATATAAACCAAGATTTTCAAAAAGTTGAACATTTACAGTTGTTGCTGACCAGACATAAACACACATAAATACGTAAAATAATGCCAAAAAAACAATTCATTGTCTCATAAAATATGAGAAATGTTTGAATAATAGAGAAAAAGTAATCGAATGTTATACTCTTCCAAAACTTGACACTATATTTTTGGTCTAAAACTCAACATGCCTTAAACACTGAGTAATTATTACAATAGTCCACAGATGAATACGATTTCTTGTTTTATCATCACATTTTGAAGGAACATGCAGTTGCCAACCTGACATTCTCAGATGAGTACTACATTCGCCTTATCCTCCAGAATTCACAATTTTGCACATGTATTTATTACTCTGTTATTGATCGACTTTCAATTCTTTTAAATTGCAGAGTGGCTCATCATAATTTAGGGAACTTGATGTAGACTCCTCAATTACAAGTAAATTACAAGTAAATTTTCAAAGGGCCACGTGTATAAAAAACAGGGGTTATGTGCATGGCCGAGCCTTGCATGTGCTGTGTGCATTTTAGAACAGGCCCAACCACGCACGTAACCCCTGTTACTCGCAGAAGTGCCGGGCCCTGAAAAAGGGGTGAGCCGGGAGGTGTGGTCTGGGCAGGGCGGGGAGGGACGGAGGCTGGCTGCCGGCATGCGGAAAATACTTTTGATCCGGAGGAGCAGTAAGTAGTAAAATTAAAAAATTTGGGGTAGCTAGGTAGTGATCAGAGGTCGGGGTGGAGAGTGGAAAGAGAAGGAAGGTTAGACAAGGGGGGGTAGGGAACTGGAAAAATGGCTGATTGCGTTGCCGCGCATAATTTTAAAATCCCTCCTCGTGCCCTCGAGTTGCGGACCACCCGAACATCTGGCACGCATCGGATTTTATAACATGCGCATGCTATGCTATGAAATTGGCGCGTCCTTGTACGCAAGCCGGGATCCTCGTGCACATGAACGCATGTGCGTGTTTTTGAAAATCGACCCCTTAGTGCCTGACTGGACAGCCAGTCACACAAGGAGTGAATACACCTTTTATAACAGAAAGTAAGTTCTTCTACAATAGTTTCAGGGGACACTTTTTCAAGCAGTTTATATTAATTCTTAACATGGCACAACATCGGAAGATGTTCCTTTGTCTTTCTGTTCCTTATGGTGTTTGCAACATTATTGACATACTTGAAGTTTTGTGAAGGATTCTTGTTCGACTTTATAGGTGTACCTAAACTGAATTTGTTTTGTGTTTTAATGCTTTTTTGTACCTGATTCAAAGGTAATTTATGTGACTGCTTTGTCTTGTGCTCCTTTAGCAAGGCAAGAATAAAATTAGGAAATGATTAGATTAGATGTGTCACAATAATAACAGAAACTTATTAAAAGAAAATATAAAGACATAACAGTGGTTAGTATGAAAGAGAAATGTGCAGTGCATGAGTTCTAAAACCAGTTCTGAAGTATCTGAAATTATTTTAGTCCTGAAAGGTTCTGTTCTTCAACATTTGACATCTCTGGTTGCATCCTTTCTATTTTTTGGTTAACAAAAGACATTCCTTATTGTGCATAAAAGACCATGGCTCCTGAACTCTCGAATAAAAGATGAAAGTCAAAGGTAAACGGAATCTACTGAAAAATTCATAATACTACGACTAAAAATATTAAAAGACTATAAAGAATAAACAAAGTTAACCTTGACATTTACTTTAAACCTAAACCTGGATTATTTTAGAATGAACGTGCTGGCATCATGCTTATTGTAACAAATTTGGAAAGTATACTGTTATCTTGATTTTTAAAGTGAATTAGATACAGTGATAGCATATCGAAGGTTTTGCTAATGGTTGCAATGAAATAACAGGAGATTAACCACTTAATTTATGGGGTGGGGGGAGGGGGGAGATAGTGAGCAGCTGGCCGCATCGTGGTGGTGTGGTTTTGCCCACCGCAGTTTGGCTGCATCACACACCATCGCCCCCATAGCGTCACGGGAAAAGATGTAGTTATTTCCCGTGGTGCTGCCGGTGATAATGTGAAAAACATTATCACCCACAGCGCTGCCGGGAGATAATGCTGCCCAAACCCCACCCACACTCCTCCCTTTCCCCTAATTTTAACAATAACGCCACAACACTGGCACACTGCACAATAAAGAATGACCCTGCAAGGTTTTTATTCAAAAAATACTGTCAACTTATATTGTTCTGTAGTAGATTTTATTGAATATCAATAGTTGACCGCCTAAAAAACACATTGCATACTATTCTACTTACACAGAATAGATCTGAGATAAAATGTTTACTATAGAGTGCACTCTATGAAAATGTCCTTTATATAGTATATTCTTGAAACCATATTTTGATTTCCTAATATAGCTTCTTCTTTAGCAGCTGGTGTCCATTTGCAGTAAGCAAGAAACACACTTTGAATCATACCTTCTTAAAGAAGACACTAGTGGTGAAGAACTCTCTGGAATACAAGTGAGGAAATATGTAACATTTCAAACCTAAATATATCTTGGGGGAGGGGGTTTCAACGGGAACTGCTTAAAAAATAATTCATCAGCATAAAATGTAAATGGTAGAGGGTGAGTATTATTATTTGCCTTGTTTAGTTTTGTAATATTGAAGCATATAACAAGATATGGTTTTTAAGGACCAGCTTTACTAAGGTGCGCATGGCTCGACTTTTCAAAGATTTCCTCTCTTACCTATGAGAAAATCCTTAGTAGGGTATATCTACTAGTCTACTACCCAACTCTGTTGCAGTGCCTACATGAAAGGAAAAGACAGGTCTTCTCTGCACAAGGCTGAGAAAAACATTTCTATTTAGGGCTTTTCACGTCATAAATAAGATTATGAAGATATTAAGCAATATTAGCATTCAAGGGGAATGGGTGAGCAGAGAAATATAGGAGATCAAATTCTACATGTGTTGCTTCCAAACTCTGGTGCTACAAGCTATGGAAGCAATTTTCAAAGGAGTTACACATGTAAATGTAACATACTATTGTAGCAATTTTCAAAAGTCATTTACCCACATAAGTACACTTGAACCCGGGTTAATCCTTTGAACAATTCAATGTCATTAACCTGGGGCACCCAGGACTGGTGCTGCCGCAGCTCCCCATATGCCCACTCCCACTCCCCCTCACTCCTAACCCTAACAAGGGTCAATAGCAATAAAATGGCAGAGACCTTGACTTTGCTTTGTAATAAATGTTGCCGCAGCTTTATTAACATTAAAACAGTAACAATACAACTCTAAAATCAAGGTGCTTAGACTCAACTGGTACAACCCCTTTTTATCCCCCCCCCCCACACACTGAATCAGTCAGAGTATACCATTTGTGTCCACAGAGTTCCCACCAGGGCCACACGCCCTGAACCGGCCACTCTCAATGCCCAAATATTAGCCCCATGTTGCGCAATGGGGCCGAACCTGCCCTTAGGCAGCTTTACCCAAAACCTACCACAGCTTTCAAGGCCTTGCTCATGGAGTCCTGAGCCATATCCTGACTTGTACTATGTGTTGGAGATAGACAGTAATGGCGTCCTAGAACGGCCAAACAGAATACTCCCCATCCCCAAGAGGCTCAGACACCTGCTGCAACAGATGCTATCTAATACAACAAAAGCTGTCTAGAATTATGACTCAAAGGATATATGGGAAAGGGGAAGGCATAATGCTGTTAGAATCAGGTAGGGGGGAGGGAGAATAGACATCTGCGGGTAGGTGGTAGCAATCCGAAAAGAGGATCAATAGTGCCTCCATAGATTTCAATTCTCCTCTGAGCGCACGACCCCCCCCCCCCTCATTGATGCCAGCAACCAGCCAGCAGAAAACCTCCCCTGCCAGCACTGAAATCATCACATGGCCATGCAGTTGCCACCAGGTAGTCCTGGCATGCAACACGCCCCATGTAGTGGCCACCATGTTGAGGGGCAGCAGAGAGAGAGAGAGATTATTGCTTGCCCACCACCCCAAGGGACCAGGTACATGGCTGTCGTATCAGTAGCGACCCCCCCCCCCATCTCTGAGCCCAGGAGATTAGAGGCCAGCATCTCAAGGAGATTGGGGGGGGGAGGGGGCTGGATAGTGTTTCCATGGCAAGTGGATTCCAGTCGCCATGTTACCAGTGGCACCCGCCCACTCGTCACGGTGGTATGGTTGGGGCAGCAGCCACCAATGTATTATAGCAATTTTCAAAAGCCCACTTATATGGGTAAAATCCAATTTTAAGCCTGACAATGCTTTTTAAAATCAGGCCCTATGTTTGTTCAAGAATTAAACATATAATGTAATTTAACTTTAGATGAAGTCAGTGTATATGTAAAACAGACTTAGTGTAACTTATTTGGGAAAGAAAAGACTCAGAATTTGCTCATCCAGACACAATAAATATGTAAAATATATACATTTTATAAGTCAAATTCTACAACTAAAAACCTTAAGTAACATGTATGTAGAGAATATGGTGTTAAAATGAGGTAAGTCATCATGGTAAATAACCTTCTATTGTTAGTCCTGCAGTAGTTGTCTTCTTTCCATATGCATTTTGTACAGTACAACTGTACAGTCCTTGATCTAATAACTCAATGTTAAAGATTGTGAGCAACAGAGTACTGCCATTTTGTGACAGCTTTATTCTCTCAGATTCTTCTACCTTTCCACCTTCGAGTTCCCATGTAATTTCTTGAAAGGGCTCCCCTTCAAAAGCACAAATAAACTGAGCTGTATCACCACATTTCACAGTTAGATTATGAAGATGCAGGAGGATCTTCAGAGAAGCATCTCCAGCTTCATGATTAGTAACCCCCAAAATGCTGGTGCTTTTATCAAAAGTTTGAGAAATCATTGTTTTATGGTGGGCTCCTACTTTCTTCAGAGACATAACTTTGATGGTCGACTTTTCTGAAACATTTTCAAAAGTCTGTACATCACGTTCATATGATGTTTCTTGGAGTGATTTAATTTCTGTTTTATACATTTTGGCCTCCATTGTGAAAGGGGAATCATCATGAACGTCTGCTGAACTTGTAATGCTTTTTCTACCTACTGTGTGATCAAGTAATAAAAAAAATATTAAAAGCTAAAATATTTTGCTAGGCCAAACGATGGAAACAAATAAGATGGCATGGATGAAAATAATGAAAGCTTTGATTTTCATCTGTAAACTTGGCATGAAAAATGCATGTTTTTAATGCATACAGTGATTCACAAAATGCATGGAAGATGGAGCACTCATTCTGGTGATGTGCAAGGTAGCTTCTTCTTTCACCACTCTTGTTTTAGTCCATATTGACACAGAATGTATTTGTTTTTAATCACTTAAGCATATAGCAACCCCTACACTTACAACCATATCAATCTTTTGTCAAAGTTGTACATAAAGGGGGTCAATTTTAAGACCTGCGTAAGGTTCCCGGCACATGCACATGGACGCACGCATGTTATAAAATCCGATGGTCGTGCACACATGTGTACCGAATTTTAAAATCCGCGCTTGCATGAGCGGGCGGTCTGCGACTAGTGCACGCGGGGGGGGGGGGGGATTTTAAAACCTACACGCGACGACGTACTTAGGCCTCCCCCAGTTCCTTCCCAGTCCGCTCCAATTAAGCAGCAGAGTGGGAGGGAACTTTCCTATCCGTAACCTTACCTTCCTACCTCTTTCCCTCTCCTTCCCAACCCCTTCCCCCTACCTAACTTAAAATTTTTTTTTTATATTTTACCAGTAGATTCTGGCGCGTGTTTCCCCCCTCCACCCTACCCAGACCATGCCTCCTCGGCCTGTCCATTTCTTTCGGCTCGGCACTTTGGCACATAACAGGGGTTACGCGTGTGACCAGGCCCTTTGTAAAATGCGTGTGGCGTGCGCAAGGCTCAGCCATGAGCATAACCCCCGTTTTTTACGTGCGGCGGGCTTTTAAAATTTACTTGAATGAGAGTAAAACGTGAGGCAAATTTCTTTTTGGAAGGATGCTTATCTTGCGAGTCATTTGGGTTGTTCAGAACTGTGAAGCACAATTTTTAAACTATTTATGAGTCACCATGTGGAGAACATACAATGTATCCCTGGCCAAACATACATTCTTAGGTAATATAATTATTTTTCAAACAGAAAATAAATATTAAAATCTTAAATTTTGCAACATAGAAAAGCACTTTTTAATTTAATCTATAATTTCAAGGGCAGTGATATAGTCTATTAAAGGGATAGGCAACTCCGGTCCTGGTGTGCCACAAACAGCTCTGGTTTTCAGGATATCCAAAATGAATATGCATGAGGTATATTTACATGCACCGCCTCCACTGTATGCAACTATCTCTCATGTATATTCATTGCAGATGTCCTGAAAACCAGACATGTTTGTGGGACTACAGGACCAGAGTTGCCTATATCGATCTAGTGTGAGTCACATTTAGTCACATTCTTTTTATAGTTTGAGTTAGTTAGGATAACTAATTTTCTTAAGGTTTATATTGTTAGGCTTTAAGAGAAGGAAAAAGAGAGTGATTTACTGGTAAAAGTGGTTATATTTGAATACTATCAGGTGTAAGACTTGAATGAATAGTGGCATTAAGGTAATTAGTACCAATGTGCAGATGTATTAGTTCATAGACTAAATCCCTTTTAATGACAGCAGGGGGGTGCTTTACCTTCTGTGGTCATTGTTAAGTGTAGTTGTACTAGCTGCTTCTCTAGTATTATTTCTTCCCTGGAAAGAGTATGGCCAGCATGTTTAAGTAAGCATCAACTATAATAAGTGTAGCTGTGTTTGTTGACTCATCAAAATAGAAAATATTATCTTTAGTTGGAAGTATTTTCTGTTGGTTGGAAAACACAGGATTTCTGGCTTTGGCCAATCAGAAACTCTTGCTTAAAATCTGTTTCTCTGCTACAAATTCTGCAAACAGCCTGGATGGATGGATTTAGGCTTTTGGCCAAGAGGCTCTGCCTTTAATGAAGCAGATAAAGAACCTTGCCACTGGGACTTTGACATAATTTCTTCAACAATTTTAATTCCTTATAAACGCATGCCATTTTTAATGCCCCCCCCCCCATCCTACAAGCTGTAATGTTCAAATTAATTTCAGAATTTAATTCAACTGATATTACGTTACAATATTATATTATAAAAAGATGATTTTTCTAGTTATCTTGATTTTATTTTTTTATTCCATCCAGAATAAGTATTTTGACTAGGATTATTTCTTTAGTGCACTGAAATCAATAGGAAGTTTGTACCTCTGTTGATGCATGATATGGGATGAAAAGAAACCAAGTGGTTGAAGAATAAAGACGGAAAGCATGGAACACACGAAAGAATGTGACCCGTGTGCGTTGAAGCACACGGTAAAATGCGGACGAGGATGCAAGATCCATACTATGAAGAAGCATGCTGTGGCATTTGAACATGGTAATGATTGATAGAAACAACAACAGTAACATGAAGGTCTAAGACTTGCATCTATTATTATTACTATTATGCTAAAACTAGTAGTGTTAAAGAGTTTTTTTTAATGACATACCTTCCAATTTCAAGTTAGCAGTACAAGACACCTGGCCAACAGAATTGCCAGCCACAAATGTGTAAATTCCTTCATCTTCAGGGTAAGCTTCAGCAATTTCCAGCTGGTAGGTATCTTCAAACTGAGTCATCCTGAAGAAACGTGATTGCTTGATTTCTCTATCCTTGCTATACCACCTTACTTTCATATCTGTACAAAGTAAAGAAAAAAAGAAAATGATCTAGGATGTAAGTGAAGTACGGTCTCAATGTATATCCTGTACCTACACATGGGGTAGTTACACATTTTTAAACTCAGCCGTCAAACATTTTTAGGTTACTAAAAATACAGACTGAAATAAGACCCTTCAGGTATAATTTCACATCTTAACTGTCAATGAATGCTGACTAAAGGTAGAGAGAATCATACATCCACCAAATACACAAAAATGAAAAGGCAATTTTACCTTAAAAACTGTTGTTTCAAAAGTTAATATTTTATATCTTAACTGTGTAAAGTACTGTAGTACAGGGCCACTTTTGAGCTAGCTACAATGCATTAAAATGTTTTAAGCACTGTAATATAGGTATCTCAACTAATAAGCAGAACATTCACATCCAAAACTTCAACTAAGAAAAAACCTTCTTATTACTAAAAAATGTACTTCATTAGATGTTAAAGAGGAAATGAAATTGAGTATATTATTTCCACCTATTTTTGTTCCTCTGATGATTCCTGTTCAATGTTTATGTAAGTGGTCATATCTTTTATAGCATACCAATAGTTGTAAAAGTTAAAAAATATATTTTCATGTGATTAAAATGATTTTAGACACTCCTCTAAAATCTCAATACACCAGATGCAAAGAACATCTGTATCCACATTCAATGCTGCCATGCAATATGCATAACTTCTTGTTGCTAAGGGTAAGCAGCATTAAAGACAATGATCACCATAACCAATTTAATAGAATCACATTCAAACCATGACTTTTGAGCTTTAATGTCAAGTATCACTACTTCAAAATGCCCAAAAGAGAGAAATACAAATAAAGAATTTTAACCATTACTAACAATCAAGTTGCCATATTACTACTTCTAAATCAGCTTACAAAATTTTAAATAGTTAAAAAGTACCACAGTTGACATCTAACCTCTCTAGTGGAAATAATTCATGTATGCCACCTTTGGATAATGCTAATATTGGTCAAATCATCTTTGCCAGGACTAAGAGTTACAGAATTTTGCTTGTCAAAGAACAGAAATGAAGTACAATAGAAAGTATTATACTAGGGAGCCCATTTGCTAAATAGCATTAAAAGCAAGAGTAAATACACATTTTCAATGTGCGTTAGTGCAGTGTGCTTAACATGCTATTCACTAAAGCACGTAAAGCTTTAATAGGTGAACTGTCATATAACATAATATCGTAGCAATTTTCAAAAGCCATTCATGTGCATAAAGGTGAATTTTAAAAGCCCGACGCGCATTAATTAGGAGAGGTGCAAATATGTCGGGCTTGTGTGTGCCGAGCAGATTTTAAAAGCCGCCCGGATACGCGCGTAAATGCCACAGCGCGCACATCACGGAAAGGGGGACCAAGGGTGTGGTCCGGGCAGGGCATGGGTATTTCGGGGAATGAACCTGAGATGTGCGCGGAAATACTTACACGGCATGGTGCATGCTGAGCCCCCCCCCACTGCATAACTTTACTTTTGCTATGGATGCCATGAAAGTTAAAAACTAAAGTAAAATAGGCAGATGTATGTATGGCGATTTCATTTTGAAATGCTGTAAGCCAGCCAGAGCTGTACTGCTATTCTGGAAGGATGGGGTATTAAACTAAATCCCTGCCTTTAATTTCATACAGGTATTTTGCACCTGCTTCCAGTGCCCCTGCCAACCTGAGTTTTCAAAAGGCCACAGGGAAGCTTGAAGGCCAACAGCAGCCTAAAAATTGCTCCCGCGATGTTACTATCCAATCCACCTGACATGGGGAGAACCATTATGTTTGATATTGATTCATTAGTGACATATACCATGCTATGCAGCACATATTTGTAAACAAAATTGCTAACAGGTTCATTGCCAGTAGACTAACTCTGCAGTGATATCTACTGTATATCATCAATGACATCACTAATAAAAAATATTCTTATCTATCAAACTATCCTCTCAGTCAACCCAATTGACATCTCATTCTTGTTTCAATCTGACATCAGATCACTCTTTTCCCCATAGCTTGAAGAAAATAGTTATGGTAATCTAGGAGATACCAGGAAGAACTTAATGACAATGCATATATTCTCAATTAGGACTTGTACCTACTGTACAAATAACATTCAATTGCTTTTGCACACACAATACTAACTCGACACTATTTCTATAAAACTATTAGTTTCTTATACTGACCTGTCCCTGCAACTCTGCACTGAAACCGTGCAGACTGTCCTTCAGCAGTAATTGCATTCCGGATTGGTGTTATGATAGTAGGTGGATAAACTGGCATTTCTAGATCAGGAGAAACAGCTTCTAGAACTAAACAAAGAGAACAAATTGGTTACTAATACATCAGGCGGTAAAACTCACCTCATACAATGATTTCACCATCATTTTCAATATCATTAAGGCATGGTGGGACTAGAACTTGCCTTCGACTGAAAGTGAAGCTGAAGTACTGGCTACCCCGTAATCATTTGTTGCTTCGCAGGTATAGAGAGCTGCATCTTCAGGGAACGTTTCAATCAGCAATAAAGTGTATTCTTGAGCGTCATGAAGAAACTTGCACTTAAAGCCTGGAGAAAGTTGTTGCCCGTCTTTGAACCAGGAAACCTTGGGTTCAGGCCTGCCTGAAAAAATGGCACAGAACCGTGCAGGCCTGCCAGATTCCACAGTGCTGGGTTCCAGTTCCCTTACAACCTGCGGTGGCTCAGGAACTAGAAATAAATGAGGAAAAAATGATGAGAACACTGGTTGTTTCAAACAGCTGCAAAAACACTGTACTAAGATACCCTTCCCATAATTTTACAAACAGGACTCGATTTATCCAAAGTCTATCTGTGAATGGCAAGAAATATTTAGGGTTTTCTAAACAGTAATTTCCATACAAGGAAACATTCATGATGTATTCAGCGCTAAAAAAAACCAACCCATTCATTATGGCCAGAATAAAAGACATTCTCAATGTGCAGAGGGAACCGGCACACAAGTTCCAAAAATGCCCTCTACTCCGCCCACAAGACTGCCTATAATGATTTACTCAAATATAGATGTGCCTTTTATTCATATCCTGAAGCCCTCAGAAAAAAATATATTTACGATACAAATATGTACAAAAAATATATTTAAATAAATTGTATATAAAGTAAAATATCCCTAGAATTTTTTGTATTGCATTAAATTCAATTTCAGGGATTGTTTATATAATGTATTTAACTGCCCTATTGGTTTCATAGACAGGATGAATGTATTTACTACTGCCAACAGGCCTGACTACTGCTGTTGCTGCCCTTCTCCTATTACTATTGGATCAATTTTAATTAGCTTTTAAAAATGTATTTTGGTGTACTCTAATGCCTATATTAGCCTATGAAATATACACACCATCTCACTTATTCTTTTCTGAACCTACTTTTATACACATTCCCAGCTTTATTCTGTATCTTTCTTATTCATTCAGTCACAACTCACATATTCAAACTTGCACACTGCATGCCTACTGTATCCAAGTGACTCTTGTACATATATACCGCTTGCCTACTTAAAAAGACAGAGGTCAATATTCAAAATCCATTTAACTTTGGTTAACTTAAAGTTATCCATCTAATGGCAAAATTTAGGATATTCAACCCCCTTATCCAGATAGAATCTAGCTGGATAAAACAAGAGGCATTCCGGGGGCATTTCAGGGAGGAGTCATATTATCTGGCTTACTCAGTCAATTTTAAATTACAACCGACTAAGTTATCTGGCCTTACGTAGCCAGATAACCTGAAAATTACCTGGATATCAAAAGATATCTGGGTAAGTGGCGATCCTGTCAAATTTTTTTTAAAAAAGACTGTACGGTGAGCCTTCAAGCCTGATTCCCACCACAGCATCACTAATATTAAAATCTCCCGGAAGACCAGGACCCCCCCCCCCCCTTCAAATGCCACAGGATTTTAAAAAAATCGCATTTACAGTGCCAACCCTCTAGTCCTTGCCAGTAAATATTTCAAAAACTAGTGCCTCCTCAGGACCCTCCACCCCTTGGTGTCACTCCCTCCCCAAGGTCTCCCACCCACCCAGCACCTTCAAATAGGCCCTTATGTAAACAGGGATCGCCATCTGCGGCGAACCTGGACAATTCCATCATAGCTCTGTTCATGATGCAAAGAACTAGAATTTCCTTTAGAAGGCATTTTGTTTGGATGGATTTGTTTACTATGTTACATTTTTTTGTTTATACTAAATCTACTTAAAAGTCAATAAAAATGAATATGAAAACGGAAGACAGTGTTTTGGAGGTGCAATTAGTTTAACACCAGCCACCACTGCATATTCCCATTTTTATAAATTTCATTCCACGAGTTCATTTTTCAGTGGTTCATGATATTTTCGTACTTTGCATATCTCAGTGTGATGCCTACATGAATTTCTCAGGAGGATTAGTACTGCAACAGCAGACTTTATTATGGCCTATAATGGTGAAATTTGGCAAAGTAAGTGAAGGTTTTAAAAAATGTAAAAAACGATTTCTCTTTAAGAATGAAGAATCAGAATGAAAAAAGGTGTACATTAATGACTGTGGTTGCTTTAAATAACAGCTGAATTGATTTTTTAAAAATTGTTGCCAGTATTGCTACTTTACATCAGTTATGTCACTGCAGAGAAGAGATAGCTGAACCAGCTGTTTTTTTTTTCCCTACAGGAGATTTATACTTGTATAGTATAAAAGATTTGCAAGTTGTTGGAAGAAAGCAAACTAGGGAATTAAATCTATACGTACGATTAACATAAAGTGTTACAGAACTCCTGTTCTTTCCTGCCGAGAAGGTGTATTCTCCAGAATCACTTCTTATGGTCTCAGCGATGAACATTCGATGTAGTCTTCTTTCTACAATGTATTGATACCTTTCCTCAATCTGGAAATTAATCTCTATGCCATCCTTATACCAGCGAGTATCAATATCATCCTCATTGACCTCAAATTCAACTACTGCTCTCTGTTTCTCAACAACCTGCAAATAAATCAAGAACAAAAACCGTTTAAAGACAAAAACATAAAATATTATGGTAGATAATAATTGCAGTACTACAGATCCTACTTGATCTCTATCTTTACTCTTATTTTCCCACTACTAAGGATCTTCTGTGTTTGTCCCACACTTTCTTATGGGTCTACCCACTTCAGCCTCATAATAATAAAGCATACAAAATACTTTAACATATCAAAGCATCTTAAGTATGAACCTCTAATGACTATTTTAATTTCTTGTTCTGAAAGACTCAGCATTTTTTCAAGACTTTGGCTACTATAATTAAAAAAAAAAAAATTGTGACTGTAATGTAATATCTTTCAATATACATACATGAATGTTTTTCCGAATAGCACTGATACGAACGTCACGGCCTTCCACATACAGATTAGCATTGGACATATTTCCTCCAGCTACAGCAGTATATTGGCCAGCATCAGACATCCGCACACTTGGAAAATGGAGACGGTGCACAAATTTTTCCTTCTGAACCTTCATTCTACAAAACATATCAAAAATGCATTTTATTATATTTACTAGTAACATTAAAGACAACTGAGTTTTAATGAGTGAAAAAACAAACTAGTAATTGTTCTCTATGGTAGACTACCTCTGTTATTATAAGGCTTATTAGCATAAAGGTGGACTTTAAAAGGGCCATGTGCACAATTATCAGTACTTATGTGCGTGGCCAGGCCCTGCGCGCACTACGCACATTTTCAAAAGGGCCCGGCCACACGTGCACGCACCTTTTAAAATCTACCACATAAGGTTTTGGTATGAGCTAAACAAATATGGGGATATTTTATAGGATGTATACCTAACTCAGAATGGTCATTCAGAATCTGATTTTTAAGATGTTTACCCATAGGCCCAGAATAAGAGGGGAAGAGTAGCCTACTGATTAACACAGTGGGCTATGAACCAGGGAAGCCAGCATTTATATACCACCTGATACTCCTTGTGACCTTGGAATTCTATTCCAAATAAGGTCAGACAGTTACAAGATCTTACATTTTTCAGGAAGAAGGTTAAAAGTCTTCTGTTGCGTGAGGCATTTCCTAACTAAGGGCCTCATTTTCTAAAGTATCGCAGGCCTGCGATACTTTAGGAAATGAGGGGCGGGGGGCCAAAACGGTGGGCGGGCCTGCGCTAGCCGGCAGCGATCGCACCGTCGCAGTGCGATCACTGCCAGTTTCGCACCCAATAGCGCCACCATAGGAGGTGTAGCTATTGGGAGTGAACGCGGATGCAGACGCGAAAAGGGCCTTACCTTTTCGTCGTCCACGGAGGCTTTGCGGAGTCGGCCCCAGTGACGCCCCAACTCCTCCTCTTCCGGGGCCGACTCCGACCCCATTTTGGTATCACACACGAAAAGGGACATTTCGCGTGCGAAACGTCCCTTACCGCGTGCGATACATTTAGAAAATAAGGCCCTAAGACACAGTGAATTTACAAATGTGTTGTTAAATTTATATATGATTATTATGTGATACTATTGTAATTTGTCTAGCATGAATAGTTATTATAGGCAGAAAAAAATATTTTAAATAAATAAATGTATACAAAAATAAATACATCACTTCACTCTCCATTGCATCAGGTACAAACAAAGGGCCTCATTTACTAAGCTCCATTAAGTGTTAAATGTTATTTACTGTGTGGTAAACCCCTAATGCACCAATACCACATGGACTTTTTCCCCATATAACATAGGTATGGGGGTCGTGATGGGGCATATCATGACAGCCTGCAGCATTTTGAAAGCAGAGATCACTAGGCTTGGAGCCTAAAGAGTGTTCCAGGCCTCACCTGACTACCAGATATGCTGGGGGGGGGGGGGGGGGGGGAGGGGTTGGACTAGGGTGGGTTGAGGGGGTAATGAGATACTACTAACGAAGGAGAAGGGTTTAGAGCTGGGGGGAGAGAATTGTTCAAAAGGGGAGGTTAGGTAGGCGGAGTAGGGTCGGGTGTTTGCTGCATGACATTAATATTTTTTTCATTTTTGGAAACAAGGGCCGCCTATAGAGATGGTGGAGATCGCACAAGACACATACCAAGAGTATAGAGGAACCACTATAACCTTAAGGAGTACCATCGCGCGTGTTTTGGGTCCTTTACCCCACGGTAATTTTTCCCTGTAGAATTTCACTACCGAGGAAAATACTGCCCAGTTTTCTAAGCTGCGGTACCAAGCAGCTTTTGAAGCTCCTGCAGTATTTTTCCACTCTAGGGAAAAATACCACAGCTAGGTAAAAAGACCCTTAGATTGGGGGACAGGGAAAAACATATAGTACGGGAATGTAATCCACTTGGAAGTGGTTGACCAGACACAAAGGACAGAATATAAATTTAAAAAGTCAGTAAATCAGGCACTCAGATTGACCAACATGAGTTTATGTGCATGGTTATTGCATTGTTTGGTTGACTGACTCTTTTCAGTTATGCAAAGATTTTAACAAATGTTTGAATTCCCATTACCTGTCTGTAATTTGGAGTTCTTGTCCATCCTTCATCCACTGAACTGAAATATCAGGCTCTGAGATTTCACATTCAAAGGTGGCTCTCTTTTTCTCGATAATCTTGATATCTTTAATGTGTTTCCTAAATTCAATATGACGAGCTGGGGAAATATCAAGTATAATATTACTGTTACTTTTCACTGAATAAAAACAATTACAGTATCATGTTCCTAAAACCAAATGTAAAACAGAGAAAAACTTACCTTCAACATATAAGGTGGCTGATGATACAGCTTTTCCAGCAACAAAGCTATATTCTGCAGCATCTCCAAAGTGAACATTTTTTATAGTAAGAGAATGTGAAAGCTGTCTGGATTTTATTTGGCAACGGTCAGTTGATCTGATTTCAATACCGTTCTTCAGCCACTTATAGGAGATGCCTTCATGGTTAACAGTTACTTCAAATGTAATTGTATCTTTTTCTTCAGCATTCATGTCTTTGAGCATGGACGTAATCAAGATAGCTGTAAGAAAGGGCAACACATAAAGATGAGTATAAATAATAACATATTAAAGTATTCCGAGGTCACAGTAATTATATTTTTAGGTGGTCTTTACAGAAAGTGCTATAGAATGCCTTATGTTGATGTTCATTTCTGCTCATGTCCGTTTTCAGTTTCCAACTATAACTTTCTGTTTCTAGGACAATCACACGTGCAGGTTCCATGGCATCGTAAAAATAGGTGTGCAAGTCAGTTAGATGAGATGTAGTAAGATGGCATCTATTCTGGGTATCTGAGTCTACAAAGGCACATAATTTTCCAATGTTATGAAACTTGCACATGTGGGAGCAATGTTGAAAGGGATTCTCCGTGGATAAATGAGTGTTTACCCATAGAGAAAGTTCCTTTGAAAATTGCTCTACCCCAATGAGGGAAAAAGTACATATGCTGTCCCAAAAATAAGCTTTGAGGAACATGTTTCTGTGATCCTTTAAGAGTTTTATTAGGGTTTTGGACCCTAGAAGAATGGAAGGAGAAATTCAAGCAAAAAGACTGGTACTTTGTTGTTCCTTTCTCTCACAAACAGCTCCAATTTGGGTGTGCCCCACTCTAAGAAATCATGTTTCTACATTTTGATCACTGTGGTCTAAGTGTCAACTGAGCCCATCTGCCAGAATGTCTCTTCCTGCTGGGTACATGGCTCTCAGAGTCACCCATGAAAGATGGCCCAATTCTATACCTTGACAATTTCCTGATTCAGGGAGATGGATTCTGATCCTCCCTGTTTGCTCAGATAGAACATGACCACTTGATTGTTTGTCTGGACTAGGTAATTTAGTTGGCCACCTGATTCTTCAAAACCTTTAGAGCATTCAAAACTGCCTATAGCTCCAAGCAAATTGATCTGCAACATTTTCTCCTGGAGTAATGAGAGGCCTTGTGTGCAAAGCCTTTGTAAGTGAGCCCCTTGGGCCCAACTGGAGGCATTTGTGATTAGGACAATTTGATTAGGAGTAATTTTGCATGATAAACCTGAAGTTAAATCAGAATAGGAGAGCTGCCAAGACAGAGAGCTTTGAGCCCTGTTGTGACACAAATCTTTCCTGAAATCCCTGAATGGTTTGGATCAACTGGGATTGTTTCATATGGACATGTACTATAGGAGTTATGTAGGCTGTGGGACCATAAGTCCCAACATTCTCAACATGGCTCAAGCTGATGTCTACTGATCCTGAATTACTCCTTCCACCATGGCCATTATATTGTTGACTGCACTGATGTGGAGATCAACCATGGCTTGAGCCCGGTCTAGCAGAGCCTTTATAAACTCCAATTGAGGTGTCATGTTCAGATTGGATTTGGGGTGGTTAATGATGAACATTGAGAGTAGCATCCAGATAGTGCTGTGCATGAAATTGTCCACTCATGTCCAAGGTGTATTCTTGACCACCCAATCATCCAACTAAGGACACATATGCACAGAAATGCCCTGCCAACTGCAAGATATTCTGGGAATACCCATGGTGTAGAGGCAAGGCAAACAGCAATACAGGGTCTGTTATTGACATCGTTCGAGGGCAACTCGGACATTTTTTAAAACCCCGTGGCCATGGTAAAAAATAAGGCCGGGTAATGGTCGGTGGCCTATGGATACCGAAATGAGGTAACAGGAACCGACGAAAAAGACTGAAAAAAATGGTACTCACCGAACAGGATGTCGAAGGGAGACCCGTGTAGGGTATTTTGTGACAGAAATGTTAATTTTTTCCATGAGAAAAATTAGTGAGAAAACTCACAGAGTCCTGAAGCGCGAGGCTAACAGCAACGCGGAAAAAAAGAGACTGAAGGGAGACCCCTGTGGCTGCAGGGATCATGGCATGCTGGGCATGCTCAGTGGGCTCAGTGTGCCAGTCAAAAGTTTCTAGAAACTTTGACAGAAGTTTTCCGTGATAGGACTCCATCAATGATGTCACCCATATGTGAGGACTACCATCCTCCGTGTCCTGGGATAAAGAGAGCTTTAAGATCACGGGTGATGCCCATCCAGTGTTTACACTTCCCTGAGGAGAGAGAGAATTTAGCTCTCTGTGCAGAGACAGTAACATTATTTTTTTCCAGGTTGGAAGGGGTTTCCTGCCCCTCTAAGGGATACCCTGCCCACCAGGGAACTTTATTTTTTCAAGCCCTGGAAGGTAGAAGTTTCTCAGGTTGTCTGCAGGCTGTTGTTGTCAACCTGCAAACTGTTCTTATGAAGTTAGTGCAGCTAAAGTTAGATGCAGTGGTAACCTGCCTGCCCCCCCCCCCAAAAAAAAAAAAAAAGAAAAAGATAGCTACAGAGATTGCCAGAGATTTTAAACAACTGATGACATTTGAGACTTTTGTGGGCATTCTACAAGAGCCAAGAATAAACTCCATTATATTACATGGAGCTGCCTGTAGATTTACTGCTTGTAATAATGTAGCATTAGTGACTTGCTAGCTGGTAGATTCAGCTACACAAAGCTTGTTGATAGCTTCCATAGTATTTATGAAAGAAAAGATTGTATGATAAAATTTAGTATTTAACTTACGCTTCACTGTCAGAGTAGCGGTCACTTTGTCATTCCCACAGACAAAGGTATATTCTGCAGAATCTTCACTGCTTGTGTTCATGATAATCAGCTGATGGAGTTTACCCTGAACCACTATTTTAAACTTTTCACTCATTTCAATTTCAACCCCATTTTTCAGCCAAACAGCAGGAACATTGAAATGAGACACTTCGCATTCAAAAGAGGCAGTTTTTGTTTCAGGGACTTCAATACTCTTCATGGTCTTTGTGATATGTAAAGCTAAGGTGCAAAAAAAAAAAAAAAAAGAGAATGAGAAAATAATGCTTGTAATTTGACAATGAGAAAAGTGTATGCAACTTTGGGAATGAGTGTCTGGCTCAGGGACAGAGAAATAATGATGTAAACACTTACTCTCCACAAAGAGTTTTGCTTTGCATTCCAGTTTTCCAATCAATACGGTGTACTCTCCAGCATCAGCTGGGGTTATGTTTTGTAGCATCAGTTTGTGAACTTTCCTTTCTGAGACCATTCTGTACTTGTCGCTTGGCTTGATCTCCAGGTTCTTGTAAAACCATCTGACTGGTATAGTATCATGGGAGACACTAACTTCAAAGGAAGCCATGGTATTTTCCAAGGCTGTCACATCCTTTGGTTTCTTGATAATCTTGATAGCTTAAATAAAGCAAATTATAGAAACTCATGTAAGAATTTTGACCCAAAAATAACCTGTGATTAAAACTGCATCTAATGCTGACCTAGGGCAACTTACTTTCAACATGAAGTCTGGCATTGGCTCCTATCTTTCCAAGTTTAAAACTGTAAACTGACTCATCAGTGACAGCGCAATGTTTAACTCTGAGCGAATGAACAGTTCCTTCAACTTTAACTTCATATTTGTCATTTGATTCAAGCTCAACACCATTTTTAATCCATTGGGCTCCTTTAACATCAGGGTGTGTCAACTCCACAGTAAAAAGAGCATCTTGTGTTTCTGTCACAGTCTGATTTTTTAACGTCTTCTTTATCTTAACAGCTGAAAAAAAAAGTGCAAATCTAGTTAAACAAAATACTGCATCAAAAGGATCAAAAAATATTGCCTGGTTTCAAAACTGCGATATAAGTAGAGATGTGTCAAAGTAACACAATCCATGATCATGATCAAAATCTTTGGTCATGATCCATTTCTTACTGGTTGAGCAGGAATTTAATGACTGAGAATACAGTCTCAGAGTATATTGGGTGACTCCCACTCTAGTGATTTCTAAAGCAAACCCAACAAGGAGCAGAAGTCAGATAGATTTGCAAAACAATGTATCAATATTTTAAAAGTATATAATTTATATAATCCTGTGGTTCTCCTTTTGCGTTTTGCTTCAGCAGAAACAAGAAATAAATCTAAGAGAAAGGCACTTTAAGCTTTATCATTATCTCAAAAGTACAAACGGTGGGCCCAATATTCAACATGTGCTCAGCGCTATTTAGCCTGATAAAGTTATATGACTAAGCTAGATGTGCCATAAACTTAGCCAGTTAAACATATGGTTAAGTGCTCAGTTATATGCAAATATTGAGCAGCATAGCCATGCTGCTGAATATACATCATAGCTTAATTTCTTACTGGCTAAGTTACTTAACCTGCCAGTTTTGAATATTGACCCCAGTAAAATTTACATTCATCAGTTATAAAATTTTACTATTTAGTCACAAATTTCCTACTATCAGGGTCATTTATCAAAACGCGATGGGCCGTTATTGCGAAGATAAAATTTAAATGAGAGAAAGGGGAGGGGTTAGGGCGGGGTTTGGGTGGGGTTTAAAAACTTTTGAGCCCGATTGCACTGCGGGCAATCATGTTTAACACATTATCGCTGGCAGAAGCGCTGGAAATAACTACACCTTTTTCCAGGGGCACTATGGGGGCAATAGTGTGCAGCACGGCCACAATTACAGCGGACGAAAACTCACCACCGCAATGCGGCCGGCTGCACTCTATCACCCCCTCCAACCCCTTTTGTTTTTGCGACCCATCATTCCGCTATAATTATAGCAGAATGATGAATTCCAGGATCTGTCCTCTAAACCTTTGGAAACTGGCATGTCAGCAAGAGAACCACAAATCAACTCATATTGATTATTCCATATTGCCTATGATGTCACCAATGAAATCACACATATGCGTAAGCCAATCAGATCCTCATGCCATAGAAGGAAACTTGTGACAATATTCATAATCAGATGCTCTCAGGGAGTTAGAAATTATAAAAAAAAGAAATTTAGATCATTTTAAAAGTAACTACTTTGTAGTAAAATTTGTAATTCCTAGAAAGTGAGAGTTAAGACTAATGGGCCTGATTTTAAAAAGCATTTATATGCTTAAAATTTGGTTTTACCCATGTAAATGGGCTTCTGAAAATTGGTACAATATATGCCATTGAGTAGTCCATAGGATATTCATGTTTAAGTGCACTTTATGCGTGTACATGGCTTCTTTAAATTACTATGACAGTATGTTACAGTTACACATGTAACTCCTTTTAAAATTACCTCCATTGTGTATATTCTTGATAGATGATTTGGTGGGAATGCCAGACTGTATTATTATTATTTTTTTTTAGTAACAAGATTAAGGTTTTGCTCCAACAGTTATATTTGGATGGAAATAGCAGTTCAGGAGCAGAAGGGGATAAGGGGGTATTGGGAAATCTGAGGTTGATCAGTTGTGCGAGTTCTGACGAACTGCTGTGGGATGCAGAAGATTCTGCCAGAAATAAAGCCTACGGAAGTCCACTGGACCCATCCTTCATATTTAATTTAAAAATTGTCAGAAAGAGAATTGGAATAGTTGACTAAGATTATAGTAGTGTCATTGAGGGACAGTTGCCTTCCAGAGAGTTTGAAACATTATAAGGTAAAGCCAAATTAGAAGGAATCTCATTTGGAGACAACAAAATGTGAAAGCTATAGGACATTTTCTAATTTGCCTTTTTTTTTTTTAGGGAAGATTATGGACAAAAATGGTCCTTAGTCAATTACCTGAATTTTTGGAAGATTCTGATAGTTTGTCGGATAGGTAGTCAGATTTTAGACCAGGACATGGAACAGAATTGATAATGATGTCCTTAGCCACCTTGATGCTGGTTGGTCAATATTCTTGATCCTGCTGAACCTTTCCAGCACGTTTGATCTGGCAGACCTCTTGGAGAGATGTGAGCAGGTGGGTTTGAGTGGGCAAGTGCTAGCCTGAATTGCTTGCTGTTTGGAAGGAAGGGCACAAGTGGTGCAGGTGGCAGGGGCATTCTTGCAGCCAATAGTTTTACAGATGTGGGTTCCTCAGTGATCCTGCCTGGATGTCACTGCATGTATCTATGTAGTGACATCCAGTTTCTGGTGTCTATTGATTCAAGCATAGCTGCAACTGGTGATCTGGTTAGAAACTATTTGACAAAGATCTCTTTTTGGATAAATGCTAGTAAACTGGTTTAGAAGAAGACAAAACCAAATTTCTTAGAATAGGAAGGTTGTTTGATAGTTTAGAAAGCTGGATGGTACAGCATGTATTAGTTGGCTGTGTTACAGAGATTTTGGATAGAGTTAAAGGCTTGGGGGTCACATTAGACTCCAGCTTCTCTTTTGTATCATATATTTTTCAGGTGGCTCGGCCTGCCTACTTACAGTTATGAATTGTTAGGCATATTTGGATGATCTTGCTTCCCAGATAGTGGTTTCATCTTTAATTCTTGGGGCATTAGATTAATGTAATGTTTTGTTAATAGGGATGCCTATTGCTGTGATCAAGAAGCTCCAACTAATAAAAAATAGTGCAGCTAGGTTAATTTGCAGTAACAGTAGAAATGAGAGTGCTGCTCCCTTGTTAGTTCACCTCTATTGGTTACTGGTGTTGGAGAGAATACAGTTTAAATTATTAACAGTGGTTTTTTGCTGTTTGCAGAATAATGGTCCAAAGTACTTGTATGATATCCTGGAATAGTATGTTCCAGGTCGAGCCTTGCAATCCTCACAGGGTTGCTAATTGTCAACCTTAGTGGGATATGGACTACGGCTGCAGGGTTTTCGTAAAAGAGATTTTTCTAGCATAGCTCCACAACTAAGAACATGTTGCAGTGTGGTCAGAACTGAACTATCAAGAATTCCGGAAACATATTAAGGCTTTCATATTCCCTAGTGCCTGAGTGGGAGGGTTTGCAGGGGTAAAGGGTTTAGCAGTGACAAGGGTGATTGGTTCCTGTTTGTTTTTATATTTTTATGGATGCATTTATGTAAACTACTCTGATAGTTTTTCTTATGGTGCGTTTTATACATTTTAAAATAAATAAATAGAGAGAATATAGCATATATACATACTATGCATATACACACATAGACAGAGTATATATATATATATATATATATATATATATATATATATATATATATATATATATATAATACTAAATATTAAACATTTTTGAAAGCTAAGCCAATGCTATGATTTTAGAAAACATGCACCACTAACCTTCAACTTTTAGTTTAGCTGTTGTTTTAGAGGTTGCCACTTGATAGGTATATTCACCAATATCATCTATCTTGGATATTTCGATTACAAGTCGTCTTTTTATACCATCTGTTTCACTTCTGACACTGTCCGTGAGATTCAGAGGTTTGCCATCTTTCAGCCAATGGCCTTCTGAGTCTGGGTTAGCTACTTCACACTCAAAGATAGCTCTCTGAGACTCTGCCACTGTTTGATCCACAAGTGGTTTACTGATTGCACCACCTGCAGGGAAAGAGAAAAAGGAACATTATACTGCATTGTGATGTCTTGCTCAGCAGCACTGCAATGCAAGGATTAAATGACTTGCTGGATAAATTACAAGTAAGCATTTTCTGTCTCTACAGTACCTGTATGAACTCGGAGTATATGCAGCAAACGGAAAAATTTAGTTTTATGCACATAGCAATATGTCACTAAAAAATGTACAACACTGGCAGCCCCAGTGACCCAGCCTTCCCCCCCCCCCCCTGCCAGCACTCACCCAGCAAGCAATGAATATCAATGAGAGACAATCGGAAGAACAGGCCGCATCTTTATTATTAATAACATTGAATACTAAACCCCTGTACCCAAACCACTTACATCGATAGCAATCGAAACCAAGTTCCTATATTGCTGTCCACCTGAGTCAAGCAAGAGAGCCGTGGCCATCAGACTTCCCAACCATATTTCCAAACAAGGAGGCTTTGCTATCCATGCTTTGCTATGCCCCAACCACCACTCAAAATACCGCCCGATGGATATATGTGTGCCAAATGCTTGACACCCTCACCCAAGGTGCCTCCCTATTTGGGTACCTCTGCCACAGGCATGAGACAGTGTATCACTTGCCTCATGTCCCCCCATATTGAATTAGCTGCAACCTAAATATGCTTGCAGTCCAAAAACTCTTTCCAGAGCTTCCAGTAAGGCATTCTTAGAAAGATCCTGCCCAGTGTCTGATAAATGTATCCTATCCGATCTGTAGAAACTTTCACATAGAACGTCTGCTCACTCATGCTTGATCTGCTGGTTCCCCCCCCCCCCCCCCGCAGCTATTGCGCCCACACATCAGTTTGTCTATTCCCTTTCTTCCGACCTCTTCTCCTCGACTTTTGATCACGCCATTTAATGCGCAGTATGATATCAGACCACAGGCGCAGGCCCTCATATTTCTAGATATGCATTTAAAGAAGAGATCTTACTGTCTGAAGAATCATAAAATTAACATTTTTATTAAGCTGGTGATAACTAGCTAATATCAATCTTTCTATAATTGTAAAACCATGTAATGAATTTGGAACATTTTTTCACTTCAAAATGTGATTTATTTCCTCATACTAAACATGCTTACCTATCACTGTAAGTTTTCCACTTGTTTTATGTTCTCCAGCTGCAAATGTATATTCTCCTTCTTCATCTTTCATCATGTTGAGCACTGTCAGTTTATATATTTTACCATGCACTTCCATCTTGTACTTAGCACCAGGTTTAAGCTCCTGATTCTTAAAGATCCAAGAAACATCAATGCCAGCATGGGACAGCTCAACCTCAAAGGTGACATTTTGGGTTTCGGTGCAAGTTGTATCCTTTAAACCTCTAATGATATGAATTTCTTAAAAAAAAAAAAAAAAATTTATCAATTAATAAAACAGGAATGCATTGCAAGCAATTTTAATATATGCCAGTTTTCTATATGAATCTAGAAACCCAGTCTTTAGCTTTTAATATTAAAGAACACATACTTTCAACTGTAAGGTTGCAGCTGGTTTCAACTTTGCCAATCAGTAGTTTGCAGCATCCTTCATCTGATGCATAGGTCTTAGAAAGTACTAGACGTTGTTTAGTTCCTTTGGAAATAGCTTGTACACGATCATCGGGTTTTATCAGTTGGTCATTTATGAACCATTTGGCAGAAGATACATCGGGAACTGAAACTTTGCATTCAAGGACAGCTTTTGTGCCTTCAATAGTATTCACATCCTTGAGAGGAACCACTATATCCACACCTGTCAAGATCAGAATAAGACTGAATAATTTCAAGAACAGTCACCATTTAAATAATATTTATTTATTTATTTATTTATAGTCCACCCAATTCCCAGCACATCTGTTTATATGAATTATAAATGGAAACTTACTATAAACTGATAAGCGCCCAGATGTTGAAAGTAAAAGATTGGGAACATTGAAAGAATAAGATCCAGCATCATCTTTTGTTGCATCCTCTATCAGCAACATGTGTGATTGCTTGTCAATTACAATATGAACACGATCACTGGGGTGAATTATATGACCATCCTTCATCCAGACACCTTCCACATTTTCTTGAGAGACTTTAACTTCCAATTGTACAATGTCTCCTTCGCAAACCTTTTGATCAGAAAGTCCTTGGAAAATAGCAATGGGGCGGGCTGTGTAACATGCAAAAGTTAAAAAAAAAATGTAAGTGAATAAGTAAAAAAAGCTGAAACATGGCTGTAAAACTGATTGAGATTATATGTAATTTTAAAAAAAGTCTTACGCTTCATCTTCAGTTTGCAGCTTGTCTTTTTCCCAGCTACAACAAAACTATATTCACCTTGGTCCTCTTTACTAACATCTTTAACAGTGAGAGTATGGCGGCCACGCCGTGATGCTATCACGTATTTATTGTTAGCTTTGAGCTCAACGTCACCACGATACCACTTCCCTTCTGCATCTTCAAGGGAAATAGTGCATTCTAATTCACCTGAGAAGGATTCTGGTACTTCTATATCCTCGAGTCCTTTTACAAACTCAATGGGAGTACCTTAATATAAAATATAAAGTACAATCATCTTTCTGTATAATGATACCTCATATAATGGCTGTACAAAAACATTTCTCGTATTTCTTATACAACTTTCATTTAACTTTCTTACTCAATGGGATTGGAGATTAGATTTAAACTGTTTTTAAACAGCAAAAGGAATTGTCATCAGTCACTCAAATACATTTAAAAGTGGTCTGAAACTGGTTTCAAATTAACTGCAAAAAAAGTTAACTGGTCTGTGCTTCATATTAGAAACCCACACAACAGATTTCTATAAATGTCAAAATGTAATTATGCTTAATGTAATTTTCAAAAGATGTGTACATAAACTTGGGGTTATGAGTGTAAATGGCATGTATGCACCCAAGCTTTATTTTATGAAAGCCTGAAGTACACACATATTGAAAATATCAAGCGTAAATGTACATGTACAAAAAAAAGAACATTTTGGGACAGGGTTTGAAAGTATGCACACAAGTATGTATTTCGTAAATGGAATACACTTAGACATTGTCCAATTTACATGTATGATTTTACATATGCTATTTCTGTTGCAGAAATGTCACATCTTTTGACTGAAGTTTTTAGGTGGGGGCTCTAGGCAAAGTAGTAGAGGCCTACATAAACTGGTGGATGTCTTGCCAAACAAGTGGTTTGGAAATATTTGCACAAGCATTTTATAAGCGTTACACATGTGTATATTACCTAACTTTAGAAAACAGCTGTCTCCACACGTAAATTCAGGGTTATTACATGCACATATTACAATTATTTGGTGAGTAAATTATATACATGTACTTTTATAAAATAGATATTTTAAAAAATTATGTAGCAAGTTACATATTTACTTTTGCACATATACACAAAAGTTAGGGGCAGAGATGGGTGATATTTTATATAAATGGTATGGATCTTGCTGCACCATTTATAAAATACATGTGTAATTCTGAGCCACATACTTATGTGTGTATGCTGGTTTCCACTCACTATTGAAAATCACCCTCCCCATCTATATCCAGCATAGGATAGATAGATAGAATGTATAAAAAAGGCAACATTAAATTAGTCTTACCTTCAACAATAAGTTTAGCTGTGGTTTTTACAGATTCATCATCTACTAATACACAGCTGTAGTCTTCAGCATCATGCATGTCGATTATTAAAACAGAAAGAAAGTGGACCTTCCTATCAGAATGCATCCTGTATTTATCACCAGAATGAATCTCAATGCCATTCTTAAACCATTTCACTTTAACAAATGGCTCTGAGGTTTCACATTCAAAGGTTGCCATAGTGTCCTTTTCCTTTGCAGTTACATCCTGAAGTTCTTGTATGAAGTGTATCAACTGTTTGGCTGCAATATTTAAATTAGTTAGATTAACAAAACACTACACTTTGAAATATTATTGTCATATTTCTTCAGTATTTCTCTCCTAATTTCTGTCTCACTAATGCTTATACAGAATGCTCCACAGCTCTAAACTGGCAGATGGCACATCATGAAACCCCCTTCTGAGACTGAATATATCAAAGACGCCCCAAAACCCACAATACTTTTAAAACCATATTTCATTTCATTTATTATTTATATACCGTACAAACATTCTTCAATAGCCAATCAACATGGTTTACAACATATAAAAAACAAATAAAACAGGTTAAAAATACAGCCCCTCCACCCTCAAAAACTGTAATCCATATACCAGCTTGCCATACTCACTTAACTATATCTCTCTTTTTATTAGTTAATAATAATATTCTCTAAAAATGTGTATTACCTTGTACCAGCAAAAATGCATGGCTCGAGGTTTCACCAGCTACATTGATTGCTTTCGCCATGATACTAGCAGAGTCCTCAGCAGTTACATCTCTTATGACGAGTTCACAAACATTATCTTCAGGCCAATACCAATACATGCGATCAGTCCTCTCAATTTTTACTCCATTTTTGAACCACTGGCATTCAGGGTCCGGTTTTCCCACTACTCTAAGACGGAAGTGAGCTTCATCTCCTACTCCTACGGTTTGACTCTGAATTCGTTCAAAAATCTTGGGAGCCTCCATACTTGGAGAAAGTCCAATTCTATCTGGTCTAAAAGATGGAATAGTTATTTCGCCTTCAGCAATGAGAATTTTCTTTTCCTCCTCAGTTAGTTCTTTGGTCCAATGAAGAAGTTCTTCCTTCTTCTTTCTCAGCATTTCTTCATAGGCTTCATCTTTTTTACGAGTCTTCAGCTCAACTGCAGTAATAGCTTCATAGTATCCTTCTTCTGTTCTACGCTTGAATTTACTGCGGAGCTCTTCAGTTTCTTCAGATACTTTCTCATGAGTAATTCTTTCAGCTCGTTTCAGTTTCACAAGTTCTTTAGTTGTAGGTTCAGTAGGTCTATCTACTTTTATGACTTTAAACAATGGTTTGCCAGGCTCTGATATTCCAATTTCAGCTCTGGGTTCATGAGTTCGGCGAAGAACAGATCTAAAGTCTTCTCTCTGCTGAATCTCCAGTTTCACTTTATGTTCAGTTGTGCCTTCTGGATTTTCTGCTGTAATTTTAACTTCTCCTGAATCATAGGACTTACAGTCAACAATTTCCAAGTAATATATCCCATCATATCGAAGTCTAAATCTTTTGCTTTTACGAATGAGCTGACCATTGAGATACCAATTGACTTTTGGTAGAGGATAACCAGTGACACGGCAACGGAACCGTGCAGTTTCATTTTCAAGTACTCGTGCTGGTTCAGGAAATAAAACAATTTCTGGTTTTTGTTTTTCTTTTGTTTCTTCTGTAACACCAACAAGTGCACCTTCATGGGCCATTCGTTCTAGCTCCTCAATTTGTTGCAATCCTCTCCTGCCTTCAGGCAACTGAGATTCTTCAACAAGACTTTTCTCATCTTTAACTATAAGTGTTGCTGATGTATGATCAGTGCCATATTTATTAGTAGCTCTGCAAGTGATAACACCACTGTCTCTAGGATAAGCTACCTGATAATCAAGACTGCAGTAGCCAAATTCATTAACCATCTGAAGTCTATTTGCAGCTTCCAGTGGTTTGCCATCATGAAGCCATTCAACAACCATTGTTGGGTCTCCAATTGGTGTAAGTCTGCACTCAAAATGTGATGGCCCAAAACGTTTGAGCCTAACTGAAGTGAGTTTTTTCTTAAAGAATGGCTTTTGTTGTTTCTCTTTATCATAAAGATCACCTTCTTCCCATTGCTCTTGACCATAACGCAGATGTAAAGGTTCTAGCTCTGGAGCGGCAATCTCTTTAGCTCTGTATGTTCCTTTTGGAATAATTAACCTTCTCTCTGGCTCAGGTTCTGCAAATTCAACTTCAACATTTACTTTGCATCTTGTAGTGTCACGTCCAGCTTTATTAATAGCAGTTGCAGTGTACCATGCAGTATCACGACGAGTTGTGGAGTCAATTTTTAGTGCAGTTTCTCCTTTCACTCCCTCAATTCTAAAAACATCAAGAACATGAATAAGTATAAAAATAAGAAATGCTTAACATTTATTATCTTTGTCTTTCATCAAAACATGCTTACCTTATATTTGGGAATTTGTGAGGTACAATGATGTCACTGTTCTTCAACCATACAATGTCAGGATCAGGATTACCCACAGCTTTTACTGGCATTGCAAGTTTGGAACCTTCCCTCACATTGACATTCTTTAGTTTTTCCACAAACTGTGGCCTCAATAGGCTTTCCTTAGCTGAAAGAATAAAATAAATGACAAACATTTACATCTGTGTAACATTTTCTTACACATTATGAAGGAAAAGAAGTCTATTTCAAAAATCTGCAAGTACCTTCCACATTCAGGGTCATTGAGACTGAGGCTTTGCCTGCCCTGTTCTGAGCAATAACAGTCCATTCTCCAGAATCACTGGGCATAGCTGGAACTATAATTAGGGACTGTGTGCCATCTTCTTTAATTACAATTTTATGTGTATAGTCATTGACAACTTGTTGACCTATATAGAGAAAGCATATTAGGTGTTAAAATAGCTAATAAATTAGGAAACAGAGTGAAGAATATTCGTTTTGATGCATCACATTTTTTTTTTACCATTGTGAAACCAGAAAGTTTCTGGCATAGGTCGTCCAACAACTTTTAAGTCAAATCTTGCAGTTTGTCCCTCAGCACATTTAAAAGATGCAGGCTTCATCACAAAGACTGGTTTATACAGTCTTTCAAGTTGTGCCTCATCAGTTTCATCCAACTTGCGTGCAGGGGAACGTACAGGGGAACGTCCAGGGGAGCGCGCTGGAGACAAACTTGGGGAACGTGGAGAAACAGATCTGAAAAAGAATAAAGTGAAATGGGTTATGGATTACAGATGCAAAAGAAATTGTCTAATGTGAAATGTGCTCATGTCATCTGAAAATATCTTCAAATTTTATTTGTGAACCAGTAATAAGTCAATGAAAAGAAAAAGATAAAATACAAGATTGAGGTCAATTTTAGACTATCAGTAAAGAACATTATATACATATGGAGATCAATTCACCCATTTAGAGACCCAAAAGGAGACCATGTCAAATGTCTATTTTGATGGGAAGGTGAAGAATTTAAATGCTATTCTGAGTTTGAAAGGTTGATCTCAGGAAGCCAAATAGAGTTAACTAGTCCAATATTGAACATATAATGAGGCATTTAGAATGTGCTGGTCTCCAAGCTGGAAAATGCATTAAAGCCTTCATTAGACTGGGCAGCATATTAAAAGTGTGTTCAGCACTAGATAGCTGGTTAAGTAGGACTTAGCTGGTTATCTAGAGGCCACTGAATATCCAGTTACATTCAGCAGCCACTAGATAACTGGATAAGTCACTTTTCCAGTTATCTGAATAGCTGGATAATCACTGGGCAGGCAGTCAGCGGGTTGGGGCAGTGCTACTTCTCTGATTAATTTAACCGGTTAAGTAGCGATATTCACTCTTACACGGTTAAGTTAACTAGATACATTAGACCTGCCATAAAGCAGGATTAACTTAGCCGGATATAACTTATCTGGCTAAGTAGCGACTTCTACACAGATATTCAGCGGCATAGCCGTGCCGCTGAATATCCATTGTAACTTAGCCAGATAAGTTACATACCTGGATAGCTTTCAATATTGACCTCAATATGAATAAGTCTCATAATGCTTTTTAAGTCATGCAAAGCCATTCTGGTGATGTCTCTATTCTATAGAAAAATGCAGAGGACATACACAGAGCATACTGGATGAAAGATATCAGTGCAAACTAAGGACAAGCTGAAAACACTTGCAACACAACTTCAGAAGTGTAAGACTGGGGCACTGGGTGCTGGACACTGGAACCAAGTCTATCAAATGCAAGGCACCCATCTCTGCATTCCCTAACCTAAGGATACCACAGACAGAAATCCTAGCAGTCATGTAATAAATACAGAAGTCATAGCCTTCATAGATGCCACAAATGTCAGGACCATATGAGGTTGCCCATCACAATCTATTGTGACTAGGTAGTCTCCCTCATCCCCGTATCTGGTTGATACCAGAAGCAGGAGATCAAAGCATTTAAAAACAGGGCAAAGTCAGAAAGGCATTCTGTTTTTTGTATACATTTCATCTTCTGTGGATTCTACCTTTCTATTCTTATACCATATTCATATAGGTATTTGTATCAACTTTATATTTTACTTTCTACTCTCTGCTTCCTTTTTCTCCTGGAGTACACAAACCATTCATCAGTGCATGGAATATGAGAGATGTCTCCTTTTGTATGTTTAATTACATGCACTGCTTAATGTCTTCTTTACCTGTTTCTGCTTTCCATATTCTGTTTTGGCACTTGTCATTTTTCTTTTCAGCCCAACCATAATATGCTGATCATCTGCTTCCAAGAGCATGAGGAAGAAGATGATAGTGCCCTGAAGGAGAAGATCCCACAGTTCCCCTAAAAGACACACCCAGAGCCCTGCGCCAACCCAGAAGGAAGGGGATAATCCTTCAAGTTTTTACTTAAACAAATCACAGTAACTATTGTTTATTTTTGGTAACTTAAGTTACAATTTGGCCTGTCTCATATGCAATCTGACCAAGTAGTATCTGGAGGCCAGGTGACCTAAAGCCTTGAGGAGGATTCTTGCCAAGAGCTTCTGATAAAGTCATTTACTGTATCTCAAATATTGTATCTACTCTCTAGGGGGATGACGATTTCAGCTTTTTTCTATATCGAGTATTGTCCTTATGAACTCTAACCATCAAGCTGCTACCATATGAGATTTGTAGTTTATTATGAAACCTAGGCATTCTAGAAGATAAATTCTCAATCTTAGAACTTTCTGCACTGAGGACTTTGAGTTGCTTTTTATGAGGCAATTTTACAAGAACAGTAACAGAAAAACAATTTGCCTCCTGAGATGGGCTGCCACTACTGCCAGGCACTCTATAAAACATGTGGTGCTGCTGACAGCCCAAAGTGGAGGATCTTCTACTGATAGTGGTATTTTTCCACAACGAATATCAAAAACCTTCTGTGGTCTGGATGTATTGGACTGTGTATGTATGCATCTGTCCAGGAAGGTCAAGATCATGAGAAGGGTGATCACTTTGAACTTTTTCTTGATCAGGAATTTATTCGGTGACCTCAAATCCAAAATAGGTCAAAGTCCCCCTGACTTTTTTTGGGATGAAAAAATACTTGCAGTAAAATCCTAACCTCTCCTTTGAGAAAGAGACAGGTTGTATAGTCCTTGCATTGAGCAAGGCACAGATTTCTTGTCTTAGTTTTGTGATTTCCTAGTGACTTGTCGCTCTCTTCCCAGATGGTTGGCTGTGACGAATAGCCTAGAATTTTAACCTGTATCCCTACCTAATTATGTAAAGGACCCGAGAGTCTGAGGTGATCCAAGGTCATAAATGTGCAAAGAGCGTTAGCCTGTCCCCAACTGGCCCTGGCCCAGTAATTTGGTACAGGCTTTAGTCTGCAAATCAAGTCAGAAAGAAAGCTTGGTTTGGGTATTCAAGTTCGGCCTCTTGCATTTACAATCACACTGCTTCATTCTGGTAACATTGTTTTTGGTAATATGGTTGAGTTTTCTGTGATGCATACTGATAACACTTTGCATTTTGAGATTTGTAAGATAAAATAGTGATCTTTTATCAGATATACTGTTTTCTTTTGCTGAAAAGGTCCCTAAGTATGGCACATTGGTCAACCTGTCATGGGTATCCTCTCTTAAGCTCTGAGCCTCTTCACGGCCCTATAGTTTGGGCTCTATTTCTGGTGACTATATGAAAGCTTCACTACATTCCTACCTTTACAATGCTAGGGTGCTTGCCACATTGCTTGCTCTCCAACCCTAGGGCTCTGAAATTTCTTTCAATTTGCCTTCCATCTTTTCTAGGATGTTAGGAAGATACTATTCCATGTGCAGCTGGTATACTGATATATCTGCATTGCTAGCATGGTTGACTGAAACTTTTTTTTTTTGCAAAAGAATCCAGCAACTGAGGCCGTTGCCTGGTGGGACTCAATCATGGTTTTCATTTTCATGACTTTTTTCAAAACTGCCTCCACCATCACAGATTGATGAGGTAACTGGTTTCCATGAAAACATGGTATGGCTTGCGCCTTGTACTTGGCATCCAGTCTTCTGCTGAATTGAGTGATGCCACCCAATTTTTAATCTGTAAACCCCTCAATCTAGTGAATCAGTTTGACTACTATATCCTTTCAGACACTGCAATACTGGAGGAGCTCCAGCAACAATGCTCTTGGCATAACCTGTTCATGTATGTCACAATTTATGGCCTAAGACATTTTCTTTACAAACACTGTGAAGGATAAATCCTCCAGAAAGAAGATCTTTATTGGAGTAAAAGGAGGGTCGGATGGAAACTCTGGCCAAGTGTTCCAAGAGTATTCTTCATCTGAGACAGAGATAAGTGATTTATAATCTGTCTTCCACAGGGGCTCTAAGACAGAGGCAAGATCCTCCTCTTGTGCTCCCTGACTTTTTGTGCCCATGTTTTCTAAGTTGGATGTATCTCCTATAAAGTAGGGAATACGTCCTGATCATAATCTATTGCACGGTCCCTTTGCTAAGGAGCACTAGTTGCAATGAGGACAAATGACTTTAGAACTTCCTGGATGACCTTAATCAGGTTGTCTGGATTGATAATACCTTGCATCTACTCCACTATCAGAGAGATCCCTGAGGTGCTATGAAAGGGTAGGACAGTCTGCAGGTAACAGGGGGTATAGTCATTTGGCTAGAATCCAGTAAAGCTAAAGGTTGCTCCAAATTGGCCACTAGAGTATTAAGGAAGTACCTTAGCATTGATGTTCCCTTGACATTAACAGGGCACCGACAACTCAATGAATATTTCCTTGATGTCAGTGTAGATGGACTTCTCCTTACTCTTGACAGAGTCACAGTTGGTATCAACGGGCACATAGATACCTGTTCTGGAGCAGTCCAAAACACCAGTCTCTTAGGGACTGCCACTGATGCCAAAGTTCTTAATTTGAAATTAGTAGCTGGGATATTGCTCAGGGGGTAGTGTAGAGACAATATAGCCGCAAATCTGACTTAGGCCAAGAGCCATTTTCTCTGAGACTATAGTTAAAGGACTTTGGAGTTTCAACAATGTCTTAAGACTTGGAAAATGCAGACATTATAGAAAAACAAGATTCTAAACTTTGTTTGATGAGGCTCCAGAAACTGTTTACTCTGGCCTAGTCTGAAACAAAGAAATCAACCATGATTAGACACCTCTTATCCCTAAGCATTCCTAAGGCTATGCAATCATGTATTCCAAGATAAACAGTTCTCCAAACAAAGCAGAGTCCTCAATTCAAGAGCTGAGTTTGGGCTCATCAATATTCATGTACTGTTGCTTGTTCACATGCTATAAAGTAACTGGATCCCAGGAACAATGAAGCAAGGAAGGGCCGCTACCATCAACAGTTCGATTGCCACAATCAGAGCCCTCCATAGTCCTAGGGACCAGCCAAGCAAACATGCACTTTGGACGGGCACTGTCACCACTGGTACTCACACAATATAAGTCAAAAATCATACAAACAAAATATTAATGGCTAATGGAAAACAGACCTCGGTATAATACTTTTCAAAATGTTTTAAAGAGCAAACAAATAAAAAAATTATTTATGCTGTGGACCATCATACTACCCAGCGGATACTGAAGCAGAAGCATCTCTTTTTTACATAAAAATCATAAAAGTCAAAAAAACTGTTAAAAATTTGGTTGGACCTATGAGATTAAAGTGTACCCAAAAGCGGTGAAAAAACTGAAAGCCTGAAAAATTTGCTTCCGTATCCGCGGGGTAGTGTGATGGTCCACAGCATAAATCATTTTTTAATTTGTTTGATCACTGGTACTCAAACATCTCTGCCTGAATTCTGTGATCTGAAAACAGACGCTGACCGGAGATTCCTACACTGAATCATTGAGCTGAAGATTCCTACATAGAAGTTGCATCTCTGCCTTATCTCCTGTGACCAGCCTACAAATAGCTAACTTTGAAGTTCCTGCACTTGACACTGTATTCCTGTCCAGCAGCACTGAGGCTCCCTGTACAGAGAGAGACTGCATTTTGCTTCAATCATGTTTGTCAGTGTGGTAAGAAAACAGACTGTAACTCCTAACAATGTTGCAAAAGTCTAGAGAAATGGTCCTAAATAATTAGCATTAGTTAGCTATTAAGATTTATGTATTATTAAAGTTTGTGCAAGTTTACTACTGTGTTTGTTACCATAACTTAGAAACTGTAAAAGTGTATCTAACTATATTATTTCACCTGATACAATTGATATATATTTGCATAATACCTAATCAATTATGTTTAATTGATAAAAACCCTTTAATAAAGACATTTCTGAATCTTGAGAAAATTAAGAAAGCCTTTTTGATTCTGATCCAAAATAAGTACTGTCTATGAAATCTGTTATTAGTTGTCATAAGGTTTAATCTCTCCTGAGTAGCTCTAGAAGGGGGCAGGGAGGCAAGGGTCCACAAGTTAAGAAGCTCCCCCCAGTCTTGTAGGGCTATTTTGATTGATTGGAAGGAAAGGCACCTGACGCTTGCCCACCCTGAAATTCACTGTGCCCCCTCTATGCCTCCTCAATACAAAAATTTCTGGCGTCATCTATGATTTTATTCTACATCACTGGGGGCTTCTGGAAGATGACATACCTCCAAGAACTCATTCGTAGCACCAAAGGACTGTTATGCGGGCTATAAGAATGAGTAAGTGTAAACACAGGGCCTTGATGCACATTGGGGCTGATGCAATATCAGGCGCTGAGCTCAGCACACCGCCAAACACCCAATTGGATGTGCGTTTTAGATACGCTAGTCATACGCCCAATGCAATATTAGAATTAGCTCGTCCAAAACACGCATCCCTACCGGTGTGTAGCTAATAGCGTTTATCACATGCAAATGCCATGTTGATGAGTACTATTAGCTAGTACCTCAGATTTAAAAAACAAATGTGCGGCCCACGCACACATTTTAACGCTCAAAATTAAGACCAGCCCAGAGCTGGTGTTAAGATTTGAGGCACCCCAAGCCATGCTCAGAAGAGCAAAAAATACAATTTTTTGTGGTTCCTCCTACTTAATATTTTTATGATACTAAGCAGGAGGAATCACAGAAAACTACAACAACAACAAAAAAAAAAAGGGTCACTCAATTTACAAGTGTCCATTTTCCTAACTTGTGGCTGTGCACGGGTTAGAAAAACGGATGGTCAGGAAATTGAGTGTCCATTTTCCTTACCCATGCACAACCATTTCTCCTGGGTGCTCGATGACATGGACGTGCTAGGGATGCACAAATTATCCATTGCATGTCCCTTTTAGCATGTCAGCTCATTAGACTATTAGATTGAGTGCCCAAGAGAGGGGATTTGTAGGTGTTCAAAAAATGTGCATCCAAGTTGGACACACGTTTTTTGTGCGCATGATATTGCATTGGCCCCTATGTCAGCTGGTCTCACTCTCTCCCCTTTTCCTACTTTAGGCAGGAATGTGGGTGTCCTTAGGATTAGCCTCAGAACTGCTGTTAGCATTTAGCAGCAGTCAGGGTCCAATATGGTCTGGATCAAGTCCTGCAGGTGCTGCTTGATAGTCCATATGTAGACAGTAAGGGCAAATTAACATTTAGTACTCTGACTGTGATTATCAGTTAGAAACATCTTAGACTCACATTGTGAGTAGTGTTTGAAATCCAAAACCCTCTTCTCAGCCATGGCTAGAAAATGGTTGCTGCCAAAATAAAGGGCAGAAGAATCTATTTGTCCCTTTTTTTGTTTTCTTATTTTTACCAAGGAAAGAGGAAGAAACATCAAGAAAATAAAAGGAGCAGGATACAAAAAAAACCTGAGGAAGTTGTTCTGAAGAGGAGCTGCTACTACCCTGCTATCCATAGCTATGGATGAAAAGGTTGAGGGGGCTTCCTTGAGGGCTGCAAAATTTTCTAAGCTATTCTAGCCAATAAAATATCACTCTTCATATATGGTGCCATGTGATCACATCAGCCTACCTGTGGGACTGTTCACCCGCTTGCCCATAGAGTTATGTGGCAAAAAAAGAGACAGCTTGAACTTATTTCTGCCTTATGCAGGAGTACTTTGGCAATATATATATATATACAAATGTCATGCCAATAAAGTTTTCTGAATCTGAGTAGATATTTTAGCAGTGCGGACCTCTGGGAGGCCAATAAAAGCAACGCATGGGTGATTCATTTTTTGTTAAGCTGAATAATTACAATATTTGCTTACCTATTACAGACCCCAAAGTATGCTGAATAAACTTTAACCAACAGATATTCAGGAAAACCCAATATTCAGCCGCTACTCCCCAAATGGAGGCTCAAAGCGAAGGTGAAGAGAGCCCATGACATATATGCTATTTCCTAATCATTATATTTTGTAAGTGTCAGACATACCGGATTCTCTTCATGGCATCTGGCACAGGGATGTAACCAACTGGAGCAGCAGGTTCCACATACAACTTCCCTGAACAAATGGCATTTCCTTTAAGGTTACTGGCAAATACAGTATAAATCCCTTCATCTTCTGGTAGTAAAACTGGTATACGCAGACTAGCTCTGCCATCCTGTAAAACTTCCATTTGGTAACGTCCTCCAGGCTTAATACGTTTGCCATCCTTGTACCATGCAATCTAGATAAGAGGAAAAATACTTCTTAATATTAAATAGTAAAAAATGGTTTATAAGCAGATGGGTTGATTTGCTAGTGTATCATACTTTAATTTTTCTTTCTCCCAGGTACTACTTCTAATATTCAAAAACCCCAAACCCGGTATATTTATACTGTTAATGTTAGCCAAATAAGTTATCCGGGATATTCGATGAGATAAACATACCATTGAATATCCCTGAATAAATGTATCCAGCTAACTTTAGCCAGATATTTATATTCAAAAGAATAGAGACATTGTTAATCTTCTTTCCATGAATCTTACTACACCAGTCTAGTCTAGACAAGAGAATTATGCCCCCCTACCAGTAAATGGAGGCAGGCACAGTTTTCCTGCCACTAGTAAAGGGTGGTGCAGCAGAGGGAAAAAATCAGTATTCCTATGATAAAAGCACTGAACAAATCATAAACATTCAAATGAATAAAATCTTCAAAGTTTCAAAATGCCTGCTTTGGAGAGAAGATCCTCTTACAACACACTACCCATCCATGCCCTTTTAAAATGTGAATAATAATACAAATTTTCATTCTTCACATCATTCTGAGGAACTGCATTGTTCATTTATGCAAAAATTGTTACTAGTTCAACACTTGTGTCCAGCTAAAATGAAGCAAAATTTCCACAAAACAGCCCAGAAAGAAAACAATTTCTGAAATTGCTGCAGAAAACTTTAGCTAGGCTGAAAAATTACCACAGTTGTGCAAAAAATTTTAAAAGGGTTGGTACTTGTAAAGAACATGTGGAAGAGGAATCTCTGTGGTCTCAATTACTCATGCATTATATCATCTGAGGATTATTCCTATGCTGGTCTTATAAAAGGACCTTATTCAAGGCACAATGCTCCCTCAGGCACAGAATAGGAAACATTCTTTCTAAATACGGCCCAAAGAATCCAGTTGTTCTCAGTTCCAGTTCTTTTCCTAGAATTTTGCACCCCTTTCGAAGAACAAGAAGAAGACACTGCTAAAGTATGCTTCTGTTGAAGATTGCTGAGCTGTGTCTTAAACAGAAATCATCACTACAGCACATAACTGCAAGACGCACAGTTTGAATACTGTACCTTTGGTAATGGGTATCCAGACATTTTGCAATGGAAGGTGACACCCATTCCCTCTAGGATTCTGTAGTTCTTTAGTCGAACATCAAATCCAGATTCAACAACTTCAGCTTCAGAAACATCAACCACCATTTCTTCACCGTCCTCCTCAAGAAGTTCTTCTAAGGTAATCTTAATGATTCTGTATTCAATTTCTTTTATAAGTCTTTCCTCAAATGAAGAAATGTGATATTCCTACAAATATAAAGCAAATTAGAACCTTAACAGCATTGTGATACGAGGTCACACATTTTATACAGGAGAAAGGGCATTAACCTACCAAACATGCACTTGTTGAATGAAAACCAACAAAGTAGTATAGTGGAAATAATGGGTCTTATTTGCTAAGTATGTTTTGCATACACAAAAAGGGCCTGATTTTTAAAAGCATTTAAACACATAAAATTAATTGGGTTTTTTATGTGTAAATGCACTTTACCCGTGTAAAAGGGCTTTTGAAAAGTGCTACAATATACTGTATGCCATTGAATTGTTCTTAGGATATTCACGTGCATGCGTACTTTACATGCATAAATGACTTTTTAAAATTGCTACAATAGTCTATAACATTTTCTAATGTAACTCCTTTTAAAATTACCTCCAAAATGGGAGAAAATGTTTAGTACTTAGTCTCTAATATCTTATAAGGCTCACAAATATTTAAATGTCCAATTTTGAAAGGCTACTAAAATCTCTTCCTCAAGCACATGACTTTAATAGTCCAGAAAGTGTTGCATCCATTAAACATTCATTAGTCTTTTAAAAGTATCACCTCTCCTCAACTATTTTGATGGTTTTCTTTTAAACAGGTACATTTTTCTAAATTGTTTTTCTTCCATTTAAAATATTTTAATATCAGGAAACATTTTACACAAAAATTAAACTACTTTAAGAACTGTTTCCCTTTATGAACCAGTATTGCTAGCCATGATACATTTACCTGTTCTTCTAATGCCGTTTTGATCAGGACAGTATCCTTTGCCATTTTCTTCCTTATAAGGGCTTGTTCTTTTTCATATTCTTTTTCATATTCAGTCAATGAAATTGCTGGTGCTACTTCAGCAATTTTAGGTTCTTGCACAAATGCAGTTATTTCAGTTTCATAAGTCGCCTCTAGATATTGTTTCATGTAAACTTCATATTCAGCTAAGAATTAAAAAGGAGGCATCAATTACAAATCGCATAGATCGCCAAATCAGATATTCTCAGCCGTGCTATTTACTACTATTTTCATAACACAATATTATATGAAAGCATATTAACTAAATCCCTAGACTATTTTAGTTGGAATAAACCTATAGTAGTTTTCAGCAAGACTGAAACAGCAAAATTGACTTGTATTTTGATAGCACTTTCAAAACAGGTTATTGAGATTCAGAATCTGGTCATTGCCTACCTTTACACAAATTTAGGGCTGGATTCATCATTCTTCACAGAATGATGAATCCAGCGAAAAAGGGGGCGGGGGCGAGCCTGAGAAAGGCCACAGCCGTTCTTACCATGGTGGTGCGATTTCGACGGCCGCAGAGCGGCTGGCTGCAGCCTTTCACACAAATAGCGCCACCATAAAAGGTGGTGCTATCACCGCCCTACTGCCGGCGATAATGTCCCTCACATTATCGCCAGCAGCAGTGCTGCAGCCGATTCCTCCCCCTCCCCGCCCCAACTCCTCCCCCCACCCCAACTCCTCACCTCAGCTTATTTGCATCCTATCGTGTGCGATAAGTCCCTAACGCACGTGATAAACGTTTAGAAAATAATCCCCTTAATGTTTTAAAAGCCAAGTAGTAACTGTCAATATTTTTATGATACTTTCCAGCAATACCTCAAATCACATACAGACTGGTATCCCATCAGCTTTTTAACATCTAATTCTGTTGAACATTGCTTCTAGCTTTCTAAATATATTTCATCAGAATGTGCTAAGTTGTTTTATTTATTATATCTTTATTTTTATTTACCTTCTTCCATTAACCTGACAGATGCAGAAGTTTCTCCATATTTGTTACGAATAATAATACTGTACTCTCCTGCATCATCTGCGAAGGTCATGGAGATTTCAAGCTTGCATTCTCCAGTCTCTCTGTTGTAGCTTATTTTATATCTTTAAGAAAAAAAAAGGTTCAAGGTTGGATAACTTTATAAATTACATATCATAATTTATGCTTGTGTACAAGCTTATGAAAAAATACATTATAAAGAAAAACATTAGCTTAAAATCCTCAGTTCTATGTCATAAATTGAACATAGCATGGTTAAAATAATGAGACATAATTATGAAAAAAACAACTATTAATACTGCAGACAACTGCAAAATCTATTGGATATGATCAAAAATACTAATGTACAGAAAATTAATATTTAACCAAAGCAACTTTTCCCCCAATTTATCACTTTTATCGACACTGGGCCTAATGCAATAAAGATTCTTTCCAAAGGACAGAAAGTGAAAAGGTTCTTTCTGAAAAAGGCCTATTATTCATATATCCTAAATCACTCATTACCACTAATTTATTTTGGCTGTGTGTTATATTTGCTTAGCTAAATGAAACACCACTAAACATGCCCTGTACCTGAGATCAGGTAGGTTCTGCAGTACTGCATAGGAGTGGGCAGCTTGGATGGGTCTATGTACTAGTATATCATAAGGTAGACTATACAAAATTTGTATTGAATCTGCAAGTCTTAAAACGTTTGTACTGGACAAATAATTTAGGAATATCATGTGAATTATAAATACTGCTATTTCCCAAATATTGCAGCTTTTTTGGAGGGGGAGGGAGAGTGGTAACAGTTCATTTTTGCTCCTTTAGAGCTTTCAGCTCAATCAGAAGTGACCTCTACTAAATTATGACTTTTCATGCACAACTATTTTATCAATTTCCCCCATTTTTTTATATGTAACTTCCTCCCACCTCTTTTCATCTAGTCCTGGGATCACAGACCAGTATGTTTAGACTCTGAGTCTGACCAATAGTTGGCACTATTATGTGATGGATGAGATTCTCTCTCCACTACTTTCTATGAATGCTGCCTCCTCGGCAACTCCTGCCCCAGCCGGCCTGAGGAAGAGAAGCTAGGCTTGGGAATTAAACCTAGATATTCCATAGTGAGCAACACTACCACTGAGCCGTTGGGTTGGACTGATATTGGAGTCTGAAGACATCACATTGATTTCATATATACACATTTACCAAAACTGTACATGAAAAAAATCATTTCACTTTGCAAAGTTCATAAGGAGAATGGTATTCTTATCTGATAATTTATTTTCCTTGACTCCAGTCAATCCAGTCCAGACACAGGGGTTATGCACACTAACCAGCAAATGGAGAAAAAGAATAATAGTCTTGCTGACATCATTCTATATAGGATGCGGGGCTGACCTCAGCCTATCAATATCCTGTAACAACCTAAGAATATTGCACCAATAACAATCTCCTTCAACAAATCAGGGGATTTACGTGGAGAATTTCAAACAAACCGAACTAAAGCTATCCCCTTCATCAGAGCAACTACTATGAACTAAAACACTGTTATCATCCTGAAGATATGAAGATAGTCTGAAAAACAAAAGTGAATACAGAAAAAACTACAGGGTTGGCAGATTAGGGAGGGTCCTGGACTGGTCTGACTGGACTCAAGGAAAGGAAATTATCAAGTAAAAATACATTTCTCCTTCCTCTTCATCCATCCAGACCAGTCGGGACACATGAAATGTACTCAAGCTATCCCTGAAGTGGGAAAGAAACTGCCAAACATGCTCTCAAGATATTAAAGCCAACAGATGCTTCTTCCTTGGCTCAAACATTGAGATAATAATGCTTTATAAATGGATGTAATGAAGACCAGACTGATGCCTTGTAAATCTCCACTAGCAATACCAACTAGAGCTGTGCCCATGAAGCCACTTACACTTTAGGACAATGCACGCTCAACTTCTTGGGCAACATTAAATCCTTATCCACTTAGGCCAGCCCTATGACTTCCTTTATCCAACACAACAATGAAGTTCTAGATGCCACTTCTTCCTTTTTGGATCCAGAGAATAAGACAAAGAGATGATCAGACCTCCTAAATCTATTTGTGACTTTTAAATAACACAATATTGCCCTTCTTGAATCCAAGGAATGGAGCTGTGGGTACTTCTCTCTGCACAAATCCCTATAGAAGGAAGGCACACCATCTGACCCAGGTGAAAAGGTAAAACCACCTGTGGAAGGAATTATATGAATCTTGACCATCTTCTCAGAAAAGACCAAAAAATGTTCACTGCATGAAAAAGCCTGCAACTCAGAATTTACCTAGCCAAACAAATCACCACCAAAAATACCACCTTCGAGTGAGAAGCTTAACTGAGATCCTCTTTAAGAATTCAAAGGTTGAATCAGCCAAAAATGATAACACCAAATTCAAATTCTAATATGGGATGGGATCTCTTACTGGCAGACTAATGTGTTCCATTCCTCTTAAGAAATCAGAGACATCTGGATGAGAGGATAAGGATCTACCCTAAACCATGCCTCTATAAAACACAACTGCCACTACTAGCACCTTCAAGGAATCTAGGGCTAAACCCTTATCCAAAACTTCCTGTTTTGCAAACTGTAAAACATAGATAAATCTCTAGCTAAAATCTGCTTAGCTGTGCATCAGTCCTTAAAGGTCCACCATATCTTGTGATAAGCTAATAATGTGATAAGCTAAGAATGTAGCAGAGTATTCACTACCGCTTTGGAGTATCTTTTCTTGCTTAAATGAAACATCTCAAGAGCCAAGCCATAAGACAGAATCAGACTAGATCCTTGTAAAACATCAGTCCATGCCTCAATAGATCTGAATCCTGAGGTAAAGGAATAAGACTCCTGAAAAGTATCTGGACCAGATCCACAAACCAAGGATGCCTGGGCCAAACAGGGGCTATAAAACCACTCGTCCTCAATGCCTGGAGATTCTCTGAAGAATTCTTCCTATAAAAGGCTATGGGGAAAACATATAAAGTTGCTGCTTCGGCCAGGTCTGCATTAATTCATCCATCCCATATAACCCCATTATTATTCTCCTGCTGAAAAACCTTTCCATTTTTGTGTTCTTGTCAGTTGCCATTAGATCAAATTCTGGTTTTCACCAGTGTGCTACAATGAGGGTGAAAGCCTTCTCTAATAGCTCCCATTGTCCGGGATCTAGAAGATTGCAGCTGAGAAAGTTTGATTGAACATTCTCCACTCCCACAATATGTGCTGCTGATACCATTCTTAGGTGTTTCTCAGTTCAAGCTAAAAGCAGAATAGCTTCTGCTGACACCTTAGAACTCTTGGTTCCCCCTTGATTGTTTACATATGCCACCACCATGGCATTGTCTGACAAAATCCTGACTGCTGGACTTTGTAGAACTGGCAAAAACTGTAGCAAAGTTAATTGAATTGCTCTGGTTTCCAACTGGTTGATTGGTCACCTGGCCTCTTCTGCCGGCCAGGTTCTCTGAGACATTCAGCCTTGACAATGTTCCCTGCTCCTCAACCTAGAAAGCTGACATTGATCACCAATACCCAAGTGGAAGATTCCTGTTCTACTCCCTTTTCCAAATTCTCAGGTAGAAACCATCATTCCAAACTTGCTCTCATCTGGTCTGGAACAGAGAGTCCAATGACATAATCCTGCAACTGAGTAAGGCCCTCTGCAAAAGCCTCATGTGACCCTTGCCCAAGAACCAGAACCAGGGCTTCTACCAAGGATCTTAACACACCATGGACTTCATGTTGTCCATTAAAGAACATACCTGCACCTTCAGTTTCTGAATCTTCTGTACTGTTAATTGTACTTGTCCTCTCTTCGTGTTGAAATAGGTCCCCAGATATTCCAGAAACTATGTCAGTTGTAGGGATGTGAATCATTTTTTGACGATTTAAAATATCGTCCGATATATTTTAAATTGTCAAAAATTGTTAGGGCCACGATACAATACCAATTTCCCCGATTTATCGTCAAAAAATCGTAAATCAGGGAAAGGGGGAGGGCAGGAAAACCGGCACACTAAAACACCCTAAAACCCACCCCCGACCCTTTAAATTAAATGGCGGCGGCCATAGACCAACACGATTCGACTGCAGGAGGTCGTTCCGGACCCCCGCTGGACTTTTGGCAAGTCTTGTGGGGGTCAGGAGGCCCCCCCAAGCTGGCCAAAAGTACCTGGGGGTCCAGCGGGGGTCCGGGAGGGATTTCCTGCTGCAAATCGTTTTCCGTACGGAAAATGGCGCCGGCAGGAGATCGACTGCAGGAGGTCGTTCAGCGGGGATCCGGAACAACCGCTGAACGACCTCCTGCAGTCGATCTCCTGCCGGCGCCATTTTCCGTACGGAAAACTATTCACGGCAGGAAATCGCTCCCGGACCCCCACTGGACCCCCAGGGACTTTTGGCCAGCTTGGGGGGGCCTCCTGACCCCCACAAGACTTGCCAAAAGTCCAGCGGGGGTCCGGAACGACCTCCTGCAGTCAAATTGTGTTGGTCTATGGCCGCCGCCATTTTGCGCCGCCATTTTGCAAAATGGCGGCGCAGAATGGCGCCGGCTGAAGACAACACGATTCAATTGCAGGAGGCCGTTCCGGACCGCCGCTGGACCCCCAGGTAATTTAAGGCATTTGGGGGGGGGGATTTAATTTAAAGGGTTGGGGGTGGGTTTTAGGGTGTTTTAGTGTGCCGGTTTTCCTGCCCTCCCCCTTCCCCCGATTTAGCTACGGACCGCCGCTGGACCCCCAGGTAATTTAAGGCATTTGGGGGGGGGGGTTCGGGAGGGTGGGGGATTTAATTTAAAGGGTCGGGGGTGGGTTTTAGGGGGTTTTAGTGTGCCGGTTCACGATTTTAACGATTTTCACGATACTCTAAACACCCAAACGGCGACAATACAATTCCCTCCCCCTCCCAGCCGAAATTGATCGTTAAGACGATCGAGGACACGATTCACATCTCTAGTCGGTTGTAACTTACTCTTTACAAAATTTACAACCCAACCTAGCTCTTTCACTAAAAGGTACATCCTGGCAATAGTTGTCTCATTCTCTTAGGCTGACTTTGTTCTGATCAACCAGTAGTCTAGATAAAGATGAACCAAAATACCTTCTCAACAGAAAAAAGCTGCTACCATTACTATGACTTTGAAAAAGTTCCTTGGAGCTGTCGTTAGACCAAAAGGGAGTGTTACAAACTGAAAATAACCTCAAAGAATGGAGAAATACAGATACTTCTGATGGTCCAAACTGACTGGAATATGCAGGTATGCTTCCATCAAATCCAAGGACATTAGGAATTCTCCTTGTCTCACCGTCACTATAACCAAGCTCAAGGTTTCCATCCTGAAGTACGGAACTCTCAAAGCCTTGCTAACCTGTTTTAAATCCAAAATAGACTGAAAATCCCCTTTCGTTTTGGGAACTACAAGTAAATAGATCTAGTCCCCACCTATATCGAGAAGATAACTGAGTGTAATTCAAACTGCCTCCCACTTCAGAGAGGAAAAGTAAAGAGAAACCATGAAATTGGATGGGCCAACTCCAATGTGTACACATTCTGAATGACATCTAAGACCCACTGGTCTGTAGTAATCTGGACCCATCGCCAGGGGAAATCTGATAACCGACCTTTTATATTCTGTTCCAGAGACTGGGCCTCCAAACCTTCATTGAGAGCTTCAGGATATTCCTGCACTTCCCAAACCCCCATCCTTTCCTCCTCTCTTGGAATTATGAAAGGACTTAAACCTACCATTTTTCCTAATCCTTTGCCCTCCTGAGGACTTCCCCAGCTTGAATTTTCTTGAGGCTCTAAACTGACTTCTAGAGGGCAATTGACATGAGGATACTTTTTTTTTAATCTTCTGGGAGCTTGGGAACCTTAGATTCCCCCCAAGCCTTAAGCTATTCTCCATATCCTCACCTAACATAAGCTTGCCTTTGAAGGGAAATTTGGTCAACTGGCCCTTAGAAACTGAATCTGCTGACCAATTCTAAAGCCATGACAAACTTCTGGCTGCTGTAATTGAAGCCATGCTCCTATCCAAAGTACAAATCAAGTCAAAAGATGCATCTGTCAAAAAATCTAACCCTGGTTCCATTTGCACTGCCTCCTCCAGACAGAATTGCATTCGCTGAGACAAACGTAAGGCAGCCCTAGCCACAATACGGCTACATGATGACACTTGAAAAAATATACTAGTAGCCTCAAAGTCTTGCTTATGCTCTGGTCTGTCTTCCTATCTTGAGCATCTTTGAGAGCTGCGCCATCTTCAGTAGGACTTGTGGCCTTTTTCATCACTGAGCAAGCCAGCTCATCCACCTTTGCAAATCTTAGCTTCTCCGCCTCTTGGGAAATAAGGGGGTACAGCTTCACCAGGAAGCACCCCTCTATAAAATTAGCTTCAAGGGAATCCCATTCCGAGTCAATTAATTCTTTTACTGACCTGTGTAAAGAAAAAGCCTTTGAGGGTCTCCGTTTGCTATTCATAATAAGATCCTCTAAGAATTCAGGACCTTCTCCCACTTTTTCCTCAGCAATATTCAACACATGCAAAGAAAGGGAAATTAAGCGTAACAGCTCCTCCTTGTGAAACAGTCTGTTCATAGCAGAGCCATCTTTCACTTCAGGGAGATACTCCCCTTCCTCTAATTCTCCCCTCTCTGCCATTATCCTACCGTGGGGGAATGCCCTATTACGGCTATACTGCCCGACCTGACAGCTTCGTTCAGCATAACGTGGGCTCCTTTATGTTCCCTCACCACTTCATGCCAGGCTAAGTACCACCAGAGTGTGTGCCTTCTCCGTAGCTGCCCCAGTGATCTGGAACTCCTTTCCGGAAGCTGTTAAAAACATGGCTGTTTAGACAAGCCTTTTATTAAGTCCACATGTTTTTTTTGTCTTAATTTGTCTTCGTAATGTCTATGACTATGTCTTCTGAATTTATGTAGATGATATGATTGTGCTTATGTACGCTGCCCAGGACATGGGTGATTAATAAATCCAAATAAAAGATAAAGATAAACCTTTCCTACCCAAGGGAAAGCCATCTGATTGCAAGGAGTTAAGATTTTCAGTCTCCTCTTCCTCTTCACCTTCATTTCTGAGCCACTTTCAACCTGACACACCAGGGTTCTCCCCTTGAGGCCCAGAGATCCCAGGAGAAGGGAAATGAGGTAGCATCTGTTCCATACAAACTGCCTGGTGCAGACATTTCAAAATCTGTGATGAAACAGCTGACTAGTCTGAAGAGGGGTCAGACGTCTGTAAAGAGGGAACTGCACATTTAAATGCAGCCTCTAATGCAGTTCTGGAAGAACTGACTGTCAGTTCCTGCACTGCAGGATCCAAAGATGGGGGAGCCAGCTCAAACTCCCTTAGCCGTGTATACAAAATGGCTGCTGAACCTGACATGGCAGTGATCCCTCAGGCGGGAACTAGCAGCACTAACGACTCCACTGTTGCAGTCTCCCCAGATGCAGAGAAATCATCCTGCAACTCACTCTCTCTTCTGTCTAAGCAACCGTGGCATAAGGAACCTCCTCCCCCATTTGCCTGTAAGCCCCACACTGTATCAGAGTGCAGTGCTTTTTTCTGCACTGCATCAGAGATGAAACTGCTACCTTCACTGCCCAGAGCTAAAAGAAAAAAATGCTTAGAGAAATTCACAGACTTTCACTCACCACTAATCCACCAGAGCCACTTGTGGACAGACCCAATGGCTCCCGAAAGAACTCACTTGCAGGGTCTGATTTCCTGGTTTGTTTTTTTTTTCAAACATTAACAAATAGGCCAAGACAGAGGGATAACAAAACAAGAACTAATTAAAGGTTCCTTTTTTTTTTTTTTAAAGCAAGTTCTGCAAGCAAAAATAAAAGGGAAGGATAAAGGGGGACAGAGTCACAGATCAAAATCTGCAGCCCACTACCAAAAACCCCGGAAAGTCCTCTGGTCTAGGGTATGCTCAACTAAGGGAGGGAGCACAAGGCTTTCATCTCAGAAATCTGCCTTCAATCCAATCCTTTTCTTTCTTTTTTTACTTTCAGCCTATCCAGGCTGCAGCCACCTGCCTACCATCTGCTGGAGTCAGCAAATACTGGCAGGCTGAGGTCAGCACGGGACCCTATAGAGGATGACGTCAGCATGCCTGTTATTCTCTGTCTCCATCTGCTTATTGGTAGACATAACCCATGTGTCTGGTCTAGTTGGAAGAAGAGGAAAAAGGCATTATTTTGTGAAAAGCACTTTTAATCAGAACTGTATAGTAATTGTTGAATTTTCAAAGCCATTTTTACCTTTATTCTTCTAAACATAGGAAGGGTAATTTTTTAAGTTTAAATCATTTTTATTAAAATTTTTAATAAAAACAAGTAAACATGCTCATCATTACATTGAACATACTGGGTGCACTGGTGAGTCCTGTCCAGTGCCCCCCCCCCCACAATGAAGATCAAAGTCCCACCTTTCCTCCCTCCCCCCGCAGGGTTACATCTCCTCTATCTCACTGTGAACTGGTATACATTCAATTTAAGAACCTGGACTAGTACCCAAGTCATTAAGAATTTTTAGCCCAAATTTTTGATTGGCCGCATGCATAAAATTGGAGGGTTACTTGCATGGCTGGGCCCTGTGCTCGCCATGCCCATTATCAAAAGGGCTCAGCCATGGGTGTAACTCCCGATATGCGCAGAAGTGCTGGGCCGAGTCGGCTCCATTAGATGCTGTCCCGGGGAAGCATGCGTGGAGTTTACTTCTGCTCCGGAGGAGCAAGTGAGTATTGAAATAAAAAAATTGGAGAAAGCTAGGATAGGCTTAGGGGTCAGGGAGGAGAGGGGAGAAGGGGAAGAGGGAGAAAGGATAGGTTTAGGATTTGGGAAGTTCCCACCTAGTCCGATCCTTTATTGGAGCGGTCTGGGAGGGAACTGGTTTAGGGCCGATCGTGATGCCGTGCATATTTTTCTACAATCCTCCCCCCTCTGCGTGAGGAGGAGGCCACCCACCCACACATATGCATGCAGGATTCGTATTTTATAACATGCGTGCACCAACGTTATGCGTGCATAATGTGTACATGTTATAAAATAGCCGCGTCCATATGCATGCACCGGGAACTGCGTGCACATGGACGCATGCGCGGACCTTTTAAAATCTGCGCCTTATGCAGCAACGATTGCAGATGTAAGTCCCTGGTTCCTTCACTGGGTTATTGTTGGTGAGGAAGGATACTTTTATAACGCTGTAGGTTCAGGTGGAGTCTGTGTGTCCCTTTTACATGCAGACATTATCCTGAATTTTTTAAATGAATTTATGCTCAGAAGTTCATTTGATAATTAACGGGTAATTGTCACAGATTAACCCACAGAAAATTACATCTCCTCTTGGGAGGGCGTAACTTGTGCAAGTGAACTTATGCGCATACTTTTTAAAATAAAAAAAGCATGCACATAAAGTTTCAGCTCTGCTTCCCAAGATTACCTCTCCCCAGTTCCCACACAAAGATACGTATGTAATAGGCTGCATGCATATGGTTACGGGCGCAGAGCCTCAGGTCATTTCTAGCAGCCATTTACGCACATAAAATCAGGTATGTATATGTATAATGATCCTACAGTAGAATAAGTTACCTGAAGACAAAGAACCTTGGGGATAAAGAAAGTGTTCTGTAAAGCAGAATGCTCTTGGAAAGCTTTTAGATTAGTCTGCAGTCAGAATCTGCTAAACCCAGTACATTACAAGTAAAACAGAGCTTGGAAAACATTAAGATACCTATATCCAGTGGTGAGAGGAACGCCAGCCTTTTTCCAGTAAACGTGTGGCTTGGGGTTTCCACCGACCTGGCAGTCAAAAACAATGCTTCCACCTTCCACTAACTTCTGTACGGAAGGTTTTCTAATAAAGAAAGGAGCAACTCCTTCTCCAGTCTCCATCGGTTCAGGGACAGCAGCAGGCTCAACCACCATTTCTGTTACAGCTTCAACAAATCTGAAAAATAATTACCAAATAACTCAGTTTTACTGTACATTAAAACACATATGAATTAAAGTGATGTAGATAAAAAAAAAAGCAGGGAATTAAGTGCAGTTGAGTATTATTCAAACATAGAGATCAATGTCGGGATTTCATGTGAGTTAGCAGCCGTTTTCATGCACAATTCTGCTACCCATGCAAATGAGCTGTACAGCAAAACTGTATGTGAAATTTTGCTATGGGGATTCAGCAAAAAAAAAAAAAGAAAACTACACCTCTATGAGGTATAGTCATAATTTTTTTTAAAAATAAAAACCAGCATGCACAGAATTTTTCATAATTAATGAGCTACTTTCCATGCTTTTGCATTAACTTGAAATTTAAATCATATTTTGCACATAGTGGATTACATGCAAATTTTACTATTGTGAATGACCACATTTTCAAAAACTTTCATAAAGCATTGCAAACTACAATGCATGAAAATCCCATAATTTTGTGGTTTCCTCTGCTTTATGCGCAAAGCTCATAAACAAGTGAAACCAGGAGGATGACCATTGTCAGATCAAACCAAAGCTAATATACTCTCAGATAACACAAAATCACATCATTTATTTTGGAACAAAATATATAGGCCACAGCTTTATTGGTATTACAGCATAAATACAAATACCCGAGCCAATAATTTGTAACCATACATTAGCACGGTACAGCCACTCGCCATACTACTAGCTAAGCAGCTCTTCAAGCCTACCAGCCAATTAACTTGTCCAAACCACATAAGGGCCATGAGCCACCCCTGCTGGGAAGCCAGCCTCAGCTAACCAATATCAGCTCCTCAGCGGTACTTTGTCACATCCGTCCCCACCCACCTGCTGGCCAGATTCTATTTGCACGAGTAATACAGGGGTACCCACCCACTTTAACATCAAACAAGCTGCGACAATTTTATACAATAAATTAACCTTTAACCATTCAAATACAATCAGAGTTGGGAGGGTGGATGCCGCAATCACTCAGCAGAGGAAAAAAGGCAGGCAAAACATCTTAAAATTGACCTTTATCTCTCCCACTGCACGTGGCCCCCCTCCTCCCCCCTCCCTTATCCTGTTAACGTTCTAAAGTATCTACCAATCCCCAACCTCAGATTCCCAGCAGGAGCTATCCCTCTCACCATAAACCTTCTTTTCCTTCCTCTTCCAAAATAAACCTGCCTGACTTTTTTCTTAAAGATGTTTCCATATTTTAGATCATGATTCTACAAAATTGTTAATTTTGTCAAATGCCCGATAAAAAATTTAGCAATAAGATTGAAGGATGAAGAAAGTACTGTTACCAAAATCCTAAAATGGAGTTGATATTGGAGTTTTATGAACTCTTGCTTCCATACATTTTGTTAAACTGCAAAGCATGGTTCTTCTCACCCTCTTGTTTTGCGGTTCTTCCTCCCAATCCTAGTTGTCATCACAATTCACAATTTTTTAAGACTATCTTATTGTTACAACTGGATATTTAAAAACTAACATTACCGTTTTTCTTCTGTGATGACCTTCTCTGGGACTACAAGGGTCTCCCTGCTCTCAAACTCTTCAGAAACTACAGGAAACCAGAAAGATATATGTATAAAGACACAAGAAAATCCTGTAAATTCTGTTACATTAATAGTTTTCACTATATAATCTCTAAAGTTCTATGTTCAAATAAACACTATGACATCACATTTGTGGATCAAAAATTTGAGACCTGAACTGTCAAATTAAAGATAATTAAAGTATTTAAAATACTTAAGAATTGAAGTTTAATAGAAGCCCTATAACCAGATGTAATGTATTCTGTGATCTGTGAAAGAAACCAATCTAACAATTCACTTACCTTGGACAACTAAATAGCATGACGTGCTGATAGTACCAGCCTCATTAGTAGCAGTGCAAGTGAATCGGCCACTGTCCTCTGCAAAGGCCTCACGGATTACAAGACGGGCTATTTCTTTCACAAAGGTTATTTGGAAGTCAATAGAACTTTCAATCCGATAGTTCTCTCTGTACCAGTTTACTTCTGGGACTGGAAATCCAGAGATCTGGCACTCCAAAGTGACAGATTCACCTTCAACAGCAGTCACATTTTTCAAACCCTATAATACAGATTTTTTAAAATTATGTAAAAAGAAATCCTCTTTAATTATCAAATAAATAAACCAACATTTTAAATATAATATCTAATTCAGTATCAGGCTCAGCATAAAAAATCTTCAATGAATATCAATAATGAGATATTTAATATTTTCAGAACACAATGAGTGAAAGATAACTACATAGATACTCTTAGCATGTTACTTCTTAAATTCTTATTTTGGAGATGAAAGACATAGTAAAATCTAAGATTCAGTAGAATGAAGTTGACATGAGTATAAAATATTTATACACCTAAAAACTACTATTCTCCACCTGTTTTAGATTATCTCCCTCAATACTTTCCTCTTGCCCACCATTCCCAGATCCATCAAAGGAGAAAATATCCACACATACTGAGGTATATTTTCAAAGGGTTACGCGCGTAAGATACGTGCGTAACTACCGAAAACCTACCCCTGCGCGTGCTGAGCCTATTTTGCATAGGCTTGGTGGTGCGTGCAAGCCCCGGGACACGCATATGTCCCGGAGCTTTCAAAAATGGGCGGTCCAGGGGTGGGGCTGGAGGCGTAGCGGCGGGCTTCGTGCAGGGCCAGGGGCATGGCGGCGGTCCGGGGGCAATCCAGGGGTGGTCCCGAGTCCTCCGGCACAGTGGCCGGTGCCAGGGGTTGGCGCGCCGGCAGCTGGCGGTGTGAGCAAGTTACGCCTGCCAGAGGCAGGTATACCTCGAAGAAATAAGGTAGGGGCAGTCCAGGGGTGGGGCTGGAGGCATGGCGGCGGGCGGCGGGCTTCGTGCAGGGCCAGGAGGGAACGGGGAAAGCCATCGGGGCTCCTCTTGGGCTCGGCATGCGCAAGGTACACAAGTGTGCACCCCCTTGCGCGCGCCGACCCCGGATTTTACAACATGCGCGCATGTTATAAAATCGGGTGTACATTTGTATGCGCCGGGTAGCGCGCACAAATGTACCCCACGCGCGTAGGAATTAAAATCGGCCTCGGAGTACTCTGAATTTCTGATAATCAGGAAAAGAGAAAAAAATTAATGAAATCTATTTTATAATGTGCCCATTAATATTTTTCTTTAAAAAATGTGTCTTGAAGCACAATGTGAGAAATGTAGACTGTTTAAATAAAAAATAAAACCATTGTACTTAATAAAGCATCTGGACTGGCTAATGAGGATGACAACTAAAGTTTCCATTTCCTCTTAACTCTTCCCACTCTGTTAAAAATGGAATGAAGGTTATCTTGCATGGGATAAATACCCCACTTGAAAAATAGTGGTGAGATTGAAAAGAAAGAAAAAATGGAAGACAAGAAATGTATTGAAAGAAGAGTAAAATACAGCTTTGCTATTTTCTTTTTAATCCATTTTATTTACCGAAAGGGAGAAATTATAATCTAGCAGTGCTGGAAATACAACAGGACCTATTTTCTATTCTATGTGATGGAAGAAGGCACCAGGGCAAACCCTTTCAAAGGCACATTTTGTACCAAAGTGAAAGTGCCTATTAGGACTTCTGTGCCTGCTCGTCTGTCGCCATGAACGAGGGAGGATTTGGCTGACATTTATTTTGAGAGATTCTCACAATAGGAAGTTAAAATTATATTTTGTACTAAGCGAAAAAGCACCCATGAGGAATTTTCCTGGGTCAAATTTTTCCATAGAAATACTGGAAGTAATCACATAAAACAGTTGACAAATATACCTATAAGTTACACCAATTTTCAAAGTGAATTTGTGTGCATAGGTTCACATTAAAATTAGCCCACCAAAATTACCCACACACAATTACACCTGCTAATTTGTAAGAAGAAATTTTTTGGGGAAAATTTACACGCATAACTTGAAAATGTAAAAGTATGCGCTTGAGTCCAAACCCCTCCTCAATTCCATCCCGGGGAATGCCTCCTTTCATTTTGGTTAAACGCAAGTGCATATATAGGTGAATTTTATAAGCCAGACGTGCACATCAGTCATGGGATATAAGAATATTTCGGGCCGGCACGCACCAAGCAGATTTTAAAAGCTGTCGGATACATGCATATCTCCCACTGCGCGCACAAATGAAAAGGTTTTGAAAAGGGGTGGGGTGAGGGATTGGTTCAGGCAGGGCATGGGCGTTCTGGGATTTTAACCTGAAATTTGCATGGAAATACTTATGCACATTGGTGCACGCCGGGGTCCCCACCGTGTAATTTTACTTCTGCTATGGATGAAGTGTAAGTGATAAAACAAAAACATCTAGGTAGATCAGCTGGGTTTCAAATGTTGGGGCTAACAAAACGAAAGGAAGGCTATTAAACTAGGGGTGTTGGAAAATCTATATCTTAACTGGGCTAAATGGGAACAAACTGGTTTTAGTGGCAACAGCGTCCCTTTTAAAATCCTCCCACTTATGTGATAGATGTGGGATTTGCGCACATGGGCGCACATCCACTTTAAATTGAGCGCACATGTGCACATGGCCAGGCTATTTTATAACATACGCGCATATACATACATATGTTATAAAAGTAATGCCCCTGGGTGCGGGATGATGAACATGCTCACGTGTGCCCACGCGCTGCTTTGAAAGTTACCATCATAAGGTATATGCATATACGTTCACCTGAATAATGGGCAGGCAGGTTTATAACCGTCCATTTCTGCAGATAAAGCACTGTTTTATCCATGGAAATGTGACTACTTTGTGGTGTGCTGTGTCAGCGTACATATTGCCAACTTGTTTTAAATTAGGCCCAACCTACTCTTAAAGTATAATTTCCGGATCCATTACCTCTACATTCAGTACTAGTGTTAGTCAAAAAATGAAGGAGAAAACACTCAGAGTCACACTGTTAGCAAAAGAAGAAATGGTAACCAAGTTTACTTCATAGCAAGAATTCTGATTTTAAATAGAAGAGATTACTTAAATGGTTTCTTCGTTTCAGTGTCTATGGTAATACACCTTTAAAAACAGGATCGGAGTTTCTGTTCACATGGTATGCACAGCCAAGCATGTTGGGCATGTGAGTGTCAGTGAAGGTAGCAGCAGCATACCTGATATACTGAACAGGCCTAATTTATTTCATCATAATTCATCTAGAGTTTAAGACTGTACTGCTCCAGTCACTCATTATATAATACAAACTTCTCCAGTTACTCATATTTGGTACAAAATGAAAGCAATTTTTTAGTCATCTTGCAAATATAGGGGCGGATTTTCAGAGCCCTGCTCGCGGAAATCCGCCCAAAACTGGGCGGATTTACGCGAGCAGGGCCCTGCGCGCCGGTAAGCCTATTTTACATAGGCCTACCGGCGCGCGCAGAGCCCCGGGACTCGCGTAAGTCCCGGGGTTTTCGGAGGGGGCGTGTCAGGGGGCGTGTTGGGGGGCGTGTCGGGGCCGGGCCCGAACCGCGCTGCGTTTTCGGGGCGTGTCGGGAGCGTTCCGGGGGTGGGCCCCGGGGCGTGGCCGCGCCCTCCGGACCCACCCCCAGGTCGCGTCCCGGCGCGCAGGAGGCCCGCTGACACGCGGGGATTTACGCCTCCCTCTGGGAGGCGTAAATCCCCCGACAAAGGTAAGGGGGGGGTTTAGACAGGGCCGGGCGGGTGGGTTAGGTAGGGGAAGGAAGGGGAAGGTGAGGGGAGGGCAAAGGAAAGTTCCCTCCGAGGCCGCTCCGATTTCGGAGCGGCCTTGGAGGGAACGGGGGTAGGCTGCGCGGCTCGGCGCGCGCCGGCTATACAAAATCCATAGCCTTGCGCGCGCCGATCCAGGATTTTAGTGGATACGCGCGGCTCCGCGTGTATCTACTAAAATCCAGCGTACTTTTGTTTGCGCCTGGAGCACAAACAAAAGTAGGCTATTCGCGCTCCTTTTAAAATCCGCCCCATAGCCTTTTTCCAGTTATTCACTTGTTTCATTTCTTTCATTCTCATACGTAAAATATTTTGTTTTATAGGAAGGCACATGTGTTGGCATCTTAGGCCCCCAAAAGTCAGAGCACCAATCTGTGTAGATAATTGGTACTTACTGAAACTATTGTTGGTGGAGCTGCGGGAATCTCTGCAGGCTCAGGCACTCTTGCAGCTTCTGGTACCTAGGACAATTACAACAAATGTCGTTAAAAATGCTATGTAGTCATGAAAATACATGATGATATGCGAAAACTGATTTTTGAAAATGTTCCCTGCTGCAAGGATCTGATTTCTGCACATTTTTGTTAAAAGTGTAAGAATGCCTGCACAAAACAAACATTCAAACCCTAATTGAGAATTCACAGAAATAAATTAGTAGAGATAAAGAGCTTGTAAGATAGAATTATAAAACAGGTATGCTCCCATATAATATAGTAAATTGATCAATGAGATTGGAATTTGCATGAGACAAACCTCTGTTTTAACTTCTCTTGTTATTAGAAAGTGCTCTTCACGAACGACAGGTCCTGAAATTCTTACATCTATGTCTTTTTTCACTTCATAACCAAAGCGAGTCTTATAGGAATCTGCCGGTTCTTCCAAAGGAAAGGGTCGAGAAACTTCCTTCTCTGCCAGCACTCTCGGCTCAGCAGGCTTTAAAATAGGAGCTTTCACTGATTTGGTGATCTTTTGTGCAGATGTTGCTATCAACTCTTTTTCCAAAGTAGCTATAGCAGTTCCTGCTATTGAAACCTAACCAACCCAAGAGAAAGAGTGTTATAGTTTTGCCACTCAATTTTGCATTTCTAAAGATACACTTCTTTCCAGCGAACCGATTTTAAATGTGCATTATAGGGAAATAGAAGAGTAATCTGGGTTCCATTATCATATAATTAATGATACTTATCTTAAAGCATTAAACACATTTTTAAGCATTATCTCAAAATATATATTTTGAATTATTGCACATTTTCATCTTATACAGATTCTGTATTTCAAATTCACCCTGTTATATTTTGTGACTGTTTGTAAATAAATTGCAGAAATAATTCAATGCTATGCGGCCACATTCTTCAGGGGGAAACCCTAGATTTTTGTTCACTCCTACAGGTAAAATTTGCAGTTTAGAAAATAAGTCTAAAAATAGTTTTTGATGTTGACTGAAATTCCTCAGTGGGCTTTGAAATGGCAGCTTTCAATTATGAATAGCAAAGTAAAATATATCTAAAAAATAAAATATATTTGTAACTATTTCCATTATTCCATAAATTCAAAGACAGTGGGGTAGATTTTAATAAAGTACCCCCTAAGGTTTCAAGACACTGGACTGAAATACATTAGTCATCTGTAAACTTTTTTGCAATCAATGTTGAGGTTGATATTCAAAGGTTTTATCCAGCAAATCTCCGGCATTAGCCAGTCAAAAGCCAAGATTTGAATTTTTCCATCCACCGATACATTTTGGGTTCATAACTCATTGCATGAACAATATTTATCTGGCTAAAAAGAGGGTTGGAGGCATTCTGGGGGCGGGTCTAAACATTAGCTGTGCATAGAGATAGTGGAGGTAATTTTCAAAGGAGTTCCATGCATAAATATAACATATTAACGTAGCAATTTTCAAAAGCTATTTATGCATGTAAAGTGCATTTATACATATAAAACCCAGTTTTATCAGGTGAATTTCCAAAGGAATTGTTTGTGTAAATGTAACATATTATCAATTTTCAAAATGCATTTACATGCGTAATGTACATTTACATGTGTATATCCTATGGACAATTCAATGGCATATATTGTAGCAATTTTCAAAATCCAACTTACATGGGTAAAGTGCATTTACTCATGTACAACCATTGTTAAGCATGTAAATGCTTTTGAAAATCAGACCCTATGCATGTAAATGCTTTTGAAAATCAGGCCCATTGAGCACTGTCCAGCTAAAATTATGTGCATAAAACTGGTCGGAAAAATACCTGTCCTAAAGTTATCCAACTAAAGTTAGGCATGTAACTTTACACATCTAACTTTACCTGGATAACTTGCCTGCTCACCAGCTCACTGAATAGTAACCTCGTTAAATTCAGGAATCTATAGTTTTCTGGATTTCTTTCATCTATATTATACATCTTATCTCAACTATGTATTTTGCACCAAAATGGAAACAAATCTTTTCCAAGCATTACTTTTATAGGTCAATATTCAGCAACTCGGTCAGCAGCATATAGTTAGTGAATCAGAGTCTAGTGAGGTGAATGGATGAATATTAAATGCTGGTACAGCTCTCATTTACCACTGATTTAGCCAGACAAACTCTTTTGAATATAGACCTCTTAACGCTTTGACGCAAAACTGATTTAAGTTTGATTTTACCCTTGCCTCCTTATAATGAATAAAAGATGTGCACAGTATAAAGATGTGTACAGAATAAAAATTAGCATTTGATAAAATAATACTGAACATGCTCAAAAAGCTTTTTCTCAGACAATGTTTTATATATATAAGCTTGCCTGACATACTCTTCCACCATTTCTTACCTCATACATATGGTCTGGTTTAGGCACTGCAATTTTTGAAACTGAAAAATGAGGAACTGCTGCATGGGGAAGCTTTGGCTCCACATAAACTGATGGCTCTGTTGGAGGTTCTGGTATTCTTTTAACCTATATTAATCAATAAAATGCTGTTGAGTATATGAAGCTTTTAATGAAAATGAAAAGAAAATCTTATTTTGCATAAGATGAAAAGACTGCAGCAAACTTGTGTCTAACCTTTGAGATGCGTGTTGTCACATGATCAGCAGAGACAATGTGCGTCTCAGGTGGAACCTGCACTACCGCAGGTTTGACTGGTTTGGGGACAACCTGAGGTTCAGGTGGCACCTCAATAGTTCTCGCAGCTAGAGCACGCTCTTTTCGCTCATACTCCAACTTGGTTTCTTCAACAAAGGCTTCTTCAGCACGCCCTGGTTCTCTGATACGTGCCAGATCAACTGCAGCAACCACTGTGGCTACAGCTTCGGCTTTTTTGCCAGTTTCCATCTAAAGAATACATTGTAGAGTTCATATGAACACTCACAGTAGCAACGTAAAAGTATAGATAGTTCATAAGGGGTTATGAATGCCATATACATACACCGCACTCACATAACTAATAAATACATCACTAGCTTCGCCTTCAGATGTCAGCATGCTTTATCTGTCCACTAGTTTAGTGATAGCCATCAATAATCCATGGGAGTAGCTAGAGTATCATTAACCAATCTCTGAGGTATTTTGTTTATGCAACAGTATTCTATTTTTTGGGGGGGAGGAGAATGGGATATTCTTTCAGGCTATTTTTGCTGTGTTCCTGAAAAAAACACTATGCTTTTTCTTTGGAAAGGTTTATTCCTGCAGTTAAGCATTTGCCATTTTGCTACTGAATGCAGCCTTTTCCTTTTCTGACAAGCATTATAGCAATTGCTTTGTGACTGGTTCTACTGTAGAAAAGCATCATATCTTTATTTTTTGATTTACCTGTGACCATCGTTGAATAAAAACTGCACATTAAAGTTTATATTTGAAAAATTAGATATGGTATCTATGCCCACTCAAAATTATGTATTTGATACAGTATATTTATATATACATATATGTTTATATAATATATATGTAGATATATCATGCACATAAAGACACATTATAGGCATCATGCCGCATGTGATGTGTATTTGTATATATACACATATATAAATTACGTAGATACAAACACAAGCACACAGTCTGAGTAAAGCATTCCAAAGGCTGTGTGTAATTTTCTGTCACTATGATCAAAACAAATTATATATTTTTATATGCAAATAACTAATTGGTGATGAAGAAGGAGGGCTACCCGTGCTTTCACTACATGTATAAATGGAACTAGCCTACTTTAATGGTAACTAATTAGAGGTGATTAGTAAATGCACTGCTATAGCAAATAACAAGAGCTTCCTTCTGCATGTGAAACATATATATATATATATATATATATAAAATATTAATACTGCCACACAGAGTATTTCTCTTTCTCCCTTAATATTGTTAGAAGAAACTACCAAACAAAGCAAGATTTAACTGAAAACATTGGTTAGTATATAAAAACTAACAAACACAAAAGAATAAAAATATGAAAATAAAGAAGTATCTCGAATGGTTCATATTAGGTGAAGTATGCTTTTTCACAATTATAGTTGCTTTCACATATGTAAAAGCTATATTCACCTGATCTTGAATTAGACGCATTTGTTCTCGTTTGGTAGCAATTCCTTCTACAGTTCTCAATACTTTTTCCTGTTGTTTGGCCCTCTCAGTGGCAACTACTACAGTAGCTACAGGAGTTCTCTCAGCTTCCTTTACCATCTGATTTTTATAGAAAAAAGAAGAGTTTCTCTTAAAATCCAACTTCATGTGACAAAGCAAAAAAGGAAATGATGATGAGGGTCCACGAACAATGATAATAGGTTGAAAAATGAAAAAGGAAGAATGAGTAAGTTTGAAGATTTAAATATTGGTTGATCGGTGTTAAGAGGTTCTTGAGATCTGGCCTGACCAATTGTAGCTATTGTTAGTGCAACTGTTATTGCCTTTCCAGTTCTAGAATTCATCTGGATGCATTCAGCAAAACAATATTACAGCGACAGAGATACTGCAACATGGAACATTTCTCTTTGAGCTTTAATGTTATTAGGAGAAACTATCAAACAAAGCACAATTTGAAAACATCTGTTAGTACACAAAAGCTAACAAATACCAAAGAATAAAAACATGAAAATAAAGAAGTATGTTGAATGGTTCATATTAGGTGAAGGATGCTTTTTCACAATTATAGTTGCTTTCACATATGTAAAAGCTATATTCACCTGATCTTGAATTAGACGCCTTTGCTCTCGTTTGGTAGCAATTCCTTCTACAGATCTCAATACTTTTTCCTGCTGTTTGGCCCTCTCAGTGGCAACTACTACAGTAGCTACAGGAGTTCTCTCAGCTTCCTTTACCATCTGATTTTTACAGAAAAAGAAGAGTTTCTCTTAAAAATCCAACTTCATGTGACAAAGCAAAAAAAAAAGGTCCAAGAAAAGTAATGATAGGTTGAAAAATAAAAAGAAAGAATAAGTGAGTAAAAATGTGAAGATTAAATATTGGTTGATCTATATTAAGAGGTTCTTGAGCTCTGGACTGATAAACTGCCGCTTCCGTCAGTGTGACTGCCGTTTCAGTTCTAGAATTCATCTGGATGCGTGCAAAACAATATTATGGCGACAGTAATACTGATCTTTAATATTATTAGGAGAAACTACCAAGGCATGACTTGAAAATATTTGTTAGTGTACAAAAACTAACAAATACCAAAGAATAAAAATATGAAAATAAGGAAGTATCTTGAATAATTCATATTAGATGAAGTATGCTTTTTCACAACTTCAACATTATGGTAAAACCTATATTCACCTGATCTTGAATTAGACGCATTTGCTCTCGTTTGATAGCAATTTCTTCTACGGTTCTCAATACTTTTTCCTGCTGTTTGGCCCTCTCAGTGGCAACTACTACAGTAGCTACAGGAGTTCTCTCAGCTTCCTTTACCATCTGATTTTTATAGAAAAAAGAAGAGTTTCTCTTAAAAATCCAGCTTCATGTGAAAAAGTAAAGGAAGTAATTACAAAAGTCCATGAAAAGAAAGTGACAAATATGTTGAAAAAATTTGAATGAGGTGATGTGATGATGTGATGGGGAAAAAAGGGTTGTCTTGCAGGGTTTAATAAAACACATATTTGTAAAGCACATAACAGACTGGTTAACAGAACAACAATGGCTGAATTTGGGGTAGAAATGAAAGAAGAACTATTCTTTACATCTACCTTCTCCTTAACAGCCTGAATGTGTACCGCAGTCATTGCTGCTCTTTTAGCAGCCTGCTCTATGGCACTTGGAACTGGTTCTCTTTCTCTGGCCTGGTCAACAGCGGCAACCACAGTAGCAACCGCTGCTGTTTTCTCAACTTCTTGCAGAGCCTAAATTATTTGCACCAAAAGACAGATTTTTCAACGACAGAACACAAAACATACATGCGTGAACATTGCTGAAAACATCTATTCAACCATTTCCAGAGGAAATGAATATTTGCTGCAAGCAAACATTTTGCACAAATACAATAAGCAAATTAGATTACTGTACAATACCTCACAGTACAATTTATAACATGACACCTTGTAAAAGGACAGAAGCCAAGATTATGAAAATAATTGGACTTTTTTGTTACCTCTGGAGCACCTGCAGGAGCAGGGGTAGTGGTAATGGACACCTGCTCTTGGGCACCATATCTTCCTTCCCATCTTTCTTCAGTCCTTATGTGAGCAGCAGTTGTGGAGACTGTAGTTTCTCTCATCTGTGCTTCAGACACAGCCACATACCCCTCCTGCTTCCAAGGGGGTAAAACATCAGGCCCAGTAGGTGTCTGTGTTTTACGCATAAGAGCAGGAGATTTCACATGTCTAATAGGTGAAGTAGATAGTTTTCCAGCCGGAGACACTGACCTAATGGAAAAATGAGTGGCATGCACAGGTTATATTCCTTTGCAAACAAACCAAGAATCCAAAACTTTAAAGGGGTAAAAAAAAATGTGTTTCTTTCATTCCAAATCATTGCATTTGCCGTGAAACCTATCCCCTAGATCAGTGGTTCCCAACCTTTTTTGTTTTGTGCCGCACATGGCACAGGGATCACTTCATTGTGGCACACCACCCACTCCCCCATCAATACTTTCTTTTCTCTTCTCTTCCTTCTCCCCCTAACCCTTAGCATCATCACCTTCTCCCTTCCCTCTTCCCCAGCATCATAATCATGCCTGTTCCCTGGCATCATCATCTTCTGACCTTCCCTCTCCCACCATCTCTTCCTCCGCCCTCATATTATCATGATGATGATGCCTGGAGATGGCATCATCATCTTTTCTCTTCCTGCTCACCTCCAGCATCATCAATACCATCTTCACTCTCGCTCCATCCCTCTCCCACACCCCCAGCATCATTATCACCTCCCCCCTCTATCTCTTTCCCCCACCTCCAGGCATGATCACCTCTTCCCCACCCCCTCATATCATCTTCCCTCTCCCTTCACCCACCATCATCATCACCTTCCCTCTCCCTCTTCTCCTCACCACCTAACATCATCTCCTTCCTTCTGCCTCCATCCCTCTCTCTCACCCCTTGGCATCATCATCACCTTCCCTCTCCCTCTTCTCCTCACCACCTAACATCATCTCCTTCCTTCTGCCTCCATCCCTCTCTCTCTCATCCCTTGGCATCATCATCACCTTCCCTCTCCCTCCATCCCTCTCCCACATCTCCAGGCATCATCATCATCACCTTCCACCACCTCTTCCCCACCCCCTCACATTATCATCATCTTCCCTCTCTCTTCACCCCCATCATCACACCTTCCCTCTCCCCCTGACATCATCTCCTTCCCTTTGCCTCTATCCCTCTCCCTCACTCCTTGGCATCATCATAACCTTCCCTGTGCTTCCACCCCTCTCCTTCCATCCTGTGACATCATCTCCTTCTTCCTTCACCCTCTCCCTGGCATCATCACCTTCCCTCTCTCTCCACCCTTCTCCCCCAACCCCTGGGATCATCAGCTTCCCTGTTCCCCCTGGCATCATCCCCTTCCCTTCCCTCTCCCCCCTCAGACTGTGGCACATTCATCTATCCCTTTCGCCACTCCACCCCCAATCCCTGAACAGCAAAACCTCTGGAAGCAGGCTTACCAAGTGCTGCTTCTTCCTCATTTGCCAGCTTCCCTCTGCAATCTGAAGTGTACCAGGCCAGCAGGTTTCACAAGCCTACAGAGCCCTGGCATCATCACCTTCCCTCTCGCTCCACTCCTCTCCCCACTGACATCATCATCAGTCTTCTGTTTACCCACATCCTTTTATCACTTCTCAACCTCACTCCCTGGCATCATTATCACCTTCCCTCTCCTTCCACCTTTCCTTCCCACCCCTTTGAATCATCATCATCTTCCCTCTGCAATCTGAAGTGTTCGGAGCCAGCAGGTTTCATATGCCTACAGAGCCCCGTGCAGTTTCTGTTGCACAGAGAGCCAGAAGAAGGGATGCAGGAGCAGCTGCCAATAAACACTGCTCTCCAATGCCCCCTGCTGATAGAATGACATTCTGCAGGCCAGGAGGGAAACAGGAAATGAGACTGCAGCTGAGGCACACCTGCATTCCAGCCACGGCACACTAGAGTTTCATGGCATACCAGTTGGGTAACGCTGATCTAGATGACATCGACATTATTTGTTCCCTTACATAAACCTTCTAATCCACATAAAGCTATAAATTCAATTAGTTGGATTACAAAACATTCAAACCAGCAAGACAGTGTTGCATGATTTACATCTCAGGGCAATAGCAATCAATTTCATTTTACATGTACCCTGGAAGTTTAGGAGGCTATTTAATAGCAGATTCCTCAGCAACTGAAATCTTATGCCATTTCTGCAAAATGGCTACACTGCACAAGTATTCATACACTGATGTTTTTAACTATGCTTACATCTTGGAGATAATTTTGAACAGCCAGCATAAATTAGACTATGCACTTAAATTACACAAATTTTCAAAGGGAAAGTATGCGTGTAGACATATGCACATAGGTTATCCCATGGAAACTATCAAGAGGGAAAGAGGGGAAAGAATGGATGGAGAGAAGGGCAGAAAAGGGAAATAATGTTTTACGGGTGGGCGCCATAGTCCTAGAGCCAGTTCTGTTCTAAGTAATGTGGTTGCTATGTTAGTTCACTTGATGCACAGAAATAAATATCAAGAAAACAAATAAATATTTATAGTGAAAAAATATATGAAATAGGACAAATAATCAAAAATAAAGTGTTCAATATGAAAAACAAAATTACAAAATAGAACCCTAATGATAAAGCATGTAACAAAAAACAATTTTTTATTTAAATGTCTCAGATAACATGAGGAGGAAGTGACGTTACTTCCTATGCCGGACTTCTAAACCGGGGCTCCTTGACCACCGGGGCTGATTTCGGGGAAACAGCATATAACCGAGCGAATCGCAGTGAGCTGACCCACACCCGATAGCGAAAATACCGACGCGCATGGAGAATAAAAAAAAACAGTCGATTTTAAGAAGTTTTCGTACACTAAAGGGGGGGAAGAGTTGAACTCTGAGGAGCTCAAAATGGTGGCAGAGGACGAAACGGTGGAGACCGGGACTGCCAGCGGTGACCCGTAGAGACCTGATGCAGAATCTCCCTCCCGATCGGAAATGCGCTCTTGGTTCATGGAGATCCATCAGGACATAAAAACTTTTAAAGCAGAAATAGCCGCCACCCTCCAGGAAATGCATGACGACAACGCAGAGTTAGGCCAGAGGCTTGATGAAGCAGACATCCGGCTTAATGAACATGAGGACAAGTGGCAGCAGCAGCAGCAAAAAGACTTAGCATCACTGCAAACTTCACAAGCTGACTTGGCAGACAAACTTGAAGATCTGGAAAACAGATCTAGGCATTGTAATTTCCGTTTTAAAGAAATTCCAGAAAGGGAGGATTATACAATTCAGAAATCTGTACCATGATCCTGAGCAAGACTACTGCTGACGGCGAAGGAACTCAAGAAAGCACGCAAATTGAAAGAGTACATAGATCATTGGGACCCAAGACAGGGAATAAACCCTGCAACATCATTGCATGCTTCCACTCCTACGCTTACAAAGAAAGAATTGCGACCGCAGCAAGACAACGTCGGTTTTGGCGCTGGGAGAAGAATTACATTGCCGTCTATGCAGACCTTGCTTCAATTACTTTGCGAAAACGCCTGGATTTTAAAGCTATCACCTCTGCATTGGCAGCTGCGAAAGTCCGCTACCGATGGCTGTTCCCCTTCGGACTATGGTTCCAGATAGAAGGGAAGTCCTACAAAGCCCGCACGTTGAATGAAGCAGCGCATGCCTTGAAAGAAGCTGGCCTTTCAGTGGAGATCCCTGCTTCCAACACTGCCACTACTGCTGGCTCCAGATCCGAAGTGCCGCGGTGGCAGCGAGTAAACAAAGGGGGTCGCAAACTTCGGAGGAACACCAGTGACAGTGCGCAAGCCGATACTCTCACCTGAACTGGTTGCTCAATAAAGCTCCTTTGTGGAGTTTCTGGTCCTATATTTGATCAGGGGAGTAAGCGACCACCGGACAAAGTGTGGTATTCTAATGTTTGGTTCCAATGTCTATCACCTTGAGCTTTTCTCATTACATATGATAAATCGCTCTTAGCTGCCCTAGGGGACAGGAGGTTCCATTTTCCAGCATGGGCTCTTTCTCCAGTAGATACTGGGAACAATGGAATCTTTCCCTGGGGTTTCAGGGGGTGTGGAGGGGGGGGGGAATGAGTGCTTAGCCTCATCGTATATACACAAACTTTTGGGTTGGTTCTGGAGCTTTGTCACCTGTATGAGTAGCTTTTCTTTTTGGGTGAACCGGGGTGTTTACGTATCTCAGTTTCAGTATGGGGACCCTTCCAAGCTTCAATTGATGTGGCGGTCCTTACAGACTTTGCACCATGAGCAGAGGAGAAGATTTGTTTTTGGTCATGATGACTACCATTAAATTCGTATCTCTTAATGTTAAGGGTTTGAATTCGGGCAGTAAAAGACGGCTTTTATATCAGGAGATGGGGCGTTTAAATGTTGATGTGATTTATTTAAAAGAGACTCATCTACGGAAACGCTATGAGGGTCTCATGAAATCAGACAAATACCCGCATCAATATTGGGCGGTGGCGACAAAAGATACTAAATATTCAGGGGTTGGTATTTTAATTCATAAGGATTTACATTTTGAACTACTGAATTCCCTTCATGATCCTCAGGGTCGCTATCTCTTACTGAATGTAAAAATAGGGGGGGAGTCTTTGACATTGGGTGCCGTACATGGCCCAACCTCCCATAAAGAGGCCTTTTACAATACCCTTTACACCACGTTAGCTGATAAGGCGGAGGGGAGTGTAATTTTGGAGGGACGACTTTAATGTCACCCTTATCCCACACATCGATAACTCCACGGGGAATAGCTCTGACTCGACTGTGACTAGGAAGGCCCTCAAAAAGATAATCACACTAATTGCTGGGATAATTATCTGGAGGTCTCGTTTTCCCACATCTAGATCCTATTCATTTTACTCTCAACCTCACAATTGTTACTCCCACCTAGACATGTTTTTGATAGACAAAACAAGGATAAATATGGTTCGAGCAGCAGAAATTGAACCAATTGTATGGTCCGATCATGCCCCGGTATGGTTTCAATTACAATTACACAATTATGATACTGGTCAGCACTTTTGGAGACTTAATGATTCCTTGCTGGAAAATAGTGAGTTCCAAAAACAGATAACTAGGGACATTCAGGAATATCTACCCTTTAACGATACAGGTGATACTAACCCGGGGACTGTATGGGAATGTCTGAAGAGTGTATTGCGGGGTTCCTTCATTGCTAGGGCTTCTTTTGTTAAAAAACCGAGGGAGAGGGAAAGGCACCGATTGATGACAATATTACACAAGCTTGAAATTGCTCATATGTGGAATACCCTCAGTTCTCGCCTACGATGGGATATTCAGGAGATACGAGATAAAAATTGCGGTACTCAACTCGGCGCAAATTGCGCACCAGATGGAATTGGCCCAGCAGAAATTTTTCGAAGGGGGGAACAAAGCCAGGAGGTATCTTGTGCAAATGCTTAAACGTCGACAAGCACAGACTACCATCCCTAAATTCAAAACTTCAGGGGGCATACTCCTCACTGATAATACCTCCATTAGACAACAATTTCTTCAGTTCTACACTCAGTTATACCACGAGGATCCAAATATTCAGGAAAGGGCTATTTAGAATATCTTTCAGACATACCATTCCCAGAGTTGACTACTTTCCCATGCCAATTTTTGGATAAAGATAGCATGCTGGGGGAAATTCATGATGCCATTAAGTCATTAAAATCTGACAAATCACCGGGTATCGACGTTTACACCCCGAAGTTTTATAAAGAATTCGCCACCGTGCTGGCCCCAGTTGTTCTGAAATTTTTTAACTGTTTACGAATGGGGACCAGTCTCTAGTCACAAGCTAACATGGCAGGGATCACCATTTTGGTAAAACCGGGTAGAGATCCAACACTATGCGGATCTTACCGACCATCTCTCTCCTGAATACTGCCATCAAATTATTAGCAAAAATCCTTGCCAACCACTTGAATTATTTTATAGCTCAGTTAATTCATTCAGATCAGGCGGGGTTTATTCATGGGAGAACCACAGCTGACAATGTCCATAACATCATTGACATTCTCTGGTATGTGAAACATCATAAGATTCCCTATCTATAGATGCTGAAAAGGCATTTGATATGGTGCATTGGCCTTATCTTTTTCACACCATGGAAAGAATGGGATTTGGGGCCCCTTATCTTCAGTGGCTCCAGCAGTTATACAGCGCCCCCAAGGCATGTCTTAAGATTAATAGTGTTTATTCACCTACTTTTACAGTGGGCAGGGGGACAAGGCAGGGTTGCTCTTTATCCCCGCTGCTGTTTTCCCTTTATCTTGAACCTTTTGCGGTTAATATCAGGCAGAATGCTGCAGTTTACAACACTGAACCATCTGTAATGAATCTGACTGAAATACTAGAAACATCTCAGAAAAACTCAGTCACCCCTGCAACTTTAGTGGTTTCCTTTCTTTTATAAGCGGATAAACAATGGACATTGAGAATGTTTTTTTTTTTTGTATCGCTCAGCTTCTTTTATGAATTTAAAAGTTAGTGTGCAAAATCTGGTATTTGGCCCCGAATAATGTAATTTGCTCTCCGTATTGCAGTTTTCTCTTTTCCTTTCTGTATTTACAGTTAAAATTATTTCTGCAGTTGTGGTATTAGGTCCCCTCTATTGAGGACTTGCCTGAGAGAGTAATATTATTTCCTTGATCTGTAAAAAATGATTTATGTTCTCTTGTTTCTTTAAAGCTCTCTCTATTTTTTACATCAAGATGTTATTTCTTGAATTTTTATATTGTGAAATTAATAAAAAATAAATTTAAAAAAAAGAGCATAAGTGTGAAAGGACAGAGGTTTCTACTGGAAATGATAATCCCCCAGCCTGAATCATCAATTTAGTATAGTTCAAAATCAGCTCTAAAATAAAATGAAAATGAAAAATAACCACTACAACCTGGTCACCAAAAGTGTTGCACAAATGCACATTCGGGCCAAGGATTGTTTCATGTACAAGGCTTTCCCCTCAGGACTTTCATTGTCCACCCCACCCCTAATAACACTCAACTACCCACAAATTTCTAATAACCCCACCCCCCAAAACTAACCCCATTAACCCTATACCTCATATTCTAATCAACGCCCCTAAAACTTGTGGAATAGATCCGTATAAAATTCAATCGAGTGCCACCCCTCCTAAAGTAGATAGAGTCAAATACTAAAGTATCCCTACCCTCTATGCCTGAAAGCTAAGCCAAAGGATAATGCATTGAAATGACAAAAAACAGTGCCAAACAGCATTAAAGTTATTAAATTAACTTATTCAGGGAGGTTTCACCCGGAGCTGTAGTGAATAATACATCCCACTAGGCTCACCGCATCACGTGATCTCCCCAACTTACTTTCTCTAATGATAATCCTCCCCTACTTCATTTTCATTTTTCATTTCATTTAATAAAATTTATTAATCGCCTAACACTAAAAGGCCTAGGCGATGTACATAAATACATACATAAAATCAAATCATTACAAACACATAGTTTCACAGAAACTAAATATCAAAATGCCAGAAGACAAATAAAAATTCCATGATAATAAGTCAAACCATTCCAAGCATTAAACGAGGTTAACTGAAGGTGTTCCAATAAAAACTCCTATAACATCAATTTTGGAAAAATTACATTGGTTACCCATCTGACAGAGGGCAAAATTGAAATGCCTTATGATGGTGTTTAAAACTTGGTTAGTAATGGGGCCAAGATATTTAAGTGAGTTGTTGGTTCCATACATGCCAGGAAGGGAGTTACAATCGGCTAAAAAATAATTATTGAACATCTCATCAATAAAATTATATCAGTTATCTTATACCTGGAAGAGATCTTTTTCTGTTTTAGGGCCTACCCTTTGGAATAGCCTTCTGAATATACTGTGGTTAGAAACCAATATAAAAACATTTCAGATGGGAGTGAAAAGCTTGTTTCAAGGATTTTTCTTTGATTGATATAATGTTAAGACCTTAGTTTTCCCTTATGGTCTTTTTTTCAGTATTTACTTTAAGTTGTCCCAAAAAGTGCAGAGTGTTTTATTTTATATGGTTTTATTCATTGACAATGATATTGTATTTTTTATTGAATTATAATGATTTGTTTATTTTAAGATGATTTTAGTTGGATTTGATTATTGTATGATCTAATGTTGTTCTCTGCATCAGACAGTTTTACTGAGAATTAGCAGACTATAAATTTTATAAATAAATAAATAAATCCAGTATTTCCATTTTCCATATTCACCACTTATTTGTCTTGTTTGTGTGTCTTGACCAAATTGTAAACTCATTAGAGCACAGACTATCTCCTATATATGTCTATACAGTGATGTGTATATCTTGCAATGCTAAATATATTATATTAAACAAGTTTACTGTGAACTATTGACTGAGTGAGAGGTCTGGGTGAACTGGGGAAGTTCAGAATGAAGAACCAGGAAGGTCTCAGTGACCTAGAGAAGGACAGGGCGAACTGGTAGACTAATTGATAAACTGGCTAATTTCATTTACACATGCATATTTTAAAATTGGCTGACTTATTCAAGTGAGTTCTACTTTATTTTTGCATGTATATATTTTTAAAATAGGTAGGAAAAATACGTGCATTCAATGCATCGCATATATTTGCGCATAAGCCTACATATGCTTGTAAGTTGTGGAGTAGAGAGGCACATGTTTTATAAAATGCATGTATATCATTTGAGCAGATTATAAAATACTTGCATAGATCTGCTTGCAGCCATATACGCACATAAATGCCGTCAACGCGCATTTGTTTGAAAGTTATTCTCGCTGCCTTTATAAGGGATGTGCAACCTTCTCTTCTCTCCACGCTGTCCCCCACCACCACCATGACAACTGGATTAATATTTAAAGCCTGTTGTGATATTACTACATATAACTACTACTACTGCTAAAAATGTATGCCAGATAATTACCAGGTCTAAAAATGCACAAGTAAATTGGCAAATGTACATGTCTTTTCAAAAAGCAATTAATATGCATAAATGCTGGCCCCACCCCTGAATGCCTCTAGAGTGCCCCTTTTTTATGCACATATATGTGCGCACAAATATAAAAATATGCACATATTTTTTACTTTTATAAAATATCGATTATGCAAGTAAAAGCTACTTACGCACATACATGCTCATTTTTATACATGGAACATTTTGAAAATTCTCCCCAGTTTGATTTGATTATGGCCATTTTTATTCAGGGTTAAAGGGTCAGTATTGATGACGAACCCATATTTTAAGCGATGTTTAATTTTCCTCCAATTGCTACCTTTCAATCATGTATTTGCATAAATGTTATCAGCCTCTCATTATTTAAAACAAAGGGAATTTTGCACCGCATCAAAATGATTAAGATTGATCTGTTTGCTCAATTTCTGGTCTGATGAATGTGCAGTACACTGCACCATCAGGGGTGCGATTAACAAGAATAAATAAATAAAATAAACAATTTACTTAAATCAATGCTACACCTGCCAGAGGCTGTCTCCAACATGCTAGGGGGAGGGGCTTCTCCTGAAGAAAACTTTCTACTTTAAGCCATTTTCAGACATTTTCTTTCCCTTCTCTCATTTCAAATGTAAAAAAAAATGTTTTCAAAAGAAAATGCTAAAGTGAAGCACTTATAAGGCAGTTAAAAAAAATTCTGTGGCAGTAAGCAAATATTGTGACACACTTTGTGGCTGCAAAAATATAAATAGGGGCCTTGCATTGTAAGATACTTGGGAAAATAGTTACACGTTTACCTGTCACTGCCCATTATTTGTTACATTTTACTATTAATCAATTAAATATTTTCAGGTGAATTCTCAAAGGAGTTACGCATGTAAATGTAACATACTACCATAGCAATTTTCAAAAGCCATGTTTTTAAAATCATGAGAGGTCTAGAATGGGTAGATGTGAATCGGTTATTTAGTCTTTCAGATAATAGAAAGACTAGGGGGCACTCCATGAAGTTAGCATGTGGCACATTTAAAACTAATTGGAGAAAGTTCTTCACTCAATGCACAATTAAACTCTGGAATTTGTTCCCAGAGGATGTGGTTAGTGCAGTTAGTATAGCTGTGTTTAAAAAAGGATTGGATAAGTTCTTGGAGGAGAAGTCCATTACCTGCTATTAATTAAGTTGACTTAGAAAATAGCCACTGCTATTACTAGCAACGGTAGCATGGAATAGACTTAGTTTTTGGGTACTTGCCAGGTTCTTATGGCCTGGATTGGCCACTGTTGGAAACAGGATGCTGGGCTTGTTGGACCCTTGGTCTGACCCAGTATGGCATGTTCTTATGTTCTTACCTGCGTTAAGTGCACTTAACACAGATATCACTTATTGACAATTTAATAGTATATCTCGTAGTAATTTCCAAAAGCCCACTTATACTGGTAAAGTGCGTTTACACATGTAAAACCCAGTTTTAAGCATGTAAGTGTTTTTGAAAAACGGCCCTAAGCCTTCAAGTGCATTGCCATCAGCAAAATCTGTACCAAGTGTGCAGCATTTCAGAATTTCATAATAGAAATAGTAATTTTTTTTTTCAGTTCAAAGCTTTATTTTTATATTATTACTTTTATATTGATGTAATCTAGTTAGCTGTTGTAGGTTGCTCAGTGTTACTGTATTGGATTCAATGTGCATAAAGTTATTTGTTGTATTCTTCCAAGCAAAGTTGATTCCAGAGAATGGAAGTATTAGAGTGAATCACCATAAAATTTCAAAAATGGTTATTTTCAAGTAAAATTAATTTTATAAAGGGTGAGCATTAATATTTTCCTTGCACAAACTTAAAATATTGCATAGTAAACTCTGGGTGTGACTTCCTTTTACTATAGTGAATATAGGAGTCCCTAGGCATTTTTAGCGTGTTTTAACCTTTTACTTATATTGCTTTTACTTTTTAGCCTTTGGTAATTTAATAGTTTTAAAAATATAGTTTTAGTGATATCTATAATATAATAATTGTATTTTTTCTATTTTCCCCTTTTTACTGTGATAAATTGTGAACCGTCGAGATGGACCTTGTCCGCACAACAGTATATAAAACAGTTCAAATAAATAAATAATAAAAAAATATAGTCAGAACAATGACAGTTCAGTGAATTGGGATCGTCACAAACTATAAAAAGGAAGCCTGCAACACAAGCAGCTGCTACAAGAAAAGACTTCTTTCTGTCTACAGAACACTAAGAAAAAGTAGCTATTTCATTTTATAATGTATCCTTTAAATCCTGTATAGTAGCTCATACTCTAGCCCATTCTACAAACGCATCTAAACGCTTTCTTTCAAAATTCTAATTTTCTATAATTACAATAAGTCATATACAGTAAATGCTATATGAGCTCAGGGTTGCTAGCACATTACAGATTTATTAAGAAATAAGTTTTCAAAGACAAGAGTCCACATTGCAGGAGCACCAGTGGACTCTTGTCCTTGAAAGCTTATGTCTAAATAAATCTATTAATCCATAAAGTCTTACCAGACTCTGTATCAGTTTTGCTACTCAGACTAATAAGGCTACTTCTCTGGAAGATTAATTCTAAATATTCTCTTGAGTCCAGATTAGTCATATACTATAGAATGTAGTGCAAGATAGGTTGCATCATTTAGCAATATGACACATAGAGGTGCCTTTATATATCACCCATCTTTCCCATACATACACCTTGGTTTAGCAATCCACATTGCACAAAATTCTTTTGACAATGAAAATATCATACAGTTTCTTTGGTTAAAGGAACTGATACTTTGATTCACTTCTCTTGTACAGATGGAATCCAAGTTACAATTTTATTAGGAAATGGTTTTAGCTGAAATGACTCACCTAACAGGTGATGGGCTTGGCGCTCTGACATGCCTTACAGGAGACTGTGAAAGTCTGACAGGTGACGGAGACTGCTGCCGTACTAGCTGTATTTTGGCAGGAATTATTGGTGGGGTTGGCGACTTTGACGTGGGTTTAGGAGGAATCCGTGGTGGTGTCTTATGGGGCAGCTGTTGTGCTGCCGCACCATCTACGGTCATTTCAACAGTGGCAATAGATCTCGCATCAAAGCGGGCTTCTATCCTCTGTAAAACAAGTGAGGAAACACAATTAAGTGGAATTTATTTCAAAAGTGCTTCCATGTTTCTTAAGGGCTACTGGTTTGACCGAAGAACCTACCTGTTCAACGCGTGCTTGCCTTGTCTGGGATACTTGAGCAGTAGAAACAATTGTCTTTGTCTTTTTAGCAGGTATTTCTTCTTCAGCTATTGGAGGACAAAACAGTTATTATAATTAGTTATACTACAAAACAGAGGAACAAATAAAGAAGCTTTTTTGGGGGGTAGGGGATGACAATATCAAAGTTATTAGTAGGGAGGCTGCCGTGGGTACCAGCAGCCAATAGAGAAGGAGATAAGCTAGAACTCTAGAAAGAATAATCAGTCTATGCCACATACTGCAAATGTTCACATTTATACAATAAACTCGTTTGTATTAACAGTTGAAACAAACTGCAATTATAGGGTTATAATACACAACTATTTGCATTATGAGTCTGTCATTTGCAGTTAGGTAATAGATACTAGGGATGTGAATCATTTTTCTGATGGATGAAAATATCGTACAATATTTTCTCCTCCGTCAGGTATCGGGGGGTCCCCGAAAGCAATAGAAAAACCCCATGAAATTTTCATGTGGTTCTCTTATCGTTTTTTTTTGGGGGGGGGGGAGAAAGGGCACACTGAAACCCCCCCCCCAAACCCAATCCGACCCTTTCAATTTAATTATTTAGAATCCCCCACCCTCCCGACCCCCCAAAAACTTTTCTAACGTTCCTGGTGGTCCAGCGGGGGTCCCAGGAGCGATCTCCCACTCTCGGGCCATCGGCTGCCACTAATCAAAATGGCGCCGATGGCCCTTTGCCCTTACCATGTGACAGGGGCTATCGGTTCCATTGGCCGGCCCCTATCACATGATAGGAGCAATGGATGGCCATGCCATTTTTTAAGACATTTTTAGGAATTAAGAATTAGGAGCATCACAAACCAACAAACCTGCAATGAACTACTAACAAAATGTGCTTGCTTGTAATACATGTTAATTAGCATACATTTATATTCATTATGCTGCATAAAAATATTTTGGCAGATTTAGGGGATATTTGATTCTGTACCACACAAGTGATTTGTGAAGCTGTGGTAGCATTTTAACATTTGTAGTGAATGGGAAGGGTGGTAAACAATGCAGGTTTTCCACATTAAAACACTACTGTAGCTTTGTGAATCTGCCTATCATAGAATAGAGATCCCTATCTCTAGTAACCCACCACACTACAGCATACACAGCTGCACTAAAATAAATTTTCAATTAAACTTTTCAGAAATTCAGATCATTACCTTGAACATGCAGTTCAGCTGTTGAAGTAGCACGTCCAACACTATTTGTTGCATTGACTGAATAGGTTCCAGAATCTTCAGGGTAAACTTCTACAATTATTAAACTGTAGAGGTCTCCATCTTGTATAATCTGAAAATCTTGGGAGCTTTGAATTTCAGCTCCCTCCCTGTAGAACTTCACCACAGGTGTAGGGATTCCAGTTACTCTAATGTCAAATCGAACTTGACTGCCTTGCCTTGCTGTTGTGCTCTGTAGTCTTTGTGTAAAGTTTGGGGGCGCTGTTTCTGCTGCAATATAGTAAATATAATTTGTACAATAAAATATATCATACTATTAATACATATGTAATCCTAAACGTATCCTCATTTTACTATTATACCAAAATAAAATGTTCTAAAAACGGTTACAATTTCCAAATAGCCCTTTTTTTCTAGCATAAAGCACTTACGAAAAATACTACATGGAGGCGTGCCGGGCTCGTCCTGGCGCGCCGCAGGTAACAAAGAGTCGAGCAGCGCGTGCACGTCTCGCAGCGGGGGGGGGGGGAAGGGGGGAAAGCTCAGGGGACCAATGGTGGCGCTGCACGTTTTTGAACTGCGGCAGCACCATTGGTCACTGAGTCTGGGATATAATCAAGAGCGGGGGGGGGGGGGGGTGCGGGCAGTTGAGAATTCGGAAGCGGAGCGGCGGCTGAATTTGGCTTCCCTCCCTCCCTCCCATATAAAAAAAAAAAATGTGTTAGGTGGTTTTGTTACAAATATGTTTACGCTTTTGGATGTTTGTCGCAGTATTGGCGGAATAACCCGAGCCAGATTTATAATGTATTGTTAGTAATTGTGAAAGAGATGTTGGAGGAGGGGGGGGGAATGCTCGTGTAGCTTGGGGCTGCTACACAGGAAGGCCTAAAGAGCAAGGGGGGGGCCGATGCTCAGGCCGCACGCTTACTCTCGCTGGTCCCGTGGCGGGGTAAGCATGGGGGGGGGGGGAACAACACCGGTTTACCATTGGGCCGCGATGGTAAGCGAAGAGAGGCATGCGGCAGACGAAGTGGGGGGGGAGTTTGGATTGATGTTAATTTAACGGCTCGGGTTAGGTTTAATAAACTGCGGCCTTTTGAGTTTAATGCCACACTGTTGTCCTGTCTATTTTGTTAAATGGGATGAGGGGGGGAATGGGGAGTGATAGTGAGAGCGACTGGTCTCGAGTACCTTTGTTATGGGTAACTATGGCACAACCCTAAAACCTCTTTCCTACAAGAAAAACACTGACATGGAAAAAAATATATTACACTGCTACTTCTTGGGGGGAAATTGGTTTTGACAGTGCCCTTGAACTTCATAATTATATTTACAATTGTATCTTTCCATATAGGAAATAACTTTTCTGCAATATCTTTGAAAGTTGTACTATCCCTCATCCAAAATGGCTTACAAGTCATGCAATTCAAGATTAATGGACTGAATCTGATAAGGCACATCATTATGGCCACTTTAGTTTTGCATGTTTACAAATTTAACTAGGAAGGTCCAGTTTAAATACAGAAAATTAAAGATCCTATAAAAACATCCTTTTCACTACTTACTCCATCCAAGCTTTGTGGTACCTCAAGATGATGTTTGATATTTCACAAAGCCATGTTTTTGTTTGAACACCTTTACTTTTACACATGTGCCATACTAGTACAGCTTGATACGCAAACCACTTGAAAAGCTTCGTGAGATTGCAATGCTTGCAAGGAGCTACGATATTTCGCTTTTAATTCCAGCATTTTGGTTTTTGGAAGACCAATGTAACCTATGTCCTTCAGTGCAGTAATTCGACCGTCCCTCCCTCCCTCCCCAGGCCTACACATGCATCCCCACTGTGCCTGATACAGCCTTGGATTCACTTTCAACCTCGCGACCGAACGTTTGGCGCTTGCAGGTGTAGCGCACGTGCAGGGGAGACGTAGGGAGCGCGGTGACGCACCTGTAACGAGTAGTTCGGCGGTACTAGTTGCTTGTCCAGCTCCGTTGGTGGCTCGCACGGAGTATCTTCCGCTGTTTGCTGCGGACACGGCGGGGATCGTCAGTTTAGCGCGGCCATCGCTAAATGAGATCTGCACGCCGGGTATAGCTGCAGCGGAGAGAACCTGGCCATCCCGAAACCAGCTCACCTCGGGAACTGGAAAACCTGCCGGGGAAGAAGGGGAGACGAACAGAAATCAGTCAGCTCAGGAGCCGGGAATGGGAGGAGACAAGACCTGAAGACAGTCACCCCGGGAGCTTGAAAACTTGCGGGGCTGGGGAAGCAAGACTCCAGATCAATGGGGGACGGCTGCCATCTGGGATGCTGTCAAGTCACTAGGGACTGTCTGCCTCATTGCTTCTGTGGACTTACAGTTCCATACGGGCCTATGCAGTATGGTGTGCTCGACAGAGCGCACCGTTAGCCCCCGTTTGGAAGCACTTTTTCGATGCGCTATTTTTACCCCTTATACAGTAAGGGGTAATAGTGCGTGGAAAACATGCGGCCAACCCCACTGAAACTAATAGCGCCCGCAACATGCAAATGCATGTTGATGAGCCTATTAGTCCTGCGCGATCCAAAAAGTAAAATGTGCAGCCAAGCCGCACATTTTACTCTCAGAAATTAACGCCTGCCAAAAGGCAGGCGCTAATTTCGGCCAGCACCGGGAAAGTGTACAGAAAAGCAGAAAAAAAAGATTTTCTGCACACCCTCCGACTTAATATCATAGCGATATTAAGTTGGAGGCCTCAAAAATAAAAATAAAAAAAATTGTAAAAAAAAAAAAAATCAGCCCGCAGCTCGCGGGTTGGAAAACGGATGCTCAGTTTTGCCAGCATCCATTTTCCAAACCCGTGGCTGTCAGCGGGTTCGACAATTGACGCCCTTACAATTAAGCATCGGCTGTCAAACCCGCTGACAGCCACCTCCTTATTACCACGGGCCCTCATTAGCATAGAGAATCGCGTGCCTAGGAGAGTGGCCTGGGCTCGCATCGGGAGAGCGGGCGCTCGCCTCAGAGTGCCGGCTTTCCCACACATTTTACTGTATCGGCCCGTTAGTTACAACTTCTTTAGATAAAATGGTATGATTGCTATGTTAGTTAACCTTTGTTTCCTCCAATTTCTCTAAGAAAACAGCATTGTAGCAGCTGCATTGAACCTGCAGAAAACTGGAGTCTTTATAGACTGTGATACTTTATATCTGACCAACAAAAAGGATGTTGCAGCACATGAGCTTTTAAGGAACCATAGGCCCTGTATTCCCATGTGAAGTTGTGAAAGCTCATGTACCGGTACTGCAACATCTTTTTTTGTTGCTACAACAATAAAAGTGGCATATCTTACAAATATTGAAGAAAATCAGGACTCTGATTCTATAGACGTAGTGGGACAAAATTTGGATTGGCTTGCCTTGTCCCTAATGAAATGGATTCCATTAGTAATGCTGGCGTTAGACATTTTCATGAAAATGTATGCAGTTCAGCAGTTTGATACTGGCGACATAAGCCTGGTCTCCTAGTGACTTGTGACCGTCAAACAACTGAGAGGATAAAATTCTCCCAGTGATTGTGTCCATATTATCTGGATGACTTTCAAATCCAGCATCTCTGTCTTCTGACATGGAGGGCCCAATCATAAGATCTGTGTATTCCACAAGCATTTCACCAGTATGTATTGATTTCCACATTAACAACAACAGTGCACAGGTCAAAATCAATGCTTATAAAACAGAACAAAAAACAAAACAAAACCAAACCCAAAGCAATTCTGACCCCACTGAAAAATAGGTAAAACAGAGGGAACCACACATAAAAATAGCAAACGTTTATAGACTAAAAAGAGGAATGTACTCAGAGAATTCTAAAAAAGAAATCATTTTTAAGGTAAATTGGGTATCATATAAGGGCTGGCTACAGCACAAAAATAAGTTTTATTTAAAATCAAACAGTTAAGCATTAGTCACATGAACAATGCTTGGTGCTAAGGCAGATGAGCTTAAAGTCCTATTTACTAAAGGTTTTCTCCCATTTTGTGTCTGTGGGGAAAAATGTTTATTAAATAGGGTCATAAATTTAAAGAACTAAATTTGTATATACATTTGCTTGAAGGAAAATAAACTTGAAGATGAACACCAACTGATGATAAACCCCTGAAGCCTAAGCATAGCTTCATAAGAACAAAGGAAATTCCCATACTGGGTCAGACGAAGGTCCATCAAGCCCAGCATCCTGTTTCCAACAGTGGCCAATCCAGATTACAAATACCTGGCAAGAACCCAAACATTAAGTAGATCCCAGTAATAGCAGAGGCTATTCCCCAAATCAACTTGATTAATAGCAGTTAATGGACTTCTTCTCCAAGAACTTATCCAAACCTTTTTTAAACCCAGTTACACTAACTGCACTAACCACATCCTCTGGCAACAAATTCCAGAGCTTAATTGTGCATTGAGTTAAAAAGAATTTTCTGCAAAATGTTTTAAATGCGCTACTTGTTAATTTCATGGAGTGCCCCCTAGTCCTTCTACTATCCAAAAAAGTAAATAACCAATTCACATTTACCCATTCTAGACTTCTCATGATTTTATAGCCCTCTATCGTATCCCCCTCAGCCATCTCTTCTCCAAGCTGAACAACCCTAACCTCTTTAGTCTTTCCTCATAGGAGAGCCATTCCATCCCTTTTATTATTTTGGTTGCCCTTCTCTGTAGCTTCTCTAGTGCAACTATATCTTTTTTGAGATGGTTTGACCAGAACTGCACATAGTATTCAAGGTGTGGTTCTCACCATGGAGCAATACAGAGGCATTATGACATTTTTCATTTTATTCACCATTCCCTTCCTAATAATTCCTAACATTGTTTGCTTTTTTGACTGCCCAGGCACACTGAGCTAGTGATTTCAATGTATTATCCACTATGATGCCTAGATCTTTTTCCTGGGTGGTAGCTCCTAATATGGAACCTATCATTTTGTAACTACAGCATGGATTATTTTTCCCTATATGCATCACCTTGCACTTTTCCATATTAAATTTCATCTGCCATTTGGATGCCCAATCTTCCAGTTTCACAAGGTCCTCCTGTAATTTATGACAATCCGTTTGTGATTTAACTACTCTGAATAATTTTGTATCATCTGCAGATTTGATTACCTCACTTGTCGTATTCCTTTCCAGATCATTTATAAATATATTGAAAAGCACCAATCCAAGAGGCATTCCACTGTTTACCCTTTTCCACTGAGAAAATTGACCATTTAATCCTATCTGTTTCCTGTCTTTTAACCAGTTTGTAATCCATGAAAGGACACCGCCTCCTATCCCATGACTTTTAGTTTTCTTAGAAGCCTCTCATGAGGGACATTGTCAAATGCCTTCTGAAAATCAAAATACACTGCATCTACTGATTCATCTTTATCCATATGTTTATTAACCCCTTCAAAAAAAAAAAAGATTTGTGAGGCAAGACTTCCCTTGGGTAAACCCATGCTGACAGTGTTCCATTAAACAATGTCTTTCTATTTGCTCAGTGATTTTGATCTTTAGAATTGTTTACACTCTTTTTTCCAGAACTGAAGTCAGGCTCACTGGTCTATAGTTTCCCGGATCACCCCTGGAGCCCTTTTTAAATATTGGGGTTACATTGGCCACCCTCCAGTCTTCAGGTACAATGGATGATTTTAATGATAGATTACAAATTTTAACCAATAGATCTTTCATTTTTTAGTTCCTTCATTACACCTGCTGTTGTGGGGAACTGTTTGGATGCTATCCTTTCTCTTTATTTGCATAGATAAAACAATGTTTCCCATCCAATGTGCCTTAAAACCTAATCAGTTGTGCAGCAGAAAAGTTATCAGTGCCTGATGCTCAGACCCAATCCAGCATCTGGGCTTTGTTCTCAGCGCCTCAAAAGAGAACACCACTGGTGGCTCTTAAACATGTAGGAGCTCCTTTCTTCCAAATTTTAAAACAGAGGGAGAGAAGGGGCAGTGACATACATGAACCTGTCACAATGGACATTTTTGTATGATCCACCACTTTAAAAAAAAATAGAATTCTCTGTATTTGCTTATTGGTCTGTACAAATGTTGCTGTTTATTTGTGCTGTCCCATCTGTATTACTTCGAAGTAGTGTTTCTACCAGCAGTAGAAAACCACAAATATAGTACTTTTTACTGAAATAAACCTTCCTGTTTTACTGAATTCTTTTTCTCATTAACAAGAAATTAGGTCCTAATAGATAAGGTCAATCCAACATAACAATGTACACTTCAGTAAAAAGAAAGTCAGTCTGCATATTCATATCTACTTAAGTGGTTTTCTCTGCCATTGTAGTGATGTTGACTTTCCCTAACATTTCTTTGAAAAAAAAAAAAAGAATAAATGCCAACCAAGCAGAAAAAATATTTTAAAGTATTTTTCATTATCTTATTAAAATAAAGGAAGGTCAGCTAAAAGGAAAAGCAAAGAACTGGACATGAGGATAAGGAAGTGCATGGAGTGAGCACATGGGGAAGATAAAGATGAGAGATGGGGAAGGGAGAAGCAGAAGAGACAGCAGGGGAAGAATGCAGTAACATTTGAGTTAAAACTGCGCACTGGGTTTCAGCGCACAGTTTCTTAAAGCACAGGCTAAAAATTGTTTTAACTCCCGATGCAGTAATGCATCAAGAGTTTAAAAAGTGTGCTGACTTGAAAATGTGCACAGAAACCCAAGATAAAATGTATGCTGCTCAGTACAGGCTGTTTGCACATTTTAAACATTTTGATCTACTTGTAAATATTGCCATGAGCAGTACATAAATAAGAAAGGAAATGAAAGAGGAATTTCTCAGTGATTTTGTGATTTATGTGCCCAAAAACGCTTTCAGTGCAGAGAACATCTCGATTGCAGGGCCCGGTGTTGGAACTTCAGCTTCTGCCCATAGACTGACACAAGCCCTTGAAACTTTACTCCACCTCCGACCAGGAGTAAAATTTCCAGTGCTCGGAAACCATGAGTTAAACTAACACACCTCTCTGCACTGGGAGGATAGGACTTAATGCCTTCATTTGCATGCAATTTTTATGCGAGGGCGCTAAGCAGGACACAGAGTTTTATGTGCACATTTTCTGTGTGCAAAACTCCTTGCTACATCCGGAGTAACATCTGTGCACAAAAAAATGCGCGCGCGTATCTGCAGTTAAAATTGTATCCTCTGCTGAACGCATCTCATTGAATCAGCCTCACTGGGAGGAGGAAGAGAGGAGAGACCAAGGGAGTGAGAGAAGTTATGGAATAGTACAAAGATTGGGAGAAGAGTGAGTGCAGGAAGAGCAGGGAGGACATTAAGCACCATGAGACTGGAGGGGTAAGAAGGGAAGACTGCTTTGCTAATCCATTTGTAAAAATGTATTCTTTTCAAACAGATGGGCAAATAAAGGCCATTTAGCTTATTCAGTCTGCTGCTACTTCTGGTCCATGATGCTAAGAATATATTCCAACTGACTGCCATAGAAACTTGAGCATGTGTAGGATATCGCTCCTTATCTAAGTCAGAAATACAGCTTTAGAAACATTTCAGGTCGCACCAAGTGGAGTTCTGTTTTATAACCATAACTGTACTAATATTCTTATCACCCAAATACAGAAAAAAAAGTCTTTCTTAGGCTATGGCGCCTGTTTAGTCTAATGCATTAAGGGGCAGATTTTCAAAGCCTGCGCACGTAAATCAGGTTACGCACGCCGAGCCTCTTTTGCATAGGCCCGGCGACGCACGCAAGCCCCGGGGCTTGTAAAAATGGGTGGGGCATGGGTGGGGCGGTCCTGGCATGGGCGTGGCCAGAGGGCTCTCCACTGCTGCCGGACCCGGGGATCGAGCGCTGGCACTTGGCCAGTGCGCGCAACCTATGCCTGCCCAGAGGTAGGCATAAATAACAAAACAAAGGTAGGGGGGATGTAGGTAGGGCTGGGGGGCGGGTTAGGGAGGGGAAGGTGGGGGGCGGCAGAAGGAAAGTTCCCTCCGAGGCCGCACGGCTCGGCGCGCACAAGTTGCACAATTGTGCACCCCCTTGCGCGCGCTGACCCTGGATTTTATAACATGCGCGCACATGTTATAAAACTGGGCGTATATTTGTGCGTGCCAGGTTGCGTGCACAAATGTACACCCGCGCGTACATCTTAAAATCCGGCCCTAAATATGCAAGTTATTGCCACACGTTTAACATGCGTTTCAGCAAAGGCTTTACATTGTATAGTGAATAATGCATTCAAGTGCCACAATATTGCACATTAACAATGGGGGTCATTTTCAAAGGAGTTACGCATGTAAATGTGACATACTATCGTAGCAATTTTCAAAAGCTATTTACTCGAGTAAAGTGCACTTACTTGAGTAAATCCTATGGACAATTCAATGGCATATATTGTAGCAATTTTGAAAAGCCCACTTACTTGAGTAAAGAGTATTTACTCGAGCAAAAACCAGTTTTGCTCGAGTAAATGCTTTTTAAAATCTACCCCAATGTGTGTTTTCTGTGTACTTTTAACACAAAAAATGCTAACTACACCTCTAAAGAAGTAGTTAGTTTTTCATTAAACGGATTTTTGTAGTAACACAATCAGTATTAAATTTAAATGAGCTGATTAAAAATATCCATGTTATCTTTAATATAAGTGCATTAACATGCATTAATCTCATTTAGTAAATAAGCCTTTCTCCCTCTCTTTCTCTCTATAGCGAGACACAGATAAAACGTAAAGGACAAGTGGAGTTGTGTTTTTTGTCATGAGTTACTCCAACTATAGTTGCAGTTCACTGCTGCACGCAGATTATCCGTTTCATTATTTTTTTATCATGACTACAAGAATGCGCTGTATTCCCCATTCTAGCACTAGTACAGTGCTACCCTGGGCCCAGAAATGAATGTGCCACCTGGCGTTAACTCAAGCCTTGGTACTATTCTAGCACATTCTCAACACAAACCTATCAGAGGCCAGCATTATAAATAGCACTAGCAGTGCATAAAACACTCATTTTTAGCCTACTTTCCAAAGACAAAGCTTAAGAGATTGGTATGTCTGTATCAAGCTGATGCAATATCTGCGCGGGAGGAACGGGCGCTCATGATTGCGTCCCCATCCACCTCTCCTGGGCGCACAATGCAGTAGGCTAATGAGCCACTGCATTAAAAAGGAGGAACTGGGGGCGCCCAGGAGAAGTGGCTGTGCATGAGTTAGGAAAATGGACACTTGTAAAACTGAGCGTCCATTTTTCTAACCTGACCGCCGTCAAGACTTTTTTTTTTTTCACATTACTGCTTTTTGTGGTTCTTCCAACTTAATATCGCCACTGCTTCTCTGTAAAACTTTTGGGGGCTCCTCAAGACTTAATGCCAGCTCCGGGGCTGGCGTTTTGAGGATTAAAATGTGCGCGTCGGGCGCACGGTTATTTTTTACATCAGGGTTAATAGCTGATACCCTTGTCAACAGGGCATTTACTTATGATGAACGCTATTAGCTATGCACTGGTTTGGATGTGTGTTTTGGATGCGTGGATCCCCATGTTGTATCAGGGATTATGGATCCACGTCTGCAACACATGTCCAACCGCAGGCTTACCCCATGCTCTCAGGCTAGCACATAGTATCGCATCGGCCTGTGTAAGTGTTCCCATTATAACTTTTGTTTCTGGTGTCCTACCTACACCAGCTTTTCGGGACTTGAGGGCTCTGATGAGTGATTTTATATATTTATGGAGTGTGTCCCAGAAAGTAAACTGCTTTAGTTCTAGGTGGTTCTTCTTGCTGCTATTCTGCATTCTGCAAGTGCTTGCCTTATACATAGATTTGCAAGCAATCACAAATCTATTGCTATTTAGTATCAACTGTAAATAGCACTGAAATCAGAGTGCAAATGATGTTTGTCTTGGTAGATACATCTCCCAAAACGTTTGTCACTGGTGCAAGGTAATTCAAATCTATTTGTTCCAACATTAAAGCTTCATAGATCAACTCCATCATAACTGGTATTATTTATCAAGATAGCCTTAATCATAAATGCTTCTGTTTTAAGAAAGAAAAAAAAAAACTTGTTCTTTTATTTGGTAGCTAGACAAAGTTTCTACAATTGAAATTATTTGTAATGATTTCATCAGTAGTATTAATGGAAACTGAAAAAAAAAACAAAAAACAAAGTGAGTACAATTTAGCTCTGCTCTTACCACTAATACGAGCCTCAAAGGTTGCGGCACTACCCTCCAGTGCCACAACACTTTGTAACGGCTGAAGAAACGTTGGTGCTTGAGTTGTCATCTTTATAGGCACTCTGAAAGCGAAAGTAAAAATATTATCAAAAACTGTATAATGTGTATTTATTTAAAAGTACTTCCCACACCCTCCCATGTTTGGGACAGGTTACAAAGAAACAAACATAATAAAACCAGTGTTCAAAGACAAGCAATAACAAAAATTCACAAACAATAAGCCTACTCTGAATGCTGCAAAACTAGACTAGTGTTTAAAGGTGTTCCTGTAAGTGAGAATTAGACTAAGTCCTGGAAAGGCTGCTTAAATAGGAAGGTTTTCAAATCCTGCAGTGCTACCAGTTTAATGTGTCACTATAATTATAAAGGTAAACATAATAAATGGAAGGGATCAGGAAATTGTCTTAGCTCCAGTTAGAAGTCTGGAAGGTGTATCTGTGTTTATTTGATTATACATGAGATGTTTCAAAAATCTGCATATGTTGCTTTAAATTTCTGGTAGATTTTATGCATAGTTGTACAGGAGCAAAACATGTTTACATAAATTGAATATGTTGATATATTTTGTAAAAGCCTAGATGCATCATCTACATCAACTTTTGAAATTCAAATTAGGGAATATGAAGCCTGCTGACATTGTTGGCTTCAGCAATTGGAGAGAGGGGTGAAATGAAGTTAAAAAAAAAATGCTGCCCCCATACAGCCCTTTCATTTCCTCTGTCTAACCATTTGCCTTTATAAAAGAGCCGTGGTCAGCTTTATTTTGCAGTTTAAAAGAAAAATAGCTGTTTCATATGATTTTATAAATTCTAATGACTCTGCAACTGTAGTTCTGATCGTGTAATAGATTCATTTAGATGGTTTCTCAGCTTCATTTTGGCAAAGATCAAATGTAAGGTCTGATCCATGAGCTGAGGTCAGTCCTTTCTTGGCCTTTAGGCTATAGAATATAAGGGGTTAACGCCCTGCCACCCAACCCCCACGGGGAGATGAAACTGAATCCTGATCAAATCTGGAGGATTAAACCTTCCATTAAAAAAAAAAAAGTCTTTAGCTTCAAGAAATTAATCTATAAAATTCAATTAAAATTTCCTAAACAAAAATGTCAGTTTTACTTTATTGTCCTTGTGAGGACAATCTTGTGAAATGCCAGTACTGGAGTTTTTCTTATTTAGTGGCTGTGCTTCCAAGTATCAAACAACTAGTTTTTGCGAACTTGATGAAGCAGTAGAGCACCTTCCTTTGAATGAGATGTTGTTAGCATATATGCTAATACTGGTTCTGTCAACTTTCAAGCGATTATGTATATTAAGTTGACAGCAAGTATGTATAAAGTAACTAAGTATACAGTTTTATAAGACACCTACATGCATAAAGTGCATAGGCTATTTTATGACATCCATACCTGTAAATGTGTTATGGTTTTAATTTAAATTCATTGACATTATTCTTTTAAAGTTAAGTGTTTTTATTGTTTATTATTTCAATAATTAAGGTTTCAATCCTTTAAAGATTTTGTATAATTAGACCTAATAGGTATGCAACCAAAATGGCATGTTCCAGAAATAGCCTGCTCTTGTGTGATTGACAGCAGACAAGTGTTTCATAGCTGAAGTGCAACTGATACTGTAGCAGTTGATTCCCTTAAAAAGTCATCAGTACTGAGCTGATATACCACATGCATTTTATCAGAGCTATTCTTGGCCTTTCCTAGTTTGTCGCTGAGTAATATAACCTTGAGCACCGCCTATGCATGCCAACATATTTTAAAAAGTTAAGCAACCGTTTCCACATATATCGCACATTTCAGCTGCTAAACATTCCTCCCAAAGCAGTTTGAAGGTCAACATTATTTAATGCTATTTACATTGATTTCTAGAAGCATAGAGCAATGCAATATAAGGGTACATTTAATATTTAGCTTATAAACACATTTGCATCTACAAAACTCTTATAGTAGATATAATAAAGGAGACACGTTCTGTCACAAGCAAAAATGATACTAACCTGATTCCTCAAGAGTGCCTAAAAGAATGGGACAGAGCCCAGGGGGGGTGTTTTTCTTCAGAACAGCCGTCCTTATCCAGGATGATTTTAGACAATCCCAGTATGTGAATGGTTGAGCCTCTCAGCCTAAAAACAAAACTACACAGTGTTTGACTGTGTAGTTTTGCTTTTCGATGCAATCCCTACACCCGAGGCAAGGCTGGGAATGCACGCACTGCTCAGAAGTGCTAACATAGTTGTTTTACTTTATATACCCCAGATCTGCTGACAGCCAGGCATCATCTTGTCATAGCCACCTCTGATTGGCTTCCTAAACCAAGGGATCATGGGAGAAGGAGGTTAACTTTACGAAATTGCACACCTGTCAGTCTGAATGGCAGTGCTAATTTTAGCATAATTTAAGTGGGACTCGCAGATAAAATTAACAATCATATTTACATGGAGTTTTGAAAATGTATTTCATGGATCTGCCACTGAATAGTTTTTGTTTTCATACCCAACAAAAATAATGATAAGGGAGAGTCGTGTTAGATAAGATAATAATCTGAGCCCAAAGAAGCATTTATCACGCCCCTGTCAGATCTAACACAGCTTTCTCTGCCCTAGCAACAAGCAAGCAGCTACCAAATGTACCTGTCAATCAGAGACAAATAACTAAACTGACCTCATAGATGTGACCTGATTGTTATAAAGGGGGGTTATATTTTATTTATAGAATTTAGAAGTTAATTTTTGTTTTTGTAAACTTTTGCAAGGAAAAAAAGGACAGTAGCTTGCCAAAAAGTCACTATCTAACCACAATAACCATTAAATTAAATGCAAAACCAATATCATTTATAGCCCCAAATGCAGAGTGAGAGGTCTGTCAAAATTGCAAGGAAAATAGAAATCAAACTTCAAAAGAGAATGAAAGAAAAGATCCACATTCTAGCAACTCATAGTATATAACAAGCTCATAAAAATTAGTGGATCTAACTAGTTCATTACCATCCATTAATATCAGAATTAAGATTCTATCTGAACAGTAGGACTAGGAATACCCAAACTAATCTTTATCTTACAAAAAAGCTACTTAAATGTTCCAGATATGAAAATAAACGGATTTCGCAAATGTTTTAACCAGGTATTTGCTGGGAAATTTCAGAAAATATTCTGCAACTAGTGATAAGATGACATCATGTATTCCAATACATTTTGTTCTTTTTAATTTTTACCCTGCAAATAAAGAAAACCTGAATATTCAAACTTAAAAATAAGGTATCACTGTGAATGCTAAAACACTTATATGAATCAATTTCTTGTCAGATTTTAGTGCAAAGCAAACCATCAACGTAGATTTAGACATCACAGAGATGACTCAATAATTTGGGTGAGGTCCAAACTGTCCATAGAAAACTGACTGCCTCCCTTCACCTCCTTGCTGAACCTCTCTATCCTTGGCTGTGGAGAGATAATATGCTCTTATAACTGGCAGAAAGGATTCATTTGGAATGCCAAGAGCTTAAACATTATCACTCTAGGGAAAATTGGCAAAATACAAATTGTTCTTCCTGGGGCATTTTTCAAATGTTCTATTTTCTTATATAGGATGGTTTTATTGTGGATGAAAGACACATTTTGCTCCTATATGGAGAAAACCCTCACCTCTAAATGAGTAGTGCAAGCATTAGTAATAGTCTCCTAGACCCCATGTGACGACACGGTACCTTTATACAAAAAAGTATATTTTTCATATGATCTGAAATCAGATATTCCAGATGGGTAATCACCTTCCATATTTCAAAAATACAGACTTTGTTGAAATGAGGACATACCTGGAGGTAGAACTAGAAGACTGGGAGAAAATGGGAGAGGTGGAACAACAGTGGACCAAACTAAAGGGAGCAATCACAAAAGCAACAAATCTATATGCTAGAAAAGTAAACAAAAGTAAGAGAAATAAGAAACTGATCTGGTTCTCAAAGGAGGTGGCTGACATAATAAAAGCAAACAACAGCATTCAAGAATTATAAAGGATCTCAAAAAGAGGAACATAGGGAAGAATATCTGGCAAAACTTAGGGAGATGAAGGAAGCAATCAAGAAAGCAAAATGTCTGGCAGAAGGAAAGATTGCCAAAGAGGTAAAGTGAGATAACAAAACATTCTTCAGATACATCAGAGAAAGGTCCAAAGAGGTAGAGTGAAATTGAAAGGTGACCAGGATCAATGTGTGGAGAGTAGAGATGTGAATCGTGTGCCAGATCGTCTTAACGATCAGATTTAGCTGGGGGGGGGGGGGGGGAATCTGATCGTTAAGATATGTGAATTGGAATCGTTTCCGATTCCAATTCACATCGCTAATTTTTTTTTTAGGGAGGCCCGCACCGCTAAAAAAGAAACCCCCACCCGACCCTTTAAATCGACCCGACCTCCCCAAAACCTTTTAAAGTTACCTGGTGGTCCAGGGGGGCCTCGGGGAGAGATCCAGGGGGGCCTCGGGGAGAGGAGAGATCCAGGGGGGCCTCGGGGAAAGATTTCCCGTTCCCAGGCATCAGCTGTTCTAAAAAAAAAATGGCGCCGATGCCCCTTTGCCCTTACCATGTGACAGGGTATCCGTGCCATTAGCCGGTCCCTGTCACATGGTAGGAGCACTGGATGGCTGGCGCCATCTTTACTCATCAGCCCCTATTATACTATACTCTATAATAGGGGCTGATGAGTAACGATGGCCAGCGCCATCTTTAAAGATGGTGCCGGCCATCCAGTGCTCCTACCATGTGACAGGGACCGGCCAATGGCACGGATACCCTGTCACATGGTAAGGGCAAAGGGGCATCGGCGCCATTTTCTTTTTAGAACAGCTGATGCCTGGGAACGGGAAATCTTTCCCCGAGGACCCCCTGGATCTCTCCCCGAGGCCCCCCTGGACCACCAGGTAACTTTAAAAGGTTTTGGGGGGGTCGGGAGGGGGGGTCGATTTAAAGGGTCGGGTGGGTTGGGTTTTTTTAGCAGCGCGGGCCTCCCTAAAAAAAAAATTAGCGATGGGTCGGGTCGGGAGGGTGGGGGAGGCTAAGGGGGGGTCGATTTAAAGGGTCGGGTGTTTTGTTTTTTTATCGGGCCATCGGCGCCATTTTAATTAGTGGCAGCCAAAATGGCGCCGATGGCCCGAGAGCGGGAGATCACGCCGGGACCCCCCCCCCCCCACTGGACCACCAGGTAACTTAACATTTTGGGGGGGTTCGGGAGGGTGGGGGAGGGTAAGGAATTGGTTTTAAAGGGTCGGGGTGGGTTTAGGGGTTGTTTTGGTGTGCCGGTTTTCCCGCCCTCCCCCAAATAATTCCCGTGCCCTATTTAACGATACAATACAAATGCCCCTGACGATAAATCGGGGGCATTTGTATTGTATCATGCACTCTAACGATTTAGGACGATTTTAAAATTATCTGATGATAATTTTAATCGTTCAAAAACGATTCACATCCCTAGTGGAGAGAGACGAAGAAATGGCAGAAATATTAAACAGATACTTCAGTTCAGTGTTCACTAAAGAAGACCCTGGAGAAGGACTGTCACTAGTTAACAAGACTGTGGAAGGAGATGGAGCAGGCAAAACTCTGTTTACAGAAGAGAACGTATGGGAAGAGCTAAGAAAACTGAAAATGAACAGAGCCATGGGGCCTGATGAGGTTCATCCTAGGATACTGAGGGAGCTCAGAGATGTACTGGTGGGTCCACTGTGTGACCTGTTCAATAGATCCTTGGAAACGGGAGTGGTGCCGAATGATTGGAGAAGATAGATGGTGGTTTTGCTTCACAAGAGTGGGAGCAGAAAGGAGGTGTTGCGACTGTCACTGCCCGACATCTCCACTCTACCCTCCTTACCTCCTTGGCTACTCTCTCTTGCTCAAGTGGAAGGTTGGCTGCTGCGGCGTCATTCTGCCGACTCCTCCCGGCATCTCCGGAGAGGCTCAACGCTGCAATCCACCATGATTCACAAGAGCCTAAGGGCGTGCGTGCGGCGCGGCCCCGATTGATGTACCAGCAGTTGTGCGAACCTCAGGGGCGTCCCCCTGAGATGACGTCATCTGTACCGGATATATAAGGACTCAGAAATCGCTAACTATCGAGTTAGCAAAGGAAGGGTTTACTCTACCTAAGCTGCTCTGCCTCCTCGGACTTACCAGGGATACCCGCTCCTCAGGGGCATCGTTCTCTCTTTGTTTTTCAGGTCACAGTCAGGAACCGGAACTCGCTCCTCGAGGGCCCATGTTCCTGGACTAGTTGCTGAATACTTATTCTGCCTGGAAGTCATCGCTGCCTACTACACCAGTGAGTTTCCATCTCTCTCTCAGAGCTTTCCCTGGAACCAGGTACTCGCTCCTTGAGGGCCTAACTCATTCCAACACCTGATCTACTTCTAGAGACTATTGTATGAGTGTTACCATCAAGGTTCTGTTCCTGAACTCTGCATACCCTGCCTACTCACAATATTCAGTTTCTCTACAGCTCAGTTATTCAGGATCGCTGTTCCAATACCTGAGGGACTACAGCCCTGCCGGGCACTCCCAGCTCACTTCTGCCACCTCTGGTGGTTCAATATACTGTTTAATAAAAGAACTAGTGTGTGTCTGTCTCCATACTGTGAGCCTGACTGGTGGTCCCTCTCGGGATCTTTCCCCGGGGGTGTGGTCATCTGCCACCGGCCCAATGATCCACCCACAACTACCTCAAACACCAACAGATTGCTAACTCCATGGATCCGGTACAATTTAATGCCTTGCTGGCCATACCGGGCCTGGCCCAGCGCATTGTGGAGCAGCAAGACACCTTGGAGAAACTTACTTCAGCGTTTCATCAGCTATACACACAGAAGGTTCAAGGCACAGCTTCCAACCAAGAAGGTCAGTTACTGGAGGTAACTTTAAAAACTGCTGGACCACTGGTGGCTCCAATTCGCTTTTCCGGTGAAATTCAGAAGGCCCGGGGCTTCTTAAACCAGTGCTGCATGCACTTTGCCTTACAGCCATCTTTATTTCCTACAGCTCTTTCTAAGACCACCTACATCTTTTCATACCTGGATGGTAGGGCCTTGTCTTGGGCATCTACCTTGGGGGAGCACAAGGACCCCATTTTGCAGGACATAGAAGGATTTGTGGACTTGTTTAAATCCGTTTTTAATGACCCTGCTCGAACTGCTGTAGATGGTTCTGCTTTGGTGGAATTGAAGCAAGGCAGCAGATCATTGGCTGAATTTGCCATCGAGTTCAAAACTCTTGCGGCAGAACTTCACTGGGACCCCAAATGTCTCAAGACATTCTTTTGCAGAGGCCTGGATACCCGTTTAAAAGACGAGCTGGCCGCTCGCGAAACACCTGACTCGCTGGACGAATTAGTAGCCTTGGCTACTCGGATTGATCACTGGCTCCGGGACAAGGTGAAGGAACTCCGGCCTAAGGTGTTACCTGGGTTGAAACAGGTTAGTTCTATATCCGCTCCTCGGATTGTTCCAGTAATTCTTGCTGCTGATAAAGAGGAACCGATGCAACTTGGTCATGGACATTTATCTTCCAAAGAAAGAAGACTTCGGAAAAAGTGTGGCCTTTGCATGTACTGTGGTCAGCCCGGCCATAATGTCTCTACATGCCCCATTCGTCTGGAAAACGGATGGGCCTAAGTCCTGCAGGAGGACTGTTTTTAGGCCATACCGCACCCACTCCTCTGCTTTCTCTTCCAGTCTCTGACTCACGGACCGGTCATGGTTCAGACTCTTGCCCTGGTGGATTCAAGGACGGTCCCAAAAAGCACAAAGGTAGGCAGTCTAAGAAAGCCGTTAGGAAGAAAACCAGGGTTAGACGCCACAGTCTTTTTCAAAACTTTATTGAAGTGGAGACGTATATATTCATAAAAGCCCAACGCTGGCTGAGTTTCGCCGTTATTTATTTTTTGATTAATTATTTATTGTCTATTAAATTAAGTGTGTTTTTTATGATTTATTTTTAGCCCCTGAGGCAGCCGTTTGTTAACAGCGAAACTCGGCCAGAGTAGAGCTAGAGGATGTAAACGAAGACAAGAGTGGATGGGGGTAACTTGCTGGTGTGGCAGTTACTACCCTTAACCAATAAGCCTTTATGCTGTTGATGCAAATCCATCATTGCTATCTGCTTCAACTGCAGGAGGAAAACAGGAAAAGGGGAATTAGACTCAGACAGCAACCAACAAGGACATTGAATTGCACAGTCTGGGAAAACAAGCATGGGAGTATCATTTTGATATGGCGGTTACTACCCTTAACCAATAAACCTTTATGCTGCTGTTGCAACTCCAACATTGCTCTCTGCTTCAATGGCAAGAGGTAATGGGGACTTGGACTCAAACTGCAACCAACAAGGCCCTGACTTTGACAGTCTGGGAAACTGATAATTATAAAGGTGGCTTGTTTGGCCTATAGTTACTACTATAAGCTTGCTGGGCAGACTGGATGGACCATTTGGTCCTTTTCTGCCATCATTTCTGTGTTTCTATATTTCTATGAGTTATAGTCTGTGGGACCTTGAAAGTACCTTTTTATTCTCTCAGAGGGGAACAACAGGGAAACTGGCAGTAAGAGACAGCAAACTATACATCTTATCAACAGTTACTTTAGCTTTTATAACAAAGGGATGAATACTGTCTACTACAGGTCAACCTTCCATGCTGCTGCGACATTTTCCTCCATGTTCCTAAATGAAAAACATATTTTTCCTGAGATTTTGTGGTTCAAAGGGCTCCCCTGTATCTAAGCCACCCAGCAGCAACAGCATGGTTTCAATGGGACTTTGTGCTCCTTCAGATCTGCTAACAATGATTAGCAAAATGGGGAAAACTCACTAGCAGATTTGAAAAAGCTCACAAAAAAAAAAAAATTCAGTTCCGACTTGCACAGTACCTTGCCCAACATTGTTCTGAAGTCACTCTTTGCAGGCCACAAAAAGGCATCTATCAGATCTGAATTTGGCTGGAGAAAATCAGAGGGGTAGACACTCACCTTGTCTTTTCTCTTTACCATAACAAGAGAGCTGCAGTCTAAAGGCTGAAAAGCATCAGACCTTGTCAGGATTAACCTCACAAGGCCTGCAACAACCATCTTGGAACCTCCTCAGTCAGCATTATATAATTTTCAGAACCTTCTTGGTAAGCCCGAGGTCGGGAGGCAACTAGACGCGCTCCAGCCTTGCCCGTAGAGTGCCTTTCACCTTTTACCCCAACTCACACATCACTCCAAGCTCCAGCACTCACCCTATCCTACTTCAGCACTCATCCTTCCAGTCTCCAGCACTCATCCAATCTTCATACAGCATCCAGCCAACAAGTCTCCAGCACTCATTCTATTAGTCTCCAGCATCCAGCCAACAAGTCTCCAGCACTCATCCAATCTTCATACAGCATCCAGCCAACAAGTCTCCAGCACTCATTCTACCAGTCTCCAGCACTCAGCCAATCTTCTTTCAACATCCACCCATCCAGTCTTCAGCACTCATTCTACCAGTCTCCAGCACTCATCCAATCTTCATACAGCATCCAGCCAACAACTCTCCAGCACTCATTCTATTAGTCTCCAGCATCCAGCCAATCTTCTTTCAGCATCCACCCATCCAGTCTCCAACGGCCATCAAACCAATCTCCAGCACTCTTACTACCAGTTTCAAACACCCATCAAATCTCCTCATCCTGCTCTCACCCCCCCTCCCTCATCCAAGAAATTAAGACTCAGTGTTCTAAAAATCCAGCTCACCGGTTACATCAGGCCACAGTGCCTATTGGTCTACCAATTCCAATTCTCCATCACAGGAACATACTCACAGGAAAACCTTCATTGATTTCCCGTCCACTCACCTACAAATCCCTCAACCCCATCATGATTTCCCCTTTTACACAGATTCTAGGCCTAGCTCTGTTCTCACTGATTCTATTCAATGCACAATCTCTCTCCAAGAAAACGCTAATACTCAATGACCTTCTTCTAGACACAAATCCGGACCTCTGTACCATAACTGAAACATGGCTTAAACATACGGACACCGCACTAATAAACCAACTTCCAACTCAAACCTACAATTTCTTCTCCATTTCCCGACAGAAAAAAAGGCGTGGGGGTATTCTCCTAGCAGCCAAAAAAGATCTAAGAATTACACAATTCCCAATTAAATCACCTACTAAAATCAAGACAGGCCTTTTCAAATCAGACCATCTGCAAATCCTGCTAGTCTATGCCCCCCCAGGCCTTCTGGACTCCGACGCCTCACCCATGCTAGAATTAACAGCCTCATACCTAAATCTGGAGCACCCTGCCATAATATTGGGAGATTTTAACTTACATGTCGACGACCCCATTCTCTCAACCAACTGTGAAACATTCCTAACCGCCATGTCTGCCATGGGTTTCAAGCAGATAATCAACAAACCTACCCATAGAGCAGGTCACACCCTGGATCTTATCTTTGTAAACTGAGGCATCTCACACCCAACACTACCCATATGCAAACCAGTCCCCTGGTCAGACCATGCGTTAATCTCCACAACCTTTTCATTGGCACAAACCAGCAATAAACACATCCCTCAACCTCAATTTACCTACAGGAAATCTTACTCATCCGATGAACTACACAATCACCTTGTCCTAGGACTCCCGCTCATAGACATCTCCACGCCTAATTCAGCCCTCCACTCCTGGTCCAATATAACAGAAACAGCAGCAAACAAACTCTATCCACTTGCAACAAAAAAACTCAAACACAACACCTCCAAAAGACAACCTTGGTTTAACGAAGAACTTCATAAACTCAAACACTCCCTTCGACAAAAAGAAAGCAAATGGCGGAAAGCGCCTTCACCGACCTCCCTCTCTGCTTACAAACTCGCCCTCCACCAATACAAGAGCTCTATATTAAAAACAAAAAGGGACTTCTACGCGCACAAAATCCATCACCTTATTTTCGATTCAAAGGCCCTGTTTGCTTACGTATCAAATTTAACGCAAACCAATACACCAGACATTCCACTCAACCAAGCGCAAGAAAAAACAGAGGAGTTGGCCCTTTTCTTCAGCAACAAAATCTCCAACCTTCTAACACAGCTGAATTCTAATACTTCATCGCCATTCAGCACATACTTCCATCCCAACAAAGACATATCTATACAATCCTTTGAACACATCACAACTTCAGAGATACAAATGGTACTGAAGAAAATGAAACCATTGTCACATCCATTTGACCACATCCCATCCAAACTACTCCTGCTAATACCAGATACCATATCCAAAGCTCTGACAGACATTATCAACTGTTTATTAGCCCAAGGAATCTATCCAGATGACCTGAAAATTGCCTCCATCAAACCGCTCTTAAAAAAACCTAACTTAAATCCTAAAGATCCTACCAACTTCCATCCAATATCCAATCTCCCTTTCATAGCCAAGGTAATGTAAAAACTAGTCAACGCCAGACTTTCAGACTACCTCGAAGAACACAAAATTCTGTTCCCTACCCAATATGGTTTCCGAAAATCCTTAAGCACTGAATCACTACTCATATCCCTGACATATTACCAGATCATGGGCCTCGATAAAGGTTATGCTTACTTACTGATCCTCCTGGACCTCTCAGCCGCTTTTGATACGGTTAACCACACCATTCTACTAAATCAGTTAGCGAACATTGGAATTACAGGCATGACTCTGTCCTGGCTCAAATCATTCTTGGGGAACTGAGGCTACAAGGTCAAAATACACAACAAAGAATCTCAACATTATCCTTCCTCTCTGGGAGTTCCGCAGGGCTCTTCCCTCTCACCCACGCTCTTTAACATTTACCTGCTCCCCCTCTGCCAACTGTTAACCAAACTGAACCTTAAACACTTTCTATACGCGGATGATGTCCAGATCGTCATCCCCCTCAAAGAATCTTGCACAAAAACTCTAGAATCCTGGGAAAATTGCCTTCGAGAAATCGATGGCCTCCTCTCCAGTCTAAATCTAATACTAAATTCTTCAAAATGCGAACTCCTTCTAATTTCCCCTGAAAACAGTAACATCTACACAAATCCACCAGCCAACTTACAAACTTCACAAGTAAGACCTAGGAGTTATCATTGATAACAGGCTAAACCTAAAATCATTCATAAATCAAACTACCAAGGACTGCTTTCATAAACTCCATGTCTTAAAAAGAATAAAACCTCTTTTCCACACTCACGACTACAGAACAGTGCTGCAATCAATAATCTTCGCTAAATTAGATTATTGCAACTCTATTCTATTAGGTCTACAGTCATCTCACACTAAACCCCTTCAGATGGTTCAAAACTCGGCAGCCAGAATATTAACAAACACTGGGAGAAGAGACCACATATCTCCAATCCTCAAAGACCTACAAAGACCTACATTGGCTGCCAATTCACTATAGAATCATATATAAGGCCATAACCACCATCTACAAAGCCATCCATCAATACTCTCCGCTTAACCTTCAAATCCCATTCAGAAAATATACCTTCTCCAGACCCATCAGAGAGTCCTACAGAGAATCCCTACAGGTGCCACTCTCCAAAACCACTCAACATATAACCTCCAGAGACAGGGCTTTCTCCACTGCAGGACCCCCACTATGGAACTCCATCCCACCGGATCTGCGACAAGAACCCTGCCTTCCTAGATTTAGGAAAAGACTCAAAACGTGGTTATTTATGAAAGCCTTTCCAGACCCCATTTGAAACTTAATTCACCACTAACTGACGCTCAGAATTTTTCTTAAGAGGGTAATTAATAATTGAACCTCAACATAGTAATTCAATAACTCTGCAAACTCCATAACTTTGTTCATACCATTAATTGGTAAATTTGTTCTCCATGTTAAATTCCTATCTCCTTTTCCCTGCTCCAAGTTGTGCAATTCTCTTGTTTTATTGTAACTGAAATCTTTTTTGAGCACCTGTTAATGTTTCTTATTATTTGTTATCTTCCTTCACCTCTTGTTAATTGTAAACCGGCTTGATGCGATTCTCATCGCGAATGCCGGTATAGAAAAACTCAAAATAAATAAAATAAATAAATTCTTCTGGCTTTAGCTATCGCCTTGTCACATTGTTTCACCATCTTCAGATCTCCAGACACTATTACCCCAAGATCTCACTCCTGGTCCATGCACATCAGTCTTACATCCCCCATCACATACAGCTCTTTTGGATTACCACACCCCAGATTCATGACTCTGCACTTCTTGGCATTGAATCCCAACTGTCAAATCTTCGACCACTCTGCCAGCTTTCTTATATCACTTTTCATTCTCTCTACTCCTTCAGGCGTGTCCACTCTATTGCAGATCTTAGTATCATCTGCAAAAAGGCAAATTTTACCTTCGATACCTTTCACAATATCACTCACAAAGATATTGAACAGAACTGGTCCCAACACTGATCCCTATGGCACTCCACTTAACATGGTTCTTTTCAGAGTAGGTTCCATTTACCATTACACTTTGTCTCCTATCAGTCAACTAGTTTGTAATCCATGCCACCATCTTGGCTCTCACTCCCAAACTTCTCATTTTATTCATAAGCCTCCTATGTGGGACCATTTTAAAGGCTTTGCTGAAATCCAAGTAGATTACATCTAGCGCTCTTGCTCAATCCAATTCTTTAGTCACCCAATCAAAAAAATCAATCAGGTTTGTCTGGCAAGAACTTCCTTTGGTGAATCCATGCCGCCTCGCATCCAGCAACCCACCGGATTGTAAGTAGTTCACTATCCTTTCCTTCAGTAGAGCCTGTAGTTTCTGGCCTCTTCTTTGTACCACTCTTGTGAAGTGGGACCACCGCCTCTCTTCTCCAATCCCGTGGTACCACTCCTGTTTCCAGGGATCTGTTGAACAGATCCTTCAGCGGACCTGCCAGCACATCTCTGAGTTTTCTCAGTATCCTTGGTGTATCTCATTCAGCCCCATGACCTTGTCCACTTTCAGTTTGCCTAGCTCCTCCCAAACATTCTCTTCTGTAAATGTAGTTTTGTCTATTTCATTCCCATCTATGGTCTCAGGGTCTTCTTTAGTGTATACCAAACTGAAGTATTTATTTAATATTTCTGCCATTTCTTTGTTACTCTCCACACATTGCTCCATGTCACCTTTCAATTTCACTATACCACTTCTGATTTCCCTTCTTTCACTGGTAGATCTGAAAAATGTTTTGTCTCCTCACTTTACCTCTTTGGCCATCCTTTCTTCTGCTTGACCTTTTGCTTTCTTTAATTCTTTCTTCGTCGCCCTCAGTTTTAACAGATATTTTCATGTAGATAAGCAGCTGAATTAGTCATCCTGTCTGGGTACGTCTTCCGTGCCATTAGGTGGTGGAGCTCTTTAAGTGTAGTAAAGTCTTTCAGCTAGGTGCTCCCTTTTGTATCTTCCCGTGCTTGCCTGAGGCTCCTCAGTCTGTTTTTTTCTGCGCGACTGATCGCATGCGGAGCTCTGTCTCTCCAGACTTTTGAGTTTGTGAAGTAAAAAACAAAAAAGTAAAAAGACTTCATCACCATGGAAAAGGCTTAAATTCTGTTGCGTCCATCAGTGCTAGACAGCTTCCCCCCGTTTGCCTCACCTTATTCACGGCTCCTCCCGCTTACCTGGGTAAGATGGCTACCGCAGCATCTACAAGCCGACCTCTCCGGTGTCCCTGGAACGGCTATGGTGCAGCCTCCTGCCATTGCTCCTCCCAGGTATCTACTAGGGTGCACGTGCGTGTGTACCCCAAGTCTTTATGCCACCCTTAGTGTGAACCTCAAGGGTGTTCCCTCATGCTGACATCACGCCATCCGGGTATATTACCTTCACTAATTTGCTAGCTCTTTGAGTTAGCAAGGACTCAAATTTGTTCTTGTCTACGCTACTCTGCCACTTCTGTGCTGCTGCTGCTGGAAGCTCTCTCTCTGCCCTTCGGGGTAACTGCTAACCTGGGTAACTGCTCCTCGGGGGCCCTCTACTTTATTTCAGGTACCTTACAGGGAACAGGCTCTCACTCCTCGAGGGCCTGCTCTCTCTGCCTCGGTGCCTGTACCTTCTTCAACATATCTGGTGGAATCGCATACCAACAGCAAACACCTAGTGAGTACTCTAACTCTCAGACTATCTCATCCACAGTATCTCCTAGCTGGGCAACCTGCTGCAGAACCTCCTATCATCATTAAGGAGAGAAGGGCTCCCTCTGCCAAGGTCCCTGAGACTGCAACTACCTGACTGCCTCACTACTGACACCTCAGTGGCTCTCTTCAAGCTGTTTAATAAAGAACTAACTGTGTTTTGTGCATTACGAGTCTAGTCCAGTGCTGTGGCTCCTCACGGGGCTCCTCCCTGTGGGTGTGGTCATCTCCCACAGCACCCAAGGATCCACCAAAACACACTCAACCATAACAAATTCTACATGCCTCATCCAGGTTTTAAATTCTGCGCCTGTGGCAAAATCATGTCAGTGACTGATAGCCATCAATCATGCTACCTCTGCTTAAGACCTGATCATGATCAGGCAAGTTGCAGGGACTGCAGCCGTATGTCCCCAAGAGAACAGCACCAGCGAGCAGCTCAAATCCAGGAACTAAAGACCAGATCTTCTCCAGGCCCAAAATGCAAGAAGTCCCCCTCTCATAGAAGGGCCTCTTCTGTGGACCCCCCAGGGTAAAACACTGGATGGCCCGCGCTATCTTGTGCTCCTACCAGGTGACAGGGGCTGACCAATGGCATCGGTAGCCCCTGTGACATAGTAAGGGCAAAGGCTATTGGCGCCATTTTGAATACTGGCAGACGACGGTCTGAGTGCAGGAGGTCGCTCCCAGACCCCCGCTGGACTTTTGGCAAGTCTTGTGGGGGTCAGGAGAGTCCCCCAAGACTTGCCAAAAGCCCCTGGTGGTCCAGCGGGGGTCCAGGAGCGATCTCCTGCACTCGGGCCATCGGCTGCCAGTAATCAAAATGGCGCCGATAGCCTTTGCCCTTACTATGTCACAGGGGCTACCGGTGCCATTGGTCAGCCCCTGTCACATGGTAGGAGCACAAGATGGCGCGGGCCATCCAGTGCTCCTACCATCTGACAGGGTCCGGCCAATGGCACGGATACCCTGTCACATGGTAAGGGCAAAGGGCCATCGGCGCCATTTTGATTAGTGGCAGCCGATGGCCCGGGAGCGGGAAATCACTCCAGGGACACCCACTGGACCACCAGGTACCTGTAAAAGGTTTTTGGGGGGGTCGGGAGGGTGGGGGAAGCTAAGGTATTAGTTTTAAAGGGTCGGGGTGGGTTTTTTGTTTATCGGCTCGGGCACAGCCGATAAACAAAACCGCAATCGGGCCCGATGAAAAAAAACCACATGTGAATCGGTACCGTAATCCGAACCGATTGCGGTTCCGATTCACATCTCTACTCTGCAATCCCCACAAAAAGTCTTATTGCTTCCACACTGCCTTTTTTTCTTTTTGTTTTCTTTTTCCCCGTGACTCTTTCTATATTGTACCCCTTGTTTTATACACACAAAACATGATCACAAAGCATGTTTTCTGCACACAAAAGATGATTTGTGCACAATCATATTTTATGCAGAAATATTTTATGTGCAGAAAACATGAATTTTGCACAAACCATGTCTATGTATAAAGTCCAAGTACTTATCCTGGCGTCAGAACTCCAGCTTCTGCCCATAGCTTAACACTAGCTCTAGAAACTTTATTCTGCCTCTAACTGAGAGTTGCATTTCCAGCACTAAGAAAACATGAGTTAAGCATGTGTACCTCTTTGCATTATGAAGTAATAGGCAACGTTTTCGTTAACATAGGGTTTGCATGAAGGAGCACAAAGATGTTAGCACCTGAGTGTGTGCATATTATTTGTGCACAAAAACTCCTTGTTAAATTGGAAGTAAAGTTTTTGCACAACCATGAGCACACCTTTTTACACTGTGTCCTGTAAGATTCAGCACAGCAGGAAGGTAGCAAATCCAAGCCTGTACAGCACCCTGTCTTGTCAGCCAGGGTGTTTCCTTCTTCCTCCTCAACTCTGTTTTGTGCTGAGTTGGGATTCCTGGCATCACAGAGAGTTGCAGACTGTTTGCTTTATCCTCTTCCCTCCTGTTCACCTCTCTGCCTGTTCACATTGGGACAAGAGTGGAGGAGGGGAGACTGGAGTAGATATAGCAGAACAGGAAGCAATTACTCTGTTCCTTCTCTAGTCCCTTACCTCAAGTTCAAATACAAAACTTCTGATCACCTACTGGTTCTCTGAAATTTTTTCCCAGCCTTGGTACACAAGGCCAAGATAGCTGAGTTCACCACATGTTTGAAATGTGGAGAGGGCCAGACCCGGCACTACCGGGTGTGCATTCCGTGCAATTGCACAGGGTGGCACATTCAGAGGGATGGCGAAAGAAGAAGCTGCCTGCAAGGCTGCCGGTGGACCCATCCCACCGGTAGCTGAGAAGAGGAAGAGGCTCATGAAGCCACCAGTAGACAACATCCCACTGGCAGCCCGTAAGAAGAGGAGATCACAAGGCTGTCGATGGACTCTATACCACCGGTGGCCTGGAAGAGGAAAAGGCCTGTGAGGCCACTGGTGGACCCTATCCCTCCAGCGGCCAAAGAAAGAAGAAGGATCCCATTCTCCTATTCCTTCATGGTGCCGGCGTGCACTGTCCAAAATATATGCAGCTAGCACCTGCTCTATACTAATCTCACAATGCATGAGATCAGCATAGAGGTCCTGCTACCTTCACGTGATTTTATTAGCGCAGGGGCTGGCAAATGAGAAGGAGCAGAGAATGGCTCCAAATGGTATGTGGGTGTGTGTGTGTGTGTGTGTGTGTGTGTATGAGAGCCTTTCTAGAGTGTAGGGGTGTGGTGTGTGTGAAGGGGAGTCTGACTGGTGGGGGGGGGGGGGGGGGTGGGGGGTGCATATGAATAGGAGCCTGATTGGGAGTGGGATATATGTGAATGAGAGCCTGACTTGGGGAGGAGGGTTGAGAATGGGAGCCTGAGGGGGAGGTTGTGAATGGAAGCCTGACTGGGGGGTTGTGTGTATGTGAATGAGAAACTGACTGGTGTATGTATGTATGTAGGAACCTGTCTGAGGTATGTGTGTGTGTGTGTGAATGGGAGCCTGACTGGGGTGTATATGTGTTTCTGTGTGTATTGGAACCTGTTTGGTGTGTATGTGTGTGTGTGTGTGTGTGTGTGTGTGTATATGTGTATGGGAACCTGCCTAGGGTGTGTATGTGTGTAGGAACCTGTCTGGGGTGTGTGTGTGTATGTATGTGAGAGAGAGAGAGAGTGAATGGGAGCATGACTGGGGTGTGTATGTGTGTAGGAACCTGTCTGGGGTGTGTGTGTGTGAGTGAGTGTGAACGGGAGCCTGACAGGTATGTGCATGTGAATGGGAGTCTGACTGGGGTGTGAATGTGTTTCTGTGTGTATTGGAACCTGATTGGTGTGTGTGTGTGTGTGTGTGTATGTGTATGGGAACCCGCCTAGGGTGTGTATGTGTGCAGGAACCTGTCTGGGGTTTGTGCGTGTGTGAATGGGAGCCTGACTCGGGTGTGTGTGTGTGTGTGTGTGTGTATGTGCATGGGAACCTGACTGGTGTGTGTGTGTATGTGAACAGGAACCTGACTGGGATGTGTATGTATGTGTGTGAACTGGAAACTTAGTGGGAAATGTTTGTGTGTGTATGAATAGGAACCTGACTGCGGTGTGTGTGTCTGAACAGGAACCTGACTGGGATGTGTGTGTATATGAATGATGAATGGGAACCTTTCCACTTTGCTGCATACTGGAAATATAGTTAAAAGAAAGGGAGAGGTTCACAAATGTTTCCCCACTCCCTCATCGACTCCCTTGCTGCAACAGCCTTCTGTTTCTGTACTTTCAGTGCTGGATGTCTCTTGCCGCTGCCACCATGGGAGTGGCAGTGTGGCTGGATGATGCGGTGAACGCATCACTAAGCCCTGACATCCAAGCAGTTCCTTCACCTCCAGCCCTTGCTGCAGTATTGCTGAGGTTGAACGTGATTAGCCCTGAAGTTTCAGCAGGATTAGAGCTGCTTCAATGCCAGAATCTGCAACAAGTGTGAGTTTGTATCAGGCACAGCCTAAATCTCAGACTCCACAGACTGTATTGGATGGAAGTGTTTTCAAGGGGGATTCCGCTGGAAGGCAAAACATATTACAATCCAGATCTGCTAGAAATCCATCTTTGGCAATCCTGCTGACCTGCTTCTTCCCCTGAAGTTTTGGCCACTCTAGCAACATTGAATAATAGGCCATCCCTTGTTAAACTTCCTACAGTCTTGCTGGATAGCGTTTGGGGAGTTTTGGTCTCATTAGAACAGTCACTTTCATCCTTATCAGTTATTACCTTTGACATTCAGGCCAGAAAGGAAGTAATTCACCCATTAGTAAAAGTTATTTCTTTCCTTTTTCTAATGGACCAGGGAAGACAGATGATACTACCACCAACAGGGTTCAGTCTAGTAGCTTGGGTCTTTCTAATTTACTTGAGGCTTTGGCCATTGATGAAATGCATAGGGCTACCTTATTGATATCCCTGGTGTTTCCTGAAGACCGAGACTCATATTGTTTTTTCAAACCTCTCAGACCTTCTTTACAGGGCACAATGTGTGAGTGTTTTCTGATTTATGTAGAACTAGCCAGGAGCATTGAAAGAAATTCCTGGCCACGTGTCAGGAGATACTAAATCTGGAGGTTTCTTTTCTTTTACGTTTTCCATGTAAATTTTCGATGCTCTGACTAATGTTAATAAAGGGAGAGTGAGAGGGAAGGTGATGATTCCTCAGGATGAGGGGAAAGGAGGAGGGAGAGGGAAGTGCTGATGATGCCAGGGGTGAGGAGAAGAGGTAGAGAGAAAGGGAATGTGATGATGATGATGATGCCACTGGGTGAAGAGAAGAGATAGAAGAGGAAAAGTGTTAATGATGGGGTGGTGTGGAGAGGAGAAGTGACTAGAGAGGGAAGGTGATGATGATGGGATAGGTGGGAGAGAGGTGGTGAGAGAGGGAAGGTGATGATGTCAAGGGGTAGAGGGAGAGGGAAGAGAAGAACATGGTAATGCCAGGGGAGAGGGAAGAGAAGGTGATTATGATGCGGGGGTTGGAGAAAGGAAAAGGTGATGATGGGGAAGCTGGTTGTATACCACAATGAAGTGAACCCTGTGCCAGCTGTGTCGTGAAACAAAAAAGTTTGGGAACAACTGTTCTAAGGTCCATCATAGAACATAAGAACATGCCATACTGGGTCAGACCAAGGGTCCATCAGGCCCAGCATCCTGTTTCCAACAGTGGCCAATCCAGGCCATAAAAACTGGCAAGTACCCAAAAACTAAGTCTATCCATGCTACTATTGCTAGTAATAGCAGTGGCTATTTTGTAAGTCAACTTAATTAATAGCAGGTAATGGACTTCTCCTCCAAGAACTTATCCAATCCTTTTTTAAACCCAGCTACAATAAGGGTTAGATTTTCTAAAAGTGCGCCCGTGCGCACTTTTGTTCGCGCACCAGGCGCAAATAAAAGTACCCCGGATTTTATAAGATACGCGCGTAGCCGTGTGTATCTTATAAAATCCGGGGTCGGCGCACACAAGGGGGTGCACATTTGGTCAACTTGCGCGCGCCGAGTGCGGCACGAGCTGCCCATTCCCTCCAAGGCCACCCTGAAATCAGAGCAGCCTCGGAGGGAACTTTCCTTCCACCCCCACACCTTCCCCTCCCTTCCCCTACCTAACCCACCCCCTGGCCCTATCTAAAACCCCCCACCTGTGTTTTAAAAGTTATGCCTGCCAGAAGCAGGCTGCTGGCGCGCGATTCCCTGGCCCAGGATCCATTTCGGAGGCCTCAGCCACGCCCCCAAAATGCCCCCGGGCCGACACCAAGCCCCCCAACACGCCTCCCAGAATGCCCCGAATGTTGCGTCGGCCCCGACATGCCCCCCGACACGCCCCCCCCCCCAAAAAATAGGCTCGGCAAACGCAGGGGGGGGGGGGTTAAAGGGTTACACGAATAACTTATGTGCGTAACCCTTTTAAACTCTACCCCTAACTGCGCTAACCACATCCCCTGGCAAAAAATTCCAGAGTTTAATTGTGCATTGAGTGAAAAAGAATTTTCTCTGATTAGTTTTAAATGTGCCACATGCTAACTTCTTGGAGTGCCCCCTAGTCCTTCTATTATACGAAAGAGTAAATAACCGATTCACATCTACCCATTCTAGACCTCTCATGATTTGAAACATCTCTATCATATCCCCCCTCAGCCATCTCTTCTCCAAGCTGAGCAGTCCTAACCTCTTTAGTCTTTCCTCATAGGGGAGCTGTTCCATCCCCTTTATCATTTTGGTCACCCTTCTCTGTACCTTCTCCATCCCAACTATATCTTTTTTGAGATGCGGCGACCAGAATTGTACACAGTATTCAAGGTGTGGTCTCACCATGGAGTAATACAGAGGCATTATGACATTTTCAATTTTATTCACCATTCCCTTTCTAATAATTCTCAACATTCTGTTTGCTTTTTTGAATGGCGCAGCACACTGAACTGACAATTTCAATGTGTTATCCACGATGACGCCTAGATCTCTTTCTTGGGTGGTAGCTCCTAATATGGAACCTAACATTGTGTACTATAGCATGGATTATTTTTCCCTATATGCATGCAATACCTTGCACTTATCCACATTAAATTTCATCTGCCATTTGGATGCCCAATTTTCCAGTCTCACAAAGAATTCCTGCAATTTATCACAATTTGCTTGTGATTTAACTACTCTGAATAATTTTGTATCATATGCAAATTTGATTACCTCACTTGTCATATTCATTTCCAGATCATTTATAAATATATTGAAAGCACGGGGCCCAGTACAGATCCCTGAGGCACTCCACTGCCCACTCCCTTCCACTGAGAAAATTGTCCATTTAATCCTACTCTCTGTTTCTTGTCTTTTAGCCAGTTTGTAATCCACGAAAGGACATCACCACCTATCCCATGATTTTTTACTTTTCCTAGAAGCCTCTCATGAGGAACTTTGTCAAATGCCTTCTGAAAATCCAAATACACTACATCTACCAGTTCACATTTATCTACATGTTTATTAACTCCTTCAAAAAAATGAAGCAGATTTGTGAGGCAAGTCTTGCCTTGGGTAAAGCTGACTTTGTTCCATTAAATCATGTCTTAACATTGGCAGTCCGCACTTCCGTGTCCGACCCCCTCCCCCCCCCCCCTTTCACAGCCGCCCCACATACCACACAGAAACTCAATGCTTGGTGAAACAAGGCCGCAGCATTTATTAACATTAATTAGAATAAATCAACATAATTACATTACCGGTACCCGAGCCGTCGGTACGTCAACCCTAGTGCATTCCGGGCGTCAAACCGGCGTCCGCCGTTTAAGCCAGACCGCCACCATCTTACCGGCCCCCCGCCGTGCCAAAGCCACGGGGCCATTCTTCGAGGCCGCCCACGCCTGGATACATGCACTTTCTTTTACCTAGGACTTCCGGTCCGTCCTGACCGTGTCCTCGATGTCCCCACCTACCTACCGACTCGGGTACCCCCGCCACCAGACTGGGACAGTGCCTCACTTGTCTCAGTCTCCCCCCAATTGCTGCAGCCCAACCTTGCAAAAAACCCGCTCCAGCGATTCTTGAATGGCGTTATTAAATAAATCGTAACCTATGTCAGACAGATGTATTTGGTCCGGCCTATACAGGCCGGAGCATGGCTCGTCTGCCCATTCATGCCTGATTTGGTGAATGCCCTTCTGTTGTGCCCATAAACCGACCTGCCTATTAATCTTCTTCCTGCCCCTACCCCATAACTTGCTGCCCTGCCATTTAATCCTAGGTATGATATCCGACCAAATGATGGCTGTTCCCGGTGTCAACTCCCTAATCGCGGCCAGGTCCCCCTTTACCATCTCAATCAACTGTTTGGCCGAATGCACCCCCAGGTCGTTTCCCCCGAGGTGAATAACTATGGCATCTGGGTGTTGAAACGTGCATAGTTTGTGCCGCAGGTCCGATAACAGGTGTTCCCATTTCATTCCCGACCTTCCCATCCATTTCAGGCTGACTCCTTGCGGAGCCAGCCCCAAGTGCACTCCATAAGGTCTCTCCTGCGCCCTTTTGGCCGCCCATCTCACGAAGGAATGTCCTATTACCCATGCTATCTTCCTTTGGTTCCATGCATCTGTGGGTGAAATTAAACGCATTAGTTATCCATCTGAACGAACTCCGGCCTCACATACCGCTTGGCCACCGCGGATTGCCAACGACCGATCTTGCGGATGGTCTCCATCGGCAAACCCGCTTGCGCTGCGCTGGTCGCTACCCCGATCCGGAACGAGTGTGTTCCATAATCTCTCGGGTCCAATCCAATGCTTTCTAAAGCTGTGCGCAACACTGCTGCGAACTGATACCTAGTCAGTGGAACGCCATCACTATGCACCAGCAAGTGCTCCCCGCCCTTCGGCCTTATCCGCAAATAGTTCTTCATGTTCCTCACCGGGCAAGTTACCTGTGCCCCCGCTGTTGCCAATATAATCTCCGCCCCTTTTGCCTTCTGGTCTGTCTTTGATTTGTGGACTCTGAGTCTAATGAGCCGATCCTGAGCTTGTACGTTACCGTACAATAACCCGTTATTACCCTTATCGTTTTTGGATGGGGCCACCAACTCGCTAACCCTTAATGCAGCGAAAAACGCCGTACAGAACGCCGCCCTGAACAATGCCACCTCGAATGGCCCGGTGCATACTTGTTGTACTACGTGCCACAATCTGACCAGTAGCTCGTGCGTGATGGGTCGTCTTTTATCGCCTTCCCATGCCACCTCCCTCGCCCACCCTGCTAGCAACTTCTTGACTATGAAGAAGCTGAACGGATCCCCCAGACCCTGTGCCTTGGTGAAGAAGGCAAAACCGGCCAAATGGTTGATCGTGGCTCCCCTGGACCGGCCTGTCTCCTTTGACCATGATATAAAGCGAACTATCTGGCTGGCCTCTACCACCCCTGGCGCGCTGCCCTGCTCTAACAGAAACTCCTGAACCTTCTCATAACCCCGGCAGTACGCTTTCCAGGTCGCCGGGGCGACCGACGCCCTCAACAATCCCTGCTCGACCTCGCTCCAATTTGCCATAGCCGGGCCGGTATTGGGACTCCCTCCGCCTCTGCCTCCTGCACCTGTTGGCAAAAAAGATCCCACTTAGCCCTTGAGAGCGCATCCGCCACCTGATTCCGGGCACCCGGTACGTGTTTTGCCCCTACAGTCATATTCAATCGCAAGCCCTGCAGGACCACTTCCCTCAATAACCCGGCCACCCGGGGACAGTGGGCAGCCTGCTTGTTCAACACCGTCACTACTGCTGAGTTGTCACACCAAAAGACTATTCGTTTGTTGCGCAACTTATGGGCCCACACCGTAATCGCTACCAATATGGGAAATAGTTCCAGGAACGTTATATTCTTTACCAAGCCCTCGTCCCGCCATGCCTGCGGCCAAGGCGCCGCACACCAGGCGCCCTGGCAATACGCCCCAAATCCCCAACCACCTGACGCGTCCGTGTAGATCTCTAAGTCTCTGTTGGACATTACCTCCTCCTGCCACATTGCTATGCCGTTGAAATTTTCCAAGAATTGCAACCACATTACAATTTCGGCCCTTATCGGTCTCGCTACTCTAATGTGGTGGTGCGGGCGCTTCACCCCTTTCGTCGCGTCTGCCAATCGCCTCAAGAAAGCCCTTCCCATTGGTATTACCCGGGTGGTGAAATTCAGACTTCCTATTAAGGATTGCATCGCGGTTAAGGTAACCTTCCTTGATGCTAATGTCTGCCGAAGCAGGTCCCGTAGCTTACACACCTTCTCTAACGGCAATCTCGATGTCATTGTCTGGGTGTCTATCTCTATGCCTAAAAAGGACAGGGTGGTAGCGGGGCCTTCCGTCTTTTCCTGTGCCAATGGAACCCCGAAATCTCGGGCCATTTCCTGAAATTCTACTAACAGCTGTGCACAGGTGTTTGTATTGGCCGGTCCCACAAACAAGAAGTCGTCCAGGTAATGGACCACGTTGCCATTCCCCGCCCTTTTCTGCAGTGCCCAGTGTAAGAATGTACTGAACATCTCGAAACAAGCACAAGATATAGAACACCCCATCGGCATACATTTGTCGAAGTAGTAACTGCCTTTGAAGTGAAAACCTAGGAGCGGGAAGCTGTCGGGGTGAACGGGCAGCAGTCTGAATGTGGACTTTATGTCCGCCTTGGCCATTAACGCCCCTTGGCCGCATTGCCTTACCAAAGCAATCGCCGCATCGAATGTTGCGTATTGGACCCTGCAAGCATCCTCCGGCACGTGATCATTAACCGAATCACCTGGGGGATATGACAGGTTCTGAATAAGTCTGAATTCCCCTCGCTCTTTCTTGGGCACTACTGCCAAGGGTGATATCATCATATCCTGGAAGGGGGGGTCCACGAATGGGCCCGCCATCCTGCCCAATTCGATTTCCTTAAGGACCTTCTGTTGTACTATGCCCGCGTGTCTCACTACTGAGACTGCATTAGCTAAACTTGTGCTCCTAATTTTTCCGTTAAACGGTATTCTAAAACCGTATTTAAAACCCTCCCTAAGCCTGGCAGCGTCTAAGCTTTTAGGGTACTCTGCCAGCCATTCTGACATGGTTGCCAATTGTATCGGTGAAGGCGCCTTTCTGAAAACACTATTGCTTTCCTCCACCGCCAAGATTTCCTGCCGGCCCTTGCCCTTTTTTGATACACTTACTTGCCGGGTGCGGTCCGGCACACATGGAACATACGTGCTTAAATTTACATTCGTGGAAGGTGCACCCTGCCTTATTGAATCTCCAACACACCTTGCTATTCCCGCTCTCTCCCCAGGGATTACTCCCCGGCGTAGGTGTCCCGTTGCCCACCTTTCCGTTCCCATGCGCTCCACTTGTATCAAGGACCTTGCTAGTCATCTGACGCAGCCATAAACCGACGTCCTGTGTTCCCCATGACATGCTCCTGTTGTCTTCCATTTTATCCCTAAACTGCTCATCATAATTCAACCAGCACCAGCCCTGATACTCCTTGTAACCCTCTAGTATGGCATCTGCGTAGCTAAGCATGGGCGCATACTGGGACGGGTCCTCCCTTCCCGTGACACTGATCATCCTCAAAAAGGCTCTGGCCCAATTTATTATGTTCTTTGCCACCTTCACTTCCCCCCCCCTTCTTCTCCTCTTTCTTTCCCCTCTTTTGTCTCTCCGCTGCACCTTTCCTACCCTCCAATATGGAGAATATATCTATATATTCCCTTTTCCTTATTTTACTGCGCAACGCCCTCGGAACACTTTCCCACAACTCCGCTAAAGGTGGCAGGGCCGTTATGGCTGTCGCGCCCGCTGCAACGCGCCTAACCGTCTCAGAGGGCCCTCTTTCCCCCTCACTCCCATCCGATTCCTCCTCTGACGAGTCAGTGGAAGATTCGCTGTCCTTCCTCCTTCTCTTATTACCCTTTCTTTTTGTCACGGCATCCTTGTCCCGTCCTCCACTGCTTTGTTCGCTGGGTGCCTCCGACCCGACCGCCAAGTCTGCTGCTCCTTCCGGTGCTCGTATCTCACCGTCCTCCCCCGAGCTCGCCTCGCCCTCTCGGCTCTCCGTTCCTTGTCCTCTGCCGGCACCGTTCACCGCGGTCCGTTTCTTGGGTTGGTGACCCGACTTGGTCTTCCCCTCTCGCCCTTGGGTGGGCTCCGATGTCTTTTGTGCTCCAGTGACCCTGTCCTGTGGAGCCATCATTCCCCCGGTCGCCGGGTTGTACCATGGCGGAGGTACCTGCCACCATGGGGGGTACATGTGTTGTTGGTAAGGATTACCCATTGAAGCCATCCATGTCTGTGCACCGTGCTGAGTTCCTCCCAGCCCACTTTGTGTCGTCGACTCTGTAGCTTGTCCGGACGCTCCCGAGGGCTGCATGGCTCCTGCCCCCATCGCCGGCCAGAAGGGCCACCCCCACTGCGGTGGGCCGCCTTGCCCCGACTCCAAATGCCTGCCCTGCGACCCATGGTTGCTGCCTTGCTCCGCCGGGGCTGGCTTCGCCTGCTGTCGCCGGCCTCCGTTCTTCTTCGCTTGCACCTTAACCTTTTCAGCCAGTCCCGGCTCGTTCAGGTTCCTGGCCTGCGGTCTTCGCCTCCCTCCTTCCCCTTTGTTTGGGGCCGGATCCGCCGGTGCGTCCCGTGGCTCTGCGCCCCTCCGCTGCCGTGCTCCTCCCCAGGCTTTCTGCTGCCTTGCTCCTCCCCGGGCTTTCTGTGCTCCTCTACCTGGCATGCTCGCGATCAATAAGAGGACACTTTTCCCTTTTTTTTTTATATTGTTTATTATTGTTTACTCACGGTTTGCAGCTTCTAACGGGAGGGGCGCTGGCAGGTATCTTGCGTCGCTCCTGTTCTCGGCTCCAGCTCCTCTAGTCTCCAGAAGTGAGTCTGTGTCTTTAAAATTCTGTGCAGGGCTGAAATCCGTGTGTAGTCACGTGGTTCCCCACGTCTCGGCTGTCCCGGATCCTGGCTGGTTCCTCCAGCAGCTGCTTCCTTTCGCTGTGCTGCTCCGGCTTCCTCCGCACTGCTCGTGCTGCCCACGTGGCCACTGCCTGCCTGGTTCTCCGATCCAATCCAAATTGCCGCTGTTAGCGATCCCGGCGCTGCCCACTTCCACAACCGCAATTAAATCGCCGCGATCCTGGCGCCCAGATGCTGCAAAAAGGGGACAGCTCTCCTCCAAGCCCTCCTTCCGAGGGTCCTCCGGTCTCCCCGGGCGTCCGCTGCGGTGCCCGCCCACTCCATGCGTTCTTCTGGGCGTCCCCGGCCTGTCCGATCGGCGCTAGGCCTCCGTGCGCTGACCCCGAAGCTCCCAAGCATCTCGATGCTCCCAAGCGTCTCGATGCTCCGGAACCGGCGAGCGCTGGCCAAGAAAAAGGATCGAGGCCCGCGCTCGCCGGCGTCTTAAAGGCCCCGGGTCTCGCGAGAGACCCGCGGGCCGATGTCATCGCGCCGATGACGCGCCAGCACCGTCGCTCGTGTCGCCCCGCCCCCCCGCGGGCCGACGTCACCGCGCCGATGACGCGCCAGCACCGTCGCTCGTGTCGCCCCGCCCCCCCGCGGGCCGACGTCACTGCGCCGCCGACGCCGCGCCGCCCCTCCCTGCACCGGGGGGGATCACGCGCCGCCGCGCGAACGGCCCGTGCATCGGGACGAGGGGGGGGGGCCCTCCCCTTCGGCGGGCGCAATGTTAAGGTGGGGGGCCCTCCCCACACGAGGTGAGTCGGCCCGGTTTTCTATAGCTTTAAACACTTCTAAAACAGAATTACTTATCATCTCCAACCAACCTGAACGTTTCACTCTCCCCATGCAACAGAACACTCCTCAAAATACTACCACAACCCTATCACAGACCCAGTCTGTAAGAGACCTGGGCGTTTTCATAGATCAGCACCTAAGTTTTAAACCCCACATCAAAACTCTACTTAAGGGGGGTTTCTATAAACTTAACATCCTAAAAAAACTCAAACCCCTCCTCCACACCAATGATTTCCGCACAGTCATACAGACCACCATGCTCACAAAATTAGACTATTGCAACTCCCTGCTACTAGGACTCCCCGCCACCACCATCAAACCCCTTCAGATTCTACAAAACTCCATGGCCAGAATCATAACCGGTACGCGCAAAAGAGACCACATCACCCCCATACTAAAGGACCTACATTGGTTGCCCATCTCCTTCCGCTCACAATACAAAACCCTCACCATCCTTCACAACACCCTACATAAACACAACCACACCTGGCTCGATGAAATGCCTCATTACCGCTCCTCCAACCGCCCCACAAGAACAACCCATACAGGTACTCTCCACATCCCATCCCTCAAAACAGCACACTCAATTCATACCAGAGGGAGAGCCTTCTCTGTCGCCGGCCCCACCCTCTGGAACTCCCTCCCCACCCTCCTACGCCAAGAGACATCCTTTCACAAATTTAAGAAAGGAGTCAAGACATGGCTTTTCCGACAGGCCTACCCCGACACAAATCAAATTTAACATCCCCTTTAGCCCCCTTGCTCTACCTTATACCCCTTGCTCCCCCCCTTTCCCAGGTCCTTCCTCTGAAGAAAACCTTTTACCCCATTGAATACCACCTACTTCAACTCTCCATAATCCTACCTAGTTAAGCGAGTCCATGTATATTAGCCATCTGTACATGGTATCCCTCTTTTCTGCCTTTCTCTCCCCTCACTTCTTCAAACAAGCCTTTTCTCCCCCTCCTTTCCTTTTCCCACTTTCTCTCCCCGTTTTCCTCAATCTATACCTTTCTTTTCCCTTACTTATCCCCCTTTTCCCACCCTTCCTACCTTCTACCCCTTACCCTCTCCCCCCCCTCGCCCTACCCCCCGGCCTACCCTTCTTACAAACCTACACTCCTCGTTTTCCTTTAACATTATTTATTTTGTTGTATTTTGCTTTTGGTTTTTCTGTTTGTTGCTTCTCGTTTTAGTAACATCCTATTGTTTCAATGTCATACTGTTATATTGTTATACTGTATTTCCCAATTGAGTTCTATGTAAACCGGCATGATGTGTTTCACGAATGTCGGTAAATAAAAGTTAATAAATAAAATAAAATAAATAAATAAATATGTTCTGTGATTTTGACATTTAGAACACTTTCCACTATTTTTCCTGGCACTGAAGTCAGTCTAACTGGTCTGTAGTTTCCTGGATCGCCCCTGGAGCCCTTTTAAAATATTGGGTTACATTAGCCACCCTCCATTCTTCAGGTACAATGGATGATTTTAATGATAGGTTACAAATTTTTACTAATAGATCTGAAATTTCATTTTTTAGTTCCTTCAGAACCCTGGGGTGTATACCATCTGGTCCAGGTGATTTACTACTCTTCAATTTGTCAATCAGGCCTACCACATCTTCTAGGTTCACCGTGATTTGCTTCAGTCTATCTGAATCATTACCCATGAAAACCTTCTCCAGAACGGTTATCTCCCCAACATCCTCTTCAGTAAACACAGAAGCAAAGAAATCGTTTAATCTTTCCGTGATGGTCTTATCTTTTCTAAGTGCCCCTTTAACCCCTTGATCATCTAACGGTCCAACTGACTCCCTCACAGGTTTCTTGCTTTGGATATATTTTTAAAAGTTTTTACTCTGAGTTTTTGCCTCTATGGCCAACTTCTTTTCAAATTCTCTCTTAGCCTGTCTTATCAATGACTTTTGCTGTTTGAGTTCTGAAGTTAGTGCTGTTTTGGTATGATAGGTTTACTATGTAGCATGTTTTTGTGTTGTTTACAAATTGCCTGGTAGAGGGGAGGTTGTGTTGCTTTTACTGTGGTAACTCCAGAATTTGTATATTATGTATATTGAGAGGATGCTTTTAGGGGAGTGGAAAAATATAGAGAGAATATGCTGGAAAAGAGGGAAGAAAGAGGGAAAAGTACATGGAAGCAGGCAGAGTGGGGAGAGAATGCCTGGAGGGAAAAAGAGGACAGAATGCCTAGAAAAGTGAGAGAATGCTAGAAGGGAGGAGAAATTGCCTGGAGGGAGATAGGAAAGAGAATGGGAGGGGGAGAAAAGTAATGGATGGATAGAGGAGGGAAAGAGGGAAAGAGGGGAAAGAATGGATGGAGAGAAGGGCAGAAAAGGGAAATAATGTTTGATAGGTGGGTGCCATTTGTCCTTGAGCTGGTTCTGTTCTAAGTAGCATGGTTGCCTTTTTAATCCTTGTTGATCGCAATCCTTTTGATTGAGGTTCAATAGAAAGGATTGGGATCAACAAGGATTAAAAAGGCATTGCATTATAAGGTTCATTTTATTAGATTGTATGCAGGTTCTATAAGTAACAATGTTTCAGTAATGTAAATTAACATTATATAAGACACATTCGGGCCAATCCTGTATCGTGCGGTAGGAAGAGCTGCGTTAGTGCCTACGGCACCCGCGGTTACCGCCCGCACAGAGCAGCTCACCTACCGCGCGATCCTGAAGCCTAATTATATGTAAATGTAAGCCGCGTCCGAAAAGCCTTAGTCCCGCGCAACCCAGGATACTGGATAGAGCGCCTATACAGGATCCTGGGTGCGCGGGCCTAAGGCTTCAAGCCACGCTGGTATCTGTCATTTCAAATGTCATTTGAAATGACAGATACCAGGAAGCAACGGCGGCGACAGCGCAGAAGCAACGGCGAAAGGACTTTTCAGTGTCCCCCCTCCTCTCGGAGCAGGGCGCGAAAAGCTGCCTTGCTCCGGGAGGAAGGGGGACACTGACAGCGACGAAGCTTTCCCCCAGCCCGGACACCGGCGAAGCCAGAAGACAGCGGCGGCGAAACGACTGTCAGTGTCCCCCCTCCTCTCGGAGCAGGGCGCGAAAAGCTGCCTTGCTCCGGGAGGAAGGGGGACAGCGACGAAGCTTTCCCCCAGCCCGGACACCGGCGAAGCCAGAAGACAGCGGCGGAGAAACGGCGAAACGACTGTCAGTGTCCCCCCTCCTCTCGGAGCAGGGCGCGAAAAGCCGCCTTGCTCCGGGAGGAGGGGGGACACTGACAGCGGCAAAACTTTCCCCCAGCCCGGACACCGGCAAAACTTACAATTTTGCAGCCATGAGCCACGAGCAGGAACGCGAAGATCTGGCTCCGATAGCTCCTCCCGACAAGATGGCCGCCTGCACGGGGAAAGAGTACAATTGGCCGCTCAAGACGTGATGTCGTGACGTCACGTCTTCAGCGGCCAATTGCACGCTTTCCCCGTGCAGGCGGCCATCTTGTCGGGAGGAGCTAAGGCAGGCCAGATCGTGTTCGTGCTCGTGGCTGCAAAAAAAGTAAGTTTTTTGCCGGTGTCCGGGCTGGGGGAAAGTTTTGCCGCTGTCAGTGTCCCCCCTCCTCCCGGAGCAAGGCGGCTTTTCCGCCCTGCTCCGAGAGGAGGGGGGACATTGACAGTCGTTTCGCCGTTTCTCCATCGCTGCTTGTGCGCTGTCAGTGTCCCCCCTCCTCCCGGAGCAAGGTGGCTTTTCGCGCCCTGCTCCGAGAGGAGGGGGGACACTGACAGTCGTTTCGCCGTTTCTCCGCCGCTATCTTCTGGCTTCGCCGGTGTCCGGGCTGGGGGAAAGCTTCGCCGCTGTCAGTGTCCCCCCTCCTCCCGGAGCAAGGCGGCTTTTCGCGCCCTGCTCCGGGAGGGGGGAGAAGAGACAAGCGGCGAAACAACTTACTTGCACGGGGGAAAGCGGTCTCCGTGGCAGCCCCAGTCCTCTCCCCTCCTCCCGAAGCCAAAAAAAAAAAAAAAAAGCTTTTTTTTTTGGCTTCGGGAGCAGGGGAGAGGACTGGGGCTGCCACGGAGACCGGCACCCATGATCGCGGCCGGGGCAGGTGAGCGGGGGCTGGGGGAAAGCTTGCCACCTACCCTGACCCCTGCCTCTACCGCCTGGGTCAGGGTAGGCGGTAAGTTTGCAGGTTAAACGCGCGACAAAGCGGCAGGGAAAGGTAGCGTTAGTCGGGGCGCGGGTTACGGGATGCTAGGGGAATAGCTAATTCGCTCGTTTGCATGCAATATCGCGCTAATTCGCTCGTTTGCATGCAATATACATGCCGCGGGCGGAAGGGGTTACCCGGGGAATTTAGGACGCGGTAGGAGTAGGTTAAAGGGGATTCGGGATCGCAGGAAGGGCTAACGCGGCCGGAACGTGAGTTAAAAGCGGCTTAGGAGCAGGGTAAATGCAGCCGCACTTTACAGGATTGGCCCGATTGTGATCTTTGAGATTGTTTTTAGATACATGTATGTTTGTTGTATAGATTATTTATGCTTGGAATATAATAGTGAGAATGTATGTGAATGGGTGTGCTTGAGTGTGAATGAAGGCTGATTTTCAGCATTATATCAAGTCACAGATGCACTTTTGATGCAATATAAATATTTAGTGTAGTTTATAGGTAAACTGTGAGTGAAGAGAACTGTTCTCTTTTTGATATTTGTCTAAAAATTCTCAATAAAAAGATTAATCTGATTATAAGAATAGTGCTTGTAACTCTCTCCAAAGGGAGTTGTTTTGGTTTGTGTGTGTATATATATATATATATATATATATATATATATATATTTAAAAAAATGTGAAATAGTACAAATAATCAAAAATAAAATGTTTTGTATGAAAAATGAAAAGTACAAATTGAACATTAATGATAAAGCATGTAACAAAAAACTATTTATTTTTTAAATGTCTTGGATAATATAAAAAAAAATACAATACTCATATACAGATACAGAAATAAAACTGAAAATAATACAGTTTAAAACCTTGTTTCGTTGCCTATTGTATTCTGTTCTTTTTTGGTTGGATCACATAATAAACATATTAAACATATACAAGGAGATGAAAAAAAAAAAAAAAAAAAAAAGCAACATAATAAGAGAACATTCAACTATATTCGGCTTCTCTTAATGAATATTGCCATGTGAAACAAATTCCTAGGGGCCTTAGGATTTATAAAGAACCTTTCACATCTCGGTGGAATGCCATCCTGAATAAGTATTCCTATGTTTTAATGCTTTAATTATTGAGTCAGCAAATGCATCAGCTGATGAGATTAGGATTTCAATAGAGAAACAGATTGAAAATCTCAAAAGTTCAACACCGGTAGATTCTTTTTTGGAACAACTCACAGAATATAAAGAAAACATGGATAAATACTGGACAGAGATGAAAGTGGCAAAAATCAGAAAATTTCATCATGATGAAAATGACTATATTTGAGGTTATATCTATCCGTGGATGGATAAGTCTAGATCTACACGCAAAGCTTGTACGTTTTATTCCTATTCAAATGATTCCTCAGATGACAATATTGCTTCTAAAAAACTTCTAATCATAAAATCATAAAACATAAAACAATTTCATTTTATTTACCACCAATTATGTCAGAATCATTGGCATCATCACATCATCTTTTAACAGGAGCAATATGTCACAAGGATCAGGTGCCCTGTCCACCGACCATCCCCGGCAAAAGACGTTTACCCATAACAATTGAACCACAATTGAAACCCTCCAAACAAAATTTTTTTTGCCACAGTTTATATAATGGGGTAGATTTTCAGACGAGCGCGAATAGCCTACTTTTGTTTGCGCTCCAGGCGGGTACGGGGGCGTGGCTACGGCCCGGGGGCGCGGCCACGCCCCCGGGCCGTAGCCACGCCCCCGTACCCACCCCCAAAACGCTGCCGACACGCCCCCGAACCGCCGCGACGACCGGGCCCGCCCCCCGACACGCCCCCGACACGCCCCCCTCCGAGAACCCCGGGACTTACGCGAGTCCCGGGGCTCTGCGCGCGCCGGGAGGCCTATGTAAAATAGGCTTCCCGGCGCGCAGGGCCCTGCTCGCGTAAATCCGCCCGGTTTTGGGCGGATTTACGCGAGCAGGGCTCTGAAAATCCGCCCCAATATTAATAACCTCAATACAGGGTGAAGCATTTAAACTGACATTCAAGAAAAAGATAAGTCGTGATGTTGATTGAGCTTGTGTTCAAGCCTTTTTCATATCTATTAATGCCTGAGAGGTCCATATAGCTTGTTTAAGCATTATAAATACAATTGGGTATTTCACAGTTTACCGGGACAGTTACACTCATGGTCTCAGTTATTCATGAAGTGAAATTCACAGTTTTCAGCAATGAATAATTTTTAAAAAAACAAAAGAGGTTTTCACTTGGTGTTTTCTCATTACAATTTTTTCAAAAAAAACCTGGATGGAGGAGGTCCGTTTATGATTATAACACAATTGTATCACCCTTTGGGGATTCATGATATTAATATATGAAACATTCCTCTCTTCTCCTAAAAAATTTTTCGTGATAAAAAAATCTTTTTCTTGAATGTCAGTTTAAATGCTTCACCCTGTATTGGGGTTATTAATATTATATAAACTGTGGCAAAAAAATTTTGTTTGGAGGGTTTCAATTGTGGTTCAATTTAAGTCTGGTAGGAATCCCTCATAAAGTATTTGGTGCCATTGAAAGATTTGGTATCTTACGTTGTTCATAACAATGACATCTCAGACAGTGTTTAACCTGTCTTCTTGTTGTCTCTCTCCAGATGAGACCAACCTTTTTTCTAAAGGTCTTTCTTTTGTACCAACTGTCCACCATGATCCATTCGCTATAAGAGTACAGCTGTGTAAATTTGTTCATCTTCTATGCATTAAATATTTGTTTGCATCCTCTTCTGGACCCACTCAACATACAAAGGTTTTGAGCCGTAAGTCTAAATGGTCTCCTCCTGGACCTTTGGACCTGACCAATACCACATTTGAAAATTTGGTCCTGCGTGATATAAACCAGCTGGATTTACAATTTGTACTCATTTCACAGAACCTTACCTCCCAGGAAAGACAAGCATGTAAATCACTTGCTTTGGATCCTTTGATTACTATCCATCCAGCAGACAAAAGTGGTGGGTATTGTTATCCAGAACACTGAAGACTATACCAGAGAAGATTTGTGCCAATTGTCAGATACCACCTTTTACATTCCACTTGATCAAGATCCAACTCATAAGCTTCAAGTTCAAATCCAGCACACATCACCCCAAAATAATACAATTTTCTTTTAGCAACACATCCAAGCACACCAGTTTTTTATACCTTCCAAAAATTCATAAATCTCTAACATCTCCTCCAGGACAACTCATAGGGGTAGATTTTAAAAGAAGCGTGTGTGGCCTACATGTGCACGTGCAAGTTAAAAAATCAGGGGTTGGCGCGCACAAGGGGGTGCACAATTGTGCACATTGCGCGCGCCGAGCCGTGATGCCTTCCCTCATTCCCTCCCTCCTAACCCTTCCCCTAACCTTTCCTCCCCTAGCCCTACTCTAAACCCCCCCCCCCCCAATTTTTTTTTTTAAATTTACCTTTTGCCCTGCCGGCCAACTGCTGGCGCGCGATTCCAAGCACAGCGGCAAATGACCGCTGTACCTGGAGCCTCTAACCCTACCCCCGGACCGCCCCACACCTTTAATAAAGCCCCGTGACTTACACACATCCCGGGGCTTTACGCGTGTCGCCGGGCCTTTTGAAAATAAGCCTGGTGCACGTAGACCCAGTTACGTGCGTAAATCCTCTGGATTTACGTGCGTAACCGTTTTAAAATCTGGCCCATAGGGGTAGATTTTTAAAAGTTGTGCACGGGCGCACATGTGTGTGCGCTACCCGGCACACACACATGTACACCCGATTTTATAACTTGCGCGTGCATGTTATAAAATCCAGGGTTGGCACATGCAAGGGGGTGCACAATTGTGCACCTTGTGCGTGCCGAGCCACGCAGCATTCCCCCAATCCCTCCTACCCCACCTTCCCTTCCCCTACCTCCCCTGCCCTTTCCCCCCTACCTTTTCTTTTTTCTTTTTTTATCTCCAAACTTACTTCAGCCCTGGGGCTGAAGTAAATTGCGCGCACCGGCCAAATGCCAGCGTGCGATCCCCGACACAGCGACAAATATGGCCGCTGTGTGGGGAGCCTGACCCGCCCACGCCCCACCCGTCCTCACACCTTTTTGTAAGCCCCGGAACTTACACACGTCGCTGGGCCCTTTTAAAATAGGCCCGGCGTGCGTAATCTTTTGAAAATCCAGCCCATAGTGTCTGGGATTGACTCTGTATCTGAACCATTATCACAATATGTTGTTGATTCGTTTTTGCGTCCTTTAGTACCTCAGAGTTGATCTTACATCAGACATTCAACTCACTTCATACAGCTGTTACAAGCTTTGGAGCTCAATATGGAGCCCTTTATTTTAGTTATGTCTGACATTACTTCACTATTTTACCAGCATTCCACAAGAAACATCTTTAAACATCAATCATGACACTGTATTATGGAATAATCTTTCTTCTGGTTTTAGTGATTTCATTGTCCTCCTGGTGTCAATAGCTTTAAATGAAAATTTCTTAATTTTTGACCAAGTTTTTTATAAACAGATTCGAGGCACGGCCGGGGGGCAACAATGGCCTCCTTGATGGCATGCCTGTATGTTGCAAATTTCAAAAAATCATTTATCTACCCCTCACCTTTTTGATTCCAGATAGCCCTTTGGGTCCGGTTTATAGATGATGTCTTTTTCCTGTGGAAGGCTTCTGTTTATTCTCTGCTTCAGTTTTTTCGGTGGATCAACATGCATGATCCACACTTAAAATTTATAGTACAGTACCATACTCACCATATTTCATTTCTTGATTTATGTATTAGCAAGAATAAACATAAATTATCTACAACTATTTATACAAAACCCACGGACCGGAACACGATGTGGCATTTTCAGAGTTTTCATCCTAAGCCTTTACACACCAGTATACCAGTGGGCCAATTTTTGCATCTCTGCAGTCTTTGTGACTATACTGCTGATTACAAAAGGAAAGCTTATGGTAAGCAGCAAAATTTCCTTTCATGGGGCTTCTCATTTAAGGTGGTCAGGAGAGTGTACAAACGAGGTTTGAACACTAACCGAGACATTCTGCTTCAGAGTCAGCCACGTCAATCTACAGACTGTCCAGTCTGTGTTCAACCTTTCACTAATAAATCATATCAAATACTACAACTTATTTTTTCTCACTGGCATATTCTACAGCTCCATAACATTTTTGAGTCTACACCTAGATTTGCTTTTACAGAGGGATCAAACCTGCTGGACTGTTTGGTTATAACAGGTCCAAGGCCTCTTAACCAGTACAGTGCAGAATTAATTGGACAATTCCCCTGCCAACAATGTGTTGCTTGTGAGAACATTCTTCAAATACACTTCAACATCCCTCTATGCATTTCCAATACCTATTGCGGCATTATTTTGATTGTACTACCACTCAGGTGATTTATGCTATCCTTTGCCCCTGCTCAAAAATCTATATTGGTCACACTAAACTGGCTGTGAAGACTCGTATTATACAGCATAAGAGCTGTATAATGACTAAAAAGCTGGTCTCTCCAATTGTAAAACACTGTCTGGACTGTGAACATTCACTCACGTATGTAAAATATTTTGTTATTCACAGTTTCCAATCGGCCAGAGGTCGTAATATCTGTGCACTGTTGCAACACCGAAAACAGAGTTTTATTGTCAAATGGAATACCTTAGCGCCTGCCACCTTAAACTCTGTAATTGAATGGGATGCGTTTTTGTAAATGAAAATTTGCAAAAGAACAGTTTTTGTAAAAGAAACTTTTCACAATAATTTCCACTTAACAATTTGATTTACAGCACATTAGCAATTGGCTTATCTTTTGGGGGGGTTTTTGTTTGTTTTTTTATAATTCTTCAGATGACGTAACATTTTTGTCATACAGCTCCCAGAGTATTTAAATGCTCTCTAATTCCTGCGGTATCCAGCCTCATTCTGATTCCCAATTTTGGAGGTCAACAGAGAAGAGAGCTCAGGTATGATCAGTCTTTTGTGTTCTATTTTTGTTACTTTCAAATATAAAATTGTTGTGTTTTTTAAAACTGTAGAAAAGGTAGTTATTCTAAACATGCTTATATCTTTACTATATAGACAATATTTAAAACATCCAGTGAAGATTTAACAGAAACTTGATATTGTGTATCGGCATTCAAGTTTGCAGCATGTGAATGTAAGTGCTTTTATCTGAGATTTTGTTTCCTAAGGTTTTTATTAAATTGGTTTTGAACACGTTATTATTTTCGGATTGTTTTCTACAGATAGCACATCTCTTTGACAGTCTTGGTGCCTTTGTCGGGTCCTTGATATATAAGCAACTTCCCCCCGAGGAAGCTGTTTTTGCGGTGAAAAAAATGGCCTTTGTTGGGGCAAGTGGACTCATCTCTGCATAAGCTCTATAACTAAGGAATTATTTTGACAAGAAAGTGGTTGTGCTACTTCATGCATTTATCTCAAGCATATATTCATTGTGGATATCCTGTGGATAACCCGACAGGCTGTGGGGTCCCCAGGACAGGTTTGGGAAGTCCTGCTTTAGCTCTTGTGCAACCTGAATATCCTTTTTCCAGCCCCTGTGAACAACTTTTTGAGTGTTTGAAATCACACATTAATAGTGGCAAAATATCCATTTTTATTGTAGTAGTTATTCAGGAAAATCTATTCCAGCACTGTTCACCTCCAGGAGGCCAAAACTACCAGATTGAATCAACCCCCTTTATTGTAGTTTTATGGAACAAAATAGATTCACTTAATATATGGTTATGATTTCTGTTTGCTTTCATATCTATACAGGTGCGAGTGGTTTTTTTTTATTTTTTATATCTTCCTCAAAAGCTACTTAAATAATTCAGATCATAAGAAAAATCATACAACTGTCTGGTAAGCTTTCTTGCTATAATCAGTGTTTCCAAAGAACATAAGAGCAGGAACTGCACTCAGAAATTATAGTTCATCCACGATAAGTGCAGAAATTGTTGCATAGTCCATATCTCATAAATCAAAGTCTTTTATTTGTACAAAGACGGCAACTCCACTGTTTCAATCAAAATTTTCAAAAGGGTCCTCCGACACAGACCTGTGTTTCGCCGAAGCTGCGTCGGGAGGGACAGATAATTTTTAACAAAGATGGATTATGTAAATAATGGATTACGGACTGGCATAGATTATTACTTCTTTTTAAAATTTGTAAAATTTAACATACCGTAATGTTTCCTGATAACATCTGTCAGGGAGCACATATAAGTCAAGTGTACTGGGGTTTTAAACAGTTATAATCAGTGTTTAACATACAAAGGAATACAAAGTCTTCAATAACACATTTAACGCAAATAAATAATTGGAAGAATTTTATGCAAGAAACTGTTTTTTTTTTGTATTTGTTAAGTACACCAAGTCCATGATTTACCTTTTAATTAAAAGCAAAGAGAACATGTTGAACTAAAATATTTCTACTGACATTCATATTTTTAGCAAGGAAAATATGGAATACAGCATTCCAAAGAATATTCTTCTTTTAAAAACATACATTTTCTAAGAGACTATTGTAAATTTTCTTCATTACATTTATTTAGCTGAAGACTCAAAGGACAATTATCTTGCATTACATTTTATTTTCTTGAGTCTGGCATTTATAATGTCTACTATTTATATAAACCAATTATTTGAGAAATTGACCTAGATGTAGGTTGACCTGCCCTTAATAGCACAGCTAAAACAACAGCTATCCTGCTGTTAATTCATGTCTTCAATCTCTGAGGCTTACCTATGAGACTACTTGGACAAAAGATCACACTTCACTAGTTAGGTAATGGCCCATTTATGAAATGTACTAGAAATGTAAAGAAAAGTATACAGCCTTCCAGGACAAGTGGAAAGAGCTAATAAAACCATTGCTGAAATCTTAAAGAAATATGTGTCTGCAGGTAAAGACTGGGAAATGAAATTACCCAGGGCAATTGTAGCCCTCCACATGATACAGGCAGAGAAATGATTTTGTCTTTCGATGTCTTTTATCAAATCTATTTTTTAAGTCACCATGGAGATGCAGGAAAAATTAAATCAGTCTCAAGGCATCCAAATTTTAAGTATACAAATATTTTTATTCATCAAGTCGGCAACTCCATTGCTCAAAGGTACAGAATTTATTTGACACAGGGTCCCCTGCATTAAATTATGCAGTGCAACTATTGCCTATGCATATGTATGCCATCTGCAATAACATCTACAACAGTGGTTCTCAACCTTTTTTCTGTTGGGACACACCTGATAGATGGTCCTCACATGCGAGACACACTGAACACATGACGGTCACAGGGCTAATCCCACCCCCACCCCTGACCCTCAGTAATAGGTATAAAGCAGAATTAGAACATTCCCCGTACAACTCACCATACAAAAAATATATTCTGGTGTTATCTCAGTAACAGCAATACAAACCCCCTCTACTACCAGACGCAATAGCCCTTCTTAAAAAGACAGCAGTTCACTAGCAATGCATGTCCAATTGAGAAAACACAAATAAAATGAGGTATTTTATGTGCCTGCATGCTAGTTAAATATCGCACCTCGGTCATACACACAAGATCGACCTTCTCCAAATACAGAAAGACCACAAATTACAAATATGGAGACAAACTGGAATGAAAACCCAAAAAAAGCCACTCCGCATGCAGAGCAAACCTAGAGAAATGGAAGCCGAGATATAGCACCTAACAAAGTCCCAGGATCTGCAATAATGCACACACACTAACCCACACAAAGTTACACCTGCATTATGGCAAGCACTCAAATGGAACAACCCTACCTATAAAAAAAGCAACACTACAAATATTAAAACAGGCCCTAAACACCAATACATCTCCCATTAGGAAAACAGAAAAAGCCAAGCTGTTTTAGATTCCCACACAGAAATAATTGTAAAACTATATGAAAAAATGTTTCAAAACAGCTGGTGAACAGAACATCATCTAACAATTAAAAACTCTTAAAAATTATTAAAAATTCTTCAAACACCAATAACATACTTCAAAACAGCAGACACATCACATACTACCCAATAATTAAAATGGCAGACAATCAAGAAAAATGAACTTAAAAAGCCACCTTTACTTACCCTCTCCAGCAGTTCTCCTATTCCTTTCCCTTGCAGACCACATCAGAAGCAGCAAAAGCTGCTGAAGCTATCCTCAAGGTCCTCTTCCTTAGGGACCACAACCAGTCTCTTCTCTCTCACACACACACACCAGTCACACCCTCAGGACCAGTTTCTGTCTCTCACACACCAATCATCTCCCCAACCAGTCTCTCTCTCTCTCTCTCTCTCTCACACACACACACACACACACAAGCACACATGTACTGGTCATTTCCCTGATCAGTCTTTCTCACACATACACACGTCACCTCTCTGACCAATGTCTCTCAACCACACAATGCTCTCGCTCTTTCTTACTTACACACAGGCTTTCAATCACACACGTTCTCTCTATTTCACTTACAAACATGCTCAATCACACACATGCCCCTTCTCTCTCTCACAGCCACAGCCAGCCAAAAACATGCTCCATCTCTCTCTCGCACACACACACACTGACACACACAAGCATCCTCACATACACACCACACACACATACAGAAGCACCCTCCCTGTCTCATGTACACACCACACACACAGAAGCACCATTCCTTTCTCACATATTTACCACACACACACAAGCACCCTTCCAATCTCAAATATACACACATAAAGGCCCCCAGCTGAGTAGCTCATCATCAGCCCACCGGCCTGGTCTCCGGCGGCAGTGCCAGTCTTCCTTTCTTTGGCCCCAACGGCCTGGTCACTGGCGGCGGCACCGGTCTTTTTTTCTTCAGCCCCGATGGCCTGGTCTCCGGAGGAGCTGGTCTTCCTTTCTTCGGCCCCGTTGGCCTGGTCTCCGGCGGCAGCTAGCAGCGCTGGTCTTCCTTTCTTCGGCCCCTGCCGGCTGCAAGTAGCACGCGACACACAGTATGGTGACATACTGGTTGAGAATCACTGATCTACAAAGCACTATTGCCCTTACCCAAAAACATTTGGAGTTTGGTTCTAAAGGTAGAAAAGCCTATGGAGTCTGAAGGACTATGTCCAAGAGTATAAAATTGGTAACAAAGTGTTCCATTATAATTTCAGCAAAAGAAAAAAATATTGCCTAGCTGGAGAAGGACCCTTTTGCAATTTGTGACAAGGTTTCTCTTATAGCTTATCTAATCCAAATTTAAAAAGAAAAAAGCTCCATGTAAAGCAGGACTGGCTCAACTTGGTCCTTTTGACATGGATCTTTCTGGTTGGTACATACATGGTGATCCTGAACTATGCTTGTGATACTACCAAAAAGGTTTTGGGTTTGTTTGTTTTTTCTTAAAAGATGAAATAAAAAACACATTCTGTATTAGAAGATTAATAAATTAAATTACAAACTAAGAAGCCAGTGTACTGCAGTGCAAATTTTTTTGCAAAACAGCTTTTTGAATGAAGAATTTAGGAAAATGTCAAGTAATATGCAAAAACACTAAAAGCTTGGGGATGAATTTTCAAAATGTTACATGAGTAATAATTTAGCATCTACTCGCATAGGGGTAGATTTTCAAAGGTACGAGCGGGCATACATGTGCACGTGCTACCCGGCACACACACATGGACGCCCGATTTTATAATATGCACATGGAGGTGCGCGCATGTTGTAAAATGGGGGGTCGGCACGCGCAATGGGGTGCACAATTGTGCACCTTGCGCATACCAACGCCTGCGGCCTTCACCCGTTCCCTCCCAGGCCACTCTGATTTCGAAGTGGCCTGAGAGGGAACTTCCTTTCCCCCTACTCTAACCTTCCCACCCCTTCCCCTAACCTATCCCCCCCCAGGCCTATCCTAAACCCCGCCAAAATTTTATTTTACCTTCTGCACCTGCCTCTGGGCAGGCGCAGGTTGCGTGCACTGGTAGGCAGGTGACCCCAGACAGGCTGCCTGCTTGTGAAATGTTCTGCACATTACAGCTACTGGGAACACCCTGAAAACTTAGCGTAAAGTTTTGCCGCAGATGCAAATGAGCACATTTGCATCAGTAACAAAACTTTGCAAAGTTGTCACTAATCTGTAGTGAATACTGAAGGTTAGTATTTCAGCCTCTAAGGCTGCAGAGTTTTTCCACTGAGACTACAATAAAAGGTAAGTTTTAAAAACCCGTTCTAGGTTCTCGTTTTCAAAGGGTTTCTCCCATTTTGTATTTGGCAAAAAACATTTGAAATCCGGGCCTGGGAAACTGTGGTAGGCAGGCAAGTATGGTTTGTATGTTCAAACTAATAGGGTAAAATAATCACTTATAAAGGACAGATGTCTGTGTCCACACCAGTGTGATATGTTCAGGAGTTGTTTTTTCTCATTCTGTTTCTTGGCTTTATAGTGCCTCTAGAAGCCTGAAAATCGGTTTTGCAATTGCATGTGGTTTCTGCTCCATTCTTTATTTGCCATTTACATGAAGACCTGACCAAAATAACTATGCATTATGCTAAAATAATAATGGAAGGAAAAACAAATTATCCAAGAAATTGTAAAAACTGCACCGGATCTTGGTATGATACAGACAAAAGCAACTGAAAAATTACTTTCTATATACATATCTTTTTTTGATACATAAGAACCCTTTTACCCTATTAATAAATACCCAGAAAAATTGCTTAAATGAACATTAAAGTGATAACGGACAAGCACAGTTTCGAGTAGCTGTGATATTAATGGCACAGATGATGTGTGTCATGTGAATCAAAAGCAGGTAGGTTGGTACATCGAGTCCATGTGGGGTGCAGCAGAACAAAGTTGCTTTGGTGTAATCTCAGCTCATGACGAGACCCATGTCCAGTGTTGTCAATGCTAGGTGAGTAGCCAGTACAGCAGTGATAGACTAACATATATGACAAGTAGAGTTATCCAGTCTACTTGTTTGATAGGTGACCTGTTACCTTTCACATGGAGGGTGGCACTGGAGGAGATAGTACCACTAGAATTTGTGGCCCAAGCAACATAGTGGCCAGCATCTTTCTCACACACCTTCTGAATAAACAAAGTATGCCTTTTCTCCATTTGTAAAAGCGTTAAGTGCTCATCTGAAGTCAATTTCTGGCCCTCCTTGTACCTGAAGCAGAGAGTTAGTTTTTCAAGTCAGGTTCTTATCAATATTTCTAAAAGTTTGTTTGTGGTTTCAGGCAACATCAGAAAAACGACTATAAGTAATTCATGAGTTTCAACATGTTTTTAACATAAACATGCACATAGAATTGTTATTAAACCAAATTTATTGATCAAAAGTTTTCTTCCTCTAACAGCATTTGAAAATCATACATGTGTAGTTGATCGAAATTATGTACTTGAGCACATCATTTAATATTTTATAAAGCGCTCCTTTAGTAAAAGTCAAACTTCTATCATATCTACTATTAGTATTTCTTAGCATTCAAATATAGATATTTTTGTATCCAACTGTTATTATGAAAAAAATAGAAATATATACCATTTTATATCATGACCTGAGAAACAAAATTCAGCTGAAATATTGATAATTAAAAAATGCCTGTACCACATTTTTGCATTTCAGTGATGATTCTTAACACTATATCGTAGTTTTTAATAAGACCAGCATAAAAAGACACAGACACTGATAGAAAGGAAACAACTTCACTGTGCTTTAAATACAATTTGCTGAAAATATTTCAACCTTTTATATAGATTTATTAGTCAGTAGGGATATACAAATTAGGAAAAGCTCTCAAATCATGAATGACACATTTAAAAAGACCTGCTATTGTTAGTTAATAGGTTAAGATGTAGTCTTTCTTTTATAAGTGTAGAACTTAATTGCTCATCAACTAATGCTAATTTATTTTTCTTTTAGTGTACAGGTGCCATGTGTGTTAAATATGGATCATAAAGTTATAGCAGTTTCACTCTGCCTTTTTTCAAATTAAATTCAAATTGTGTCGATAGAGGATTAAGTAGCTGTGGAAAAGATGAATGATGAGTATTTGAACTTTTGGATTCTGGAGAAAGAGCAAAAGTCAATAATAACTGAAATACAGACTTTTCAATTGAAAGAATGATAATCCTACATTTTTATGTGGGCAAACAATGTGTTTACCTATGTAAAAATGCAATTTTAATATTGTCCTCTGCAATGCAGGTAAAAGTGGGTAGGAATAGGGCAAGTAAGGAAAGTGTATTTGGGATTTTGATGGTAAGATATCCACATAAACTTTAATGTATATACTTTTTACATGCTTCAGGTGTAAAGTACCCATATTCCCCTGTTGGTCTGTATTTTCAAAGGGAAATGCCATGGAGAGTTTCCCTAGGAAAATCAGCATGCAGAATAAGTTACATACAGGCCTGCAAGCACCGCAGGCAGTATGAAAATTGCCTTTGATTCTCAATTAACAAGCAGGGCTGAATTAGCCATGACAGGTGGTGATGATGGCATCCAATAGTGCCAAATGAACCTTTCTCTCTTAGCTCATACAGCTTTTGCTCTTCAGAGCATGTACAGGAGTTCCCAAAGGATGTTGCTTCATTAGCCCCTTCAGTTTTTTTTCATCTGAACATAAGTACAGATGTGTACCCTATGTATTTTTTTCCAGTATTCATTCTTTTCACATTTTTCAGTTACTTCATTGCCTCTCTGTCTTGGAGGCCTTCCAAACAGCACTTTTACGTGCTATTTAAAAAATACAACCTTTTTCTTCACAAGATATCCATCACCATTGGCTTCAAAGACTGTGTTTGTGGTAAGAAAATGTCCATTACAGATAGACATGACATCTGTTACTGTTTTCTAGGACCAAACTATGACCAGGCAAATTGTTACCACTGTGACTGTGTGTCTCTATGCTCCCAGAAGTCCAGGGCCTGGAAGGTGGAGAAACTGTATAAGTCGCTAAAGAGCCTTAGCCAGTCCTCGTTCCTGAACATAGTCTCATATTGAGCAGGAGCTTTTCGAGAAAGTCTCCCCCTCGCTGGAGCAGGCTGGGTCTTTGGGATCAAGCAAACAAAAGAAGTTACAAAGTGCGAGTCCTACTAAAAAGATTCACCACTCTTTGCAGCTAGCAGTTAAAATGACACCAAAAAATCATTGAGTATCGGCACCATCAATGCAGCCAATGCACTATTCACTGGTGTATCGAGTCTCAGCACTAGGCAATGGTGCTTTCAATGTAACTCTTCACTAAATCACCAGTTACTTCCATACATTTAGGAAGGTTTTCAGGAGCAGGAGGAGGTGCACGTCACTTACCTCTGCCAATTTCTAGAGCAATGTCCCCATCAAAGTTACTAGAGCAAGGCCTATGCCTAAACAAGCCAGATCCCATTTACTCCATGGTGCTTGTAATCGCTAACTGGCCCTCATAACAAATTTTATAAGATGCAAGAAGCTTCCATCCTAGTTTTTGAAGAGGATGTTCCACCTCCAACACTTGGCCAGAAGGCACGTCAGCACTTAGACCAAGTGGCAGATTTGGTGAAGACTTTTTTTTACCTTTCTAGCAGCTAAGGGGACATGGAAAGAACCCTTCAACTTCTCCTTTTCAGGATATCAGATTTACTTCTGCAAGAAGAAGTTTCAGTAACCTCTAACAGGATGGGTACTCCATTAGACCCCCCCCCCCCCCCAGAGTGGTTCTAGTCCTTGGCATTCACTTTCAGCAGAGTCTAGCCAGTTGTGGCACGTCTATCAGGAATACACTTCTCTGAGGTGAACAAGGACACCCCCCCTCCTTCAGTCACCTGCTTCATCACTGGGAACCTGGATTAGGCTTTCCTCCCCCTAGGATCTGAGGGGGGGTTCTATGGGAATATCCTCTGACCCCCTACCTGAGCCTCCAGAACACGCATGTCTACCTGAGGACCTCTCTTACTCCAGGTTTCTGGACAAGTTCGGCAAGGGGCTTGGAGTTAACATGCTTAAGGACAAGACCCTCAATCACAGGTCTTTGGCCTTCTCTAGATTTTAGACATCCTGGTGGAGCCAGCAGCCATTTCAATCCATGCTATCCTGCAGGAGTTACAAGCAAGAGTATGGAAGAATTTGATTTCTTGTACCTCAGTAGCCAGGAAATTAGACTTCAAGTATAGAGTTCAGAAGACTCCATATTTTGTAGTAAGTGCAGCTGCCTTATCAATCACTTGTAGTGAAGTCTGTTCTAAAAAGAGCAAAGAAAACATGAATATTTTCAAACGCTCTACCAGGGAAAGATCCCAGGTTCCTGGACAATTTTGGTAAAAAGGTGTTTCAGAACTCCACACTTAATCCTCACCAGAGAATGATGCAAGATTATCAAAGACAGCTGGGTTCGCAAGTTTGCAGAATCTGATTACTGCTTAATAGGGATGTGAATCGTGTGCCATATCGTCTTAACGATTGAAATCGTGTGGCAGGAGAAGAAAATTGTGTTTGGCACGATTATTTCGTTGAAAAATCGTTAAAAATCGTTTTTTCCGATATATTTCCAAAATATGGAGTCTTTTTCCGATATATTTCCAAAATATGGAGTTTTTTCCGATATATTTCCAAAATATGGAGTCTTCTGGACTCTACACTTGAAGTCTAATTTCCTGGCTACTGAGGTACAAGAAATCAAATTCTTCCATACTCTTGCTTGTAACTCCTGTAGGATAGCATGGATTGAAATGGCTGCTGGCTCCACCAGGATGTCTAAAATCTAGAGAAGGCCAAAGACCTGTGACTAACTCCCAGTTAGTGCGCACTAACTCCTGTTAGTGCGCACTAACAGAAATTGATACGATTTGACACTTTTCAGGTCAGTTAAGGTCAGTTTAGGAATGAATATGTATTCCTATTGGCTGCCCTCTTATTTATTCATGTTACCAAGGTTCCCACTGACAGTATATGGGGGATGGGAAATGGAAACAGTTGGTAGCTTGACAAAAAAAGTAATGTGATCAGTCAATGTGACTAGAACTTGTGCCCTAACCCTGATACCAGGGGTGTTGTGATCTTCATGTACACACAGTGCCCTATCCCTATTAATACCAGGAGTGTTGTGATCTTCCTGCACACAGTGCCCTAACCCTGACACCAGGGGTGTTGTGATCTTCCTGCATGCAGTGCCCTATCCCGCCTGCATTACTAGTGAGAGGCTGGCTTCACAGACAGGGGGGAGCTGCCTGACCCTCCCCCATGTCCCAGCCAGTGAATGGTGTGTGGGTGAGGGGAGGGGGGGAGGAGGATGGTGAGGCTGAAACAGCTCCTTCCCTGCATTACTAGTGAGAGGCTGGCTTCACAGACAGGGGGGAGCTGCCTGACTGTAGTAGATTGAATAAAGATCTGATGTTTCTGCTCTCCTCACACCAAACAAAAGCAACACACAAGCAGAGAAGCCCTTCTTATAAAGTTGAGCTAGTGAGTTAAGTAGGAGGAAAAGAAACATACTGGTGGCCAGTGTGGCTACTTAAAAAATACACTTACCAACAATCAATTACCACATATATTTGAACTGTGTATAATAGTTCCAGCCAGGACCACCTTTCTAAAATGCACAGTGATTGGCAAATTCAACATGCACTAGCATTTCAGGTGCCTGCTAACAAAAATAATAAACAAACAAGTTCTAGTCACATGAGTGATGATCATCACATTACCTTTTTTGTCAAGCTTCCAACTGTTTCCATTTCACATCCCCCCAACCATCACCTCAGTGCGAACCTTGATAACATCAATAGATAAGAGGGCAGCCAGCCAATAGGAACACATATTCATTCCTAACTGACCTTTACTGACCTGGAAAGTGTCAATTTGTATCATTTTCTGTTAGTGCGCACTAACACGATTTAACGATTTTTAACGATAAATCGTTAGAATTTCTATTGTATTGTGTTCTATAACGATTTAAGACGATATTAAAATTATCGGACGATAATTTTAATCATTGAAAAACAATTCACATCCCTAAGTTTCTCCCGGCTTACCATGCTTTCCCATTGCTTAGTTTTCAATATGGATACTTCTCACTCAGCAGCACAACTCTGCCTGTAGTTGAAGTCACTCCTTAGTGGGCAATAGAACCTGTCTTGCCCAATTAGCATGGCCAGAGATTCTATTCCAGCTATTTCCTTATCACCAAGAAATCCAGGGTATTAAGACCCATCCTGATTTTAACAAGTCTGAAGAAGAATCTTCTCTAGGAGAAATTCAAATTTAACTCCCTCCATATGATTCTGCCCTTCATCCAGGTGGGGGAATGGATATGTCCCCTGGATCTTAAGGACACCTCTGCTTACATACCCATCCATCCCTCCCACTAGCACTATCTATGCTTTGTGGTAAAATCCTCTCACTACCAATACCATGTACTCCCCTTCAGCCTATCAGCAGCACAGAGGTTCTTTATCAAATGCTTAGCTGTAGTAGCAGCACAACTCTGACATTTATTTATTTTTATTTATTTAGAGTTTTTATATACCGGCAATCATGAAAACATATCTTGCTGGTTTACATCGAACAGGAGTGCATTATAAACAAAAACTAGAACTGTGGTGTCCGAAAGTACAGTTACATTTAACAAGGGTAGCCGAACTTGGAGAAGGAAGAAGAGAGGAGAGAAAAGAGATGGTTAAACAATATACAATTTAAACATCTGAGCATCTGCATCTTCCCTTATTTGGATGACTGGTTAGTGTGTGTGACTTATTGGGAAGGAGTGCTAAACTCCCTACATTATTCAGTTCAGCTCCTAGAATCATTGGGATTTGCTAGTAAATTTTGAAAAATGGACGCTAATTCTGTCTCAGAAGATCAAATTCCTTGGGGCATGGATAGACTCTGTATAGGAGAGAGCTTTTCTTCTGTCATATCAAGTGAACATTCTCAGGTCCCTTGTTCATCAATGTGAACACAGATCAGTCAAGAACCAGGGAAGTGCTATTTGTTCTGGGCCACATGGTAGTGACAGTTCATGTAGTTTCACTAACATGCCTCCATATGCGACTCCTACGTTAGGGCCTCCACTCCCAATGGGATCAGTTAACTCAGCTCTTGATGACCTCAGTGAATGTCTTACAGGAAATGAAGCAAGAGCTTCGCTGGTGGGCTAGACTCCTACATCCTTCAAGATGGGGCACCACTCTGTCCACTTCCTCATCAGGTGACTTTAGCGACATCCTCCAAGGGATGAGGAGCCTACATAGGTCCCTACTGAACTCAAGGAACTTGGTTGATAGCAGAAAGGAGTTTCAGATCAACCTTCTAGAACTGCAAATGATCAGATACACTTAACAACTTTCACAAATCTCCTCAAGGGGAAGATCATTCTCATGCAAACCAACAATCAAGTAGCTATGTTCTATATCAACAAACAAGGAGGAACAGGGTCATGGACTTTCTGCTAAGAGGCAATAACGATATGAGAATGGGCATGCACCTTTCAAGGGATCATCAAACCATTAGCGGACTACCTCAGCAGGCTATTTTGTCCACACAGATTGGCCCTGCAACAGTCAACAGCCAAGAAACTATTCAGTCTTTAGGGGTCATCCCTCAACTGACCTCTTCACCTTGGAGGAAAACAGAAAAGTGGAAAGATATTGCTCCATTCTTCCCAGCAAACTCAGATCCACTCAGGACTATTTTCCCTTCAACCTGAACGCAGATCTCATGTATACTTTTCTCCGATTCTGCTGATTGCCAGGACAGTACAAAAAGTGCATGGTCAGTCTGATTCTTATAGCACGAGCATGGTCCAGACAAGTGTGGTTCATATAACTTCCATCAGCCCTCCAATTTCTCTGGGGGCAGATCTATCCTTGTTAACTCAAGAAAAGGGATGTCTCTATTATCTAAACCTTCTCTCTCTCAACTTAATGTCCTGGATGTTGAGCGCTCGCTGATCACCCCATGTTCCTTATCCAAAGAAGTTGAGGACATAATAGTGTCCACCAAAAAATCCTCAACTAGGAGAGCTTACAGCTTTAAATGGAAACTGTTCTCCCTTGATGTCAGAAAATCTCCTTGGACCCTTTTGCATGTAAGCCAAAAGAGCTACTCCAGTGAGAGTACATCTCAGTGCCATAATGTCCTACCATATTCAGATTTAGGGTAGGCCAATCTCCACTCATTCCTTTGGTATCGAAGTTCATGAAAGGCCTCTGGCATTCTAATCTTCAGTTGTCAAACTATCTATCCCAGAGGACCTTAATGTGATTCTGGCACAACTTAATGAAGCTGTCTATTGAACCATTGGCTTCTTTCAGTGTGGGATTCTTTTTTTCTCATGTATCAAAAGAACAGAATATTCAAATTATCGCTAAATTGAACCCATCTACCTGCCCACTAAATCAGTGTCCTCCTGCCCTGATAAAAATATGTGAAGATTTGAGTGATCATTTTTGAAAGCTGTTAATTTATTGTTGGCAGAAGAGCATTTGCCACTTAGGGGGTCATTTTCTAAAGGGATCGCATGCGAAAAGTCTCTTTTCATGTGCGATAGCTAAATCGGGGCAGAGTCCGCACCGGAAGGGGAGGAGTCGGGGCGGACTCTGCGATGACTTTGCTGACAGCGAAAAGGTAGGACACCTTATCGCTGCCAGTAGCGTGCCCAATAGCGCCACCTTTCTCTGTGGCGCTATTGGGTGCGAAAGCCGGCAGTGATAACACCGCGGTGGTGCAATCGCAGCCAGCTTTTGCAGGCCCGCCCCCCCTCCTGCTTCGCCCCCCCCCCCCCCACTACCTCCGAATTTACAGAGCCGCGATAGTTTAGAAAATCCAGCCCTTAGTTTGAAAAGGGCCTCTAACAGGCCTTTACTGAAGAAGCCCTCACTAGACCCTAGCATTCTTGGCAATTACAGGCCGATTTCCACATTGTCTTCCTATCAAAGATTATTGAGAGTGCTGTTCTATTGCAATTAAATGACTTCCTTGATTATAAGTATATTTTGGATTTCAATTTGGTTTTCAGAAGTTGTTCAACACAAAGACATTGTTTTTGTCTAGCGTTGACACAATCAGACACAGGGGTATTTTTTAACTTTATCTTTATTAGTTTATTATAAATGCTGAAGGAGAAACCATGCACAGAAATTTTAGGAAGTGCTCTAGGAAACAATTAACAAAAGAATGAAGAAAAGGAAAAATACATTACAATCCCAAGGAGGGGGGAGGGAAGAAAAAGGAAAAAAATCACTTACAGTGACCAAACAAACTTATTATAGAAGGATTATCTGATAAGGCTAGAAAAACCTCTTTCTTAATCAGCAACATTACTGGAACCGAAAGATATAATTTTATCACTAACAGAAATGGTTAGTTGATTGGGCTCAAAAAATATTTATGATACATTATTAAAATGAATTAAGCACTTGCATGGAACCTGAAGAAAAAAGATAGCTCAAAGTTTAACAACTCTGGGCTTCATCAACAAGAACTGTTTTCATTTCCTTTGTATCACCTTCACTACATCAGAAAATATCCTGACCTGACATTGAAGAAAAAGTTCCTCTTGATGTCTACAAATTAATCTAAGAAGTCAGTTTCTATCTGGGTCTAAAGCAAGCATACTAACCAAATAGATGGCTTGATCAAATCTTTAAGACAGAAAAAAAATGGGACTAAATTTATCAAACTCAAAGAATCCCGTCAAACAAATAGAACAAATAGGGGTAGATTTTAAAAGAAGCGCGATCAGCCTACTTTTGCTTGCGCATCAGACTCAAGCAAAAGTACGCTGGATTTTAGTAGATACGCGCGGAGCCGCGCGTATCCACTAAAATCCTGGATCGGCGCGCGCAAGGCTATCGATTTTGTATAGCCTGCGCGCGCCGAGCCGCGCTGCCTCCCCCCGTTCCCTCCAAGGCCGCTCCGAAATCGGAGCGGCCTTGGAGGGAACTTTCCTTTGCCCTCCCCTCACCTTCCCCTCCCTTCCCCTACCTAACCCACCCGCCCGGCCCTGTCTACACCCCCCCCTTACCTTTGTCGGGGGATTTACGCCTCCCGGAGGGAGACGTAAATCCCCGCGCGCCAGCGGGCCTGCTGCGCGCCGGGCCGCGACCTGGGGGCGGGTACGGAGGGCGCGGCCACGCCCCCGGGCCGTAGCCACGCCCCGTACCCGCCCCCAAAACGCTGCCGACACGCCCCCGGAACGCCGCGACGACCGGGCCCCGCCCTCCGACACGCCCCCGACACGCCCCCCCTCCGAGAACCCCGGGACTTACGCGAGTCCCGGGGCTCTGCGCGCGCCGGGAGGCCTATGTAAAATAGGCTTCCCGGCGCGCAGGGCCCTGCTCGCCTAAATCCGCCCGGTTTTGGGCGGATTTAGGCGAGCAGGGCTCTGAAAATCTACCCCATAGCATATTGATAGTAAGGTGTCAGTCAGCCTGATGGCATGTCATGCACCAAAGTGCTAAGACCGCCCGGACTATTCAATCATCCACCTTTCAACAAGAAACATTTTTTTATTTTTTTAAAGCAAGCAAAAAACATAGTCAGAAGTAATAAGATATAGCTGACACATTACTATCACTATGCTATTTGTTCTACTTTTTTGACGGTATTCTTTGAGTTTGGTAAATTTAGTCCCATTTTTTTCTGTCTTGTTTATATTATTCTGGGACTTGTTGACTCTTTATTTGTCATTTGTTGATCACATTTTTATTAGACATAGATGCGGTTTTGACAGTGGAACTTTGGGGCAGATTTTAGGAGGATTTACACGCGTAGGGGAGTTACACGCACCGGGCCTATTTTCAAAAGGCCCAGCGGCGTGCGTCCAGGGGCAGGGCGGTCCGGGGGCTGGAGGGGCATGGCCAAAGGCCTCTGCAAGGCCGCTGGGCTGGCAGGCGTAACTTGTGAAATAAAGGTACGGGGGGGTTGCGGGCTGGGGGGCGGGACAGGTAGGGGAAGGTGAGGGGGGAGAAAGGAAAGTTCCCTCTGGCTTTCCCCGTTCCCTCCAAGGCCGCTCCGATTTCGGAGCGGCCTTGGAGGGAACGGGGAAAGCCAGCTGGTCTCCCCGAGGGCTCGTCACGCACAAGGTGCACTATTGTGCACCCCCCCTTGTGCGCGCTGACCCCTGATTTTATAACATGCATGCGTGCCGGGTAGCGCACACAAATGTACTCCTCGCGCGTACATTTTAAAATCTGTCCCTATGTATATAATGATACTGATTGATATTACCACAGTATTTGAAACCCTTAACCACTCCATTCTGTTTGTTTGATTATTACAGATCAGGGTTGCCAGAACATTGCTTCAGTGGTTTATCTCTCACGTCTGACCGAGTTCATCAAGTATCCATTTCCACAGCCTCTTCCAAGTGGCATAAAATGTCCACTGGAATCCCACAAGGCTCTGAGCTTTCCACAGCCCTATTTAATTCTATATGACCCTCTATGTAAATTATTATCTCGCTTAGGGGTTAATTACAAGTTGTATGCCAATGATATTCAGTTTTGTCCTCTTGGCATGCTATGCATATATCTATCTGTTTATCACCTATTAAATCTTGGCTAATGCATAATTTGTTAGCTCTCAATTTGGATAAAATTGAAATCTTGACGTTGAGTAGATTCCCTTCTACTGAAGCTCCATTTATCTTTGAGCTTGAAGACTTTACGATACTGGTTATATCATATGTCCGTAATTTGGGTGTTATTTTGGATTCAGTATTATCAATGAAGCCTCATTTGAGATGCTTTTGTTTTTTTAAGCTTCGTATGCTACGCAGATTAAAGCCCCAGCTTGCTGCTGCTGCTGCTGACTTTCGCTTGGTGTTGCAGGTGCTTGTGCACTGCTTACCAGGATTGAGTATTGCAATTTGTTGCTTATTTGCTTCCCTGCTACTACATTGAGAGCCTTTACAAATTGTGCAGACTTCTGATGGGCACTGGCTCTTGCTATCATATAATTCCTGTACTTTGAGCCCTACACTGGTTGCCTATTGAATGGCAAATTCAGTACACAATCACCATGTTGATTCATAAGCAACTTAACAACAACAAAACTCTTGGGATTAGTACAATTTTATACATGTATGTTCCTACATATGCATTGTGCTTGGTTTATGGAGGTCACATCGTGTTCACCTGGCAGAAGCGTGCAATCGAGCATTTTCCATTGACCACCCTTCCTGATTGTCTGTGTTCCATGACAGATTCTTCTGTATTTAAGAAAGCTCATGAGGCAACACCTATGGGGGAACTCCCTTACATGTTCAGTAGAGAAAAACTCTATGAGCTTAAAGAGAAGAGTCCATTCATTTCCATCAGATGACATCACCTTGCGTGTCATGGCTAATTCATCCTGCTCACTATAGAGAACATTGTTTATGGTAAGCAAACTTGCTATTTTATGTAGAATCCCTCCTATGGCACTGTTTTCCTCTCTTAAATTATTCTGGCCAAGTTTTCTATGAATGAATTCTACTGTCTCAAAAAAAAAAAAACCATCCAAAAAAATAAAAGTAGAACTTGATTAACTGATTTTTGAATGAAAACTGCAAGTATATTAGAAAAAACAGAGTGAGATTTATGACAGGGAATTGAGTAATATGAAAGGCCAAAAGTCACTTTTTCCTAGGTTTGAGCTTTGTAGGTTTGAGGCTCATAAAGCTGCAGTACTGCTTGGATTATTCTTTTTTTTAATAATTCAGCTTTAGTATTATGATTCCACATTAATTTTCTGAGATTTTTATTAAGTGAATATAAAGGGAACTTGTGTGCTCATCTACCCAGAATGGTAGAAGACCAAAGAGGGAAGACCAAAAAACTGACTTGGAGAAGTGATATTCTGCAGGCAGGAACAACTAGATAGGTTGGATGGGCCAGTTTGCCTGTATCTGATGTCATCTACTATGTTAGATAAATGAAACTGTAAAAGGTCCTTTCTACTAAGACACTCCAATTTTTATGGCTCTAGGTACTGTGCTGAGACTCATCAGAAAACTGTGCTGTCGCCTTTCTATGACATACATAACAGGATTAAACTATGCACAGCTGAAAAGTTATAAAAGGGAAAGATATTTTTACAGCACATAGGGTGGAAAATATAACATTTAAATAAGAGTGTACGGCTGTAAACCTTGAGATTCTGGTTTAATTGTCCCATCCACCACTCACTCTGAGACCCTTCTCAAGTCCTTCAGAAGGCAATTTTCAAAGCTTTTTAAACTTATAAAATGGGCTTTGAAAATTACCAGGCCTCATACTTCTTTGCATAGAGAAAGGGATGTTCCCAGGGACAGGGGAAGGTCAGGGAAGTGAAAGTATGTACAGAGATTTTATTTTCTAATCTGTGGGTGTGTATTTTTCCCCATAGATCTGACCTGCACAAATAGCAGCTTCAAAGTCTGCAGGTACTTGTATACCCACAGATAATATTGATCAGAAGTCTAGCTTTGAAAATGAACTTGCAGGCCTATGGATACAAAGTTCAAAGTACCCACAGATCTGCAACATTCATGGAAAAACTTAAAATTGCCCTCTTAACTTTCCTTTGCTCAAAATTAGGGGCCTGTTTACTGAAATACATCAACATGTTAGCGGATGTTAAATGCCAAATTTAGCACTTAACGTGCATTAAATTTATGTTTTACCTGCTTAAGCATTAACAATAAGGTGAAAAATTATTTTAATGCAAGCAAAATATTAATGAGCAGTGCCATATGCAAATATATGCAAACCAGCTCATTAATATTTAAATGCTATAACGAACATGGGGGCAAAGGAAAACATTAGATCAGCTAGTGCCATTTTGAATAGCAGTGCTTGTAGGGTAGAAGCAACAGGTTCACTCCTGCCCAGGGGACACTGCATGTAATTGAGAAACCCAGAGGAGAGAGAATCCAGACAGGGGGAGAGGTAGGGGGGACCTGGAGGAAGCATTTGCAGAGTGGGAGGGTTGGGTCTGCTGGGAGCGGGGTTTGCTCCAGGGGGGGGTGTGGTATGTTGGAAGGACAGTCTGGAGGCTGAAACATCACCAGATGGATTAATCTGCTGATGGCTTTGGCCAAAGTGAACTTCACCTCTTGAGGTATAGTTAATGTTCTTTGGTTTAATGCAAATTGCATGATTTCCATTAATCATTCTGGTATTAGTGAGCTGCTAATTAATAGTTTGTTCACATTAAAATAACTTTTTTTGCATTTTAGGTAGTGCTTAAGCAGACATTACCAATAGCGAGCCATACTGATATTGTGAATTTAATATGTGTTAATGCAGTGTTTAACGTGTATTAACCCATCTTAGTAACTAGGCCCCTTTGAATAATACATTTTAGTATGTAGTGTTGGGGGTCTGGTTAATGTAAAGATGCAATTTTTTTTCTATAAAAACTGTAAAATAATAAAATTATTTTTGGGGAAAAAAAGGCAATTTAGGATTAAGCTAATTGGGGAAGGAGGAGAATTTAAAAAGTTGATACTTTAAGGTGCCTAGCTACTACTGCCACTTTATAAGTTAGAGCTTATATTATATTCCATTTATTAGCTCTCAGCAAACTGAGGGTGGAGGGGGGAAAAGAGGGCTGTGTTGGAAGACAGTGGAAAATAATTAATCAAGGCTTGCTTTGAAATATAAATTAAGCTGCAGATCACAAAAGTCTGTGTGGAATGTCATGCTTAAAAGTAACATGTGCCAACACATGGTTTAGCGAGGGCGTGAGGTAAGAAAAGAGAGGGAGAGAAGTGACATGTAATGCTTTAGGAACTGGAACCGTGCCATGATTGAAAGTAATGCCTATACAAACAAATCACCTGAAGTGGAGCAATTTACATCTGATTATTTACTTCTCCTCGTTGTAGGCTACCCACCAGGTCAGTGCAGGCTCTGGAAATCCTGTTACTTCTACTTCCAAAGTCACTGGAGAAGCTTCCTTAACTGTGACATTTGACAGGAGCTTGGAGAAGTTAGGCATCTGCCCTGACAGGCTACCCATGCTGTTCTTTTCTGCTGTGCTTTTAACCTCCTCCTGGGTGCCCATCTGCCTTTGACAGCACCTGGTAGAGTCTGATTGAAACATGAGACCTGAGAATGCATCAGGGGAAGCAGGCAACCTGTCTTTAGTTTTAGTACAGTTAATGTCGTCATGCAGCTGTTTCTGTGTTTCTATCATGCTTTTATGCACAGAATGGGTTTGCAGATGCGTCTCATGCACTTCACTCATCATGCAATAAGCAGGCTTTACTTTTAATGTACCAGAAGGGGATTTGGACGCAGTGCTGGACTCAGGCACTGCTGCTGGACAGTGAGCAAAAGGGGAATCTGTTCTAAGTTTAGGATAAGATCCCGGAGTAGGGGAATAAAAACTCTCAAAGTAACTGGAGGTTTTTTCCCTTTGGTGATTTGAAGTATCAGCACAAGCAGCAGGTGTTAGGGTTTCAGACTCATCAGTCGCTCTTTTGCTGCCAGTGTTTATCTGCATTTGCAAACTATAAGAACTGACATGCAGACTGTGGGAACTATAGCAGCAATGCTCCTCCTGCTCAGTTTCAGACTGCAGGAGGGTAGATTCAGGAGTCTCGGCAAGCGGTGGCAAGGAGATGTCATCGGGGGATATGCATTCATATTCATCCCCAGAAAGCGTTTCTTCTGCTAAGAATTCAGGCTGAAAATCTCCTTCTGGCATTACACTACCATCTTTAGTTGATACTGGTAACTCTGACGCCTGTGAAATCTCTTCCCCACCTGGGCACATAATTGAAATCTTAGGCACTTTCTTCTGTTCCTTGAAAATAAAAATTAGACAGAAAATTAATTCTCTTCCTTTGCCTGCAGAGGAAGCCCCCTCCTCATTTCAACATGATGCACTTTTGTTTTCCCAGCAATACTTTCTACTGATCGCTATAAGATCTCTGTTCTCGGAAATGGCATGTATTGGCGCCTTCCTGCAGTGTTCATTCTACAATGAATATACAGGGGGGCAATTTTCAAAGTGTCTGCCTATGTACAAAATCTGCAGATGCTTTGTGCCCAGGGACCTTTTACCTAATTTTCAAATGGAAAACACATACATACTTTCTGTGTAAAAATGGCCAGACTTTTGCACCTGCTTTCCCTGCAGATTAAAATTTCTATAGGAAATAACACACATAGATTTATAAACACAGTCTACATGCCCCAGAACGAGTAATTCCCCTCAATCCATCTCAGAGTGCGGGCACTGTGGAAGCTTGCGTGTACTTTCAGCTGAATTTAGTGAGGGCAATTTGACCGGACAATTGCCCTCCAAAGTTTTGTATGAAATTGGTAGAATACGATACACAGCGTTTATTAGCATGAACTGGGAGTGATTTTATGGTTCATGAGTAGCATAGTAAAACTTAGCTCACAATAAAGTATTCAGTGGTTGTCTAATTATTTAAAATGCTAAGCTCTTATATATTGTATCAATTTATGAGTCTTCTAAGTAGACATGTTTACATAGATCAGACAACACATTACAGATGGAAATAGAGGTAAACACTATTTGAAGAAAGAATATGGATCCCTTCCCCACCTTCTCCAGGGTCTTGGGAATTTAAAATCCAGAACTAAACCAGCAGATGCAGCTTGACATAAATTTCATTTTTGAAATCAATCCATTTCTGTTTTTATTTTACACCAATGATTAGGGATGTGCATTCGTTTTTCACGAATTAGACAATGTCAACGATATTGTCTAATTCGTTATGGTTCAGTAGCGCCAATATATGAAGCGATTTTTGCCGAAATTTTGACAAAATTCGTATTTTGTGTTAGTCCGCACTAATGGAGTTACTGCGCACTGCATATTTCTTAGTGGGCAGTAATACCAATTAGTGCGCACTGTTTTTCTAGCTAACAAACTCCTCTGAATTGATACTTTTTAATTTTTAAGTAGCATTTTTTAGTGCGCACTAACATTAGTTAGTGCGCAGTAAGGACCATTAGGGGTAGATTTTCAGACGAGCGCGAACAGCCTACTTTTGTTTGCGCTCCAGGCGCAAACAAAAGTACGCTGGATTTTAGTAGATACGCGCGTAGTCGCGCGTATCGGCTAAAATCCTGGATCGGCGCGCGCAAGGCTATCGATTTCGTATAGCCTGCGCGCGCCGAGCCGCGCAGCCTACCCCCGTTCCCTCCTAGGCCGCTCCGAAATCGGAGCGGCCTAGAAGGGAACTTTCCTTTGCCCCCCCCCCCACCTTCCCCCCCCTCCCCCTACCTAACCCACCCGCCCGGCCCTGTCTAAACCCCCATCCTACCTTTGTCGGGGGATTTACGCCTCCCAGAGGGAGGCGTAAATCCCCGCGCGCCAGCGGGCCTCCTGCGCGCCGGGCCGCGACCTGGGGGTGGGTACGGAGGGCGCGGCCACGCCCCCGGGCCGTAGCCATGCCCCCCGTACCCGCCCCCAAAACGCTGCCGACATGCCCCCGCAACGCCGCGCGCTCCGGCCCCGCCCCCGACACGCCTCCCAACACGCCCACTCCGAAAACCCCGGGACTTACGCGAGTCCCGGGGTTCTGCGCGCGCCGGTGAGCCTATGTAAAATAGGCTCACCGGCGCGCAGGGCCCTGCTCACGTAAATCCGCCCGGTTTTGGGCGGATTTACGCGAGCAGGGCTCTGAAAATCCGCCCCTTAGTGCGCACTAATGCACTTTGTCGAAAATTGCTGAAAAAAAAAAACCGAACCGTGGGAAACCGAAATTTCCGTGGAACGCCTGATCCAAAGCCCGAACTGATATGTTTAAATGAAGCACATCTCTACTAATGATATCTTCTGGTTGTTCTTAAGATATTTCAGCCTCTTACCTGTTCTGAGCATGCTCAGCCCAATCTCCACCATCATTTAAAAGTGGCTGTTTGTAGGGCTGAGAAGCTCTCTTTATGCTGCTGGCAGGCAGAACAGGAACGAAAGGAAAGCTAGAAACAAGACAGGACGCACTTTGCATCTGGCTGAAGATTACAATGAAATATTTACTTGTGTATTAAATTTCTTATTTTGCCATTTATTTTGATTGTATATTTGATGCTACATGATCCGCCTGAAGTATAATTTTTATGGGAGGTGGAATATAAAATTAAATATCCCATGCTTAGTCCAGAGTGGCTAATAATATTAACATGACTTAGCAGAGTTGCTTACCTGAAACAGGTGTTCTCACAGGACAGCAGGATGTTAGTCCTCACATATGGGTGACATCATCAGGATGGAGCCCAATCACAGAACACTTTTGTCAAAGTTTCTAGAATTTTGACTGGCACCTACTGGGCAAGCCCAGCATGGCACGAACCCTGCATCCAGCAGGGGTCCCCCTTCAGTCTCATATATAGCAAAAAGTACATGAAAAAAATAAAATAAATCGTAAGCGAACCCAACTCTGTGGGGTGGCGGGAGGGTTTCGTGAGGACTAACATCCTGCTGTCCTGTGAGAACACCTATTACAGGTAAGCAACTCTGCTTTCTCACAGGACAAGCAGGATTGTAGTCCTCACATATGGGTGAATAGCGAGCTGAGAATGCACGAACAATGCACCAAATGCACCCAAAGATGTGCAACAGGCACAACAACAGGGGTGAAGTTGGGTAGGAGGGCATCCTGAAAACCCTGAACAGGCTGCTGGAAGGATGCTGGGAATTTAAGCTGAGAATAAATAGTGTAGAACAGACTGGCCAAAAATGGAATCTTGCCTGGCAGCCTTATCTAGGCAATAATGGGCTGCAAATGTATGGAGAGAGCTCCAAGTAGCAGCCTTACAGATGTCAATAAGCAGCATTGAATGGCGGTGCACCACTGAGGTCACCATGGCCCTGATAGAATGTGCTTTTACACTTTCTGGTAGCGGAAGACCTGCTTGCTGGTAGCAAAAAGCAATACTGTCTGCTAGCCAGGAAGAAAGGGTCTGTTTGCCCACTGGATTACCCAATTTGTTTTTATCGAAAGAGACAAATAGTTGAGTGGATTTCCTGTGGGCTGACATGCGCTCTAGATAGAAGGCGAGGGCATGTTTGCAGTCCAAGGAATGCAGAGCCTGTTCTCCTGGATGCGAGTGGGGCCTGGGAAAGAAAGTAGGTAATATGATGGATTGATTGAGGTGAAACTCCGATACTATCTTTGGTAAAAACTTAGAGTGGGTGCGGGGCAATACCCTGTCATGCAGAATTTTAGTGTAAGGCGGGTAGGTGACCAAAGCCTGTAATTCACTAACTCTGCAAGCAGATGTTATTGCGAGAAGAAATAGTACTTTCCACGTGAGATAGCGGAGATCACAGGAGTGGAGAGGCTCAAATGGAGGTTTCATGAGCCATCCTAAAACAACATTAAGGTCCCAAGCGGGGGCTGATGGGCGCAGAGGATGTTTAAGGTGGAGTAAGCCTCTCATGAAGCGCATCACTAAAGGTTGTGTAGAAAGAGAAACATCTCCTACTCCGTACCATTGTGGAAAGCAGCTACCGCACTGCATGCACTCTTATAGAGGAAGTTTGCAGGCCAGACTCTGACAGGTGCCAGAGATAGTCCAGAAACTTCGCAGTGGAACAAGTGAAGGGATCTATGGACATGGATGTGCACCAGACCATAAACCTCTTCCATTTAGAATGATAATATTGTTTCGTGGAAGGCTTTCGTGAAGTGACCAGGACTCGGGATACTGACTCTGAAAGTTTAAGAGGTTGGAGTATTAACCTTTCAACATCCAGGCAGTCAGAGACAGGGCCGGGAGGTTGGGGTGATGTAGGCACTCTTTGTTCTGGGTTATCAGTAATGAATCTGACCCCAGAGGAATGCGCTGACATGCTGATAGGTCCTGGAAGATTGGAAACCAGATTTGGCATGGCCAGTGAGGGGCTATAAGAATCGTTAAGTCCTTGTCCTTCCGTAACTTCATGAGAGTTTTGGGTATGAGTGGAAGTGGAGGGTATGCGTAGAAAAGACCGCTGGACCATGAGAGGGCGAAAGCGTCCCTCGGCGGTGATTGGCGGCTGCGAGTGAGCGAGCAGAAGTTTTGTACTTTGCAGTTGTGGATGGATGCAAAGAGGTCTACGTGGGGATATTGTGTCTGCCACCATGGGGTTGAGAGACCATTCGTGTGGATGAAAGGACTGACTCAATTTGTCCGCCAGAACATTGTCCATGCCCACGAAGTAGGTCACTCTGAGGCACATCGAGTGGGAAAGAGCCCACGTCCATATTTGCACAGCTTCCTGACACAGAAGGTAGGAACCCGTTCCCCCTTGCTTGTTGATGTACCACATCACCACCTGGTTGTCGATTTGGATTAGGATGGCTTTGTTGGAGAGGCAATCTTGAAAGACATTTAGGGTATATCTGATTGCCCGAAGTTCCAGGAAATTTATCTGATGTTTGGACTCCTCTGGAGACCAGGTTCCCTGAGTCTGCAGGTTGTTGACACGAGCACCCCACCCTAGGTTGGAGGCATCCGTCGTTAAGGTAATTTGAGGTTCTGGAGCCTGAAAAGGTAGGCCTTGAAGGAGATTGGACTGAAGCATCCACCAGGCTAGCAATAGGCGAAGCTGTTTGGTAACATGGACAATGCTGGACATTGGATGATAAGCCTGAGTCCACTGAGATTTTAGGGTCCACTGTGTTACTCTCATGGCTATAAGGGCCATTGGAGTAACATGTACTGAGGATGCCATGTGCCCCAGCAAAGTGAGGAAATGACAAGCCGTCATGTAACTCCGAGCCTGGAGGTGTTGCGCCAGGGACGCGAGAGTGTGAGCTCGATCCTGAGAGAGGAAGGATCTTGCCTGAATGGTATCCAAGACCGCCCCTATGAAGGAGAGGGTTTGAGTTGGAATTAGCTTGGACTTGGGATAGTTGATCATAAACTCGAGAGACAGAAGTGTATGGAGGGTTAGACGTAAGGAGGCTAGTGCATCCTTTTGTGTTGGAGACCTTATCAACCAATCAGCAAGATAAGGGTAGACATGGACTCCTTGACCCCTGAGGTAGGCCGCAACCACTACGAAGCATTTGGTGAAGACTCGAGGTGCGGACGCTAGGCCAAATGGCAAGACCCGATACTGGAAGTGTTGGGGCCCAACTAAGAAGCACAGGAATTTGCGGTGAGACGGAGCGATCAAGATGTGTGTGTACACGTCTTGAAGGTCTAGAGATGAGTGTTGAAGGTCTAGAGAGCAAAGCAAATCTTCTCTTTGCAGAAGAGGTAGCAGAGAGCCCAAGGTTACCATCCTGAACGTTTCCCTTTGAAGATACCTGTTTAAGGTGCATAGGTCCAGGATTGGACGTACGCCCCCTGACTTTTTTGGAATGAGGAAATAATGGGAATAGAACCCTTTCCCCTGTTGGGAGGGGGGCACTGGTTCTATTGCCTGTGAGTTGAGGAGGGTTAATACCACCTCTTCTAGAGGGGCGGAGTGTTTGGATGATTCCCATCTCGGCCGAGGTGGGGGGTCCGCCGGTACAGTCATGAAGTTGAGATGGTAACCTTGAGTCACTACCGAGAGTACCCAGGGATCTGCGATGATCATGTGCCAGATGTTGGCAAAGTGACACAACCGACCACCGACGGGACGAGATGGGAGAGGAGGTTGGCTCATGCTCTCCAGTGAGGAGTCAAAATCCTGAAGCTGGGCCTGGCTGAGGAGCTGGCTGGGTCTTCTGAGGCCGGGCTTGTCTAGACTGACCTTTCTGGTAAAGCCTAGAAGGATGACCCCGAGTAGTCGGAGGATAATATCTCCATGGCTTGAAGGTCAACTGCTTAGAGTCCCTCCTGAATGTCCTCTTGGAGGTGGACGGGAATTCAGAAGGCACCGAAGAAAGCTGACGTAGTGTCTCATGGTGGTCCTTAAGTTGCGCTACGGTTTCTTGGATTTTATTCCCGAAGAGATTATCTCTAGCACAGGGCAGGTGCTAGAGATAATGGTGCTAAGACCAGTCCTGTACATCTGGTCTTAGGTTGGAGGACTTTAACTAGGCCCACCTACGTGCACTAATCCTCGCTGCAGACACTCTAGAGGCAGTGTCAAAAACATCATAGGCAGCACGGACCTTGTGCTTGCCAGCATCTAGACCCTTCTGGGCCAATGCACTGAGTTGATCCTGCAACTGGTCAGGTAAGGTTTTAGAGAAATCCTGGATCTTCTTAAAAAGGTCACTGTTATACTGGGTCATGTATAATTGCTAGGAAGCAATGCGAGAAATAAGCATTGAACCATGGAAAGCACATCGGCCAAATGCATCCAGGAACTTCTGCTCCTTCCCTAGAGGCATGGAAGAATGAGGATTAGAACAACGTGCCTTCTTCTGGGCCAATTCAATGACTACAGAATGATGGTGAGATGTGTATTTTGAAAACCAGGGGCTGCTTGTACGAGGTAGGTGGCATCTGTTTTCTGGTTCACCGGTGGCACAGATCCTGGATGTTCCCAATTTCTTTTCAGCAGGTCAAGAAGGACTTCATGAACAGGAATGGACATGATTTCCTTGGGCACATCTACAAACTGGAGCACTTCCAGCATTTTGTGCCTGGAGTCCTCTTCTGTCTGAAGCTGGAATGGAATAGCCTCAGACATCTCCTTAATAAAATTGATAAAGGACAGATCCTCTGGACGAGAATGTCTTCTCTCCTCAGGGGGAGATGGTTGTGAAGGGATGTCCTCAGAATCCTGGGAAGAATCATCGGACCAAGGCTGGTAAGGCTGGTCTCCAGCTCCCATGGGATCTTCAGATGGAAGGAATGGTGCAATTCCTGTGGGATCAGGCCGAGGCATCAATGCCACCGGAGGAGGCACTGATGGCATCGATGGCGGCACTGACGGCATCGATGGTGGCACCAACCGAGGACGATGCAGCCTCGATGATGGAATCTGCACCGATGGAACCGGTGACACCGGTGGGTGAGTCGGTGGCGGGACTCCCGAGGGTCTGGGGATAGGCTCCGCCCTCGGTGTGTCCTCAATCCTCCGATGATAAAAGAATCAGAGTGGAAGGCGTGGGACAAACTGGAGTCTTTGGATCCACTGGTGGAAGGGCACCGATCAACACGTCCAGCTTGCCCAGCAGAGGTGCGAGCACCGTGGGTATTGGATCGGCAACTGGAGCTGGAATCAGTGCTGGTGTTGATGGAGGCTGGACGCCCTGTGGTACCTTTATGATGGCCTCTTGGATCATCCAATCCAATTCCTCGCGGATGCCTGGGGCATGTAAACCCAGCTCCAGAGTAGGAGGCAGTGCTGGCGTAGCCGGAGGGTCCATCGGTGAAAGTGGAGTCGCAGCTCCCAGCACCAATGAAGGTGGGGAACGCCTCAGTGATCCAGTCGCTGAGGAGGATGGAGGCTTCTCTGGATGGGATTTCTTTCTGGGAGGCTCTATCGACACCAATGCCGAGGGCTTGCCTGGATTGGCGGACTTAGTCTTATGATGGTAGTGCCGGTACTTTTCTCGATGTTTACCTTGGTCCTTCTCCAGAGAAGGAGTCGCCTTCTTAGCAGTCGTGTCGGTTGGGCAGCACCGGTATCCCGCTGCTGACGAGAGGTCAATGGCACTGGTTCAGACGAAGTCGAAGCGCTCGGAGTCGATGGTTTCACCTGAAAAAGAAACTCCATCTTTTCTGAGTGGGCCTTTCAGCCCTTCGGCATCATTTGGGCACATTTGGTGCAAGTTAAGACATCATGGTCTGACCCTAAACACAACTCACAAACCCTATGAAGGTCTGTGATGGACATTGTACGAGGGCAATCGGGGTACCATTGAAAACCCGACGCCATTGCTTCGACAAAAATTTAGCCGCGGTGCGGTTGATGGCTGGTAGGCCCCAAAGGGAAAAACTCGACGGGAATCGACCGCAACTTAGGGTAAAGCCTTACCTCACAACCGCGGACACGGAAATGATGGAGGGACCCCGGATGGGGGTAGAAAATTTCGAAATTTTTAAAGAGGTTCCGTGAGGAAAATTCCTGTCAGGAATCTCTAAAGAGCTCCTTAACCCTCATGGCTACTGCTGCATGGAAAAAAAGAGACTGAAGGGGACCCCTGCTGGATGCAGGGTTAGTGCCATGCTGGGCATGCCCAGTAGGTGCCAGTCAAAGTTCTAGAAACTTTGACAAAAGTGTTCTGTGATTGGGCTCCATCCTGATGATGTCACCCATATGTGAGGACTACCATCTTGCTTGCCCTGTGAGAATTGTATTTATAGCATAGTGTTGTTTTGTGTGCAGCTTTATATACTAATAGGCTGGTGTTGTTACCATGCTCTGAGTGCAAACGTGGGGCCAGTTCACTAAAGGTCATTAACAATTAGCAAAATCCAGAGACTGCAGGATTTCATTGATATTTCTTTGACTCTAGAGGCATACTAGAAATCTCTGGGTGTTGTATATTGGGTTGGAAGAAGTTGTAATGGCTGAATTAACCTGCGTAGGCTACAAGAGAGGTAGAATCAATTGCCCAGGCCAGAAGGAGAAAGCAGTGGTGACAGCTGAATTGGCCTGTAGCAATTGTAGCTTTAGAGGTGGGAGAGACAGAGGCTTGTGGGGTTAGGCCTAGAATGGAGGGGTTAAAGAATGATTAGTAGGGTCAGGCCTGGGGGCAGGGAAATGAGAGTGCTGGGGTCATTCCTGGAGAGGGAAGAAATAGAATGTGTATATGAGACAGAAAAAGGTGAATTTTAAAAGCCCGACATGTGCATTAATTAGGGGATATGCAAAGAATTTGGGCTTGTGCATGCTAAGCAGATTTTAAAAGCCACCGAGATATGCGAGTATCTCTTGCAACATGCACATCTCGAAAGTTTTCAAAAGGGGTGGGGCGTGAACCTGAGATGTGCATGTAAATACTTATGCAACTCGCTGCACACTGAGGATCCCTGCTGGGAGATTTTACTTCTGCTATTGATGCAGTGTAAGTTAAAATTAAAGAAAACTAGGCAGATCTGTGGGGTATTAAGAGTTGGGGCTAACTGGGTGGAGTGAAGGCTATCAAACCAGGGGGGTGAACTGGGGATGAACTGGTAAAACTGGGAATGATGGTGCACACCCTTTTAAGATCCCCCGATTTATGTGATAGAAGTGGGATTTTTGCACACATGCACGCACTCAATTAAAATTTGGCGCACATGTGTGCGCATTCAGGTTATCTTATCACATGCTCGTATATGTTGTGTATATTATAAAATGGCTGCTTACATGGGCACAGGCTACATATGCATGCAAATGTGTGCACACACTCCGGTTTGAAAGTTACCGTCCGTGTGTATAGCTGTCAAACACCTGGTATTTGACTAGCCTGGCCAATTTTATTGAAAGGAGGCCAGCAGCCAACAGGACCTTCAAACTAGAAATGTTCATGCCAGTGATCTGCTTGTCACTGGCACTGAGCTTTCTAATCACATTCTTGGCAGTTATAGTGCTAGCATGCCCATGCATTCATATTGTCAGATGCCCCTTGCTATGCTCCATTCTCTCCACTCATGCATGGTTGCTCCTCTCTTGAAAATCCTATCACAGACCCTAACTCTCACAAAGACAACAAATGGCAAAATGATAGGAAGGGAATTATTTAATACATAAAGAAAGAACCAAAAGACACCACACAGCACTCTTGCAAAACCTCTGTCATTTCATTCTGTGCTTCTACACCTAGATTCAGTTTTCCTCCCTTTAGTGCAAGCAGTACTGATAGCTAGAGTATGTGCTAGCCTTCATTTTATATGTTGTTGACCAGAAGATGAGGAGCTGAGAGAAAATATATCATAGTGGAAGCACTAAATAAAACATAGTGGAAGGTACTAAAAAAAAAAATCCATAGCATTCAGTGCTATTATACACACATTAAAACATTTTGAAACTTTTTTTTTATAGCGATGGCATCTTCTTTATATCATTAGCTTAGTAAAGTGCACATTAAATGCAATTTTAGCATCCTTCAGGTGAAAAGTTTCTTTAGTATGACTTCTATTGTATCGGTGCCAGTGTGTGCCATTTACAAGATAAAGTGACTACTGACTGAAATTGGGAGAACTTAGTGCTGGAGAAATACCAGGGGCAGCTTCATCAAGTAAGCTATGATTTTTGCAATCAAGATTTGAGTTCTTCATAGGGCAGATGGATAAAGGATCCCAGTTTTTATCTTACTGCTTCCATGTATATATTCAGCAGGTAATCAAACCACAGAGACACACCTCTCTAAAATTATAATGTAATTCCAAAAAGAGAGGGCAAAATATATATATATATATATATATATATATATATTAACACAATCAAAAGAATTTTTAAAAAATATTTTAAAAACATATATCTAATTATATGAGGAAAGCAGTAAGAAAGACTAATATTGTGTAAACAATGTAATCCACTGTCTCTCGCCCACTATGGGCCTCAAACAGTATCAGATCTAAACACCGTCAATTGTAATCTATTGCAGACCTCATTTAATATATAAAAAAAAAATTTTCTGCTTTAGTCAAAAGAATTTTAATCACATTCTGTAAAAGTAACTAGCCACCATATACTTAGCTTGAAAAACCATTCTTCAAACAAATATTAAAAAGACCTGACATGCCTCCTTTTAACCACATTGTTCTGAAATGTTCCCAGTGGTAGAGTCTGGTCAGAGGAGGAAACCACATGTGTTGTTTCTGCTGGAAAAATTACCTACAGAGAAACCAGGCACAGACCCCTGGAGCTAATTTTTCTGGGACAAGAAATCAAAAATACCTGCATGGTTTTGATGTACTTATTGGTACAAACCCGGCAAGGTTTGTACCAACATGAGAGTTTGATTATTTGCACAGTATATAGTGTAAAGCTCAGTAAAGAATAACCTGTAAGTGTGAGTATGGTGGAAAACTCTAGAAGAAATCCACAAACACAATATGGGAGCAAGGAACTGCACTCCAAGTATTCAATCCAGTCAAGCAGGGGAATGCAGTAATATTTATTCAGTCCCACACTTCAAATTTCATAGAGTTAAATCAATAAAGCTTATATATATATATATATATATATATATATATATATATATATATATATATTAACACAATCAAAAGAATTTTTAAAAAATATTTTAAAAACATATATCTGATTATATAAGAGGAAAGCAGTATCAGAAAGTGTGGGACTGAATAAATATTACTGCATTCCCCTGGTTGACTGGAAAACTCTAGAAGGCCATACTCTTGTCCATGTGTCAAGTGACATGTAAAAACCCAGCACTGGGGCAGGCATGCGCTCAAGACTGTATAAAGTCAGCATGTATAGAGAGCTACGATTACCATAAAAAGGTGGATATCAAAGAAAGATATAAAATAGTAATAAATGAGGAAATAAACGACTGGCATTGTGCTTTGTTATGACAGGCAGAGTTTCCAAGCAGAATCCCCAGTCTCTCAGAAAAATATAGAACGACTGTATATGCTTTCTGAGCCAATTTTTCTTTTAATAAATACAATTGATTTTTGAAATGTATGCTGTCTGCCCATTTGTAATTAACATAAGCTAATTGCAAATATTAAAACTTATTTGTACTAGATGAGTGAACGATAAGAAGATGCCATACTGGGTCTGTACACCAGTTAGAATATGTTAGAATATTCTTATACTATTTACATAAAGAAAGACAAAATAAACGAACTAACCGCTTCACAGGTGTCATCATGCTTTTTCGTGATTACTTCCTTGCATGGTTCCTGCTCTAGGCTTCTTCTTTGCTCTCTTTGTAAATTAGTATCTTCCTTACTTAAATTATTTGAATTTGATATTTCCATCTGATATACAAAGAGGTTGAAACAAGTAAACAATGAATGGAGAGATTTTCTTCCATCTACATGTGCCATTAATGTCCTTCTAATCAGAGGACAACTTTCAAAACAAAGTACGCAGGAAAATCGGACTATTTGAAAACTGCCTTTTTCTAGGGATAGTAGTTTTATTTAGTCTCGTTTCATGTTAGTTTGTGCTTTTCTGTTTAGTGAGCATGAATATGAAATGGCACATCCTATTTCATTTTAGTGCAGGTTGTTTCAGTTTAGTACTTACTAAAATGAAATAGAATGCACTAAAACTAAATAGTGCACATGATATAAAATCGCACGTCCATGTGCACGTGCTGGGAAGCAAGCGCACATGGATGCACACGCATATTTTTAAAAAATCTACCCGAATATGTTTAGCCAAATTTTAAAAGGTGCTCTCAAAGACATCTTGCATACACATTAGTATGTTCAAAATGAGCTATTTTACCACCTTACCCCCTCTGCCTGCACAAATAGTTGGTGAAAAGTACATGGGTGCTTTTAATATGTGCACATTCTGCTAGCTGGTTTTCAAAGAGTAATTAGGTCGTTTCTATTTGAAAATTAGTTATAAAATATATATGGTAAAAGTACCCTTGTCCGTTTCAACTATGTAGACTATTTGAAAGATTTCCCTACAGCATAACGAAGCTGGAAACCATGAAAAATCTGGATATTGTATTATATTTGCTACTCTTGCCAAAGGAGTTCAAGGGCCAAAATGAAATCAGACATTAATCTCTTTCAGCCAAGCCAGCACAGTCGATGGTCCTGGACTTCCTTATTGCAAGGGTGATTTAATTGATAGGAATAATTATTATGATACATAATTTCCATGGAGGCAAACACTATTTATTAGCTGCAGTGTTCACAGTGGAATAAACCTTTTCCTAAAAAGAATTAAATACATTACCTCCAGCTTCTCTTCAAGTTCTTTTAAGTATCTAAATAATTCATTAACGGAATGAAGAACTTCTTTGTGTTTTGCTATTGTTTTTTCAATATACTTAATTCCTTCATCAGGACCTGTAGACAAGTAACAACATAATGCACCGACAGACTATTCATTCAGGTTCCAGTATGAATAATATTCACTATTGCATGCGCTATGATTATTACTGCTTGTTGTACTTTTAAGCATAGTTGGAAGGATAGCTTAACTTTTTAAGGCTGGGGTGCCTACTTTCAGTATGCTGGGGGCCACAAAACAGTCTGGTTTTCAGAAAAATCCTAATGAATATGCATGAGATACATTTGCACATATAGTTGAGGCGGTGCATGCAAATATATTTCACGCATGTTCATTAGGAGCATTCTGAAAGCCAGAAATGTTTGTGGCCCTTGAATATTGAAGTTGGATACCCCTGGTCTAAGGTGCCACCGATTTCCATCTAGGTCACAGCTTTTCAAAACTGCCCTGGTGACCCCACGGTCAGTCTGGTTTTCAAGATATCCTCAATGAATATGAATATTCATTGTGGATTCTGAAAATCAGACTGGCTGGCTATGTGCTCACCAGGGCAGATTTGGAAAGGTCCCTGCATTAAGTCAAAGAGACGATGAGTACCTGCTCTGACTGGATAATAACAGTAATTGTTCAACCTGTCTGTCAGTGGTTTAGATAAGGGTACTTTATGATAATAATGAATAGGACAATAGAATAATGAAGGGCTATGCCTTTTTAATTGTCTTGCTCCTGTTTTATATTACAAGTGAAAATAAAATATTATAGTTACTATACAGAGGGTCATTTTTAAAGCCATTTCTGTGAGTAAACCAGTGCTTTTAATTTGGAAATAGACTTCGGCAAAATTGCCTCCATTATGCATCTGCTTTTACCCACCCTTTAAAGAGGTGTTCTTGTAGGGAGGGGTTTGGAATTATGCACAGACTGCTGCAAGTTCAAAAGTGCATGCATGACTTTCCCTGCAAAACCGATGCACACACATGATCCAGCTGTAAATGTGTGTGGATAGTGCTGGTGAAAACTGGTGTAAAGTCTGCGAGTTAAAAGTACCTGCAGTCATCATTACACCAATGTGCACAGTCACACAATTACCCCCTTACTGCTTCAGTGTTCATGTCATACACAGTAAAGGGGCAGTTTTCTAACAGCCTGAGGAGGCAAGAACGTGCGCAAGTTGCACGAGCTTTCAAAACAGATTTACACACCCCTGGTCTAATTTGAAACTTATCTCACCAAATTTACCCACTCACAATTAGAGCTGCTGTTATGGGCATGCTAAGTTTCAGAAAAATGATTTCATAGTTTTGAAAACGCAAATTCCAGATCCCTCCCCATCTCTGCCCACGGGGACGTGTCTGCATGATCCGGGTAAAGTTACATACAAACAGGCGATATGCACCAGTCAGCTGGGCAATTTTGTAAAAGGCCTTTTCCATGAGCAAAACACTTTTACTCATGAAAATGCCTTTGAAAATTGCCTCTTAACATCTAAGTATTAATTTTATAGAATTCACATTTAGTGATTCATAAGGAAAAATTGCCTGAAGGTTAAAACATTTTTATCGGTGAATGTCTAGTCTTTACTTGAGGACATGGAGGCCAAAAAGCAAGTTAGAGGCGATTACTGCTAAAGAAAAATGTATTTTATAAAGAATTTTCCCATGATACAGGAGCTAATCAGGAATCACAATTCATGAGCAACATTTAGCCATAAGACAAACAGTACTGAGTGAACAGTGCTCACCGAGCAGAACTAAGACTTAGTCACTATTAGGGATGTGAATCGTTTTAGGACGATTAAAATTATCGTCCGATAATTTTAATATCGTCTTAAACCGTTATGGAACACAATACAATAGAGATTCTAACGATTTATCGTTATAAATCGTTAGAATCGTGAGCCGGCACACTAAAACCCCCTAAAACCCACCCCCTACCCTTTAAATTAAATCCCCCACCCTCCCGAACCCCCCCCCCCAAATGACTTAAATAACCTGCGGGTCCAGCGGCGGTCCGGAACGGCAGCGGTCCGGAACGGGCTCCTGCTACTGAATCTTGTTGTCTTCAGCCGGCGCCATTTTCCAAAATGGCGCCGAAAAATGGCGGCGGCCATAGACGGACACGATTGGACGGCAGGAGGTCCTTCTGGACCCCCGCTGGACTTTTGGCAAGTCTTGTGGGGGTCAGGAGGCCCCCCCCAAGCTGGCCAAAAGTTCCTGGAGGTCCAGCGGGGGTCAGGGAGCGATTTCCCGCCGCGAATCGTTTTCGTATGGAAAATGGCGCCGGCAGGAGATCGACTGCAGGAGGTCATTCAGCGAGGGTTCCGGCACCTCGCTGAATGACCTCCTGCAGTCGATCTCCTGCCGGCGCCATTTTCCGTACGAAAACGATTCGCGGCGGGAAATCGCTCCCTGACCCCCGCTGGACCTCCAGGAACTTTTGGCCAGCTTGGGGGGGGGCCTCCTGACCCCCACAAGACTTGCCAAAAGTCCAGCGGGGGTCCAGAAGGACCTCCTGCCATCCAATCGTGTCCGTCTATGGCCGCCGCCATTTTTCGGCGCCATTTTGGAAAATGGCGCCGGCTGAAGACAACAAGATTCAGTAGCAGGAGCCCGTTCCGGACCGCTGCCGTTCCGGACCGCCGTTGGACCCGAAGGTTATTTAAGTCATTTGGGGGGGATTTAATTTAAAGGGTCGGGGGTGGGTTTTAGGGGGTTTTAATGTGCCGGTTTTGGATTTTACGTTTTTTCGATTTTTCACGATTTTTCACAATTTTTCACGATATTTTACCCCCCCAAACGGCAACAATACGATTCCCTCCCCCTCCCAGCCGAAATCGATCGTTAAGACGATCGAGGACACGATTCACATCTCTAGTCACTATGCATACATTATTGCTTTCACAGCTCTGTGCTAATTGATTACATTACTGGGCCCATAAAAAAAAGCCTGAACATCAAATTGCCTATTGTGCTGCCATATTTCTGAAAAAGATCTTACCATACACCTGTTTAGCCAGGTTAGTAATCTGCTGAATTCTTTCCTCTTCTTGCGGCACTGTAGGCTGAACAAATTTATTGAACTGCTTGTAAAGAACCTCTATGGTTTCTTTTGTCTTGCATTCGGCAGAATACTTCTCCACTCTAACCACTGTGCCACTTGTTTCCTCAAACCAAAACTGACACTGAAATATTATGAGAAAGGACACGTTTTTTTCAAATAAAATAAAGGAGTCACTGAGGAGCAAGATAAAATAAACACTGCGGAAATTGCTGTCATAAGATGATTGTAATCAACTATAACCTTGCAATAGATTTTAGTGTGGCCCTGGCTGCTAGAATCAAATAAATTCAGTTTGTAAAATTTTAACAGCACATCTCTGTTGACTGCAGTAACTTTGTTGAGTCAGGTGGTTTCCCCAAGTCCAGGGTTTCCAAGATAAGCAAAATTCTAATTAGGGCTTTTTATTTCCAGTTTAAACACACAAACTTCCTATTGTGAAAATCATCCCTTACAGTTCTGGGAGAGCAAGTCATTTTCTTAAATATATCTCCCTCCCATTAGAGAGGGGTGTGCAGGCTCCAAATTTTGGGGGGTGTTCCCAGACAAATTTTGTTTCATTAGGGTGGTTTATTTCTTTTTTTTTTTTAGTATGTTTTTATTTTCAGGAAATAGTGTGTGCTACTTCCCAAAATGAAAAATCTATACCCATTTTGGGTTCATTGGTGCCACAAGGGATTTGCTTTGTTTGAAACAAACCAAACCAAAAAAGGGGTTTCAACAAATTCACAGCCCTACGGTTAAGATCACTCAGTATTACTGCACTACTAGTACGAGAGGGCTCTGAAGAAGCCATGTAACCCATACACTTTGTCCCTAACATTTCTATAAATACTGTTTTTTGGGGGTTTTTTTTACAGAATGTCTAATATCCTATAAAATTAATTCATTTCTATGTCTGTTGTCACATGCATTTCAATTGCCAGAAATTTTAGAGGTTAATTTATCAAAGGTTTCTCTCATTCATTAAGGAAATTATCTTTTAATAAATCAGGCCTACTGAGAGCTACATTTTAATTTACCATTTAATACTTTTCACTGCTGACACTAAACAACTTAAGAAGCTTTCAGTCTACACTTATTCTGTTCCCGAATTTGTGTTTTTTCATCTGAAAATTGTATTGAAATGAATATTGACAGACTGCTAGTATTTTTCAATAACTACAAAATGGCATGGAATAAATCTCCCATCCATTGTTAAGGAAAAACATAAATCATTTTTAAATTACAACAGAGTAATACACATTTATTTCTAAAAATAAATAGGAAGGATGAAAAGAAAGTCTGCCTTACAGCAGAGACACCTCTGTAGTCTGACACTTGGACCAAGACTGCCAGGAAATTATCTTTAATCAGAAATTAGGATACCAAGGTGCTTCTTCTATTAGACTCATGTCCCAAAATCCCAGCTGGGTGTGATAACCAAGGAGTTATTATCTGAGATTTATAGAAAACACTGAAAGTTGAATTTTAAAAGATGGAAGGGTGCACATCTAGCACATGCATGTGTCCATACAATTTTATAAAGCGGGTGGATGCACGCACAAGTGCTGATGCGTTCACATCTCGTATCAGAGCAAAAAAGGGGTATGGTGTGGGCGGGGCATGGGCATTCCAGGAGAGGTGCCAAGAGATGTGAGTGCAAGTAACTACGTGCCTGGGCAAATGCCCAGGTCCAGTGCCATGTAACTTTACTTCTGCTATGGAGGAGGTGCAAGTGAAAAAAAAATACAGGCATCTGTGCGGGATTTGAAGGGTCTGGGGTAGCTGGGGGAAAGTGTAAGCTAAAGAACCAGGGGAGTTGGGAGGACCTAGGAGAACTGGTTGATGAACTGGTGAAACTGGTCCTTGGCTGGACACATCTGTTTTAAAATGCAGTCGGCAGCCAACTTACGCTGCTGGGCATGCACAATATTAAAATTAGGTGCACAGATTTGCGTGCCTAGGCTATTTTATAACATGCGCACATGTTATAAAATTACCGTGTCTCTGGGTGCACGCTGACACACACGCGTATATGTGCGCCTGTGTGCCCATTTGAAAGCTATTCTCATAGAGGGTAATTTTCAGGAGGACTTCTTCAGATAAAAACAGTGTTTTAGGTGCAGAAATGGCTTTTACAAAATTCCCCACCCGATACACGGGTAAACTTACATGTGTATATAATGTTTGTGTGTAAGTTTGCCCAGACTGAGTGAAAGTATTCCTTAGGATGGAAGTGGGGATGGTTGGTACTTACACTCATACTATTTGATTTAAAAAAGCTTGCATGTAAATTTTCATGAAAAATTTGTGAGTAATTTAGTAGGTGTAACTTCTGCAGCTAGATTGGGAAGATTGTTTTCAAAGCAGACTTATATGCGCAAGACCGTTTTGAAAATTGGTGTAAATTATTGTCTATTTGCCAACTTATGTAACGTTACAAAATTATCCCCATTTGGTGGCAGTTTAACAGAGTCAAGAGAAATATTACCTGATCAGTAGCAATTATACAAGAGTCCTGGAATTATGGTTTGGCCAGCAAAGCTGCAAATTCACCTCCTAACATTCAGCACTTATTTCAGATGCTGGAAGTAGATGTGCTGGTTACGGCAGTCACTGTCAAGAGTAGCACTTCTCTCAAGGATTCCCAGGATTGGAGGATAGAGCTCTCTTTTGTGTTGGATTCAGCAGCTTCCTGAGAGTAAGGAAGTGGTTAGAATGGAATCTGTGGCAGCCTTCTTAGCTGATGCCCTCTATGATTGCCTATAAACTTCCTTTAAATCAGTGATGACCAGAAGGCTTCTTTGGCTTTGCAACTGGTCTGCAGACTTCTAGTCTCGGCTAGGGAAATTCCCCTTTAAGGGTAAGCTCCTTTTTGGAGAAGATCTGGAGCAGCTAGTTAAGAATCTGGGGGAGCTGAAGCCCCAGAGGCTTCCTGAAGATAAGCCCCAGACTTTTTTCATGTCTGATAGGGATTGTGGTCAATTTTGAGATCATAGGCTCTATAGACTGGTAGGCAGTCAGCCTCCTATTCCTTTCAGGGTTCACAGAGTTCAAAGGAAAAAGTCTGATTCTTTTTTAGTTTCCAGAAACTTAGATCGGATTCTAACCCTATCTCAGGAACTGGTCAGTTTTCTTAATGAAACTCAGTGGGACTACTCTCTGGTTATACTGGTAGAAGGTCACTTGCAGCAGTTTTACCAGGAATGGACCCTAATAACATTAGATTAGTGGGTGTTAGATGTTATCCATCTCGGTTACACCCAGAATGGGGTGCATCCATTCCTAAGACCTTCATAGTTTCTCCCTGTGCCTCAACTACCAAGCAAAGGGCAGTGTATGATACTCTTCTACGTCTTCAGCTATTTCAAATGGTGGGCCTGGTTTCCTTAGAAGTATTTCACTTATTTCATGATTCCCAAGAAATATGGTTCTTATAGACCTATCCTTGATCTCAAGGAAGTGAACAACAATCTTAAGATCTTTCATTTCAGAATTGAAACTTTTTGCTCTGTACTGATGGTGCTGATATAGGACTAGTTTCTTTCCTCCCTGCACCTGTCAGAGGCATATCTTCATATTCCTATCAGATGAGACAATCAGAGGTATCTATGATTTTATATTCTGCAGGAGTATTTTCATTTCAGAATGTTTCCCTTTAGTTTAGCAACAGCTCCACAGACTTTCACCAAGATAATTGTGATGGTAGAGGCCTTTTTTAAATGAGAGGGGGTGTTGATTCATTCCTCTCTGGACAATTGGTTGATAAGAGAAAAGTCTTACCAGGAAGTTATTCAAACATCTAACATAGTAGTTCAAGTTTTAGAAAACTTGGATTGCGTAGTCAATTTTGCAATGAGCAATCTTTCTCCTTCTCAATTTAAGTAGTATTCAGGGGCATATTTCAACACAGAGTTAGGGCATGCCTATCCTTGTTGGAACAGGTAGACAAGTTAATTTTGCAGGTGCAGAGGTTCAAGGCATTAGTGAATCTAAGGGCCTGGGATTATGTTCAACTACTTGGATCTATGGCTGCAGCTCTGGATTTAGTTCCTTGGGCTAGGGCTCATATGAGACCACTGAGGTTTTCTTACTCCCAAGATTATGAATTATGTCTCCCTCTGCTGGAGTCAGTAAGGGACAATCTTCCTCTTGGATTCTGGTCATGACAGATGCGAGTCTTTCCATTTGAGGAGCTCATTGCCTGGATCATATAGTTCAGGGGCTCTGGACTCCATAAGCTGCATCCTGGTTCATCAACAGACAGAAACCAGGGCAATAAGATTGGCCCTCTCTCATCTTCTTTCTTGCTCAAGGACAAGGTGGTCAATGTGTTGTCTGACAATATGACAGTGGTAGCATATCTGAATAATTCAGGGGGGAACTAAAAGTCTAGGAATCTTGGAAGAGACAAATCTTCTCTTTCCTTAGGCAGAAGAGAATCTATTGCGGACCAGCTGACTGTTCAAGTGGATTTTCTGAGCACAAATCTTCTGGATCCTGGAAAAATCCATCTTTCAATGAATCTCCTCAAGTGGTGTATGTCTCACATGGATCTGATGGCCATGCACAAGAATGTCAAAATCCTTCAGATCTGGGATTCACATGATGACCTGCTAAGGGAGTGTACATTTCTGCTGGAGCTCCTAAGCAGCTCCCTATTACATCATGGCTACTGGATTATCATTTTTTTGTTGATTTTATTTTTCTTAATCTACTTATTTGTGTGCTTGCTATCCTGCTGGTCACCAGTTGGAGTGATTATATGGACAAATTTGTTATCCAGGAGTCGCCCGATATGTCTAACAAGCCCCGGAAAACCATGGCTGACAAGAACAAATCATGCAGGAAGCTCCTGGTACCAAAATTTCCTTTCCAGCAGAAGTTATTCAGGAAATATCTTTGGAAATCTCAAAATCTGTCACTAAATCAGTGACTGATGTTTTAGAAGATCAACTTTCCAAAATGCAAACATTTCTAGAGAGTCTCACAGAATGAGTGGACTCGCATGAGGCAAAGATTCAGGCAGCAGAGTCCCAGATCTCACAGCATGAAGACCGATACACAGATCTACAAAATCATGTCTCCCAGCTTCTACAATCTAATGAGTAGCTTTCTAGTAAAATAGAAGACTTTGAAAATAGGTCCCACAGGAGCAATGTTTTTATGATCAGCATTTCAGAATCTGTACAGGATCTGGAATTTAGCCAGCTATGTGAATGTTGGCTGCCTAAGTAACTAGGTATTTTGGGTGAACAAAAGCCGATTCCTGTGGAGAGAACCCCCAGACTTGGTGCATATTGAGTGGATTCCCCCAGTAACTGCAAAAATACTCCACTATGTTTATAAAGATAACATTATGGCTGCAAATCACAAGAAGAGAGATTTGTCTTATAAGGGATCCATAGTGCTACTTTTTTCGGATTTCTCAGCAAAAGTCACCGCGATCCTTCAGTTCTTCAGTCATTGCAGGGAGTTTGGCAATGATGGCATAAATGCTCTGGGTCAGCTTTGGCCAAGGAAGGTCTTCTTTATGTCTTCCCTCCATGGACACTGATTGGCCAAGGGTTTTGCGCAGGACTGAGGCCAAAAGCAATCGAGTGATTCTCATAGCTCTGGATTGGCCTCAGAGAGTGTAGTAATCAGATTTAATGTGACTGATTTGACCTTTCACTTCATCTACGGGATGCCTGGGGGTTCTTGTTGCAGGGGTGATCATCATGGAAGATCCTGCTTCATTCTATCTAATGGCAAGGCTCTTGAAAGGTCACATTTAAGGAAGAGAGGCTATTCCCCTTCTGTAATTTCCACCTTGTTGAAAGCCAAATAATTCTTCTACTTATTTGGCTTATATCCAGGTTGGCACATCTTTGAAGCATTTTGTAGGGCATTGGTCAATTTCCCTTTAGCATTTTGATGCATTTTGTCCTTTCTTCAGGCAGGTTTGGAGAAAGATTTAACCCTGAATTCCCTGAGGAATGCCAGAGGACATATGCATTTTTTTTTAAGCATGACCATCTAAATGCATTTGCTAAGGGGGATGCAGCATGGAACTGGTGTCCTCAAAGCAGCCCTTTCTTTCTACATCCTTCAATAGTGGGGCGTGGGTACTTTCCACTTGTTTAGACTGAACTGGACTAGTGCAGCAGGATGTAATGGAAGGAGACATTTTCTTATCTGTTAATTTTCTTTCCATAAATCCTTTTACACCAGTCCAGTGCATCCCCTGGGAAGTTGGACCTTATGATGCTGCTGCTATTTGTTTGTGGTTGATTCTGCCTCTGACTGTATATATTATATGTATCTATTCTCTTTGTCTGACCTAGTTTCTTATCTATCTTTTCTTCAGTTCTTGAGTGGAAGAGTCGTCTTTGGGAGTTTTCTTTCCAGCATGTTGGTTAATGCAGTTTGTTTGTTTTTTTTAAGTGTTTTGTCATAGGAATACCAAAGTTTTTCTATGCCACATCACCTATACATAGCGGTGATGATATCATGGAGAAAGTCTGTTTGCTCTGCCTCCATTTGCTGGTAGGGGAACATAACCCATCTGTTTGGATTGGACGGGACAGGGCTGTTGTAGCAGGATTCATGGAAAGAAAATTTCTACATGTGCTATAACTAGTACTAGCACTTTTATTGTTAAAGTTCATGTGCCTTTTCTATTGAAAAATATATTAAAGAATTTAATTAAAAATATCAATTGTATTACTAAATTTAAAAGCATGTCAACACTCCAAACTGAATGTATGTGCTGTTTGACAGAGAAGCTCATTCCACATATTCATAATTTGTGAAAAATCTTTGATTCCTGCAGTAATATTTATTTATTTATTTGTTTTTCTATACCGATGTTCATTGTACATATCACACCGGTTTACATGGAGATAGAGGGGTCTATCGATGTGGACTTCCTATTTTACATAGGAAATTTGCGAGCTTGTTGTGCTTTGTCACATTATGTTGTTATACATTGTACAATAAAATAGCTAGCTTTTTACAATGGGATTAGTGACTTTTTACAATTGAGAATAGTGACTTTTTACAATGAAGTTAGTGACTTCTTGCATTGAGACAGTTAGTAGTTTTTTCTATCGATGTAGACTTCCTATTTTACAATGGAGTTTTGCGAGCTTATTGCACTTTGCAACTTTAGGCTGATATTCATTGTACAGTAAGCTAGGTAGCTTTTTACATTGAGATTAATGACTTTTTACAATGAAGTTAACTTATTGCGCTTTGCAACATTATGTAGTTATACATTGTACAGTAAGTTAGGTAGCTTTTTGCAATGAGATTAGTGATTTTTACAATGAGGTTAGTAACTTCTTGCATTGAGACAGTTAGTAGCTTTTTCTATCGATGTAGACCTCCTATTTTACAATGGAGCTTCGCGAGCTTATTGTGCTTTGCAACTTTAGGTTGATATTCATTGTACAGTAAGCTAGGTAGCTTTTTACATTGAGATTAGTGACCTTTTATAATGAAGTTAGCTTATTGTGCTTTGCAACATTATGTAGTTATACATTGTACAGTAAGTTAGGTAGCTTTTTGCAATGAGATTAGTGACTTTTTACAATGAGGTTAGTAACTTCTTACATTGAGATTAGTTAGTAGCTTTTTACATTGAGAATAGTAGCTTTTTACAGAGATGTTAGTAACTTTTTACAGTGCCTTCTATGTCCTTTAGGATAGCATCTTTGTGGTTGTCTGATGATTGGTCTGTGGAGAGTCGTTCTGTGAAATTTGGGGGTGGATGGAACTATATATGCGGTATAATTAGCAGGTTTGTATTGTTGGGGTTGACCGCAATGCGAGCTGACGCGGTCCTCTGATTATCTCCTGCTTACAACCTAGCATTGAATAACTTAGACAGTAATTTTCAAGGCGGCACGTGGGCGAACATATGCGTACCTCATTGGCCTGCACCCAGGAACGCAGCCATTTTTTGACATACGCGCGCATGTTATAAAATAGCTGGACTACGTGCACATGTGCATGCAATTTTAAGTGGATGTGCGCCTGTGCGTGCAAATGCCACTTCTACCACATAAGCGGGGGAATTGTAAAAGCCATGCACGCCAATGCCACTGGCCAGTTTTCCCAGTTCACCCAGTTTAGGGATTGCACTTCCAAACACCCCTAGTTTAATAGCCTCCTTTCCCCCTTGTTAGCGCCAACCTTTAAAACCCCACTGATCTTCCTATATTTTTATGTTTCGTAACTTACACGACATCCATTGCAGAAGTAAAGATATATGGCAGAGGATCCCGGCACACGCCAATGTGTGTTAGTATTCACGGGCAGATTTAATGGTTAAATCCCGGAATGCCCATGTCCCACCCACACCATGCTGCGTTCTTTTTTTTTTTTTTTTAAGTTTTCATTTGTGTGTACAGCAGTCCAACATATTCGCACATCCCCTAATTCTGGTGTGTGTCAAACTTTTCAAATTCACCTTTTAGTGTCTGTTCTTCCTCCAGCTGGATTTCACCAGACTGATTGTATGGGCCTCTTTCCTGATACACTTAGGGGCCTTAAAAACTATCATACCCCCTTGCACAACCATTTAATAGTGCACAGTTAAAAGATCATTTGCCATACTCGGAGAAGGGAATGACAGAAATCGATGTATAAGTTCAGTAACACACTATAGGGCCAAAGTGCAAGCTCAAAGCAGTGTTTCTCAAGCTGGAGAACCACCTAGCCAGTCTAGTTTTCAGGATATCCACAATGAATACTTGAGATAGATTTGCATGCAATTAAAGCAGTTCATGAATTCATTGTGGATATCCTGAAAACCAGACTTGCTAGGGGATACACTCAAGAAACGGCATGAGAGAGACTAAATGTTTTGCTGTGCACAAAAAAATTGGCAGGAGTAAAAATCCATGCTAAATTGTGTTGGCGAAGCCACATTCAATTTTAAAATGCCATGTATGCAAATAACCACATTAGTGTGCAAATAGGGGATAATGAGCTGTTTAAGAATAATCCCCATGCAATCATACATGAACTTTTCTGTGGGATCATTATTGCACCATGATCCCTTGCTCATGCCTGCATGCTGCTTTTTTAAACATTTCCTGCCCATGTTCCAATGACAAGACAGAGGCTGCAATGGGAGAACTCTGCTTCCCATATCCTGCCAAGAACAGTGATTTTTTTTTTTTTGCCACCCCTAAGTCATGAGATCTTGAGCTGGCCACCCCTGCATCCAAGTCATGAGACCTTGAGGATGGTTAGTGTGAGTATCGCCACATCCACGGTAAGCATGACCCCCGGCCTGCTACTTGTTAGCACAGAAAAATCAACATCGGATTACCTTCTAAATTTAGCATGGCTTAATGCATTGGCCCTACATGGTTGTGGTACAAGAAAACATAATACAATATATTATTTCTTCTTTCCTTAGCCTGCAATATTCTGTTTCTGCTCCTTTTGATTCATAATAGAACTGCTAAGATCTCAGGCTTGCTTTGCTATTAATTGACACTTTGGATGCGTCAGGCAATAACAAAATAATTGCAAAAAGAGCAATGCATTTACTTCTTAATATAATGCTTATCAAAATGTAAAATGTAAAGGAAGCAGTTAAGTTGCTATTGTTTTCATATCACACATGATTACAGCCTCAGATCTCTTTTAAAAGGAGTTCCTAACTTCTAGACTCTTGTTCAATAGGTATTTTTACTGACCTCTATTCAGAAAATGTCTTAGGTGAGCATAAATATGCATAGGAGTAAATCTCCAAGGGACAGAGCTGAATACCCTGTAAGTTGGTTAGAGTATCTTTTTTTTTTTTTTTCAATTGGTTTGGCAACAAGAGAAAAAATGTTGAGGGCAGAATATCTATGGAAATGTTTCAGCCTCTGTTTACTAGGCACATGCAGGACAGAAGGAGAGCCTCGGGTCAGCTGACACCATTTTCATCAAGAAGGAATGAGGATGCCTCCAGCCACAAACAGGATTTTCTGGCATTGGATGAGTAAGGCAGGGGGGTTGGGAAACTTGTGCAGGTGAAAGAGGTCCTTGGGGAGAGGGGAGGAGAGTCTGGAGGTGGAGAGTAGCTTGCACCAGTTCAGGGGGCCAGTGCATAATATATATTACGTTGCAGCTGGCACTTTAGTCACGAAGGGAGGATTTGGCGGCATGTTACCAGCTGCAGTAGGCCTTATGCACTTTAGTAAATACTACATTAAAGGTGGTGTACAAATGCACATTAATGCATGTCTGTAACACCCTTTAGTAAAAGGGCCCCTTACATTTAAAATATTTGCAGAATTAAGGTTATGTTCCTTTGAATATTTTGAAGAAAATATTTCTTTAAACTTTTTAATCATGAAATGAATATATTTGTGCAAAAACTCTCATACCACTATTTCAAATGATGGAATAAAGATAGTGATAAAATGTGAACTTTTTAAAATTGTTTCTTATTGGAACTGGTGAGTAACGTTCAGGCATTGATTAGCACCTCTTCCATAATCTGTTGCAGATGCTCAGCCAAGTCCAGATTTTGCTTGTACTCCTCCACCACTTTATTAAATTCATTCACTTGTTTCTGTAACTCATCGACTGGCTCTTGGGCAATGGCAATTTTATCACTAGGCTGGTTAGTTACAGATGTTGACACTTTCTTGTCCAGAATATCCACCTTCTTTTTCAAAACCTGTATTGAAAGAAATAATCAGTCTGTCAGTGCTTACTTTAAAGCAGGTAACCTGTTCTTACAATAAGATGGTAAATTTCATTGCGGCACGTGGGCACATTAATGCACATTTGTTGGCACGTGGGCACATGTGCGCGCATTCGTTGGCTTGCACCTAGGGTCGCAGCCATTTTATTACGTATACATGCACATGTTATAAAATATTCTGACCGTGCGCACATGGGAATGCAATTTTAAGTGGACGCGGGCATGTGCATGCAAATGCTGTTTCTACCAAGTAAGTAAGGGGATTTTAAAAGCCATGCGCGCCAAAGCCATTGGCCATTTTCAAAGTTGTTCCCAGTTCGCCCAGTTAAGGGACTGAACTTCCAAATTCCCCTAGTTTAATAGCCTCCCTTCCCCCCTGTTAGCCCCTATCTTTAAAATCCCGCTGATGTGTCTAGCTCTTTTTGTTTTACTACTTACAGTGTCATCCATAGCAGAAATAAAGCTACGCAGCAGGGGATCCCAGCACATGCCACTGCGCTCAAGTATTTACGCGCATTTTTCAAAGTAAAATCCCAGAACACCCATGTCCCATCTAGACCATACCCCAAATCCCGCCCCTTTTTAAAATCTTTTCATTTGCGCGAGCTGCCATACATGTGTATTTGGCCGGCTTTTAAAATCTACTAGGTGTGCACCAGCTTGACATATTCGCGTATCCCCTAATCTCAGCGCAGTAAGATTTTCAAAATTCACCTTTAAAAGAGCAAAGTATTGTGGTTATCATGTTAATACAATTGAATATGTAGAAATAAATGTCAACAGATAAGTTGTGATGACCTTTTTATTGAACTAAGTCAATGCATCTGTGGTGAGCTTTCAAGAGCTACACTGCCATTTTCATGTCCATGAAGAAGCAGCCCAGTAAACCTTATGTAATTGCACTGTTTCTTGATTGATCTAATGAAGGAAAAATTGTTCTTGAAAGCTAGTCACAAATATATTAGTCCAATAAAAAGTATTGCCTGCAAAGTGTTTATAGATCCTTATTTTTACAGTAGAGAGAATATACAATAATTGCTGAAAAAGTTTTTGAAAACTGGATTGGGAGTATCTATTAATGACCATGGGCAAATTTGGATGTGATAATAAAATGATTGATTGGATAAGAACTATTTATAAAGAACCTATAGCAAAAGTTGTATCATATTATCACCCTTGTTTAAGCTTAGTAGGGGCACTCCTCGGGGTTGTCCATTGTAACCTCTATTATTTGCAATAAGCTTGCTACTGAGCCTTCAGCAATTAAACTTAGGCAAGCAAAATAAATTAAAGGGATTTTCATAAATCAGATAGGATTAAACTTTTATTATATGATGATGATTTGCTGCTGTTGGAAAATGAAAGCAGTTTATTTGAGGTTAGAGAAAAAAATTGTCTATGTGGGGAATTATCTGATATTCTGGTTAATTGGAGATGTAAAAAATTGGATTTCAGTGGACAGGAAGGTCTGAACAGAATGCTAGATATATTAAAGGTAAGTAAATAAGTTAAAATATTTAGGGGTCTACCTGAGAAAATGGAAAGTACGTTAGATGTATTTATTTACGTAAAAGACTTGTAGCCTGCAGATCTACAATCTCAGCTGTGAACAGTATTACATCAATAAATATATTAGAGGTTAACAATATTTGTGTAATTCAAAAAAAACTCAAGAGGACCTGGACAATTTGAGGGATTTGCCCTTTTATTAATAGGGTGTATTAATATGATAAAAAGTCCTTGGGTAGAGTTGAATAATGTGAATTTAAATGTTCCTTTATAAATACCAGACAAAATCTTTAATCACAGGGAAACTTAGAAACATGATGGCAGAAAAAGACCATATGGCCCCATCCACCCAATTAATTTGGCATTATAGTTCCCCTGTATTTATCCTATGCTTTCTTGAATTCAGACATGGTTTTTTTCTCTACCACCTCCACTGGGAGGCTGTTCCATGCATCTGTAAAGAAAGTATATATATTAAATTTGTTTAAGGTAAAAAAAAAATCAGGTAGAGAAGAATGAGTTTTGGATTTGCTGTGCCCAAAATACTACTATTGAGGCTTTTATTTGACTCAGTGAAGAAAAGTGTAAAAAAACATGGAATGTACCCCCCTCCCCCCCCAGTGGATGGAGTTAGAAAATAGTTTGTTAGGTTCTTTCACAGTTTTATAAGCTGATAATGTAACCCATAGTATTTATTGCAGGTTAAAGGACTATTTGCACACAGTTGAGCTCTGCCCATGTCATGTGATAGGAGTGAGGTCAGGTCGGTGCCATTTTTTAAAATGGTGTTGACGGGCCTGGAGCTAGAAGGTGCTCCGGGCCCATCACTGGCTATCGAAGATCCATTTTAGATAAGATTTTATAAAGTACCCGTGCACGCACATAGCTCCTGCTATGTGCATAGATGAAAAGTTCTGAAAAAGGGGCGGGGTGTGGGCGTGGTCATTCCTGGATTTCAACTTCAAATTTGCATGTAAATACTTATGTGCACAGGCATGCGCAGGAACTTTACTTCTGCTATGGAGGATGCGTAAGTAGTAAATAAAGAATAGATCAGCGGGGTTTTAGAGTAGGGATTAATGGGGAAAGGGAGGCCATTAAACCTGGGAGGGGTTATGAAGTCCTCTCCCTTACCTGAACAAACTGGGAGTGAACTGAGAAACTAGAAATGGTGTCGGCACTGTGCACGTCCACTTAAAATTACGCGCACATGTGGATGTGCTCAACCTATTTTATAACATGAATGAATATACGTGCATATGTTATAAATATGTTCTTACATGCCTGTTTTTCAGTTACAATGTAAACCGAGATGATATGTAAATTTTGCATGAATCCCGGTATATAAAAATGTTAAATAAATAAATAAATAAATAAATAAATAAATAAAATGGCCATGTCCCGGACGCGGGCTGACAAACCTGTGTACATGTGCACCTGCGTGCCTGTTTAAAAGTTACCATTTTTAAGAGTGTAAATGCTTATGAAAATTAGGCCAACTGCTTTTAAAAATAATTAAGTTTTAAAAATATTTTCTGGTTTAGTTGAAATTTCACTGATTTTTCTGTATATTTTGAGGTAATCAAGAATACTTATAATCATTTAGGCATTAGTTAATGCCTCATGTCCTAGTTTCATCAAAAAATATGGTAGATTCCATGATTCTGTGTGACAAATCATAAACTTAGATTTTTCTCATCCATTTTATAGTTTCTATACAACCCACATCACCATATAGGATGGGCACATCGATGTCCTATGCTACTAAGTGTATGCAGAGTAAAAGGAATTCCTCTCGGATCCATTCAACATGGAATTTCTAAGGTCATCAGGAGATCTAGAAGGAAAATGAAGCTTCTAATGGGTGGAAAAAGGTAGTGCAAACATTCAGTTTGCATTCTCTATTTTAAATTAAGTAAGGGTTTAGGTAGACTGGCCTAAACAAAATAAACAGGGTCCACTGAAAGTTTGCTACCCTAAAATCTATTTGCTATTTTGATAAGACGATGATGGTTAAGAGAAATTCATTGTCATATGACAGTTCTAATTAAGCACAATTATTATTTCATGTGGTTTCAGTTAAATTTAGCACTGAGAAGTTACATACTTATTACCTGAATTTTTTCCGCATACATTTCAACTTGTTGAATCTGGTTCTTCAGAACTTTCAGGTTTCGAGTTTTTTCTGCTTTCTTAGTATAATTAAATTTCAGATTGTTAAATTTCTTTTTGATGTCCTTAAATGATTCTCTAAGCTGAAAGAAAATTCAAATTTTTTTTTGATAAAAGAGAACATTTTTAGTGAATTCATTTCCTCTTCAAACATGACTTCTGTGATGCCATAAGATCATCTATATTCCACTTGCGATATTGCATATAAATTATACTACAAATACTGTATGCAAATAAACAGTAAGTATAAGTATAATTCTTTCTTGGGAAGTTCACACATTGATCAAAGTTAGACAGGAAAATATGCCATCCATCTATAATAAATCAGCACTCCTGAAATTTGACATTAATCTTGCATTTCTTAGCAAAGTAAATTTAAGATTGAAATCTAAAGTACATTTTTCTAATATTAATACCAATAGAGTGCAGTGAAAAGTAATACCATCCATAGGACCATAGAGCAAAGAATAAAAACATATCCAATGTGAATATGTAGTAGGAGATCTTATTGCACATTTATAAAAAGAGTTTCATTTAACCATCTGACACAGCCTTCTGCTTTATATGGCTGGTCCAGTGAATTGTATTGGCTGGTGTAACCATGTTTTCATTGTAATAATTTTTTCTCTAATACATCTTCCTCTATGCTGCATTTCTCAGTGCTTTTCCTCTGAAGATAGGTGCATGTATGAGGGGGAGAAGTGTCTTACTTGGAGTATTTTTTTCTCTTGATCAGATTCTAAAAGCAAGTATATGAAAGATCCATACACTTTCCTCTGAGAAAACAGCTTGGAAACAACATGGCAGCTTCCCATTTCATCTGAGCTCTCCTGCAGTATTTTGCTTTAACCTTTTAATTGCTACATTACTGGAATGAAAAGATAGTGTTAGCAATGTCTAACAATTGATATATCAGAATCTATTTGTTCCAGTAAGAACATCCCTTTGAAAAATACCATATTTTGATTTCCATTGGTAATATGACTTTATCTGTGGGATTAGCTCCAGAAATATAAATATTGAAAAATGTGTGTTGGAGTTAATGGATGCCACATTTAAAAGATTAATTTTTTTTCTAATGACCATAATTATTAATCAAAACTTCCTAGGTACAAAACAAATTATATTGTTTAAGATTTATAAAATAGTAGCATTTTAGAACCAGAATATGAAATGAACATAAAAACGAGAATGTATTTGTAACTGATTTAATTTTTGTGTGATTGCTATATTTTCTCTTAGCATTCTCACATTTATTTCATCCCTAGCTTTTCTGTGTGTGGAAAGACAATTTGAAACTCATTTCTTTAACTGTGAGTATCTTGGTATCACTGCTGTTAATCCTACTAGGAACTCTCTTTTTAGTTTTATTCTTTTGTAGTGAATTACTTCTAGCCAAAAATGCTAGCTTGACAGTACTGGAAATCAAAATTGTCCTTTTATCCACATGGCACATGTAACACAAGAAGCTTCCCTACACTTCCCTATCAATGTACCTCTGTCTTGCTCTGGGGGGATCACCTCTATAGGTGAGAGGACTATTCAGCCTAATTTCCATTAAATCTTTGGCTTCTCTGGTGAGACTGTCATCAAGGCCCCAGTTAGTGTTAGACTGAGACCACTAACTCATTTCACAATGGTCACCAAATGATTTATAGATAGTTTTGGGCTTCTGCTCACTACCAGCTAGAGCTGATTTTGAATAACTGGCGTAATGGTGAAAGTCTCCGTTATCCTATGCTAATCTCCTAAGCCATGCACTCTCCACAGAAACTCTTTTTTTATTTAAAAGTCAATTTACCTAGAACAAGTTCCTAGCTTCTGCATGACACTGCCAAACTGCATGGTTTAGACCTAGTGTTATGGAAAGAGAAATGATTATATTTCAATATGCTTCCTGTTGGATGAAGCTTGGCTTTTCGTCTCAGTTTAGAAACTAATAAATCTATCAAGGTGTGTATAGGAAGAAATGACAGGGGCTTTCAAAGGACAATGTTTCCACCTAATTCCTTTGTTCTACATGATTACAGTACTACCTATCAAATATAGACGAAAGCCCAAGACAGAGGTAAGCATGAGCAAACGTTTATTTTGGTTTATTTCATATTTTATGACTACTCTGTATGCTAGTGATGATTTATTATGTCACAACAATCTCTCTCTGGGAGCCTAGCCATGTGAAATAAGATCACCAAGTGCTGGACGAGATGGCTCAAGTGTCAGAGGTCGGCAGCTGCTGTCACTCTCCTTTCCCAGCCCCAGCGGAGAAGACGCTAATTAACTTTTTCTGAAGGAAGGAAGTTCAGTTAAATCTCACTTCCTTGCATACTGTGTTCCAAGCTGCCAGAAAACCAGCAATGACTTTACAAGAGGCGCAACGCAGCAAACAGCGTTAATGCTACTTTTTCACTTGAGACGTGTAGTATTGCAGATTTCATTCAGGCAGCTGTTTCTAACTTTAGTTGGTTTTGGCATGTGTGAGGAATGAAGAGGGCATCTCATTTCAAGCTTGGAACTTTTACATACCAGTGGCCGAGCACTAAGATGAGGGCAGAGCCTAGTGACATAGGCTTGCTTTTAATAACATCACTTAATTTCAGAAACTATTTATACTCAACACTCAGTACCAGATTTGAAGAGTAAGAATTTTTAAGATGACTCTAATATTCATTCAGCTAGAGAAATACTGCTCAGTGGAGCAGGCATCATCCATGAAAGTTCAGGTGGATTCAGATTTCTATATGCCTATTGTTGTGCAATGTTCCCTTACCGCTCCTCCACCCCCATGCCAAGTTGCAATAAAGATTTCTAATTGCTGCTGGGTGTTGGGTGCCACACAGGAGCCCCCCTTGATTGAGGAACTTCACTGGAAATCAATGCAACCCGTGGCTTCAGAGAAAAGGGAAAACTCCAGTACCCCGGGAAGGGTACAGCATAAGCAGTGTTTAAACAGTTTTTTAGATGCTTCTTCTCCTGGTACACAGCCACTCCTGAATTAAACATGTATTTGTCATGACTTGAGTTAAACGGTGGTAAAATAAAGTGACTGAGGGAAACAAATTAGTAAATTTCAGTTTTACTGAAAGTCAGTTTTCAAGAATTCAAGAATGTATTATTTAAAAGATAGCCACTGTGAGGGTAGTAGTGAAACCCAACAAACAGCTTGTACCTGCGGGCCTGCAAGTGAAATTTCAAAGGCAAACTCCTCATGGCATTTTGTTTTGAGAATTTAGATGGTGCACACACGTGACAATAAATTTCAAACTGGCACGTGGGTGCACATTGGTGCAGGTGCATCAGCATACACCCAGGAATACAGCCAGTTTATAATTGGTGCATGTATATATTAGGGATGTGCAGCAGGGACGGATATATTCGATTCGGTATTCATATTCGTCGGGACCCAAATCCGTTACATCCGTTTTCGGGGGACCCCGATTCGTCCATTAGTTACGTATGGTATTCGTTTCCCATTAAAGTTAAAAAAACCCCATCCCAACCCTTTAAATTTAATTAACTACAACCTCCCACCCTCCTGACCCCCCCAAAACTTGCCAAAAGTCCCTGCTGGTCCAGCGGGGGTCCTGGAGCATTCTCCTGCACTCGGGCCGTCGGCTGCCAGTATTCAAAATGGCACTGATAGCTTTGCCCTTACTATGTCACAGGGGCTACCGGTGCCATTGGTCGGCCCCTGTCACATGGCAGGAGCAATGGACGGCCGGCGCTATCTTGTGCTCCTACCATGTGACAGGGGCCAACCAATGGCGCCAGTAGCCCCGGTGACATAGTAAGGGCAAAGGCTATCGGCGCCATTTTGAATTCCAGCAGCCGACGGCCCGAGTGCAGGAGATCGCTCCAGGACCCCCGCTGGACCACAAGGGACTTTTGGCAAGTCTTGGGGGGATCAGGAGGGTGGGGGTTTTATTCGTTAGTGATATGTTGCATTCGTGGGGGTTTGCCATACGTTTCAGAACCCCACAAATGCAACGAATAGGGACCTATACGTTGCCGATTGCACATTCATTCAAAACAAATGCACATCCCTAGTGTGTGTGTATATATATATATATATATATATATATATATATATATATAGCCTGTGGCACATATGTGCACCAAATTTTAAGTGGGCACACACATGGGCGTGCAAATACAGCTTTTACCACGTAAGTTGGGAGATTTTAAAAGGGGTACATACCCACACCTTTGCCAGTTTCACCAGTTCTTCTACTAGTTCGCCCAGTTAAGAACCAGGTCCTCCAAACCCTTCTAGTTAATAATCTTAATTCCCCCCAGTTAGCCTAGACCCTTAAAACCTCTCAGATATGGCTAGTTTTGCTTTTTTTAAACTTAAACCTCCTTCATAGGAGAAGTAAACTTACACGACACTAGACCAGGTCACACCCCCAGCCACATAAGTATTTGCATGCACATTTCTCGGCACTGCCCCCCCCCCCCCCCGAACATGCCCCTTTCTGAATCAAAGCAAGATGTGCACCCTTTGGGAGATACGTGCGTATCTGGGCAGCTTTTTAAACTACGGTAGGTGCATGTGAGCCCGACTTGTTTGTGCATCCCCTGATTGATGTGTGCACTGGGCTTTTAAAATGTACCCCCTAGTGAGTACCTTGGTACCCATGAACTTTGCAGGAGCAAAGTATATGCCAGAAAGATCGTGCAGTGATTTGAAAATGAAATCATTGTGCATAATTTGCCTCCCCTGGACCTAGACTAATGGATGGGGCATTTGGAAAATTGGTATGGGTCTCTTTTGTTTCATTGTGTACATGATGTTGTGAACCACCATGAACATGTGACTGAGCGGGATATACATTTTTTTTGCAAATAACAAATATTCAAGCCACATTTTTTCACAGGTTAACCCATGTTACCCAAGTAAAACGTTTGATTATTGCCCCTCAGTGTTTTGTTTGTGTTTTTCTTATGCAGGAACAAGAAAGCCAAATTAGAAAGCCAATGTATTAAGGTGTGAAGGTCTTCAAAGATGTGGGTCTATATGTGTAAATACATTCAAAGTGTGCAGAAATGTTGGCATTTAGGGCTCCTGTGCATTGTAATGCACAGAGGACCCATTTGTGGAAACATTCACAAAATGGCTCCCTTACACTTGAAGTCCACCTTGGGGTGGATTTTAAAAGGGTTGCGCGCATAATATATGCACGTAGCCCTTTTAAACCCCTCCTGCGTGCGCCGAGCCTATTTTGCATAGGCCTGGTGACGCGCGCAAGTCCCAAGACGCGTGTATGTCCCAGGGCTTGAAAAAGGGGGCAGGAGCTTCCAGACACAGCGGCCATTTACCGCTGTGCCCGGGATCGCGGGCCGGTCGTTGGCCGGCGCGCACAACCTACACCTGCCCAGAGGCAGGCGCAACTTCTAAGTTAAAGGTAAGGGGGGGGGGTTTAGGTAGGGCTGGGGGGCGGGTTAGGTAGGGGAAGGTGGGGGGGGGCAGAAGGAAAGTTCCCTCCAAGGCCGCTCCGATTTTGGAACGGCCTCGGAGGGAACAGAGGAAGGCTGCACGGGTCGGCGCGTGCAAGTTGCACAAGTGTGCACCCCCTTGTGCGCGCCGACCCCGGATTTTATAACACGCACGCAGCTGTGCGCGCGTGTTATAAAATCGAGCATAGATTTGTGCACGCCGGGTTGCACGCACAAATTTACGCCCGCGCATACCTACTAAAATCTGGCCCCTTGTGCGTAAATTTAGAAAAATGTAGTTAATGAGCTGCTGTGATGCAATATCATGCAAAGCAGCTCATTAACTCTGAAATCAGTGAAAATCAGAGCAAAAAGGCATCTTTGCTAGCTGCTTGTTGGAAAAAAGATAACTAACTACTCGTTTGCATGAGAGTCTTAGTAGAAAAGTTCATACAGTCACGACTTTCCCACAAAACTCTGCTGTCTGTACAGTAGTACATTGGTCTTCAAGATACATTTAAAGAACGCTGATTAGTTTACAATGTTTAGATGAGGTTCACTGAACTATACGAGCTAAAAAGGTTTTAAGCCAGCAAAGTCACTATGACTGCATGCTGAGACAGGGTGCAAAGGGTTGCCCACTGATGGTTGTGGAAGAGACTGTTCTGTGGTATGAACTGTGGGAGTCGTGGAGGAAACAATTTGCTAAACAAATGTGTGGATTTTATGGGGGAGATAGGAAGGGGAATAAACTTGCCTACAATGAGGTCTAGTGGTCAAGGAAAAGATAGTTACTGTTGATGCAGTATTCTCTGATTTGACAAAATACTGATATATTACAGCCTACTAAGATTCCAGTTTTCTCCAAGAGCAGTACAGCTATGTGATCTTTGCCCGGATTAATGGCCATTAATAGTGCTTTCAGTTTAGCATTTTAAGTTCCTATCCATTACAGTAGAACTAATACTATTTTTTTTATTTATTTATTTTTAAATTCTTTTTAATATACCGATGCTCAAGACAAAGTCTTATCATACTGGTTTACAGTGTAACCAGGGGAAACCAATAACCAGAAGAAAGAAAGTTACAATGAACAGGGATTACAACTACTCATGTAACCTATATTCCTTGCATTTGTACTAACTAGATGGAAAATGTTTAGAAAAAAAAAGCTATAGGTGATTATATCTAGGATTCTTGGTATCACAAAAAATTGGGGGGCGGATTTTAAAAGCCCTGCTCGCGTAAATCCGCCCGGATTTATGCGAGCAGGGCCTTGCGCGCCGGCGCACCTATTTTCCATAGGCCTGCCGGCGCGCGCAGAGCCCCGGGACTCGCGTAAGTCCCGGGGTTTTTTGTCGGGGGCGTGTCGGGGGCGGGGCCGATTGACGCGGCATTTTGGGGGCGGGACGTGGCATTTCGGGGGTGGGCCCGGGGGCGTGGTTTCGGCCCGGGGCGGTCCGGGGGCGTGGCTGCGCCCTCCGGAACCGCCCCCGGGTTGCGTCTCGGCGCGCCAGCGGCCCGCTGGCACGCGTGGATTTACGTCTCCCTCCGGAAGGCGTAAATCCCTGGACAAAGGTAGGGGGGGGGGTTTAGATAGGGCCTGGGGGGTGGGTTAGGTAGAGGAAGGGAGGGGAAGGTGAGGGGAGGGCGAAAGAGAGTTCCCTCCGAGGCCGCTCCGATTTCGGAGCGGCCTCAGAGGGAACGGAGGCAGGCTGCGCGGCTCGGCGCGCGCCGGCTGCCCAAAATCGGCAGCCTTGCGCGCGCCGATCCTGGATTTTAGCAGATACGCGCAGCTACGCGCGTATCTACTAAAATCCAGCGTACTTTTGTTTGCGACTGGTGCGCCAACAAAAGTACGTGAACGCGCATTTTTTTAAAATCTACCCCTGGGGGTTTGGATTATTATACCAACTAATTCAGGAAGGTCTCAGGTCAGCATTTGATTTTGCTTTAACATTTTTCCATTCTTCAGCCAGGAAGTCAATAAGAGATCAGAAGCCCAAATTAGCAAATATTTTTCCCAGAAGCACAAAAAAGGAGGAGAAAGCCCCTTGCTAAATCAGGACCTGGGTTTAGTACTTGGTATCTGGAGACATTTAAAGACTTGATGAGAACTGTGAAAGAGTGACTGACAGTTATCTATAGTCTCCCCTAGATACCTGTGGCTCTTTCCCATGTGCTGTGACAGCAGGGCTAGGTGCTTGTATAGAAAATGCATAGAGAAGGGAAGCAAAAGGCGCACAGCTGAGCTCAGCATTTTGTATACCAGGCAGATTTATTGCTGATCATAATAAATCAAGTTCAGTGTATAAGGGCAATATGTATTTTCCATCTTCTTATACACCTGAGGAACATGTTGTTAGGTTTCCCCATTGCTTTATCCCACAGCTGGACAGCCTTCAAGTCAGAGATGATTGTTACTAGGTTCTGTTCCTGCCTGGTTGCTGTCAGTTTGTGCCTTCATAATATGTCAAATCACAGACAAGTACTCCAGTTACAATAGCTTAATTAGTAATAATATGTATTTAACAGAGTTTTGCTGGTGTTATATTTTGCCTGTATGTGTAATTATGATTTTAACCTATCACTCACCATGAAGACTGGAAAACAGTACTATTACTAGCCCTACATAGTATTGTTTGCTATCTGAATAGATAATTACATGTTTGGAAGTGATTATACAGCTACACTGACAATCTATTACAGAGACTGTGGTACTAAGAATACCACATTATCATAATTGAGTACAGTGGACATATTACAGTTCCCTGGACTGTGATGAGGGAAGGCAAAAGACTTAGAATCCCATATTAATTTTAAATAAAGTTTAGCCACAGTACAATATGCGGCACTTTTTAGTGGTGTTTTAGTGAAGCCATAGTGTTTGAAATAGAACTTAAAATGAGAGTCATATCCCATAAAACAATGTTGTGAAAGTTATTTTATTCCTGATTTGCAGAGGATTGTGGTTAGGTCATGTCATGGCTATTCATATTTGCTTTGTTTACCATGAAAACCACACTTGCAGTTTTTAAACTTATAGAAATAAGGTCCAGATAAGATCTTGACTAGTTTACCTCCTGCTGCAGTCCCAGAGACCTCAGTTCATCTCTACTTTCCCCTTTACTTCTTCACTCCTGTGCTTATCCCATGCTTTTCTGAATTTGGGGATTATTTTGCCTCCACTACCTCCAAAGGAAGGCTTTTCCAAGCACTCATTTTTTCTCCACAGTAATAAACTGTGATAAATTGGCTGATCACTTTATAAATAAAGTGGATTCATTTAGGACAAGTATTGAGTCAAGATCTGACATCAGTTCACCATTGCTCATGAGACTTGAGACATTGAAAAGTATGAATGAGTTTCAGTTGGTAGGATTAGAAACTGTAAAGAAGCTTTTGCAGGAAGCAAACTGCACCACTTCTGTCTTGGACCCCTGTTCACTGTGGCTGATTAAAGAAGCAGGTGAGGATGTTGTAGAATGGATTAGATTGATAGTAAATAGCTCATTGAGAGAGGATAATTTTCAGTAGCCTTGAAGACAACTGTGATTTGGTCTATTTTGAAAAAAAAAAAACTTCCTTAGATTTACAGGAGTTAAACAACTTCTGACCTGTCTCTAATATTCCTTTTTGGCTAAGATTATCGAAAAGGCTGTTGAGTTACAATTAGTAGAATTTGTGCATTTGGTAGGGATGTGCAGAGGGACGCCATACGTTGCATTCGGGATTCGTATTCGTCGGGGGGCAGATACGTTGCATTCGGCAAGGGGGGCCCCCGATACGTTTATACGTCAATTCTTATTCATTTCCTGGCTAAAATTAAATTAACTACAACTCCCCCCCTCCTGACCCCCCCAAGACTTACCAAAACTCTCTGGTGATCCAGCGGGGGGTCCGGGAGCCATCTCCTGCACTCAACCCTCGGCTGTCGGTATTGAAAATGGCGCCAATAGCCTTTGACCTACTATGTCACAGGGGCTACTGTTGCCATTGGTCAGCCCCTGTCACATGGTAGGAGCAATGGATGGCTGGACCCCCCACTAGACCACCAGGGAGTTTTGGTAAGTCTTGGGGGGTCAGGAGGGTGGGGCGTTTGTTTAAATTTGCTCCTTTAGGCGACCGAATAATTCAGCGAAGATTTGTTGTATTCGTGGGGAATCGCGATACGTTTTGCTTCCCCATGAATACAATGAATATGGCCCTATATGTTGGGGATTGCCAATTCGTAAGGAATGAATGCACACCCCTAGCATTCGGTAGGCTATTTGGATCAATGACAAAAACCATAGTAGAGATTGCAGTTGTGGTGATAATTTATGATAAATTAAGAACGTTGGATGATGAAGGTTCTGCTGTACTGATATTTTACTTGATTTAAGTGCAGCCTTTGACACAATCAATCATTTGATTTTGGGTAATAGGTCAAATGAGGGGGCACTATGCTAAATAGGTGGTGCTTCTTTTTAAAGGACCGAAGACAGAGTAGGGCTGGAGGAATTCAGCTTACAATCATTACTTGATGAGAATCCCTCAGGGATTCGTTTTATCTCTTTTACTTTTTAACCTGTACTTCAAACCTTTACCAGAGGGCATGCATGTTATAAAATCGGCACATCCATGTGCTTGCGCTGGGAACCACACGCACATGGACAGCCATGCGCTGTTTTGAAAATCTATGCTTATAGTATTAAAATTTTATATTTTTGCTGATATTTATCTTTTCATTCTACTGGATTTGGATATCATAGGAAAGGTTCAAAGGGTTAAATAAAGGTTTTGACTTAATCTATTCATGGATTATGTCTAACAAATTGATGTTAAACCCACAGATTCACTATCTAAAGCCATCAAAACATGGGAAGCCTCACTTGCAGCCATCAGCAACTTCCTCTCAAGTCTCAACCTTGCACTCAACACCGCAAAAACAGAAACCTTAATAATAACTCCTCCACACAACCATCTCATCTCTAATCAACACAACACTCCCCTAAATTCAACTCTTACATCTCAACCTCCCCTAAATTCAATTCTTACATCTCAACATGCAAGGAATCTAGGAATCATCATAGACGATCAACTCAACCACAAAAAATTCATTAACACCCTCAAGGGATGCTACTTCAAGCTGCATACCCTAAAAAAACTGAAACCACTCTTACATTTCAACAATTTCCAGACAATACTACAGTCCACAATATTCACAAAAATAGACTACTGCAACTCACTACTCCTTGGCCTTCCAAAAAACACCATCTCTCCCCTCCAAATGCTGCAGAACGCAGTTGCACGCATCCTCACCAACACTGGAAGGAACGAACACATAACCCCAATCCTCAAAGAACTGCACTGGTTACCTATCCAACAGCGTATACAGTACAAAACCCTTACAATAATACACAAATCCCTACACAACCCAGATATAAACTGGCCCCATAGCACTTCTCCTTCCGCAACACAAACAGACTCACCCGTTCACGCTACCTAGCAACCTTAAACATTCCCTCACCCAGACTCACTCACTACAATGCCACCAGGGAACGCGCCCTATCCATTGCCTGTCCCACACTCTGGAATTCTATGTCCGTTGACATACGCCAAGAACACTGCCTGAACAAATTTAAACAAACACTAAAAACTTGGTTCTTCACACAAGCATATTCATGATCTCAAGGACACCACACTGCATCCTATTACACAACCCGGCATCCTATAACACCCCTGCTCCCTGCCCTCTCAATAACCTACGCCCCCTTCACATACCTTAACACCTCACCACACAGTAGTTCTCCTCATGGAGAATACTAAACTCCACCTTACCCTAGATTATCCTACTGAAAACGGTCCAGTCCACACTCCCAATGATATTATGACATTATTTATACCAGTCATTTTAGATATATATGTACATTATTATTATATTATTTAGCAACCCCCATTTGTCAAATTATAAACCTGTTACTGCTGCACGAATCAAATATATTCTGCTTAGCTGTTTTTTGTTAAACTGTTAAACTATTATAGTTACTCTGTAAAAGCTGTTATATGGTCTGACTTACTGCCTGATTTTTGTACCATTCTGTGTCTATTTATTTATTTATTTAACATTTTTATATACCGACCTTCATGAAAGAAATTCATATCAGATCGGTTTACAAATAACATGAGGGGAATAACAAAGTCAACCATATAACAAGAAATGAAAGTTACATATAACAAGGGGTATTAACCTGGGGGGCTAGAATAGCCGGAGCGATAGAAGGCATAACTGAACAAATTAGATAATACAATAATATCATGAGAAGAGACTTAAGTGTATAGGCTACACTTGTCATAGAGTTTAGGTAGGAGTCAGTGTCTGAATTAGTGAGGGATTGCTGGAACTGTTGGTTAAGTGAAGGCCTGGATGAAGAGCCATGTCTTAAGTTTTTTGCGGAAGGTAGACGGGCATGGTTCTAATCTGAGTTCTGTGGGCATCTTGTTCCAGATGGCTGGGCCAGCTGTAGAGAAGGTTCGTTCTTTGGTAGATGATAGGCGGGTAGATTTTGTTGTAGGGGGTTGCAGGGTGCCTTTATATGCTTCTCGAATCGGTCTGTCTGATGTGTATAATTTGAGGGGAATCTGGAGGTCTAGATGTTGTTGGTTGTGAATGACTTTGTGAATTATAGTGAGAGCCTTGTGTAATATTCTATATTTGATTGGCAGCCAGTGCAGGTTCTGTAGTATGGGGGTGATGTGTGTTCCTCTGTTGGTATTAGTCAGGATTCTTGCCGCAGCATTTTGGAGCATCTGTAATGGTTTGATAGATGAAGTAGGGAGCCCGAGGAGAAGAGAGTTACAGTAATCTGTTTTGGAGAAGAGTGTGACTTGGAGCACTGTCCTGAAATCTTGGAAGTGGAGGAGGGGTTTGAGCCTTTTCATGACTTGTAATTTATAAAAGCAGTCCTTGGTAGTGTTATTGATGGCTTTCTTAAGATTCAGACGGTTATCAATGATTACTCCAAGGTCCCTTACTTGCGTGATCTGGGTGTTGCCTGCTGGTGGATTGATTAAGGCCGAGTGGTCCGAGGAGATGATTAGGAGTTCAGTCTTATTTGCGTTCAGAACTAGATTCAGGTTGGTGAGCAGACTGTTTATAGATTTGAGGCAGATTTCCCAAAAGGCGAGAGATTTAGGGAGAGATTCTGTAATGGGAATCAGAATCTGTACGTCATCTGCATAGAGATAGAATTTTAATTTTAGGTCCGTGAGCAGTTGACAGAGGGGCAGGAGGTATATATTGAATAGTGTGGGTGACAAGGAAGAGCCTTGTGGTACTCCTAATGTTGATTTGACATCTGGGGATTCGTTGTTATTGATTTTTACTTTGAAGCTTCTGTTACTTAGAAAGGAGTTAAACCAGCTGTGTGCAGATCCTGTTAATCCGATTTCTGCTAGGCGATTTAGTAGGATGGAGTGGTTCACGGTGTCAAATGCGGATGAAATGTCCAGAAGGACTAGGATAAAAGATTGACCTTTGTCTAGGCCCATGAGGATGTGGTCGGCAAGGGAGATAAATAGGGTTTCTGTACTAGCTGCTTTACGAAAGCCATATTGGGATGGGTGAAAGATATTGTGCTCTTCCAGGTATACGGAAAGTTGTGTATTAACAACTTTCTCCATGATTTTTGCTAAAAAAGGGAGGTTGGATATGGGGCGGAAGTTGGAGGGTTCACTTGTGTCGAGGTTAGGTTTCTTCAGGAGTGGTTTGAGGGATGCGGTTTTCAGCCTGTCCGGGTAGATTCCTAGGGAGAGTGAGCAATTTATAATGTTGGCCAATGCTCTGGAAATAGTATTCGGGATGAGAAGCAGTAGTTTAGTTGGAATGTGATCTGTTGGGTGGTTTGATGGTTTTAGTTTCTTAAGTATAGATTCGATTTCCATTGGTGTTGTAGGTTCAAAGGAATCAAGGATGGCCCCAATATTAGTCCTGGAATTGAAAGTTATGGAGGGTGGAGTTGCATTGTTCGGTAGGCGTGCTAATGTGTCTGCAGTTTTTTTCTGAAAGTAGAGTGCTAATTCGTCTGCTTTGGTTTGTGCTTGGTCGTCTGGAATGGTGGGTGTAGGGGATTTTGTGAGTTGGGAGACGTAAGAGAATAGGGTCCTGGCATCAAATTGAAGGTCGTGTATTCTGTGGGCATAGAAGTCTCTTTTTGTCTTTAAGATGGTGATCCTGTAGTTGTGGAGGGTGCGTTTGTAATCAGATAAATTAGTGGAGTTGGGGATCTTACGCCATTCGTATTCTTTGTGTCTGAGGTTTTGTTTCATCTGCTTGAGTTCTGGGGAGAACCAGGGTTGTTTCTTCTTCTGTATTGAGTTGATTATTTTCTATGGGAAAATAACTTGATGAATCTTGATGAATCTATATTATTTGATGAATCTATATTATTTCTATGGGAAAATAACTTGATGAATCAGGCCCTTAGATGGAGAAGGTATCTGGCTAAATCTGAATATCAGTACTTAGCCAGATAAGGTATCTGGCTAAGTAGCACCGCCTCATTATGCCCACTGCCCATCCACAAGTTATCCAGCTAAAAACTTAGCTGGATAACTGACTTATCCATCTACATGGCAGTCACTGGATATTCAGCAATTGCTTCTTAGCCGGATAAGTAGCTTTTGAATAAGTAGCTTTTAAATTAAACATAATTTTTATGTATATACCAGAGGACAGAGTTGCTTATTGTTTGTTTAGTGATTTTATTGACCTATATTTTAAATATGCTAACTTCCCATGCACTAATCCCTGTTAAATTTTGTAGCCCTAATTGTGGTTATTATAAATGTTAATGAAGTAAAAGATTTATTAAAATGTATTACAAAACATTTTTCATCCTAAAAATAATAGATCTCCATGATGCTTCTTTGTGCCTGATGTATTTCTCCAGTGATCTCTGAAAGCCCACGTAACTTCTGTGCCATAGTCTGAGAAAATGCAGCTGTTCTCCCACTAAATCCCTGATTGCATAAAAGCATATCAGTACCACCAAGCTAGCTGAATGGATACCTGAGCTATTGACACACGTCATAGGTTTTACTCTGGCACTTGGCTCAAAAGCTGTCAGTGGGATGTTATCCAAACAAGTAGGTTGCACAATAGCAAGGAAAACATTTCTAGTCATTTCTTATTTCTTTCAACCAGACCTCATTTAAGTCCTCCATAACTGCGCTGTCGTTTAAATTGCTTGACGGCGTCTCCTCACGCTTATCTTCCTTGGAGCTCCAGCTAAGACTGTCATGCTCAAGCGTATCTAGCTGTTGCTGTAGATCTTTCCAAGAAGCTCTAAAACATTTCTAAAATGGAATGAAGTCAAATTATAGCTATACAAAATAATGGAACATTGTACATCTAATCAGGTTAATCGGTGGCTGAGGTTGCTTAAGTGCTTTCTTTCTTTCTTTCTTTCTTTCTTTCTTTCTTTAAAAGCTCTTCTATACCATTGTTAAGTTAGATAACCATCAAAATGGTTTACATAAAGGCACGATAATGAAAAAATATGGGTGGTATAGATTACAAATTAATCATGTGCCAACATAGTACGGTAACAAATTAATATAATAAACTAAGTGTGTAAGTTGAGCCTGTTTGTTAGGAACATATTAGGCGGTTTGAGGTCAGGGAGGTTGAAGGCATTGGGCATATACAAATAAAAGGTAATTGTTTTAAAAAGTTGTTTAAAATCTCAAAATGTAAAATTGAGAATACAGTATGTTACGAACTATTCTAGGGCTTCCACATTAGCCTATCTTCAGTTTATCAAAAGAAGAAGCCATTCAGAAAATCTTCACAATTTCTACAGTAGATTGCGTAGAGGCCAATGTACTGAAGTGGACTGAACTTAGCAAAGTCAGCTGTGAGAATAAAAACAACTTTTGCACGTAATTTGGGCTCACAGACACAAGTTCTCCTTTTTATGCACAAAGTAGACTTATGCAAAAGTTTTGGGTTTCTCGCAAAGTAAACTTATACATGTAAGTTTCCTCTTGCGAATTTGTATACAAAATTAAAGCTAATGAGCTGTTGCAATGCAAATTGATGCAAGGCAGCTTATTAGCTATGTTCACAACATTACAAAATGCGCCAAGTGCCTTCACAGGTTGTTTTTCAGAAAACAGATAAGTATGCATCATTGAGGTGTACTTCATCTGTTTTGTGGAGTTGTCCACAGCAAACTTCTGCATGTAAGTTTTCTACCGGGTTTATTCGCATACGAATCACAGAAAGTAAAATAGTGAAAGGAAAACATAACTTGTATGTGCAATTCAGTAAACTAAGTACATTGGCCCTTCAGAGATGAGCGAACTTCTTCAAAATGGGTTTGTTTTGTCAGTTTACTGAAGCTTGAAAGATTTTGAAAGTTTGTAAAAACTGGGGTGTTTAATTTTTTTTTTTTTTTAGAAATCCAAAGTGGATTTGAAAAACTTGCTTCTAATTTTCAAAATGTTTGAAGGGGATTTTTTAGATTGTGGATGCTCTTCCAATTTTACAAAATATTGAATCTGTTTTGGATTTTTACAATCTCTTCCAACTTTTCTCCACATCTACCAGTAAAAATCTAAGGACTTGATTTTCATTAATATTTAAATGCTTAAAATTGGGTTTTACATGTGAAAATGCACTTTACCCATATAAGTGGTCTTTTGAAAATTGCTACAGTATATGCCATTGAATTGTCAATAGGATTTACCCATGTTAATTGCACTTACATGGGTAAATGGCTTTTGAAAATTGCTATGATAGAATGTTACATTTACATGCATAATAATTCCTTTGAAAATTCACCTGTGTAAGAGTGGTTCTAGGAAAATTGGCCAAATTCTGTTAAACTCGAACCAGGAGTTTGACTTCAAATAATTGTATATGCACCTCTCTTTAGTATCAATTTAAAAGTTATGTCCACACATATTACAGTGTGTTCTGCAGCTAACACAGAACCTAGGATTTTAGAATTTGTTTCCACTTAAAACTAGCAGGGTTTCAGTTCGATTTAAATGCCGGTATTCAAAATGCAGATATTCAAAATGGCGCCGTCCGTCCATTGCTCCTACCGTGTCCCGGGGCTTGCGCATGCCGCCGAGCCTATCCAAGTTAGGATCGGCGTGCAGGGGGTGGAAGGGGCAGCTTTTTGGGGATTAAGCGCATAACCCTTTGAAAATCTGCCCCCAAACGAGCAGACTCTCCTTATTTCTATGCATATGGTTTCCAGGCGATTGATGGACCATCGAGCTTCTTCCAGAGACCAACCTCCCTGTACTGACTTCCGGAGACAAACTGCTCTCCAGCTGGAGAGACTGGCATCTGTAGTTACCACCGTCCAATCCGGGAGAACCAAGGGAACCCCCCGATTCAAATTGCCCAAAAGAAGCCACCAATCCAGACTGGCGCGAGCGGACTCCTTCAGTGGCAGCAGCTGATGGAACTGTTCGGAAACCGGATTCCAATGGGAAAGTAAGGCTGACTGTAAAGGGTGCATGTGAGTGAAAGCCCATGGTATCAGTTCCAGGGTGGAGGTCATGGAGCCCAGAACCTGTAAGTCAGAGCTTTCCAAACTTTTCATGTTGGTGACACACTTTTTAGACAAACATAATTTCGGGACACAGTAATTCAGTCTACTAGCAAACCAGAGGTTGTATGCAGTGTAACAAAGGAAAAAAGAAACATCACCCATCCTTATAAAACAAATCAAGAAATATAAAATCATCAGCAGTAAAACTGTACTAACAAAAAGAACATATTTCGAAACAGCTGATTATTGGATATTCCACTCACATATGAGTGGAATATCCAATAATTAAAAACTCATATAAAACATTTCCAGATACCAACAAAATATTTCAAAATAGCAGACACAAAGACCCAGTAATGAAAAATAATAAGGATACAAACATTTTTTTGCTCTGCATACCTGGGAACGTTTGATATCCAGGTCTCCTGAGATTGTTCTGAATTAGCAGGAGGAGGGGTGGTTTGCTTGGAACTTTCTCCTCTCTCAGTCACATACCAGCGCTCTCTCTCACACTGGCTCTCAATGACACACCTATACACACATGCTCTCAGTACTCACATATACACATGTTTTTTCTCTCTCACTTATATAGGCTCTTAATTACACATTTACACACATGCTGTCTATCTTTTCACGCTTACACACACACAGGCTTTCAATCACACACATACATGCTGTCTTTTTCTCTCACACACAGACTCTCATTCACATGCTTACAAACATGTCCTCTCTTTCTCTCATTTACACACAGGCTCTCAATCACATACTCACATGCTCCCTCACCTAAATCAGCTCTCAATCACACACAGACACACATGGTATCTCTCTCTCATTTAAACACAGGCTCTCAATCACATACTCACATGCTCCATCACCTAAACCAGCTCTCAATCACACACAGACACACATTGTCTCTCTCTCTCATTTAAACACAGGCTCTTAATCATACATACACATGATTTCTCTCACACACAAAGGATTTCAATCATACACACATACTCTTTCACACAAACAGGTTTTCAATCACAAACTTACACATACAGGTTCCCAATGGTAAACTTACATTCATGCTCTCTCTCTCTCACAGGCAAGCTCTCAATCACAGACATACTCTCTTTCACATGTACAGGCTCTCAATCATTCACATACATGCAATCTCTCACTCTCTCATACACACACACAGGGCCCCGCGGCCTGGAAGAGGAAGTGGAGAGTATCGGGTGAGTGCGCGGCAAGAAGAGGCCACGCTAGTGCGTTCGGCATCGGCCCGAAGAAAAGAAGACTGCAGCGCGGCTCGGAGGAAAATGAAGAGCTTCAACCGCGGCTGATGGGACTCCGCCTCCACTGAAAATGAAGAGGTTAGCGTTGGGATGAGGCTGCTGCTGCCGCGAGTTCCCGGGGTGAGGGAGAGAGAGAGTGAATGAGTCGCTCATTCACTCTCTCTCTCCCTCACCCCAGGAACTCGCGGCAGCAGCAGCCTCCTCCCAACGCTAACCTCTTCATTTTCAGCCCTCGCGGAGGCGGAGTCCCATCGGCCGCGGTTGAAGCTCTTCATTTTCCTCCGAGCCGCACTGCAGTCTTCTTTTCTTCGGGCCGATGCCGAACGCACTAGCGTGGCCTCTTCTTGCCGCGCACTCACCTGATACTCTCCACTTCCTCTTCCGGGGGGGGGGGGGGGCGGGAAGAAGAGAGCACGCCGGTGCCGCTGACTCCAGCTGTCCTGCCGCGTTCCGCCCGGGCGGAGGAGGACCAGGGAGCAGCTGGGTCAGCGGGAAAGTGTGGCGACACTTGTCTGCGAGCCAGATGCAGCCCTCAAAAGAGCCATATCTGGCTCGGAGCCATGGGTTCCCGGCCCCTGCACTTGCCGGTGTGTCACGTGCACCGGGCTTGCGCGACACACCGGCACACCTCAGGCGACACAGTAAAGTGTCGCGACACACACTTTGGAAAGCTCTGCTGTAAGTAATCCCAGACTTTCGGAAAGCGCTTGGACAGTAAGAGCCGCACCTGACCTTGCAATTTGGCAATGCGGTCACTCGTTAGGAAAACTCTCCTTTGTCTGGTGTTGAACAAGGCACCCAAAAACGCCAATGACTGGGAAGGTGCTAGATGACTTTTGGAGAAGTTGACCACCCATCCAAGATCCTTCAGTACTAGCAGTACACGCTGTATTGTTGCCTGGCAAAGCGATTCCGACTTCACCCGAATCAGCCAATTGTCCAAGTACATGTGGACCAACAATCCCTCTCTGCGCAGCTGAGCCGCCACCACCACCATTATCTTGGTGAAAGTCCTGGGTGCCATAGCAAGACCAAAAGGTAGCGCCTGAAACTGATAATGCTGGCCCAGGATGGAAAATCTCAGGAACTTCTGATGATCCACCGGATCCCGATGTGCAGATACGCCTCCGTCAAATCCAGAGAGGCAAGAAACTCTCCCGGCCTCACTGAGGCAATGAAGGACCTCAACGTCTCCATCCAGAAATGAGGTATCCGCAAACATCTGTTGATTCGCTTTAAGTCGAGAATTGGTCTGAAGGATCCTTCTTTCTTTGGCACGACGAAGTAAATAGAGTAGCGGCCTCTCCGTTGAGCAGAAGGTGGAACTAGGACAACAGCGCTGAGGTCGATCAAGCGCTGCAGCGTCTGTTTTACCGCCCGACGCTTTGTGGCATATCCACACAGGGAGACCAGAAACTGAGGGTGAGGCCGGTGAACAAAATCTAAAGTGTAGCCATGCTTTATCACAGAAAGTACCCACTGGTATGCTGTGATTTTGGCCCATTCCTCATAGAACAGACAATCTGCCTCCTACCATTGGAACCGAGGAATGGACGGCCGCCCATCATTGTGAATACTTTCCGACCGGCATGGACTGAGAGGTACCTGGTCTGCCGAAGCGTCGACCATGAAAAGGCTGAGACCACGACTGTTGTCTGCTAGAGTTCTGTCAAAAGGGAGCCGTGGGTGCTCTGGAAGTTTGAGAACATCGACCTCCACAAAACTGAGTTTGAGAAGTAAATGACCCCCTCGACCGTGGCCTGTCTTCTGGCAAGCGATGAACCTTATTCTCTCCCAGAGATTGGATCATATCCTCAAGTTCTTTTCCAAACAACAGCTTGCCCTTAAAAGGTAAGGAGCCCAGTCGAGACTTCGAGGAAGCATCCGCTGACCATAATAACCTATGGGCCGAAACCACAGACACCATAGACCTGGCCAAGGTTCGTAAAAGATCATACAGGGCATCTGCACTATAAGCAACCACTGACTCAAGGCGACCCGCTTGACAAGCTTCTTCCTCAGACAGAGATTCATTCGCATGTAGCTGCTGTACCCAGCAAAGGCCAGCTCTCAACCCAAAATTGCCACACATTGCCGCTCGGACACCAAGTGCAGAGACCTCAAAAATCTTTTTAAGCAACAATTCCAGCTTACGATCCTGTAGATCCTTCAGGGCGTTGCCCCTGTGACTGGGATCATGGTCTTTTTTGTCACTGCCGAAACTGCTGCATCTACCTTGGGAACACAAAGAACCTCCAATGCCTCCTCAGGTAGAGGATAAACTTTGTCCATAGCCTTTGTGACTTTCAGTCCCAAATCTGGGGTGTCCAATTCCCTAAAGAGGAGATCCGTGGCCAAAAAATGGAAGGGAAAAGAGGAAGGTGGACCTCTCAGGCCCAATAACACAGGATCCATCGATCCCAAGCAAGACTCTTCCTGAGGAGCATCTATTCCCAATTCCTCCAAAATGTAGGGAATGAGTGGAGCCAGTTCCTCTTTTCGGAACAGACGAACAACCTTTGGGTCATCTCCCTCAATGACATGAGAACCATGTGCAGCACTCTGCTGCTGGTCCCCATCTCCTTCTACCCCCCTCAGGATCTGCTGCGTCTGAAGATGTATCCGAGTCAACCTGCGGCACTCTGGTCCATAAGGAGCGCTTCTCCCTAGGAGCCCCCGCTGACCCCTGAGACGCGGCCCTCTTCTGGGCCTTGGGAGGAGGATCCAAAGGCTCCAGACCCAGAATAGTGTGTTTCTTGCTGGCTTTCCTGGCCTTAAAGGCCTTATGCATGACCAAAACAAACTCAGAAGAAAAGGATGAGGCAGAGGCCTCCGAATCCGAATCGGGATCTTCTCCCTGTGCCAGTGAATCATACTGCACAAAAGATCGCGGTCTCGGAGCCAGCTGCTGTGGGGAAAGCTGCGGCGGGATATTCCCCTCCCCCACCACGATCCCTCACCTCTGGGGAGGCAGGCAGAACAAAGTCCGTCTCGGGACAGGTGAGCCCGAATGGAGCCGCACGCGCGGCAAGCTGCTCTGCTCGGCATCGGCACAGAAAAATTTAAAGATCCCCTTCAACCCTTGAAATTAAGTCAAAAAAGAAAAACAGCCATAAGAAAATACCAGCGCGTACACAGTCGCGGCAAAGATAACAAGGGAGAGTGAGAAAATATTTAACTTTTTTTTTTTTTTTTAATTAAACTTGCCGGTCTGCCATGGTCCTTGGTCGGTGCTGCTGGGGTGAGTGATTCGGGCTCCCCGGTATCACCCCAGGACTGCTGCACAGGCGAAAGGGCTCTCAACCCCTGCCGCAGCTGCCTCTCACCAGGGGGGATAGTCCCCTCCGGACTTGCTGAACCCCTGGGAGGCTGAAGTGCACTCTCTGGCAATTTTTCAATCTCCTGATCTCTTGCTCTTTTCTATTTATTTTTTTTGTAAAATAAAAGCTTTATAATGATAGCAAACAGAAAGGAACCTAATCTACTAAGTATCCTAGTCCAGACTGTGAGTTAGGCACCCCTACCATCTGCTGGAGACAGAGTAATACTGGCAGACTGTGGGTGGCACCCAGGTGTCTGTCAGAACTTTCTCTGTCTCCATCTGCTGGAGGGGAGGCAAAACCCAGGAGTCTGGACTGATCCAGGTACATACAGGGAAATTGGAATAACTAAATTTAAATGCCTTTTAATATGGACTTTTGAGCTCTAACAGAACCTGCCCCCCCCCCCCCAAAAAAAAAAAAAACTCACAACAATGATAGGGGCCAGCAGTCCCAACATAAGATCTACTCTAATACACACACAAAAGAACAACAGGGGGCTTGGTATCCTCAATTTAAAACCTCTACCCCACACACGATAACAATGGGAGTTTGGCGACCCCAATATAACATCTCTCTCCACCCAGCAACAATGATGGACACTCAGCAGCCTTAACATAACATTTCTCTCCCACCTCCTATACAGTCATACTAATTTGCCCCCTCTCTCTATCCTCTATCCCCCCTCCCTCTGCCCAGCATCTGTATCTCCCTGAATTACTCTCTCTTTTCCCCAATCCCAGGATCCACTTCTCTGTCTGTCTATCCAGATAGTAGCATATCCTCTCTGTCTCTCCTCCCAGCAGGCAGAATTCCCTCTCTTTCCTGGAGCCCAGCACTCCCCTGAGGGGTGAAACTGGTTCTGGGGAAAGAGAGTGGGGGTTCAGTTGGCCTGCTGGGAGAAGAGACAGAAGGAATGATGCTTCCTGTGGAACAGAAGTGGGTGAGAGAAAAGGGGTGATGCTTGGCCATGGGGCAAGAGGGGAATTCAGCCTTCATTGGGGGAGGGGGAGATTGGGGGGGGGGGGAGGAATTATGTGGCTCTTGAAAAACATGTTTTGCTGCGTGCTGCTTCTTCTCCCTGGCTTTTCTCCTGTTCCTCTCTGTAGGCTTCAAAGGCAGGGGAGACAGCAGCTGTGACTGGCCCTGCACTTCCCTGTTGAGCTTCTAGGCCAGAGAATGCTGCAGGCTGGGAGTGGGGTGGGGGTGGAGGGCATCCCTCAACTGTCCCAGGTTCCTCTTCTTCCACAAAGCCTTTCCTTCAGGAGCTGGCCAGTGGGTGGGCAGTGGGGGGAGCTGTGTCAGTTGGCAGGTGCCAGCTTCCAATTACTTCCCAAGGCTGCAGAGCCTTTCTTCAGGTGCGGTTGGGGGAGGAGTAGAGATTGGCTGTGATCCCACAGCTCTGCTTTGGATGGGCAGATGCACACGCAGCAGCCTGCTGCCTATAGTTCTGTGTAGCACACGAGGTCGTGTGAGTTACACCACTAAGTGCTCTGCACAAACTCACCACTGTGGGTGAGGCAAGCAGCAAAAAGTGCCAGTACTTAGTATCAGCTGTATCGTTTAAAAAAAAATCTTTTCTTAGAAGAATGTGTGTTTTGCATGTATCACATAAATTTATCATGCCATCAGGGGCAGTCAGGAGAAGGGAAAACAGTACCAGGAAGCTTCAATGAATTTCTGTTTCAATTCTGTGCCCAGAGTAGGATTCTAGTCATCCTATGCAGTGCAGAACCAATGCAATGAAGACCATTAGTTCTACTGAACTAAAGCATCAGGGGGTTTTCTCTTTTTTTTCCGCTTATGCAAAACTGTCTGACCTAATCTATGCGCAGCCCATAAAGCGGCATATTTAAGTGGAGCTAGTTGAAAGCTACATAATAAATGTCTGTTTTATAATTCTAATCCACTACAAGCTAAAAACAAAAAAGAATAAGCTCTCTTTCTGATTGAGATCTGAATGAGTGACCTCTTAAGTGCTACTTACAGAGTGCTTCGCTGCTGAAATGATGTCCATGCCCAGAGTAAGAGCCAATTTATACAGATGTCTTATTTGGGTCTCTCTCTCCTGAGCATGACTGAGGTGGATGTTGGCTTGCTTTGCTTTGTCAGGAACCACATCTGGTTCTTGAAGAAGTTGATCTCCTGATTTTGTCAGTCTTTCCAGCTGGAATATTTTATACCGAGAGTCAGCATTTATGTGTGAAACAAAATGATGACATGCCTCTGCATGCATGACGTTAATTATATGCTATTCCAATATAAGAAGCAGCAATCCTCGCAACCAAGGATACAAAGCACAGAGGAAATGGGCGGGGTGATGTAAAATGTCCACCAAAAGCATTCAAACTAAATTGTAAAGTAAATCAGTTGTATTCAAGATCGTCAAAGTAATATTCAACGAGAGTGAATGCTGTAGTGTGACCCCGACACGGACTCGTGTTTCGCCCTAAGGCTGCAACGGGAGGGACAGGGAGGCAAAACAGCTCAAACTGAAAAATAAACAAACACGCAAATAACAGTAAGCAAAAAATGGGGACAGTAAAGATAAAGAGCAGCAAACGGAAAGACGAGGAGATATAAATTAGTACACACCTGATACAGAACTCTCAAGCAGGTTAACAGAAGCTCTTTCAGGGGTGGGTAAGGTAAATAAAACACTCAAAGGGATCAGCGCACCAAAAAGAGATGCAGTCACATGACAAAGCATATACAATCGATGACCACAAAGAATTCACAATCAAAAGAGAGAGTTTGAAGGCAGTGCAAAAAATTGAGCAGCACTAGAGAAACCAGACCAATCAATCTCCCAGTTAAGGCCACCGGCTGAGAGTGGAGACTGTAAATCCAGCGTTGCTCATGACGAGTAAGCAAATCATAAAAATCCCCGCCTCTGGTGGGGGTAGTCACCACCTCAATGGCAAAAAATGTTAAATCTTCAAATGTATGAGGGGTTTGTAACCTGTGGGTCACTAAAGGGGCTTCATCTCGTGCTGTACGGATACAAGATAGGTGTTCAAAAATACGAGTTTTCAAAAGCCGAGAAGTTTTCCCCACATGCAATAAAGAGGGGGCAGATGATTACATATACTACTCCGGTGGACAAACACGTGGATGAGTTCCGGATTGGTTATGATCGGCCAGATGTAGTATGTATAAAAGTGGAATTACAAAGAGAAAAGCATGCTGCACAGTGCCCGCATGGGTGGTGACCGGAGATCTGAGAACGGGACGGGGGGGGCCTCAGGATGGGCTTCAAAATGAACTAACTGGTCACGTAAATTTTTGCCATGGTGGAAGGCAAAACTTGGAACTTTCTTAAAGACAGAGTCTGTGTGTTGCAGTTCTGGCCGCGAGCACCGCGGCCAGGCCCTTACCTCCGGACTCCCGGACCTGCTCCCACTTCCAGAGGCCTGGTTTGCGGCCTGTTTGGTGGCGTCCCCGCTGGGGCTGCGCCGCTGCGAGGTCTCCCTTGGATGCCCGGCTCCTAGGCATGCGAGCGCACCATTTGGGCCCTTTTCTAGGCCGTTTCCCGCCAGTGGTGACTCCGCCCAACTCCTGACGTCAGACGCCGCGGCCTTGATAAGCCGGCCATGGCCACCCAGTCTTTCCCTTGCAACAGGTTAGCCTCCCTGTTTCCTGTTGCACTGTGCCACGGAGTGACTTGCCTTGCTTCGTCGCTCCGTTCCTGCTACAGTACCTGCTTAGTTCCTGCCTGCTTGCTACAGTACCTGCCTGGTTCCTGCCTGCCTGCTACAGTACCTGCTTGGTTCCTGCATGCCTGCTACAGTACCTGCCTGGTTCCTGCCTGCCTGCTACAGTATCTGCTTGGTTCCTGCCTGGTTCCTGCCTGCCTGCTACAGTACCTGCTTGGTTCCTGCCTGGTTCCTGCCTGCCTGCTACAGTACCTGCTTGGTTCCTGCTTGGTTCCTGCCTGCCTGCTACAGTATCTGCTTGGTTCCTGCCTGGTTCCTGCCTGCCTGCTACAGTACCTGCTTGGTTCCTGCCTGCCTGCTACAGTACCTGCTTGGTTCCTGCCTGGTTCCTGCCTGCTTGCAACAGTACCTGCCTGGTTCCTGCCTGCTTGCTACAGTACCTGGTTGGTTCCTGCTTGTCTGCTACAGTACCTGCTTGGTTCCTGCCTGCCTGCTACAGTACCTGCTTGGTTCCTGCCTGGTTCCTGCCTGCCTGCTACAGTACCTGCTTGGTTCCTGCCTGCTTGCAACAGTACCTGCCTGGTTCCTGCCTGCTTGCTACAGTACCTGCTTGGTTCCTGCCTGCCTGCTACAGTACCTGCTTGGTTCCTGCCTGGTTCCTGCCTGCCTGCTACAGTACCTGCTTGGTTCCTGCCTGCTTGCAACAGTACCTGCCTGGTTCCTGCCTGCTTGCTACAGTACCTGGTTGGTTCCTGCTTGTCTGCTACAGTTCCTGCCTGGTTCCAGTACCCGAATCCTGCTACAGTTCTTGCCAGGTTCCAGTACCCAAATCCTGCTACATTTCCTACCTGGTTCCAGAACCCGAGCCCAGTTACAGTATTGCTACTGTCCTAGTCTGGTTCCAGTTACCTGTGCTGATCCACAACCCGCCTAAGTCCCAGCGGCCAGGCCCCTATGGGCTCCTCCCGGGGGGGCTTCGGCTTCCAAGGGCGAAGCCACCTAAGTCCCAGTGGACGAGCTCCTTCCAGGCTGAAGAGCACCTCTACTTCCAGCCTGAACATCTGCCTCCCGGCCTGCTATTCATTAGAGACATTGACCTCCTTTCCCAGTCTCCAGCAGGTCGGCCCAAGGGTCCACTAAACAGAGACTCCCATAACAGTGTGCACGCAAGATCGGCCAGTGGTATTTTATGATCAGGCAGATCTGACCAGCTCGATTCAAAAAGGGGAGGACACAAGTCATGTGTTCAGGTGACTGAGAAAGCAGCCGAGTGAAAAGGATGTCGCGGCTGATACAAAGAGTGCCTTTAAACACGCATTTTACAATGCGAGGCAGGAACCCAAGAGAGAGGAACCACCCCATTATAATCTTAGTCTGAGCCACAAATTCTTGTGGGCTTGAGAGTTCTGTATCAGGTGTGCACTAATTTATATCCCTTCATCTTTCCATTTGCTGCTCTTTTATCTTTAGTGTCCCCGTTTTTTTACTTCTTATTATTTGCATGTTTGTTTCTTTTTCAGTTTGAGCCCTTTGCCTCCCTGCCCCTCCCGTTGCAGTGGATGAAACGCGGGTTCGTGTCGGGGGACACACACTACAGCAATCACTCTCGTTGAATATGACTTTGACGCTCTTGAATAAAACTGATTTACTTTACAATTTAGTTTGAATGTTTTTGGTGGACATTTTACGTTACCCCGCGCATTTCCTCTGTGCTTTAATTACATGCTAACCAAAGAACAACAGGACCATAAAGCAAAATGGCAGTCGGTATGGTGGCTACTGTACTGTCTTTTAATAGATTAAAACAGAACAGTTCATTTCTCTATGGCAGAATCAACTGGAAGGGGCATGCACTGCAGTGATGTGAAACAGGGCACTTTAGAGCCCATTGATAAGAAATTGATAATACACTAGTGTTAAAAAGGTAAACAAGGATAAATAAGTGACAGCAGTAAGGAAATAAAGTAAAAAGAATAAAGGTTTCCTCCCTTACTTCTTGCCTGAGTTGCTGGAATTTCACGGCCTTACTGAGAAGGTCTTCCTGCTCTTGGACTCCCTCTTGTATCTGCAGATGAAGATGGGTGAGCTCACCGACTTTGCCAGTCTTTTCCTTCGGAGGAGCTCCACGCAGACTCAGTAGTTCAGCCATTTTTATGGTATATTCAACCTCAACATTCAGTTCCTAGCAAAACATGTATGAGGCATGACTAGAACTATAGGAAAATGATTGCATATTGATATTATGTCTGCTTGCACAGCAGCACCTCTTCTCCTGCTGGAGAAAATGTATGTAGAATACGTACCAAAATAAAAAGGCAAACAATGCAATTAGAATGATTCGTCTGGTATAATATAGTGCATAGTGTGATTATATAATAAAGCAGTCAAAGAAAATAAATGAAAATACACTGAAATAATTAAAATAATGGGTCAGATTTTAAAGAACCTGTTAAATATGGGTATCAGATTTCCTTACCTGAAGCGTTGTTTTTATTCTGTTACTCTTTTTTAGTAACTCTGAAAGAGTGTCTCCAGCACTTCCAAGGTTAGCTGCAGAGATTGGTTTCAGATCTTCCTCAAGAATCTTTAAACTTATAAGAGTCTGAAAACAATACATGAATTACCCTCTCAGTGCACCTTTAGGGATAGACAAAATTGTTAGCTAAAATGTTGAGGATTTTGGGGGGGGTCATCCATAGGAGATGCCCTCTGGAAAGCAATGGATGCAAACTACAGCTTTGTAATAGACCACTTAGTCTAGTATTTACCGTATTTATTTACTGTTAGATCAGGGATTAAACTGGTAAAGGAAAACAGATCCTGAAAATAATACATTCTTATCATCAGCAATAATAACATTGTTCAGAAATACTGTAGTATTTTTTGATTTAAAGTTTAGAATGAGTAAAGTAGCCAGAACTTGTCACTTGTAATTATGATTAGGTGAGTTTCAGATCTGAAACTACCTAGGTGTTGATTAGTAGAGAATTTGGATTATTTTTTTAGATTGCAGTTTCTCTGTAAATCATTTGCTTTCATACTTGCAATAATGTCTAAGAAGTAAACCTTGGTGGTGAAGTATTCCAAGGACTGCTTTACAGAGGGGTGGACTTTATTCTCTCACACATAGTAACTTTTGTTTCAACAACAGACGCCATCTTGCAAATATTGGGGACTGCAGTGGGTGCATTTATTAGGGGTATCTTGGAAAACCTGGCCTGACTGCAGTCCTTAAGGACTGGAAGTGAATCCCACTGCTCTATGTAATACATATGAATTTTAGCTGACCACATGATTTTTAGTTTAAAATATGCTATTCCAATGAATATAGTTAGTAACATGGTATTACGCAGGTTATTTCATTTCAGACAAAAGTAAGGAAGAAAAGTTTACTGAAAGCTAAATTCTGTTTACTTTACTTTTTCCAGTTGCTCTTTAAAATCCCTCCATGGTGGTTTGGTGGACTTTGCTTGGTTCATATAAAGTTGACATGTTGACCAAAGATCTGTCAGCTCTGTTTTGTCCTTATTTAATTTGCTAATAGTGTGCTCAATTGTTTCCACTTGTTTCACTTGGGAATCCAAATTCGTATTTACCTGTTAAATAAATCATTTATATGAGCAGAGAGCATGCTTTCAAAGGGATAAAGAAAGATACCCAAGTATATACAACCCCAGAAAAAAAAGAACAACATTTCTCATATAAAGTACGAGCAAACTAGGATGTTCAGTGTTACAACCTAAAGCGGTCAAGATGTTTTTTCTCACAGACTAATATATAAAAATATATGCCATAATTATCATCACAGTTATTCTAAAGAACAATTCCATTTACAGCTCCTGAGAACTCGAGGTGACCACCACACAGGCGTGGACTGGGCTATTAGGGGATCGCGCATGCCCCGCTGGGACGGTTAGGTTGGTCACCTGTCATTTTGTTTCAAGCTCCTCTGCTTTCTTTGTGGCTCAACTGCACTAGCAGTTAGCTCCTTGTCTTTTTGTGTAGATGTGTTGGGCTTCAGTTTTGGAGGGAGCAAAGGCAGCTGGTACTTGTTGCAGATAAGCCAGCACCTTGATGTCCCCTGCCTGCTGCATATATTTGAAATGAAAATTAAATGCTGCTCTGTTTTCCAGTCAGAGCACTGCCTGCCTTTGGTCTGCCTCTCTTTGATGCTCCAGTCAGAGCTGCAGTGCCCTGGCCCCCAGCCAGCCTTTCTGTCTCTCCCACCTCCTTTTCTTTTACTAACTGGATGAGCTATCACCCCAGGGCCCTTCCTAGGGAGAAAAAAAAGCAGTCTATTGCCAGTCCCGCAGTAACAGAGCTCTGTTTCCATCCTGTGGAACTGCCTGCCTGTAGCAGAGATGGAAGAAGGGAAAGTAAGGTTGTGCAAGCAGGGCCGGCAGAACCACTAGGCGAGCTAGGCCCTGTGCCTAGGGCGCCGAGATTTAGGGGGTACCGCCGCCGCCGCTCGCAGCCACTTCAGGTGGCAGAATTTTGTTTGATTCCATGCCAGCAATTCATCAGATTAGGTATATTCTTAAGGCATACGATCTTTGATGGAGGAAATATGTTTTCCTATATATATTCATGCTGCTTTTGCCCCTCATCTTTTCTTATGGACCATGGCCATGTTAAGTGTTTGAGAACATATTTAAATGAGGCCAAGTAGGGATTGCAGTATGGGCAAGTGTTTTTGGCTTCTTGCCTTCAGATCTCATTGACATCAGGCCATGGGCATGCTCCATGTGCTTCTTCCATCCAATTTTAGATGTTGATATCAGCAGAGTAACTTTATCCAAAAAGGGGTAATGAGACTTATGCATATTGTAATGACAGAAATTTAGAAATCAGAAACATAGAAATGACAGCAGAAAAGGATCGATGGGCCATACAGTCTGCTGTGCCGAGCAGGTTACCCCCATGAATCAGTCAGTTTTGCTTGATGTGCTTTGCTTATGGACTTGGCCCAGACTGTAAAAAAAAAAAAAAAGTCTTAGCTTGTGTTGGTTGCCCCTGAAGCCAAATTTCTCCTTCCTTTCAGCCCCCACCCCACTCCTCTGAAGCAGAGAGCAAGGTTGCAGTTGCATCAAAAGCAACAAGGCTTATTGGTTAATGTATTATACTTCAGAGAAAAGGAGCCAGCCTAAAATCCTGAATAAAGAGGGTGTGTTTGGGTTTTCCAAGATGCCAGCCTTTTCCAAATAGAGGATCTAAATAAATGTATTTGCCTGACATGGCAAATATATTTTTTTCTATGTCCCACATGGAAATAAATTGAGCCCACTGAAAATTATAGCCTTATATATTTACCAAATTCAGACAATCACGTCCCATATTCTGGACAGAGAGAATCCTGTGTAATACAGATTGCCGACTAGCTTCAGCTAATTCCAGCACGACCTTCCGCTGTGCTTCGGAGTCTTTTTCCACAAGTTCAGATCTGTAGAATTCCTTCAGCTTCTGGATATGATCCTCTAACTAAACACATACATATGATTAAGGTTACTTTCATTACCATTCTCTATTGTGCCTTTGTTAGTCTGAGTAAAGTGTACTATATAGGTTATTGGCCAGTACCTCCTTTGCTGATTTTAAAAATGCCTCATAGGCTTTTAGAACCTCCAGCTTGGCAGTGATGCTGCTGCTGAGAGCTTTCAGTTCTTCTTTTAGAAGCTCTGTGTTGGCAAATGCTGCTACCCCTGATGGCTCCGATTCTTCCACCTCTTTAATGATTGCTACAGCTGCTTCCAGTTCCTGTGATATTTCCTAGGAAGAAATCAGGATAAAATACATTGGTCAAATGCTCTATGGGAGTTGTCCCTTTGAGTCCCTAAGAGTGAAGGCTTGATGATTGGCTTTACTGTTCACAAGTTTAAAATGTATGCTAAATTCAGACTTTTTGTACATGGGTTACTTTCTATCCCTTTGTAGTTTTCTGTGTAACCTCAATTAGGCATATCCTGCCTATACACCCAGGGTATTCTCTTTAAACATCAAAGGAAATGGGTGTTTTGTTGGGCAATGACTTGTCCCTTGCTTGAGAGAATGCCTTCAAATGTAATTTTAATTAAATTGGTCAATCTGGGACGGTAATTTGTATAACTTCATGGTGGGATAAAGTCTCCATGTACCTATCACCTGCATAGTGTATTCTGAATTCCATAAACAAACTTAGGCACATAAGTTTGCTTTGAAAATTTGCATGTAATCACCTGAATCCATGTACAAATGATATGCAGAAAGTTACACCTGTATGAAGGCAGGTGAATTTACATGCAAACATTTTAAAATTTAAAAGTGTGTGTGTGTGTGTGTGTATATATATATAAGTCTGAACTCTATGTGTTTCCCCCCACCTCTGGAATGCTTCTTGCCAGTTTGCTTATAAAAGTGGATCATACACACAATTACATGAACTAAGCCCAGGCTATTTTATAACAGCCATTTACACACATAAACCGGGTATATTAGCATGTAAATGGCTTTACAATAAGGCCCGAAAAGACTAAACAGAATTAGCCAAGTTTAGAAATGTGTATAGAAAGAGGATGGGGCTTATAGCAGAATCAAAGGCATTGTGTGATTTTTTTCTATATTTCAGTGATTTTTAGCAACAATACCCAAGTCAGCTATAGTTTTCTCCAAATCACCGTTCTCTCTCCAGGCTGTCACATTCCCCTATGAAGCTTCCTGCCCTATTGAGATTTAAATTTCCTAATGCAGCCCTTAAATGCCCAGAATCACCATTTTATAACCTCTTTTACCAAACGAAGCATGAGGTCTGTGAATGAAAGATTTTATTTTACTTTTGCTATTTTTATTTGTATCTTTTGAAGGTAAGAGAGTTATGAATGCTTATGAGAGAGAAATGCAAATGGTCAGTAGCTGAAGTTGAGTCTTGACAATAAGCGCTATATTCACATATGTGCTAATTCAACTGCTGTGTGTGTGTGTGTATTGGGGGAGGGACTATTTCAAATTGCTTTCCCAGGTTCTACCAATGGCGAAACTCTTTTGAAGACCAAATTCTTTGTGCCTATGAAACAACACTACTATTTCTGCTATTATTATTATTAAGCATGTATATAGTGCTGCTAGATGTACACAGCACTGCACGTAGACTGGACAGTGTCTGTTCTATTCCACTTACAATCTGGTCAAGGCACACAAACAAGACAGACAAGAAATTTCAGGAACTTCATTACTATAGAAACTGATAAACAAGGCCATGATCAAAGACAAGCTGTATTTGGATTTAAAATCTGCATCCAGAAAGGTGGGTTTTTAGGTAGGATTTGAGTGGGCTGCTTTAAGTGAGCAAAAGGTCTCTGCCTTCTAACATACTAGCATGATAAATGATGGCAGATCAAGACTACATTGTTTATATAAAAAAAACAGCAGTGGGGTGGCTGGGTGGGTGTGGCTGAAACACATTTGGCACACAGTAGCCTATTTTCAAAAGTGTTTTAATATGCATAAAAATAAGAGAAACCCTTTGCACAATAAAGTACGCAATGTTTGAACTGAAAAGAACCTGTAAGAAGGTAAAGACCATTGTTACGGTAATTCTACCCAATATTTGGTATTCTTTTATTTTAAACAAAATTAGGAAGTTAAATTTTAATTGGCTCTGTCTGATACTGGTAACATGAATTCACACTGTTCCGTTCCATTTTTTCATTGTAAAAAGTTGGCTGCTAGTATGCTATTCTGATGAAGCCACACCCGCTGTATTTACACAGATAATATATTGCTTTAGATTCCTATATATATGGTCCATGTTTTTATTTAAAGTGACACGACCATGACCACTAAACACCAAGAGGCCTATTTACAAAAAAAAAATGACTTGCATAGGGGCCGATATAATAAGTCGCATTGAGTCAATCCAGATTTTAATTAAGTTTTAGCACAGGTTTTTCAGCACTAACCTTGTGCAAGTATGTAATAAGGGCTTTAGTGCTGAAAAAACTCACAGCAACTGATGCAAATTATAGGGGAATAGCCTTATCAATTATTACCCTGCAATGCAAGGAGGCATGATAGTGGGAAGGCTCCCTAGCATGTCTCCTTTTACTATGACACATACAAAAGGGAGAGCAGAAAACTTAAAGTAGTCCACAAACCACTTAACTCAGGTCCAGGTTCAGATTTGAACCTGGACCTGAGTTAAGTGGTTGAAAATATACACTATTCTCAGTCCCTCCCGACACAGCTTTTTGCGAAACACGGTCCGTGTCGGGGGACCTGGTTGAAAACCTCGTACTGTATATTATGTTTGGAGTAGCCATTTGGAAACGTTTAAAGCTGAATTAAACAACACTTTTCTGTGAACTTGGAAGTTTGTGGACTACTTTAAGTTTTCTGCTCTCCCTTTTGTATGTGTGATTGAATTCGTGGAGAGTATCTTCAACTCCTTTTCCTATTGGATTTCTCCTTTTACTATGAGAAATTTAATGCCTGATCAGAGGCAGGCATTAAATTTCCAACAGGCCAGCCCAGCAAGTTCTCCCTCCCTGCCCAGCATACCGAACTGCTCTAAAGTCTGGCTTGGTTGTCCAGGCAGTCCAAGTTAATCCCTCCCTCTCACCTTATGAAATCACCCCAGCAGGTCTAGTCTTGGTCCAAATCATCCTTCTCCCAGGAAGTTAACCCATCACATTTGGGTCCAGGTCCAGTCCATGCTCCTCCCAGCCCCATCCTTCTCCTCTAAAAAAAAATTATCAGGCCAAGCAACTCTGGAGCCCTCTAAATCCCCCCTCCCACCTGGGAACCTCTGCCAGAGAAGACCTCTCTAGCAGGGCTGTTCTCCAACTGATATCTGATTGGTTCTCACTGATGCATATCAGCGAAAGGACCAATCCCTTTTCAGAATTTTGAAAGGACAGCCTTCTGAAAGGGAATTGATCCTTTCACTGACATGTGACAGTGGAAAGACCAGTCGGCAGACAGTGAAGACGTGAATAAATTAATATTAAGTTCAGGATTGGTCTATTCACCCCTGTGTGCAGTAAATAAATGAAAATTAAGAACAGGAGCTGTTGGCTCTATTGGCAGTTAATATTCAGCCCAATGGGAAGATGTAAGAGTCTATCCTTTCTCTAGATTTCCTGGGCACCACTAGGACCTAGATTAATCATTTTGCTATACATTTCGCATGAATAGTGCGTGCGATAAAAAAGGGGGCATGGTTATGGTAATTTTTGTGCTGCTCCTGGAGAGAGAGAAAGAGAGAGAGAGAGAGGGAGGGAGGGAGAGGGAGAGGGAAACTCTTTATAATGCTCTCACATTAGTAAACCACTGTAGTAGGGTCAACTAGTAACTTGAGATGAGGGTTTGGTAGTGATCTAGGGTTTGGGGGGCAGTTTTACATGTTCAGTCAGATGTACAAACAGCACAGTACACATCAGTGAAGATTTGATGTAATTTGGAGTAAGGAAAAGTACACAAAGATGAGATTTGTACAATGTACTCTCACCCTAGCTTGATGCACTCTCTACCTAGCTGCTATCAAGGTAGGGTGAAAGTACATTGTACAAATGTCATCTTTGTGTACTTTTCTTCACTCCAAATTACATCAAATCTTCACTGATGTGTACTGTACTGTGCATGTAAAACTGCCACCCAAACCCTCGACCACCACCAAAACCTCATCTTGAGTTACTAGTTGACCCTCCTACAGTGGTATAAATAGTTGACTAGTATGTGTGCCACCCTAGAGGCTCTCTCTCTCTCTCTACACTCCACTCTCCCTTTCCCCTAACCTCCTGTCCAAAACGGGATTTGTGACCAGGGAAAATGGTATAGTTATTTCCAGCGATAACGTGGCATTACACTATTGCACACAACATTAAACACCCCTCATTTTCATAAACTCCACCCTTTTGACTAAAATTTAAAAATTTGCATATGCATCTTGTGATGCGATAAATAACGCATGCGTTATGTCATTATCGTAGGCGCTGGAGTCCTAACGCCTGCGATAACGCCCTAACGCGATTTGAAAAATGACCCTGTTAGCCTGCTAATGTTTCTTTTGTTAATCTTGAGGTGGGAAGGAGGAACGAAGGGGGATCAAGTGGTGCTTGCCCTAGTTCGATATTCAGATTCCGGTGAATGGCAAAAGTACCAGATTCATTTTATCCAAGTATACTCAGCAGTACTTTTACCTACATAAGTGCTGCTATATATAGTTGGGTAAAGGTATCCGGTTAACTTTGCTGCTCACGATGTCTAGGTATCGTATCTAGAGTGCCAGTCAGGCACTGTACTGAATATTTACTTTCATATGTAATTATTCTTGAAAAGTGCATTTTACCTTTGCTTGCTTAGCCAGTTCTAAGTGTAGTCTCAAAACTCCTTCAGATTCTGCAAGACAGGATCCTGGATCTGTGCTCCTTGCAACCTCGGGACTGATTTTCTGAATCCACACAGATACCTTTTACAGGAGTAAATATATACATGAACACATTAACTTAACAGGAGCCAAATATCTGAAGTACCCTCAATTTACAATTGTTCTGTTAGAAAGTTAGTTATTACCAGTGTAATTATGGAAAAGCTTGTAAAACATTACTACTTTACTAGGGATGAAGAACACACTTTTCATTTCGTTTTCGTGTGCACTAATGTCAGTTATCATGCACTAACTCAAAATTAGTGTGCACTAAAAAACAAAACAAAATGAAAAATAAAAAAGACAAGTGGGAAAAAATAAAAAATGAAATGGAAAAATATTCAGACTTTTTTTGGCTGCGCACCCCTACAGTTTGTCTTCTGTGATACACTTAAAAGCGAATTTTAAAAGTCCTGCATGCGCCAAAACTGGGAGATATGGGCACAAGTTGTGCCAGCGCGCGCCAAGTGGATTTTAAAAGCCACCCATGGATATGCGTATTTCCAGGGCCGGCACGTCCCAATAAGCAAACTAGGTGGTCGCCTTGGGCACCAGCCATTAGGGGGCAGCAAAGAGCAGCCATATGAGCGGAGCCCATCTCACGGCCGAGAGGAGTAGAGACTCGACAGGCCGTAAGCAGCAGAGACTCAGCAGGCCATGAGTAGCACCCATCCTGCTCACAGCTGAGAAATGCAGACACTCGGAGGGCCGCAAACAGTGCTCATCCTGCTTGTGGCGAGAGAAGGAGAGACTCAGCGGGCCACAAGCAGCGCCCATCCTGCTCACAGCTGAGAAAAGCAGACACTCGGCGGGACACAAGCAGTGCCTATCCTGCTTGCAGCCGAGAAAAGCAGAGTCTCAGTGACCCATGAGCGGGCTTCTGTTTGTGTATGTATTTGTGAGTGAGAGGGATTGTGTGTGTATAAGAGAGCAATGGTGTTAGTGAGAGAGATGGAGGGAGCCTGTGTAAGGGTGCAGGTGTGAACGAAACAAGGAATCTAAGTATGTATAAGAGAGGGGGCCTATCTGAATGAATGAAGTCGGGGCTGGAACTGGGACCTGGACTGGAGAGGGGGGAGGGCACAAGACAGAAAGTTCACCTAGGGCACCTAATACCCTTGCACCAGCCCTGTATATCTCTCACTGTGCGCACAGGTAAAACGTTTCTAAAAAGGGAGGAGCATGGGCGAAGTCTGGGAGGAGCGTGGGTGTGAGGGCACCTGGCCAGGAAATGTGTGTTCAAATACTTACACACGCTTGCATGCACTGGGGTTCCCTGCCACGTAAATTTACTTTTGCTATAGATGGCGTGTAAGTATTAAAACAAAAAAAATATAGGCTAGTGCAGGGGTCAGGAACCTTTTTGGCTGAGAGAGCCATAAACGCCACATATTTTAAAATGTAATTCCATGAGAGCCATACAATATGTTTAAAACTAAATACAAGTAAATGTGTGCATTTTATGTAAGATCACACTTTTAAAGTACAATAAGTCTCTGAAAATATTACACCAGGCCTTAAGACACCAATACATCTCCTATTAGGAAAACGGACCAACTCAGGCTGCTATAGAGTCCTACACAGAAACTACACGCCAACAGAAAACCTCACCTGAATCACGTGCTGTCCCTCACCTAACATAGAATAAAGAGACCAAAACGCATAACAAGAAGCATGCAGAAAAAACTGAATTGGAAACTGCAACAAGCCAGAGTCTCTGTATGCAGTGTAACAAAGGAAAAAAGAAACATCACCCATCCTTATAAAACAAATCAAGAAATATAAAATCATCAGCAGTAAAACTGTACTAACAAAAAGAACATATTTCAAAACAGCTGATGAGTGGAATATCCAATAATTAAAAACTCATATAAAACATTTCCAGATACCAACAAAATATTTCAAAATAGCAGACACAAAGACCCAGTAATGAAAAATAATAAGGATACAAAAATTTTTTTGCTCTGCATACCTGGGAACGTTTGATATCCAGGTGTCCTGAGATTGTTCTGAATTAGCAGGAGGTGGGGTGGTTTGCTTGGAACTCTCTCAGTCACATACCAGCGCTCTCTCTCACACTGGCTCTCAATGACACACCTATACACACATGCTCTCAGTCACTCACATATACACATGTTTTTTCTCTCTCACTTATATAGGCTCTTGATTACACATTTACACACATGTTGTCTATCTTTTCACGCTTACACACACACAGGCTTTCAATCACATAAATACATGCTGTCTTTTTCTCTCACACACAGACTCTCATTCACATGCTTACAAACATGTCCTCTCTTTCTCTCATTTACACACAGGCTCTCAATCACATACTCACATGCTCCATCACCTAAACCAGCTCTCAATCACACACAGACACACATGATCTCTCTTACTTATACACACAGGCTCTTAATCATACATACACATGATTTCTCTCACACACAAAGGATCTCAATCATACACACATACTCTTTCACACAAACAGGTTTTCAATCACAAACTTACACATACAGGTTCCCAATGGTAAACTTACATACAGGCTCTCAATCATTCACATACATGCAATCTCTCACACACACACAGCCCCCCCGCAGCCCAGAAGAGGAAGTGGAGAGTATCGGGTGATTGCGCGGCAAGAAGAGGCCACGCTAGTGTGCTCGGCATCGGCCCGAAGAAAAGAAGACTGCAGCGCGGCTCGGAGGAAAATGAAGAGGTTCAGCCGCGGCCGATGGGACTCCGCCTCCGCGAGGGCTGAAAATGAAGAGGTTAGCATTGGGAGGAGGCTGCTGCTGCCGCGAGTTCCCGGGGTGGGGGAGAGAGAGAGTGAATGAGCGAGCAAGCTGTGTTTGCTGCTCATTCACTCTCTCTCTCACGCCCACCCCCACCGCGGGAACTCGCGGCAGCAGCAGCCTTCTCCCAACGCTAACCTCCTTCATTTTCAGCCCTCGCGGAGGGCCGAGCGCACTAGCGTGGCCTCTTCTTGCCGCGCAGGCACCCGATACTCTCCACTTCCTCTTCCGGGCCGCGGGGGGGGGGGGGCGGGAAGAAGAGAGCACGCCGGTGCCACTGATTCCAGCTGTCCTGCCGTGTTCTGCCCGGGCTGACAGCATTTTAAGCCCGGGCGGAGGAGGACCGGGGAGCAGCTGGGTCAGCGGGAAAGTGTGGGGACACTTGTCTGCGAGCCAGATGCAGCCCTCAAAAGAGCCATATCTGGCTCGCGAGCCATGGGTTCCTGACCCCTGGGCTAGTGGGTGGGGTTTTAAGGGTCGAGACTAACAGGGGGGAAGGGAGGCTATTAAATTAGGGGGCTTTGGAAGTCCTATCCCTAAACTGTGTAAACTGGGGAAACTAGCTATGGTGTTGGCACATCTCCCTTATAAAATTCACCCACTTATGCAGTAGATGCATCATTTCCATGCAAATGCGCATGGCCATTTAAAATTGCATGCAAATGTACTTGCGTCCAGGCTATTTTATAACATGCAAGCATATATGCGTATATGTTATAAAATGATGTCTCTCTGGATGCAAGCTGACAAACGCACTCACATGTGCGCGCATAACAGTTTAAAAGTTACTGTCTTAATGCATAATTTTTTTATGATTAGAATTTGAGCTGTCCCATTATACCCAAATATAAATAGCAGTGTTGCAATAATAAACTCTTGTTTATAAAGTACTGAATGGGGAGGGCCCACAGTATTTGAAAGAGCTCTTGGAGCCACTATCAGCCACCCCATGCCTTCCGTTCAGGGCATAGGAAATTGTTACCTGTGCCATCTTTTAAGGAAGTACGTTTGGAATCCAGTCAACAACGGGCATTTTCAGTGGTTGGGCCAAGCTCATGGAATGCAGTGCCATCAAAAATTTGGGAGAGTCCAGATTATAGGGCATTTAGGTAGAAGTTTAATGCTTTTTATTTTACGCCCTGGCATTTGGAGGATAATGATTGGTGCTGTTGGGAGCTTGGAGAATTTTCAGGATTTTATGTTATGTTTGTGAAGTGTGTTAGAAAATTATTGTTTTATGTTTTTAGTGTAATCTGCTTTGAACTATTGATCCTAGGAGAGCAGAATATAAATAATTTGAAATAAATAAATAGTATTTGATGCTGATATTCAATCCGCAGTGAATATTTTAGAATTGTGGAATAGAAGTGCACTAAATAAAAAAATATTGTCTTCTTCTAAAAATATTGATCAGTTACAATGCTTAAAGTTCTTTTCCAAGGTTAGAAAAACAGAGGTTGGAAAGATAGCTGAGAATGCATAATCCAAACCTCGTTACAAGGATCAAGATAGCAGTATGAAAATGTACTAAAGCTACAGCTGGCTGTCATTGTCAATGCCATATCTTTATGTATTTATTTTATTATTCTTTTTATCAAATGACTCATTTCTATTTTTTTTACCCTGACCATTTTCTGCCTTCCATTTCTTCTATAACCCGGTCACTGCAGCTTCAGCCCTTTGCTCAGGGCTCCCCCCATTTGGAACCCTGCATGTGTACAACCTGAGCATGGCCTATAGCGGTCACTGTTGTACAATAGCTTGAGCTCCCTCCTAGAAGCTGAGATTGCTGCCTTTGCAGAATCCTCAGCACCTGGAAACCAGGAGCAGGAATCAAATCTAGGCCTCTCCCGCAGAGAAAGCTGCCACTGGGACATCAGACCAGCACAGGTAGCCAGAATTTAAGCAAGGGCCTGATTTTCAAAAGCATTTACATGCTTAAAAGTAGTTTTTACATGTGTAAATGTACTTTATCTATGTAAGTATGCTTTTGAAAATTGCTACAGTGTATGCCGTTGAATTGTCCATAGGTTTTATCTGTGTAAGTGCATTTAATGTGGGTAAATGGATTTTGAAAATTGCTATGATGGTATGTTACATTTATATGTTTAATTCCTTTGAAAATTCACCTGCAAGGACGTAATTTTCTAACACTGCACATATAAAAGATGGCAAATAGGCACATATGTTACACCGATTTTCAAAACGGACTTATAACGCACATAATTCTGCTTTGAAAATTATGCCAGCAAGTCATCATATTACATCTGCTACATAGTCTACATAAATTTTTCAAGGGAAATTTATGCACTTGCTTTTTTAAAATCCAAAATTATGTGCATAGGTCCAAATCTCTCCATAGCTTCATCCCCAGGGACTCCTCTACTCAGTTTGGATTAACTTGCATGCAAACATGACAACTGCAAGTAAGTCTACCCGCATATTGGGCGGCCATGTTTGTAAAAGGCCATTTCTGAGTACAAAACATTGCTTTACCTACGTAAGTCCTTTTGAAAATGATCCTTTATATACCATAGTGCATGTGCCTATGTGAAGTAATAAAGGGCAGATGTGCTGTGCATGTACCTTTTTAAGATGGTTTTCCAGGGAAATAATTTGTTCCTGTTTCATTGCGTCGTATTCTTTGGCAGGAAGGCATATACGGGTTAGTTGATCCGCTCTTTTCTCAATGCATTGTACCGTTTCCTGAATTCCAGTCACTTGAGAGCTAAATAAGAATGAGTCAGCTGTTAATACTCCTCTGTTTGTGGGCAAATGCCAAGCTGAACAAGTGTGGATGAAAACAGTGTTGCCGGGACCGTTTCTTAGGAATGTGCCATCATTTGAAAATGACATGGAAATAACAGTATACTGTGAAGACTCATTTTTCAAAGTTGATGATAAAATTACTAAGAATAGTAGAGCACCACATCAACAATTAAATTATTGAGTTTTTCAAAATTACTATTATTTAACGCAAAGCAAATGTTGCTTACCTGTAACAGGATGTTAGTCCTCACATATGGGCGACATCACAGGATGGAGCCCAATCACGGAAAACGTCTGTCAAAGTTTCCAGAACTTTGACTGGCCACTACTGGGCAGCCAAATTCAAAAGAATATATCTAGTGAAATAGCAATGATCTGTACAAAAAAAATAATGGTCTTTGGGCCTAGCTACCCGAATATTTGTCCCCTCCACTGAAGTTGGAGAAAAATTGATCTGCCAAACCATGCCCCCATCAAACTCCTCCAAGTATGAATTAAAAGTAAGTTGAGGGATTTAGTGCCATCCTCCCACCTCTCCACCTCCCCCCAGTTAAGAATCCTTTCCAAGGAAGACCACCCCCATCCTCTCCCTCTCCCACCACCCTAACTCTCCCATCCTCTCAGTACCTTTAAAATGTAATTCTTCAGCCTGGATCGCAGTATACTGTTACCACAACCTATGCCAAGTGCTTCTAGTATTGCTATTTGAGCAATGCTAGAAATGCAAGCTATCAGATAGGTGCCACCTCAACCTCCACTCCCTTCCTTATCCTTCCAATAAAATATGTTATTTTCCTAGTGTCTGCAGAGCTGGAAGAAATGGGCAGATACAGTCTGTCCCCCATGCTGGATCCATCCCACCAAACGTAAAATAATTTTCCTTTGAGTTTGTAGCTTGAATCAATCCTCTGTCACTGCTTACTCTTGACTTAATCTTAGTTTCCTCTCTGTCTCCTCATTTTTTTTTGTTCTTCCTCTCATTTCTTTATCATTTCTGTTATGTGTTCATGTGTAAACCTCTTTCTATCTGCTAGTTGTCTTTCCATAACTCATTATCTTCTCTCAACTCTTCCTATTCTCACCCCCTCTTGTCATTTCCGTCCCTCTCCTTGCCTTTTCATACCTTCCCATCAGCTCTCCCCCTCTGTCCCACACAGCTCCTTTCCCAGTCCTTTTCATCCTCTCATCTTCTTAATTTTCCTTCCTCTAACCTCTTATCACAACCATGTCTTCTCTCCCAACTTGCATCCCTCTCCCTTCTCTCAGTAACTTAAAAATTGCCATACTGGTTCAGATCAAAGGTCCATCAAGCCCAGTATCCTGTTTCCAACAGTGGCCAATTCAAGTCACAAGTACCTTCCAGGATCCCAAAAAGGTTGATAGATTCCATGCTGCTTATCCCAGAGGTAAGCAGTGGATTTCCCCAAGCCTACCTTAATAATGGACTTTTCTTCAAAGAATTTGTCTAAACCATTTTTAAACCCAGCTACACTAACAGCTTTCTCCACATCCTCTGATAATAAATTTCAGAGTTTAATTATGTATTCGGTAAAAAAAACATTTATCTTATTTGTCTTAAATGTATCACCTAATAACTTCATTGAATGTCTCCTAGTCTTTCAACTTTTTGAAAGAGTAAACACCAATTCGCGTTTACCCATTCCACATCACTCATTATATAGACCTCTATCATATCTCCCCTCAGCCATCTTTGGAGAAGACCTTAGGGGTAGATTTTAAAAAAGAACGCACGGCATGCGCATGTTATAAAATTCCTGTCGGTGTGTGCAAAGGGAGGCAGAATTTTACAAATTCGCATGGCGACGTATCATCAGGCTTCCCCAGTCCCCTACCCCCTACCCTAACCTCCCTTCCTCTTCCCCTATCCTACACACCCCCTTATCCCTATCCTAGGACCCAGGGGTGGATTGGCCTATTGGGGGATCGGGCATCCCCCGGTGGGCCAGTCCCTCTGGTCACGTGGTCTGCCAAGCACGGCCGTGACAGAGCCGTGCTTGGCAGACCACGGGGTATCTCCTGGGCTAGCCTGGGCGGAAAATCCCTGGGCTGATCTTTACCTGGAATCCGCCCCTACTAACCCCCCCCCCCCCCCCCCCCCCCCATTATTGTAACTTACTTTTTGCTCCTCAAAGGAGCTGGAGCAAGTTGCATGCGCCGGCACCATGCCTGTGCGCGATCCCCTGGCACAGTGGCAAATGGCCGCTGTACTGGGTGTCTCTAGCCCCGCCCCACCCCCCAGACCGCCCCCCAGACCACCCCTCTACCGAGGCTTGGCTCTTGTGCGCGTAACAGCGGTTACGCACGCAGCCAAGACCCTTTTAAAATGTGAGCAGCGCACACAAGGCCCAGCCGCACGCCTAACCCCTTTGTTTTACACGCATGGGTCATTAAAAATCCAGCCGATAACCTCTTTAGCCTTTCCCCATAGTCGGAAATCTTTAATACCCTTTATCATTTTGGTCACCTTTCTCTGTACCTTTCTAATCTACTATATCTTTATTGAGATGCAGTGACCAGAACTGCATACAATACTGAAGGTGCAATCTCACCATGGAGCGATGCAGAGGCATTATGATATTCTCACAGCCCAAGTGCCCTCTTCCAGCCTCTCATCTTCACAGCCTGTCTACTCTTTTTTTCTCTCTCACAGCCAATTATCTCCGCTTCCCCTCACAATTCCTCTTCTACCCAGCATTTTCCTCTCCTCTCTCCCCATCTCCTGACAGTTTGTCAGCCCGTCTCTCACCTCCATCAAATCTCCTGTGACCTACTTTACCTTTCCTAAGTCCTCTATCAGCAGTCTTCCCCATTGCCACTGGACCTCAGCCAGTCTGCCCTACATTGTTGCTGTTGACTGGGCCGCCTGCAGCCCATTGGTCAGACATTCCACAGCCTGAGAATAGACTACAGGGGCAGGTAGGAGTAGTTGCAGAAGAGACATAAGCACTTCCTGCCTGCCCCCCACCCCCTGCAGCTGATTAGTCAGACATTCCAAAGCCAGCCAATAGGCTGCAGGGGAGGTGGGAGCAGTAGCAGGGAGACAGAATCAATCCTTTCCTGCCCTCTCCTGTGGCCCTGCTGCATAGAGATCTCAGCTCTCAATTCATAGGAGTACAGGAGGCAATATTGGGAATGCTCAAGCATCCTCAAAGCTGGTGCTTATGCCTGGTGCTACACCTGTCATCTCACAGTTTGAACTGTATGTGGCCCTGTAGTTTCACGTGATCTGCCAGCCCTGTGTGATTCAAACCATGGGACAGCTGGAGCAGTACCAGACTGAGGTTAGAGGCCCCGCACACAGGTTAGTGTGAACACTGCCCACCAATTGTACCCACTTGTATTTTGGGCATGATTTTCAAAGTTCTTTATGCACATAAAACCATGTTATATGCACTTAAATTGCCCTTTGAAATTTAATTTGCCATTTCTGCAGATAAAAGTATGCTTGAAACCTGCTTTCACACATACTTTTATCTACAGTAGGAAGGGGCATTCCAGGGGATGGAGTTGGGGCAGAAAAAGAATTTGCATACATACATTTGATTTTCAAATGTATTTATATAAATCTCTATGCACAAATTTACACCTACTCAGGAGCGGGGTAATTTCATGTTGTATATCAGCTCTTGTACAAGGTTCACAAATTTTCAAAGTGAACTTAGGTTAGGATAAATCCCTAATACAGGACAGCTTATGATGTTCAGTTAAGCAAGTTTTATTTGATATAATGGTTTGGCTATATCATTTTATTTTTTGGACTAGTAGATATTACTTGTTTGTCATGCTTTATGTATGAATGTATTTTATGATTGTTTTTATGAATGCTCATTTGTTATCTGCCTAGAACTGTGGATTGAGTAGGATATAAATATCTAGAAAAATAAAATCATCTTTGGTTTGATTTAAGAAACATCTGAGAATCAAACATTCTGACTGCTTTCTCTGTCCAATCCAACTTCACCCCTCCCTGCCTGTTTCCTGCAGGGGAGGGGAGGGGCTGAAGCAGGAGCACAGAGATAGCTGAGACTGAGCCAGGCATCCTGCAGCTTTCTTCAAATGATTGAATTAAGGAGTGGACAAGTTTCAGAATGTTGTGTGGCAGATTGTAAATTATATGCCAACATGCTAATTATGCAGTTTCACAGTCACAGAACTGCAGGAGCCCGAGAGCACTGGGTAAAAATAATGCATTTGTAAATGTAGGAAGTATGTTGAGCAACAGAAGGTACAAAATTATATTAAGAACCAATTGGGTAGAAACAGCCCGACCTTTGGGAGCTCATGGTCACAAGAAGTTTGGATAGGCAGGTGGTAGAGGATAGAGTCTCAGCTGTGAAACCTAGGGGAAGGTCTGGCTAAATAGGCAAGTTTAGATTTTTTTTTGGATAATGTAAGTAACATGATTTCCAGGTATAGTATTAGAGGTGGTTTGTTCCATATTTTGTGGGGGAAAAGCAGCTGAATAGGCAGAGCTTTGTGCATGTTGGTCAAGCTGAAGCTAGTGGAGGGGAAGAACAGAAGAGGATTGAAGCTCCCCCATCAGAATTTAGATGAACAGCAGTTTGGATATACATTCAGGGGCCATTGATGTAAGCATTTGAAGACCAAGCAGAGGTTTCAATTTAACCCTGCTCTCAACCAAGAGCCAGAGTTACTCCTGCAAAACTGGCATCAGATGGGCAGTGGATTTGGCTCCTACCAAGAGTCTAGCTACCATGCTCTGCAAAAATTTAGACTATGCTTTGAGATGCTGTGGAATAAGGAGTTACAGTGGTTGGTGATCAATTATCTAAACTGTACCAGTTTCATGCCTGATTTTATATAGTTGGTCCCTCCTTTCCCCTGCTGTTAGCTGATTAATCCAAATTAATCCTAAAAAGAACAAGAAAAACCAACATAATGAAAATTTGGGCCATTATGTATAACCCATGGAGGTGGAGGAGTAGCCTAGTGATTAGAACTATGGTCTGCAAACCAGGGTTCAAATCCTGCTGCTGCTCTTTGGTAAGGATGTGCATTTGTTTATCACGAATTAGGCAATTTCAATGAAAATGACTAATTCGAACCTTGTTCGGAGGGCCCAAATCCCAAAACGGATTTTCCCCGAAGATCAGGGAAAATTCATTTTTCGGGTTAGCGTGGGGGTGGGGGGAGGGGCACATTTATTTTAAAAAAAATCCAAACCCAACCCAACCCTTCAAATTTACTTAATTACAACCCCCTACCCTCCAGACCCCCCCAAACTTGCCTAAAGTCCCTGGTGGTCCAGCGGGGGTCCTGGGAGTGATCTCCCACTCTCGGGCCATCAGCTGCCAGTAAACAAAATGGCACCAGTGGCCCTTTGCCCTTACTTTGTGACAGGGGCTAACGGTGCCATTGGTTGGCCTCTGTCACATGGTAGGAGCAATGGATGGCCAGCGCCATCTTAGAAAATGGCGCAGGCCATCCATTGCTCCTTCCATGTGACAGGGGCTGACCAATGGCACTGGTAGCCCCTGTCACATAGTAAGGGCAAAGGGCCACCGGTGCCATTTTGTTTACTGGCAGCCGATGGTCCAAGAGGGAGAGATCATTCCCGGGACCCCACTGGACCACCAGGGCTTTTAGTAAGTCTTGGGGGGGATCGGGATGGTGGGGGGGGGGGGGGTGTATTTAAGTAAATTTGAAGGGTTGGGGTGGGGAGGTTTTGACAAAAATTGCCAAAAAAAACCAAACCCCAACCCGTTGGAAAACATAATTTTCCATAGGTCACCCGATCGGAAGCCTGACCCGGCAGATAAAAACAAAGCACATCTCTATTCTTTGTGACCATGGGCAAGTCAATTCACCCTCCATTGCCTTAGGTACAAACATAGGGCTTCATTTACTAAGCATTTTTCCCATAGACAGAGAATGGGAGAAAAGTCCTAATAAATACAACCCTTAGATTGTAAGTCCTCTGGGGATAGGGAAATACTTACAGTACCTGAAGGTAATCCGCTTTGAAGTGGCTGAAAAAGCGGAATATAAATCAAATAAATAAATACTTAATGCAATGGTAATTCCAGCACTCCCATACTGAGATTAATAATGGTTCAGTTTATATGGAACGAAGCATGTTCCAGTAGAAGAACTCTCTCTCTAAATAATTCTCCAGTTGGAGTGAAAGGAGGGGATATACTGCCTCAAGTCTGCTAAGACCATGAAGTCCTAGTGGATCCAGGTCTCTGTAGTGCATGTATATAAATAACATCTTTCCCCTTACTGGCAAAGTAGTATGATATCGTGTTTGTGCTCTGGAAAATAAATAAGATAGCTGGACTCAACTGAAATGTCCCAAGGGTTTACTGAAATACACATGCATGAAAAATGCATCACTGAAAACAGGGAGGAGAACACCTGCAGTCCATCCTCAGACTGCAAACTCTGTGGAGATAGATGGAGTGCAAATTACATAAACATTGTAGCACCCTGTTTGTATTTCTTAATGTGCACTTAGTTTTGATATTTCTGTTCTGGTTTGTTTATTTTTTTATTTTTTTGACGAATCACTTGGATAAAAAAGAGAGGTGCATTCAACGAACCACTAGACATAAAAAAGCAGCAATTCCCATGACAGGCCAGGAGCCCCTCTAAACTGTAGTAGTGAATGAAAGACTTCTGACAAAAATGCACAGCAAAGGAAGCTAAAAGCTAGGGATGTTCATATATTTGAAATGAAAGAGAAAATGAAACTTTTCTTATTTTGTTTTATAAACCTTTAGAAAATGAAACATTAGAAAAACCAACAAGATCTTGGGGTTTTTTTTTGTTTCATTTTGGGAAAAAAAGGGAAAAATCCCTCAGGCCACCCACCAAAAATTGCTAGAGCCAGGAATCCTTCTCTGAGTGAAGGAGTTCTGATGACAAGACCGGCCCAAGGACTGATCCCATTGTCTAGACCTAGGATCAGTGCAAGGGCCCAGCCTGAGGCCTAGGCCTAGGCCCAACACCAGGCCCAGCCTAGAGGTTGAGTCCCATCACCGAGGCCTCAACCCAGGCCAGTTGTGATGCTGATGCCTTGGCCTTGACCCAGGTTCGGGCATGACACTAATGTCCAGCCTAGAAGGTGGTTATGATGCCAAGGCCTTGGCATCGGGATCCTGCCTCCAGACTCAGTGTTCAGCCTAGGCCTCGAACTGGCCTACCTTGACATGACGCCCTTTGGATAGGGTATGTAGGTGCTGGGGAGACTCTTGGCCCCAACAATTTATGGGAGGTTGGAGAGATGGGGCACAGGGGGGCCTGTGGAGGCCCCATTTAATGTTTTTTTTGGTATTGTTTATGGGGTGGGGTGGGGTGTTAAGCTAATTTCATTTCTATAAACTACAGAAATGAAAAAAAATTTCATGAAAAGATATCTGATAGGGAAAAAAAGAAATAACAAAAAATGGAATCCCCACCCTGAAAGAACATGTTTTTCCCTGCACATCCCTAATAAAAGCATAGAAGGTAAAGGTTCCACCACTAACAACCTGCTGCAACTGTAGAGTAAATACAGTTTACTTTTCTTAGCTGGCTGAAACAGTTTCCAACATGCAGTCAAGGAAGACAGCTGCTGAGGAAATATAAAACCCAGCTAGGATTCACTGCAAGGACAAACAAGCTGCCATCATACCTCACTGGCATCTAAAGAGGAACACTAGAGCCACCCAGAGTTCACATTCAAAAGAGAGGCATTCAGTGCCTAAACAGTGGTATTGAAAGGGTTAACCTGATTCAAAATATTCATAGAGAAAAGCCTGGCAAAACGGAAAGCAAGCAGTTGCTTAAAAATATTTTAAAATGAGTTATAACTATGGAAATATATAAACCATTCTCTAGTGCAGGGCTTCTCAAACCTGTCCTAGGGACTCCACAGCCAGTTGGGTTTTCAGGATATCCATGAGATACATGTGATATGCATGAGATACATGTGCATGCTGTGGAGACACCAATATGCAAATTTATCTCATGCATATTCATGGTGGATATCCTGAAAACTCGACCGGCTGTGGGGTCCCCAGCACAGGTTTGGGAAGCCCTGCTCTAGTGCATTTTGCGCCCCTGTGCCTCATCTTGGTAATAATGAGCACCAGTCGTAAATACCCTTCCTTGAGAAAATAATGAATTTCTTAGTACAATCTTTAGCATAACCAGGAGGAGCAAATCACTTATGTAACCCTTTGTCAGGATTTTGCTGTTTCCCCTAGAGCCACAAAAGTATTTGTTACTCGGGGCTGCTCTTGCCATCCTTCCCCTTCTTTCTGCACCTCCCAGGGAGTGAACTCTTTCTGTAGGGGGAAAGGAAATCCTTTGTGACCCAGGTGATGGAGCATTTTTCCTGCTGTGTGTGTATTTCTCTGGTGATGTATTCAGATCAGGGACAGACAGGCTGAAATCAAACTGGGTGTTCAAATAAAGTTTACTGATTATTTCCAAAATGTCAATCACTGTCCCAAAAACATTCTACAAATGAAACGGTACATATGAACTATTTACGGTACATTGTCTCTCTGATGGGGTATTTGTGTCCTTCTCTCTAGCTCCTGGAAGGAAGTTTGCCACTGTCTCCTCATCAGAGCAAGCAGCCCAGTAAATTGGAGAATCCTAGAGGGGAGCTCCTTGCCACAAAATGATCCTGAGTCCAAAGTTCAGTGTGATGACCACAGCCTGTGTCCTGATCCCTTTGTGGTGGAGATCCGGTTGTGAATCTCCAGGTTTTGATGTTACAATCCTATTCTCTCCTTCCTCTCTGTGTGACTTCTCTGGAAGAGAAGCCTGATGTTCCAGTCTTGACAAAAGCTCTCTATTTCCTTCAATTTGTGAAGAGGGGTGGGAAAAACTTCCATACTAATAAAAAGAGGAAAACCCCAAATGTCTCTAAGTCCAAAATATCTTACACTGGGTAGTGCTTTCACTGTTCTTGTTTTCTCCTGGGAGTAGAGGGGTCGCTCACAGGTCTCCAGCCTCTGCTCTCCAGACTGGGGGGAATTTCCCCTTTAAAAAGGGTACAGGGTGTTTCCCAGAACAAGAAAAAACATCCATAAGCTGGCCAAAATCTAGAAAAGCCTCTCTCTGTCCAACAATGAGACAGACCCTATCAGACAGGGTGTGTACCGATAAGAAATCTCCTCTGAATGCAAGAAAAATACCAAGTTGGGTTAGTGGGTCCAACTCAGCAGGGAGAAACAAAAATCAGCTCCTTACTCTTCAAGAACCAACTCAAAATGACCACACTTTCTCTAACTTTAGCACCACTTTATGCCCCTGGGATAGCCAATCACAGTCAGCTCAGTGGAGAGACTGAAAGTGAATGGAAAATCCCTCTGCTTTTAATAGTCCTGATGGGAAGGGACCTAGAACCGTCTAGTGGCTAACCAAAGAGTCTGCCACACTTAAATGAAAGAATATAAATTTCTCAAAATTAGATCAATAAATCAATTATTAATATTTTTAAAAGTAAATAAAAAAGCATATAATTATTGCTTAAATATTATTTCACATCTAACACACATACAATTATTCAGATATAAAACAAATTAATAAATTATGGAATAAAGACTGAAATCTTCCTCCTCATTTAAGTTTCTAAAGAAAAAACTGATTAAGGTTCAGAATACAGTGCCTTGTTTTTCAATAAAAGGCTGAATTTTCAAATCCATTTACACATAAAATCTGGTATTATGCACTCAAATCTCTGCACTAAAATAGCGTGGGACTCAGTATACATAAAAGCATGTGTGTACCTAGTTTTGCATGTACTTAACACGAACTGTCAAGAGGTGCTCCTGAGATAGTTGGAGGGGTGTTCAGATTTATGCACAAACTTCTTGATTTTAAAAAGAATGCACTTATGTGTGTACATTTGCTTTGAAAATTTGGGGTAAAGTTTGCACATAAATGGTGCACACAGACTTTAATCCACCATGCAGAGCTATAAAATTATCTTCCCTATGGTTTACTATGGGATATTTGAAATCTCTACTACTAAGCTATTCCTTAATAAATTTAGAGGTTTTATTTTATTAATTGAACTAATGTATTTAAACCCACAATCACAGCTAAGCATATAAATCATAAATTAATTATTGGAATTAAAAAATATATTTATTTAGGGGTATATTTTAAGAGGTATGTGCGGGCGTACATGTGTGCGCGCTACCCGGAGCGTACACATGTACGCCCAAGTTATAAAATCGGGGTCGGCGCGCGCAAGGGGGTGCACAATTGTGTACCTTGTGCTCGCCGAGCCGCGCTGCCTTACCCCATTCCCTACCCCCCCACTCCACCTTCCCTTCCCCTACCTCCCCCGCCCTTCCCCTCCTACCTTTTTCTTGTTTTTGCTTCTATTTCAAAACTTACTCCAGCTCTGGGGCTGAAGTAAGTTGCATGCGCTGGCCGACTGCCAGCACGCGATCCCCGGCACCCGCGTCCCGGGGCTTTATGCGTGTCGCCGGGCCGTTTGAAAATAGAAGTGACATTATCTGGAAAAGCTAACAGAAACTGGGAAAATAATCTGGAGAGAAAAGTTGCAAATGGAAGAAAAATATCAAATACGGTAGGGGGAACAAGACTTTTTTTTTTAAGATACGTTGGTGATAGAAGAAGTGCAAAAGTGACATTGTGAGACTCATAGGACAAGGGGAAAGAATATGTAGAGGCTTATGAGGAAAAAGTGGAATTGCTTAACACATTTTCCTATTTGGTGTTTACTGAGGAAGCACCAGTATTAGGACCACAAAAAATGGACACAAATAAGATTGTAAGTAACAAGTGAGTTAAGCAATCTTCAGAAAAGTGTGTTCAGAGGAGCTAGCTAAACCTTAGAGAAATTCTGGCAGCAAAACAGGCTGATATTTTCAATGCTTCTTTAGTGTTAGGAGTAGTTCCACAAGACTGGAGACAGGCAGATGTGGTTCCTCTTCACAAAAGTGGAGGTAAGGAGAAGGCATGGAACTGCAGACCAGTTACTCCAGTGTTTCCCAACCAGTGTGCCTTCAGACTTGATCAGATGTGCCATGGAAAACTTACCACTGCCTGATGCTCAGATTCAAACCAGCACTTGGGTGCTGCTCTTAGCATCTCACAGCAAAAAGAGCAGCAGTGGCTCTTAAACACACAGGCACTCCCCTTTTTGAGAATATGTGTGATCCTCCTCTTCCTGCGCCTTCTCATTTGAGTCATTCCAGCCTCTGTCGTAATCCCAGGCTGAGCAAACAGTGAAAGTGCATGCGCCGAGCAGTGGATGTGGCTCACTGAGTGTTACTGGTGCCAACATAAGAACTCAAAGAGCTCTGTCAGCACATGCAGCAACAAAGGTCATGAACTGAACTGGCTACCTACTTCACACCAACTTCTCTTTTGCTGCACTGGTGATGAGTTCATGTATATTTCTGCCCTCTCTCCCTTTGTTTTAAAATTTGGACTTTTAATGCTTCCATAGCTCTTCTTTTTGTCCATGTGAGTCTTTTCCATGTCAGCAATGCCTGCACCATGGAGGCTGGTGTGCCACACAACATTTTTCTTAATGTAGGTGTGCCTTGGCCTTTAAAAGCTTGGGAAACAGCAAGTTATTCTGATCTCTGTGTTGAGCAAATTAATGGAATCACTGCTAAAACAGAAGCTAGTGCAGTTACTGGAATTCAATGGATTCAAGGCAGAATGTTTTTTTTTTTAACCAGAGGTAGGTCTTGTCAGATAAATCTGATCAATTTTATTGACTGAGTGACCAGAGAGTTGGATCAAGGGAGAGAGAGCATTAGATGCAGTGAACTTGGATTTCCGTTAGCTCTTCTTTGACATGGTTCTATAAATACGACTTATGAATAAAATGAGTACCCTTGGTATGGGCCCTAAACTGACTGACTGGGTTAAAAACTGGTTGAGTTGCAGATGTCAAAGTTTAATAGTATATGGAGTTCTTTCTGAGGAAGGGGGTGTTATTAGTGGTGTGCTGCAGGGATCAGTCCTTTGACCAGTCCTTTTCAAAATGTTCATTTTACAAGCAATCATTTTTTCAAAATTAGACTATTGTAACACCATCCTACTTGGCCTTCCCGCTTCATACACCAAACCGCTTCAAATGGTGCAAAATGCAGCTGCACAAATTCTGACAAATACCAGGAGAAGGGACCACATAACCCCCATTCTAAAGAGCCTCCATTGGCTACCTATACACTTTAGAATAATATACAAGGCCATTCTTACCACATACAAAAACATCCACCAACTGGCTCCCATTGACCTACAGATCCCTCTCCGACTACACAATTCGTCAAGACCGACAAGAGATGCATACAAGGGATCGCTACAGGTACCACCGTCCAAATCTACCAGACACTGCACACTAAGAGACCGGGCTTTCTCTACAGCCATTCCACCGTTATGGAACTCCATCCCCTCAAATCTCAGAACAGAACCATGCATCTCAACCTTCAAAAAAAGACTAAAGACCTGGATATTCATACAAGCTTTCCCGGACGCCAATTGATCTAACACCTCCAAGCCACCCCTAATCTCCAACTACACCATGGTTAACTAATCTCCAACATGGTTAACTAATCTCCAACTACACCATGGTTAACCATATCTTCTATCGTTTACTTGTGTGAATTAATAACCTGTCCTTTCTCTTCCTTCTCAGCCAAGTTCTTATCACCCTGTTATATGTAACTGCCTTTTCAGCACCATTGTTATAGTTATGTTTACTATGCACCCCTGTTTTATGTGAACCAGCATGATGTGACTGCTGTCTCGAATGCCGGTATATAAAAATCTGAAATAAATAAATAAATAAATAAATAAATAAATAAATAAATAAGTGATATTGTGGAAAAACTATCAGGAAAGTTGTATTTATTTATTTATTTGTTTGTTTATTTATGTATTTATTTAATGTTTCTTATATGTCATGCCCTCCAAAGTTTGAGGTGGTTCACAATGCACATTCATAAATAATCAAACATAAAACAGACAAGTAAAAAACTATAATATAAACATACAAAGACAGAAAATAAAAATAAGTGATATAAATTAAGTTTCACTAATGTCTTTAAAAGATAGCTTAAAAAGATGACATTTTAATGCTTTTTTTTAAATCTTTGGGTTCTGAAATGAGTCTGCTATGAAATGGAAGGTAATTCCAAGTAATGGGGTCTGTAATGGAAAAAGTGCGTTCACGAGTAATAGACAGTCTGGTTGTTCTAGGAGATGGTATCTGAAAGCAAGAGTTGATTCTGTGTTTAAAGATTGCAGGATGGTGTATAGAGATGTAATGTAGAAGAGAGCCAACAATTTTTATTATGAATGAGGTTGTGCACAATGACAATTTATATTGAATGCACCATTTAATGGGTAGCCAGTAGGGATGTGCAGAGCAAAATTTTATGTTCATATTTTTTATGTCCGAAAGGGGGTCCCACTTGCGGCCAATATGGACATAAAAAAAATCCAATGAGTTGGGTATATGTACATATGTGCAAAAAAAAAATTTAAACCCCCTCACCCTCCTTAATCCCCCCCCCAGACTTACCACAACTCCCTGGTGATCGAGCGAGGAGTGAGGACGTCATTTCTGCAATCCTTGGCGAGAAGCATGTGACGTCGGTGGCACGTCGAGTGGCGCGGCGTCACGTGATTCCCGGCTCGTTCACGCCGGACGGCTCGTTCGGCCCAAAAAGAACTTTTGGCCAGCTTGGGGGGGTCAGGAGGCCCCCCCAAGCTGGCCAAAAGTTCTTTTTGGGCCGAACGAGCCGTCCGGCGCGAACGAGCCGGGAATCACGTGACGCCGGCGTCACTCGACGTGCCGCCGACGTCACATGCTTCTCGCCAAGGATTGCAGAAATGACGTCCTCACTCCTCGCTCGATCACCAGGGAGTTGTGGTAAGTCGGGGGGGGGGGGGGGATTAAGGAGGGTGAGGGGGTTTATATTTTTATTTTGGCTCAACAATCGCGATTTCCCACATATCGAACATATCTATGTTCGATATGTGGGAAATCCGATCGTTTATGTCGAATCAATTTTTTAAGTAAAAAAAAAATATGAGTTGCGTTTTACAAATGCGGTCAATCCGAATGCACACCCCTAGTAGCCAGTGTACACTCTGTAGTATTGGAGTGACATGATCAAAGGCTTTAGTTCTGAAAGCAGATGGGCAGCTATGTTTTGGGAAAGTTGAAGTGGTCAAAGGGTGGAAAGTGGTAAACCAGCATAGAGAGCGTTACAGTAGTCTAACCCAGTTAATACGAGGGATTGGAGAACTGTACTCTGTCTTGTGCTTGTTATTTATTTTTGTTGTTAATGGTATGACTGTTTGTTGTACTTTATGTTTTCAGATTATTTTATGTATGTTTTATTGTAAATCGCCTAGACCTATTTTGTGACAGGCAATTGATAAATTTTAATACATGAAATGAAAATGAAATGTGCGGAATGCATTATGTTCTAGGAAGGGTTTGATGTGTTTCAGTAGACAGATTTTATAGAATGAGGATGCTGCTACGAGTTGAATATGGGACTGCATATTGAGTTTGGGATCAAAGTAAACTCCAAGGTTACGAGCTTTTTTGTGCTATCGATCGAGATGTGATTTGGAATGTTGAAGAAGGAAGGATTACCTAGGAATATGATTTCAGTTTTTAAGTGATTCAAGCTTAGCCTATGGTGAAACAATCAAGACTTTATCAACGTTAGACAGAGAGTGATGAATTTTAAGGTTGAGTTCCAGTCATACCATGTGGGAAAAAAGAGCTGAATATTAGGGATGTGAATCGTTTTAGGACGATTAAAATTATCGTCCGATAATTTTAATATCGTCTTAAACCGTTATGGAACACAATACAATAGAGATTCTAACGATTTATCGTTATAAATCGTTAGAATCGTGAGCCGGCACACTAAAACCCCCTAAAACCCACCCCCGACCCTTTAAATTAAATCCCCCACCCCAAATGACTTAAATAACCTGCGGGTCCAGCGGCGGTCCGGAACGGCAGCGGTCCGGAACGGGCTCCTGCTACTGAATCTTGTTGTCTTCAGCCGGCGCCATTTTCCAAAATGGCACCGAAAAATGGCGGCGGCCATAGATGAACACGATTGGACGGCAGGAGGTCCTTCCGGACCCCCGCTGGACTTTTGGCAAGTCTTGTGGGAGTCAGGAGGCCCCCCCCAAGCTGGCCAAAAGTTCCTGGAGGTCCAGCGGGGGTCAGGGAGCGATTTCCCGCCGCGAATCGTTTTCGTACGGAAAATGGCGCCGGCAGGAGATCGACTGCAGGAGGTCGTTCAGCGAGGGTTCCGGCGCCTCGCTGAACGACCTCCTGCAGTCGATCTCCTGCCGGCGCCATTTTCCGTACGAAAACGATTCGCGGCGGGAAATCGCTCCCTGACCCCCACTGGACCTCCAGGAACTTTTGGCCAGCTTGGGGGGGGCCTCCTGACCCCCACAAGACTTGCCAAAAGTCCAGCGGGGGTCCGGAAGGACCTCCTGCCGTCCAATCGTGTTCGTCTATGGCCGCCGCCATTTTTCGGCGCCATTTTGGAAAATGGCGCCGGCTGAAGACAACAAGATTCAGTAGCAAGAGCCCGTTCCGGACCGCCGCTGGACCCGCAGGTTATTTAAGTAATTTGGGGGGGGGGTTCGGGAGGGTGGGGGATTTAATTTAAAGGGTCGGGGGTGGGTTTTAGGGGGTTTTAATGTGCCGGTTTTGCGATTTTACGTTTTTTCGATTTTTCACGATTTTTCACGATATTTTACCCCCCCAAACGGCAACAATACGATTCCCTCCCCCTCCCAGCCAAAATCGATCGTTAAGACGATCGAGGACACGATTCACATCTCTACTGAATATCATCCACATAAAGACAGTATGAAATTCAAAGTGTGGATAGTAACTGACAAATTGGAGAATAATACAAAAATCTGCGGATGATACCAAAATATGCAACAGGGTAGACACCCAAGAAGGTGTGGAAAACATGAGGAGGGAACTAGCAATCCTCAAAGAAAGTTGCCCCGATCACTTATGTCAGATTATCAATCAGTCATTAAAATCTGGGAAATTCCCTGATATATTAAAACAAACTTCTGTACTGCCCATATTAAACAACAATACCTCTTCATTTATGGATTTTACTAATTTGAGACCCATCGCTTCACTGTCCTTCTTAGCAAAAACTCTGGAATCAGTCGTCTTATTCCAACTAAAAGACTATCTAACTGAGTACGTCATATTAAATCCAAACCAACATGGGTTTAGGAAGGGGCACTCAACGGAGACTCTCCTTCTCTGCTCATTTGATACTTTTCTTAGAGGATTTGATTCTTATACTGAATATGTTGTGATTTTCTTAGCCATCTCAGCAGCATTTGATATGCTGGACCATAAAATTTTGGTATCTGTTCTTCAACATATAGGAATTCATTCTACAGTATTGAGTTGGTTCGAAAGTTTTCTTACCAATCGCTCTTGTCAAATTAATATCAGTTCCTATCTCTCCCAATTTTACTCTCAATCAACAGGTGTACCTCAAGGCTCTTCATTGTTGCCTATATTATTCAATATCTACCTTTTACCGTTGTGTCACATTTTATCTTCTTTAAATGTGCAATACAAAATCTATGCAGACGATATCCAACTATTTGTCCCTTATTAATCATCCTGGCCGGAGACTTTTTCTTTAATCCAACTATACATTAATACCATTGAACAATGGATTGCCCATAATCGCTTAAAACTGAACAAGAAAAAAACTGAAAATTTATTTCTTAGTTTTATAGCGAACTCATGTAATACTCCCCCTGCTAATATAACTTTGGGTAAAGATACCATTCAAATTACTAAAATTGCACGGAACTTGGGAGTTTGGATTGACTCCAACTTATCTTTATCTCAGCACATATCCAAAATAGTAAAAAACTCATACTTTAAACTACATAAAGCGACTACGGCCTCTATTATTTTTCCATGATTATAGATCAGTATTGCAAGCTTTGTTCTTTTCAGGAATAGATTACTGCAATGGATTATACTTAGGTCTACCTGAATCAACTATTAGACCCCTTCAGCTAATCCAGAATTCAGCAGCTAGACTTCTTATAGCTACTCCCATTAAACAGCACATTTCTCTTGTCTTACAAAAATTACACTGGTTACCAGTTAAATTCAGAATATGGTATAAAATTATCACAATTATTCACTCTTTGTTAAATAACATAGACTCTCTTTGGCTATGCTCCACACTACGAGTCTACAAACCCTCAAGAGAACTTAGGTCAGCCGGGAAAAATTTATTAGAAGTTCCCACAGTAAAAATGGCTGCTCTAAATGTAACAAGACAAAGAGGGGCGGATTTTAAGAGCCCTGCTCGCCGAGAAGCCTATTTTACATAGGCCTACCGGCGCGCGCAGAGCCCCGGGACTCGCGTAAGTCCCGGGGTTCTCCGAGGGGGCGTGTCGGGGGCGAGTCGGGGGGCGGTCCCGGTCGTCGCAGCGTTTTCGGGGCGTGTCGGCAGCGTTTTGTGGGCAGGTACGGGGGCGTGGCTATGGCCCGGGGCGGTCCGGGGGCGTGGCCGCGCCCTCCGTACCCGCCCCCAGGTCGCGGCCTGGCGCGCAGGAGGCCCGCTGGCGCGCGGGGATTTACGCCTCCCTCCGGGAGGCGTAAATCCCCCAACAAAGGTAAGGGGGGGGGTATAGACAGGGCCGGGCGGGTGGGTTAGGTAGAGGAAGGGAGGGGAAGGTGAGGGGAGGGTGTTAGAGTATTCCCTCCGAGGCCGCTCCGATTTCGGAGCGGCCTCGGAGGGAACGGGGGTAGGCTGCGCGGCTCGGCGCGCGCCGGCTATACAAAATCGATAGCCTTGCACGCGCCGATCCAGGTTTTTTAGTAGATACGCGCGGCTCCGCGCGTATCTACTAAAATCCAGCGTACTTTTGTTTGCGCCTGGAGCGCAAACAAAAGTAGGCTATTCGCGCTCCTTTTAAAATCCGCCCCAGAGCCTTTTAGTAGCTGGCCCCATTCTGTGGAATGCTTTGCCGGATTTTTTAAGACAAATACATAACAGAAAGGAGTTCAAGAAAGCACTAAAAACATATCTCTTTAAGGAAGCATTTGGGAACCCCGAGTCAATTAACAGTAGCTAATCTCAGAGAGATAAAGACAGCCATACTTTGCACCTTAACCACTAGGAAGCTTAACTCTTATTTCTTCTGTTAGTGTAGATGCTTATTTCCTACACTAACGTTTGCTATAACCTTTTTATAACCTTTTATATATATTTACTATATAGTAAATATAGTAAATTTAGATCAAAATGTTAACTGTATTTTTATTCTAACTTTATTTTATTTCTTTTATTATTTTATTTTATATATTAAATTTAATTTAACTTTTATTTTTACTTTTATTACTGTAAACCACTTTGGTCAATTTTGTATTGGTAAAATGGTATATAAATATGTTAAATAAATAGTAGCTAAGATTTAATGCTAAAAAATGTAGGGTCCTTCATATGGGCTGCAAAATCCAAGGCTGCAGCATAATACAGGGGGTGAAATTCTTCTGTGCATGGATCAAGAGTGAATCTGGGGGTGCTCATATAGGATGATCTTAAGCTGGCAAAACAAGTGGAGAAAGATGCTTGGTGCATAAGGAGAGGAGAGGAATTGTCAGCAGAACAAAGGAGATGATATTTTTACCCCGTATAAGTCTTCCCGGTAAGGCCTTATTTGGAATACTGTGTATAATTCTGGAAATTGCATCTTCAAAAGGATATACATTGGAAGAATTTGGTCCAGAGGGTGGCTGCTAAAATGGCCAAATGTCTTTGTTGTAAAGCATATGGGGACAGACTTAAAGATCTAAACATGTATAGAGGATATGCGGCATAGGTATGATAGAGGCATTTAAATACCTCCAAGGTATTGCTGTCAGAGATTTTTAAAGAACAGCAGCAATGATAGCTTACACTTCCAGCACTGCTCTCAGAGCAACACTAAAATCGTCCAGGATCTCAATACAAGTATACTGCGAACCTGGCACCAGAAAGGCATTTTGAAAGGTGGTGGTTGTTTGGAAAGATATGTGTTGGGAGGGAGAAGATGCATTCTGATTTTGGTTAGCTGGAGAGGGGGTGGATGAAGACTGGTAAATGGACCATAGCTATTTTTATTTCAAATGTTACTTGGAAGCAGGGCCGGTGCGTCCATTAGGTGAACTTCGGTGGTCGCCTAGGGCGCCGAGCCATAGGGGGCACCAAAGAGCAGCCACGTGGTTCCGCAAGCGGGGCCTGTTCCGCTCACGGCAAACAGAAATAGAGACTGTGTGGTTCTCAGGCTGCTGCTCGCAGCCCTGAGAAGCACACAGTGTTACGCCCCCCCCCCCCCTTCCTGTTTCGGCACTGTTTCTATTTCTCTTTGCCGCGAGCGGGATAGGCCCTGCTTGCGGCACCACGTGGCTGCTCTTTGGTGCCCCCTATGGCTCGGCGCCCTGAGAAGCACATAGTCAGTGCCGAAACAGGTGGGGGGGGGGCGCAACCGGGGAGGGGGCATAACTGGGGGGGGGGGGGCGACAGCGCAAGGGTCGCCTAGGGCCCCTAATACCCTTGCACCGGCCCTGCTTGGAAGGGTGTCGGACGTGTGGTGGCGGGGGAGGAGGCTTGGCCCAGTAGAGCCCATTTTTACACATTGGATGGGGGTCTAGGAATTGGGCCCCCAGGCCTATGCACCACATTTTTTTTAAAACACTAACACCACTTAACCAGCTATATTCTTTTGCTACATAGAAACACAGAAACATGACAACAGAAAAAGACGTATGGCCCATCCAGTCTGCCCATCCATTCAATTAATTTAGTATTAGGGGGTAGGTTTCAAGGGCACACAAACTTACTTGTTCTCTTCGGAGCATACATCCGGCTTGCACGTCTCCCATGCTTAACTCTCTATCCTAGGGTGAATTCTTTCTGTGTGGGGAAGCTCTTGCTTATTGCCCAGACAATGGTGTGTTTTCCCCATGTATTGTAAATAGCTGCATCCTAAGGGGTAAGATGCTGGCACACCAGGCAAGACATGGCTCTGGGTGTTAAAATAAAGTTTACTGACTTTGCAACAATTAAATTAAAGTCCAAGTTGTCCATAATATCGAAATTACAGCTGATTGATGGTACAAGATGTGATTTTATCTTTAGGTAGGTATCCTTTATTTCAGGCATCTGGGTGAAGCTTCCCATGGTGGTGTTAAGTGCACAAAGCTCTCCCATCGGTTAAATGGAAATTCTATTGGAGGGGTCTATTCAAACACAGAAAAAAAAACCAGTCCTACCTGAATCCATCTCATTCTTGGATACTCAGCCTGTTTTGATCCCATTAGTGGAGATCTGATTGGGGTCTACCAATTTTGATCATTCTCCTTAGATTTGTTGTGTGGGACTTCTCTTGCAGGAAAAGTCTCTAGAAAGAGGAGATTAGGCTATTCCAGCTCTGGATCTCCATGGGGAGGGGTGAGTCAGAATAATCCTCCCCAAAACCAATTGTCTAAAATACTTTCTTTAAGGAAAACTAGATTCATCTTCAGCTATCAACATTTCTCTCAGAAGGCGCTGACATCGGTCTTTCCCACCTAGGGAGTAGAGTGGAGCTCATGGGTCTTCAGTTCTCTGGATGGAGAGCCCCAAAGGGGACTCTGGCCCAAAATCTATTTCTCTCTCTGTAACTAATAGAAGAGGGACCGTCTGGCAGGGAGTGCATGATGAAGGATCTCTTCAAACTTAAGGTGCATGTTGAGGCTGGGAGGTCTTACCAGAGAGTTGAAGAAAGAGATCCTCACTGTTAAGAGACTTTCTATAACTGACCACACAGGATGCTAAAATGACTGCACTAAATAGGATGAGGCGTCCAATCCAAGCCCTCCAGGCTGAAGGGGCAGAGAGGCATGGAAGGCTCATAGATATAAGATTCCTAAGCAAGGACCTAGGGCCATCTAGTGGCTGATCCAAAGGGGGTACCACATATAATTCTAATCACTTCCTTAGAGATCCCCTCTATTTATCCAATGCCTTCCTAAATTCAGATACTGTTTTTGTCTCCACCACTTCCACTGGGAGTCCATTCCATACATCCACACACTCTGTAAAGAAATATTTCCTAAAATTACTCCTAAATCTAATACCGTTATCTCATCTCTTCACCTCTCATTCTAGAGCCTCCTTTCCACTGAAAAAGATTCAACTCCTGTGCATGAAAACCTATAAGATATTTGAATGACTCTATAAGTGTATCCCCATATGGTTTAGAACAAAGACTACTGACCATTTTAGTAGCCACCCTCTGGACCGACTCCATCCTGTTTACATTCTTTTGAAGTGTGTGTCTCCAGAATTGTACACAGTATTCCAAGTGGGGTCTCACCTCCCTGTTTCTGCTGACCATTCGTCTCCCTATGCAGTCACGCATTTGTTTGGCTTTTACCATCAATTTATCCACCTTTTTGGCCACCTTAAGATCATCAGATACAATTACCCCCAGATGCTACTCTTCCTTTGTGCTTAGAAGAATTTCACCTCCAGTACTGTACCTTTCCCTTGGGTTTTTGCATCATAAGTGATTTTACAATATGAAAAATATTTGACCTTTCACTTCCTAATGGTGCAATGAACAAAATAGTGGCAGAAGAATGATGACCTGGACCCGCCTCTACTGGCAAGGATCAGGTCCACCTTTGAAGGTGAAGACCAGGGGATTGTTGAGCAACTGAACCATGCAGGCACCTGATGCAATGAAGGAAAGTCTGCACGGTTCAACCAGTTTGAACCTGTGCGATTCTCATGGTGTGTGGGAGTCACATAAGCTCAGTTGGACTGAATCATGTAGGCACACCCTAATCATGGCTGGACAGTATCCGTTTCACTGCTTAGGTGGCTGCTGTCCCTTCTCCCCCCTCCCTCACTCCCAGCAGGAGCTCTATCTTGGGAATCAAAGTATATGTAGCAAGTCTCTGTGATATTTTGAAGAGTGACTCACTTCTAGGAAGCAAATGAGCTTTCCAGACTTACCTTCTGGAGTCTCTTTTCTTGATTAAGGTCTGCCCTTTTTGCAAAGCATCCTCTGTGCAATCTTTAACTTCCTTTTGTAGGTCTTTATGCTTCATGGCCATGACAGGCTCACTTAGATCCTCTGATTTCAGCAGTTTCAGGTAAGCATCAATACTTTCAAGTTTATCAAATGCCTGGCAAAAATAAAGTTATAATTTATTACTACATGTACTTACTTGGTGATGAGAAAGTGGGCTGTTAGGTTGCACGCAGAATTAGATAATAACTCTACAATTATAATAAATGCTTTATCCCAATAATTTCTAACATCTTTTTGGCATAAAGAAGAGTTGTGCCTATAATTCTGTGTCATGTCTGTAACTTTTCTGTTGCGACAGTCGCTGCCCAACGTCTCCACGCCGCCCACCTTACCTCTTTGGTTGATGGAAGTTTGGCTGCCGCTGCGTCATCTTGCCGTTCTCCTCCGGCATCCCCTGACTGGCCAGACGCTGCCTTCCGCCATGTTCTCCTGAAGCCTAAGGGCGCGCGCACGGCGCGGCCCCGACTCAAGTACCAGCTGTGGTGCGAACCTCAGGGGCGTCCCCCTGAGATGATGTCATCCTCACCGGATACTTAAGGTCTTTCGTTTTGCTAGCTATTCGAGTTAGCAAAGGTTAAGGTTTTCTTCGCTTCCTCCAGGTATCGCTGCGGATGGGATTCGCTCTCCGCATACCTTGCTACTCTGCCTCCTCGGAATTTACCAGGGGTACCCGCTCCTCAGGGGCCTCGCTCTCTCTCTTGCTTTTCAGGTCACAGTCTGGAACCGGTACTTGCTCCTCGAGGGCCCACGTTCCCGCACCTGCTACCGAATACAACTTCTGCCAGGAAGTCACCACTGCCTACAACACCAGTGAGTTACCATCGCTCTCTCAGAGCGTTCCCTGGAACCAGGTACTCGCTCCTCGAGGGCCTACTTCATTCCAGCCCCTGGGCTACTTCAAGAGACTATTGTGTGAGTGTTACCATCAAGGTTCTGTTCCTGAACTCTGCGTACTCTGCCTACTCACTATATTCAGTTTTTCTACAGCTCAGCCATCCTGGGATCGCTGTTCCAGTGCCTGAGGGACTACAGCCCAGCCGGGCTCTTCCAGCTCACTACTGCCACCTCTGGTGGTTCACTATACAGTTTAATAAAAGATCTAGTGTGTGTCTGTCTCCCAACTCTGAGCCTGACCGGTGGTCCCTCTCGGGAACTTCCCCGGGGGCGTGGTCATCTGCCACCGGCCCAAGGATCCACCCACAATTATCACAAATAATAACATTTTCAAAACTCATAAATCACACAAAGCAGAATAACTGATGCCTGTAACCAAAGAATGGGTAATCAATAATCAAAGAAGCAGAACACCTCTCTATTATAATCAAAATTGACAAAAGAGAGGGAAAATGATCAAAGCCCAATGTTAATTTCAAACCCACTCAATTTTTTGGCAAATGACAATATCATAAAAAATGTTTGCTTTAAAGTTTACATCTGCAGCCTCTCGCCTCACAATGGGCCGCAAGCTTCAATCAGCTTGTAAAGCAGAATGTAATTTCTTTTTAATCATTTATTGTCATATTGCCTATCACTAATCTAAACTTTATTCAAACAAATTACTTATCACTAACCTCTAAATGGCTACGGCGCCATTTTTGAATATGAGCGGTGAGACATTGTTTGTCCGGGATACTGAAGAATATTGGCCGTTTCAAGCAGGGAATAATTTGACTTACATTTCACGTTGAATTGGCTAAGTATTCCTCTATAGAAGATTCATGGTTGAATTATAGTGAAAAGTGAGAAGTAACAAATTTTTCACACTGGTATACCTTTTTTAGGGGTGTTTTGAATGAGGTTAGTGATAAGTAATTTGTTTGAATAAAGTTTAGATTAGTGACAGGCAATATGACAATAAATGATTAAAAAGAAATTACATTCTGCTTTACAAGCTGATTGAAGCTTGCGGCCCATTGTGAGGCGAGAGGCTGCAGATGTAAACTTTAAAGCAAAAATTTTTTATGATATTGTCATTTGCCAAAAAATCGAGTGGGTTTGAAATTGACATTGGGCTTTGATCCTTTTCCCTCTCTTTTGTCAATTTTGACCAAAGAATGGGTTACAGGTAGAAGACTACATATATTATAAACTAAACTGAAGTAAATTCATTCAACTATAGTAACTAAAGCAATAGCTGACTAGCATGTTGAACATTTTTTCTGGAAGGAGAATATACCACAGATTTTACAGTAGTTGTGTGATTACCAGTAATCTATTGCTTTGTGGATTTCAAGAGTGTAATTATGTACAGCTCTTGTTAATGTTTTTATTTTTTGCATGACTGATGTAGCGTGACCATGGTAAACAAGGTACATGACCAGAACCAACCCCAAAACCAAGGAAATCTTTTGCTTCCAGTTTGGAAAAGAAGTGAAAGTAGTAATAAGTGACAACACTGAAAACATAAATCAGATCTTGGCATGGAGTAAAAGCAAAGCATGCCCTTATCTTTCTGTGTTCCAAGATAAATTACACAAGCAGTGAGGTACAATGGTTGCAAATAATTTGATATACAAAAATAAAATATGTAGGAATTGGCTGCATACGTTCAATCAATTGGGCTTATAACACATAGGTAACTAATACAGAAAACAGCAGTTTTTATGCAGCTAAAATGTTATGCATTTAAAGTCGGGGATTTTCATCATAAAGTCTGGACGTGTTAAAATCCTTGAAAATTCACTCTTTCATAAGTCTAAGTTAAACTTTAGATTCATTCTTTTTAACTTGGACCCACAACTACTTACTTCAGAAAAATTTAACTTGGAGTGGCATCTAATAAAACAATAAGAGAGATGTGATCCGAGCGCCACCTGGTGTTTAAAATACATGCTTTCAATCTTAATACAGAGTGTTTTCAAGTAATACATTTTCCAGCTGACATCTACACTGGCAGAGGGCTGTCATCTAGAAAGCAGCGGGTCCTGTCCTCAATCCCTGTGCCCACTGTGGGGAAATCTGGAGCAATCCAGCACTGTCTGTGGAATCATGTGTGGCTCTCTGGAGGCTCACCTTGCCAAAGTGGCAACCAAGCAAATGAAAGCAGTCTATTTAAGAACCAGAACTTTTCTGTTACCTTGTACGTGCGCCCGAGGACGGCAAAGTGAGAAAAGCAAGAAGAATATTTGTCTGCCTCAAAGATGCTTGAGGTAACAATGCTGTACTATAACAGCTAGCTCCAAGTACATTTATTGTGCCATTATAAATCAACAAAATAAAACATTCAGGTAATTTGTAAACTTTTAAAATGTAGTGTACAACAGGTAAGGAAATATTCTACTTAGACTGCACAGCTGAATGCCATTCTGTTGAATAAGAAACCTGAACAGCATTCTGTCTTGGCCATCTGTCTGCCTCCTAGTGCTTGTCACTGAAATTCTTTCCCACTTGTTAGCCAATCTATCCCTTCCTACTCTGCCCAACTAATACTAGATTCTTCATAAAAACCTTACCTATGTCATGCTGATAAATCCAAAAATGAACAAAACATGTCTTAGACTGCAAATTTGAATTGGCAAATTTATTTCCCATTAGATGTTTTATTTACTTATTATTGAATTCAATTTATAACCCGCTTAATCTGTACAAGACACCTGATGCAGGGTACAACATATAATCATAAATAATAACCACATACTGTAATTTATACAATCACTGATAAATAGATACAAATAAATGCATCTGATAAAATTATTAAAACCAAGGCACAATATCCTTAATAAACTACATAGAATCCATTCATTTTATGCTATCAACCTAGAATCAAAATTAATCCAACAGATAAACTAAACCAAATAAAGACTTATTTTCTTACAGAACCCAAAGTAAGATTGTGTTTCTCTGACATCCTGTGGTAGATTTTCCTACAGATGTAGACTGATACAATGAAAGGCATATTTGCGACTGCTAAGTGAAGGAGTTGCTAAAAAACACAATTGAAATGAGTAAAGAGTTCTGCCAGGGCAATAGGAATGGAGATGGACATAAATCTCCGTAAATAAATTGTAAAACTAAACATAACATTTTAAAGAGAATGTGAAACCTAATATGAAGCCAATGTAGCTGTTTCAGGATAGGATAGGATGTATTACTAGCTGTGTGATCTGAAAGGAAAACTGGCACCCACGTCCTCATTTGCATGCAAGCCACAGAAAAATTTTAGGATCTCATATCTGTACTTTTGCTTGAAGTTATATTCAACTTAAAGAGTATTTGCAGTTGTGTAACAGGTACAGACAGACAGGTAAACGCTTCAATCGGTCAGGTTTTCCATTCGTCCGGCTGCAAACTGCCTGAGGCCTAAAAAAGTGTGCAGCATTTAGATCATAGTTGACTAAGGCCAGATGAAGACACTCTCCTAATTAGGGAGCAGAAGGGGTAACTTAAGCCTCGTTTGTTACTTAGAAGAGTTCCAGAAAAGGGCTACCAAAATGGTGTAAGGTTTGTATCAGAAGCCATATGAGATGAGACGTATAAATCTAAATATGTATACCCTAGACAAAAGGAGAGATATGATAAAGACATTCACATATTTAAAGGGTATTACTAATCAGTGATTAATAATCCTGTGATTCTGTGGCCATTAGAGAAACCGCATAATTAACCTGTTGCCACATAATTTACAATCTGCTACACAACAAAGAAATTTAAGGCTTCCCCACCTCCTAATTCAATCATCTGAAGAAAGTTACAAGGTGTCTGCTTTCAGTCTCAGCTCTCTCTCTCTCTGTTTTTTCTACTCCAGTGCTCCCCCTTACAAACAGCCTATAGAGAACAGGAGCAGAAGGAGTGAGGCTGAGGCTGGAGCAGACAGAGGCTCATTCAGTCCCTCTCTTTCCATTGTTCTCCCCCCCCCCCCCCCCTTCTCCTGTCCTGGAGGGAATAAAGGAAGGGGGTGACGTTGGAGAATGTTTGATACAAATATATGTTAAATCAAACCAAAGATGATTTTGTATAATTCCTGGATGGACTGATGTCCCTTTAGAAGAATGTCATCTTTCTACAAAGATTTTTGCTCCTGTATACACCAGTTGCAAAGACCCGGATGTGTTTTGGAAGTCTATAGATGCTGGTTTCCCACAGCTGGCAGAAAGGGCATTACTTTCAATTCATAGAAACCTTAATGTTTGGCACTACTACTGACAAGTTTCAAACTTTTGTTAATTCAATTCCTTTTTGTGTCTGTTACAATGTGCCCAATATACATACACATATCTTTCTGGTAATTAACAGCATGGCACACTTCTGGTCTCAGAGCATTTTCAGCATACATAAAGTAAGCTCATATATTCAGAAAAGACTTTTTCAATAAAATATAAAAAGGATAGTTGCATTGGATTTCAATTAAAAGCAAAAGTGCATTTCACAGTTAAAAGTTTGTAACTTATTAGGCCAATATTCCAAAAATATAGGCACCTAACTTAGGGGGTCATTTATCAAAATGCGCTAAGGCGTTTTTGCATGCGTTAAGGGCTTATCGCATGCGAAAACGTCTTTAACGCATGCGATAGCACCATATCGTATGGTGCGATGCAAATTTGGAAAAGAGGAGGAGATAGGGGTGGGCATGCCAGTGTGCAAAATGCTATTGCACAGACTTAATGCTGATTTTAACTACACCTTTTTGAATAGTGTTAAGCCATGTACTAGCTTGTATTACCAGGCGGTAAGGTTTTATTGCATTTTGTGATGTCTCCTGAAAGGCCTGTTTGGGTAGATTTAAAGAGAGGGAGAGAGACTAGCCATAGTAGCCTCTCCCTAGATAGGTATTTGTATCCCTATGGTAGGCCCACCTAGTAACTTGAGGTGAGGGTTAAGTATCAGTGTAGGGGGTTAGGGGCCACTTTAACATTCAATGTGAGACATACGAACAGTACAGTGGTCTCTTGTGAAGATCTGAACACCGACGGAGAGAGGAAACTCACTCCAAGATGAGATTTGTGCAATGTTCTCTCCACCTAGCTTGATGGACTCTCTACCTGGGTAACATCAAGCTAGGTGGAGAGAACATTGCACAATCTCATCTTTGGGTGAGTTTCCTCTCTCCATCGGTCCTCAGATCTTCACAAGAGACCACTGTTCTGTTCGTACATCTCACATTGAATGTCAAAGTGGCCCTTAACCCCCTACACCATTACCTAACCCTCACCTCAAGTTACTAGGTGGGCCTACCATAGGGATACAAATATATATCTAGGGAGCGGATACTATGGCTAGTCTCTCTCTCTCTCTCTCTCCCCCCCCCCAGTGGTTGAATACAGTTAGCACAATGTGTACTAACTTAGCTCTTCACATAGGTACATTAGCATAAACTACACCCCTTTTGCTATCGCATGCGATACTTATCGCATTTTGATAAATCCAGACCTTAGGAGGTTAATTTCCAACTTGCACATGGTGCGATGTTAATTTGGAAAAGGGGAGAGGAGTTTGGGGCAAGATTTCTGTCAAAGTGGGCTGATATGAGAGAGAGAGAGAGAGAGTAATTTAAATTCTTCATGGGCTTAGCACCTAAATTTTGACTCCTTAAAAGACTCCTAAATTATGGCTCCTAAAAGTGGATGAGGACAGACCAGGGGAACAAGTTTAGGCACTTGGTGCTAATATTATTCAGCACTGAGCACCTAAATAAAGCACCTTAATCTAGGTCATTGCAATATCTATACTAACTTTAGGGGCCTCAAGTTAAGGTGCCCATGCATTTGGTAAATTTCATATTTGTAAATTTTGTATTTGTATAAATATTGTTTAAAAACAATGAGCCCAATTTTATAACAGCATGCACACTTTGTATTTTGAACACATGGATTTCAGCCATAATTCTCAAAGCGGACTTATGTATGTAAGTCCTTTTTGAGAATTAGCGGACTCCATATACCTTAGTGCGGCATAGGAGCACACCTGTATGACAACTAGAGAGCAGGTATATATGTGCTCCATGTGAACCTTTATATGCATGCTTAGGAAATTCAAAAGTACATACACATATTTCCCATGCTCCCAACTCTGCTGCTGAGAAGAGCTCTTTGCAGTATGCATAAAAGTACACTTGAAAATTGCTTCAGTGTTTACGAAAGAGAGCTCTATCTCTAGCCGTGCCTAAATTATGGAATTTGATGCCAATAGAGTTAAGACTGGAACCTATTTGTTGGGTTTGTGACATAGTGTGGATTCTTAGTCGCAGTGGTGATTACTCCTCCCATGGGGAGGGGCCCCGTGGGGAACCACAGCAATAGACTAGACTCAGAGAGCAGACACTTGAGAGGGAAAGCTTTATTGTACTGCTGTAAATAGATACTTGCACAGGAACAGATGGCACAGAAGTCCAGCAATGTGCCAATAAGCTCAGACAGTCTCAGATGTACTAGTTGGTAGTGTTCCGCAGAGCGGGATAAGCTGAACCTGGAGGATGGAAATGGAGGGCTGGAGCACAGAGGTACTCACTGAAGAGTAGTGCAAGAATCCTCCTGGTAGATGATGAAGGCAGGACCAGAGGTCCGAGATGCAGTATACCCTGAGCTGGATAGGCCCTCGAGGAGCGAATACCTAGGAGCGCAGATGATCCTGAAAAGAGAAGATAGACCTCCGAGGAGCGGTTGTCTAAGTTAGTTAGTAGAAACCCCGAAGGGTAGATGGAAGCGCGAGGCCCCCGAGGAGCGGGTGCCCAGAGCTTCTTCAGGAGCGAGATACCCCAGAGAGTAGCGAGGAATCCAAGCATGCAGCTTAGACGCGGTCAGAGTACCTAAACCGAAAACCTTGCTAACTCGTTCGTTAGGAGCAGAGCGGAGGCTTAAATACCCAGAGGTATTGATGTCATGCGGTGGGGATGCCTCCGAGGTTCCCGCCATGACCTGTAGATAAGCATAGGCAGCGTGCGAGTGCCCTAGGAGGCCATGGGAAGGAGTATGGTGGATGGGGACGCCCATGCTGTGTTGGAGATGCAGAGGCTTTCGGCACTCTGCACCGGAGGCATCCATCTTACCCATGAAGGAGGAGAAAGGTAAAAAATAAGGGAGGCAGAGCGGTCGCAGCCATCTGCAAACGACGGACGCAACACTATTTTTTCAACTTAAAAAAAACCCCCTCAAAATATGGCTTCTCAGACAAGCATTTGGAGAAGATGGGAATTTAATACGTGTGTAAATGTTTTTGAAAATTACCCCAATGCAAGAGGCTTTCAATAAAAAACTGACTTTTCTTGCATAGTCAGAGATGTGAATCTTTATGCAAAATTATGCAAATTTGCCACAGGCCACAGAATTTTGAAAAAATTGCTATCTCTTGCTGCAGAATTTTGAAAATTCTGCTGCAGGATAATGGGAGGGGCCTCTGTTAATAATGCACAAGAAGTCAACTTGTTTTAAGGGAAAGTGCTAAAAGAAGAGATCATGATATGAGGCTCCAAGAGGAGATAAACTGATCCCCTCCACTAGGCAGACAATAAGAAATGACCTGCAGAGAGCCAAGCAATGTAACATCCTCTATAGTAAACTTCTGGCAGACCAGCATTAGATCAGAGGGCAAGCTACAGGAAACAGTAGCAGCCCTTTAAATACTTTCTATCTTTCTTAGTAAAATCTAAGTTGTTATACATGTAAACACATGGAATGATGTCCTCCCCAAAGAGCTCATGCTGTTAACTACTTAATTTTCCTTAAGCCCACTTCTTTCCAGGATTCCTTGCCAGAAGAAAGACTTTTCTCCAAGGCACTTAGGGCCTCATTTACCAATATCGCATTGGTAACGCATGAAGGGGCGTTTCCCATGCAAATGAGGCTTTTTTCGTGCAGTGGGGAAACTTCGCATGACGCGATTCGCGAATACATTTTCCGCAAATCACGAAAACATCGCAGCGCACGAAGTTTCCCCACTGTGCGATAAAACACCCAAAGCATCATGGCAGTGCACGAAAGTGTCCAGACAGCCTATTTCAGGGGAGGGGGAGAGAGAGAGAGAGAGAGAGAGCAAGAGCCTTGCTATTATGTCTATTCCCTAGACAGCTATTTGTATCCCTATGAGAGGCTCACCTAGTAACTCGAGGTGGGGATTAGGTATGCGTGTAGGGGGTTGGGGGCCACTTTCACATTCAACATGAGACGTACGAACAGAACAGTGGTCTCTTGTGAAGATTTGATGGCCTTCTGAGTGAGGAAACTCACTCCAAGATGAGATTTGGGCAATGTTCTCTCAAACTAGCTTGTTGTTGCCCAGGTAGAGTGTCCATCAAGCTAGTTTGAGAGAACACTGCCCAAATCTCATCTTAGAGTGAGTTTCCGCACTCCGAAGGCCATCAAATCTTCACAAGAGACCACTGTTCTGTTCGTACGTCTCATGTTGAATGTGAAAGTGGCCCCCAACCCCCTACACTCATACCTAATCCCCACCTGGAGTTACTAGGTGAGCCTCTCATAGGGATACAAATAGCTGTCTAGGGAGTAGACATAATAGTCTCTCTCTCTCTCTCTCTCTCTCTCAGCAGGATACTGAAACAGGCTGTCTGGAAGTGTCGTGAACCGCGATAAACCTTTACCGGCCTCTAGCGCACAAGGTATCGCGAATGAAAGGGTTATAGCTATTGGCCACGTTAGGAGCCGCGCTAACACTGCGGCTGTTTCGCTGCACACGATTACTTTACATATGCTCCGCCCCCTGCATACAAAATTCGCAAATCACGTTAACGGCTGTTAGCGTGATTTGCGAACTTATCTCCTGCGGTAACTCCTTGGAAAATGACCCCCTTAGTGTAGTTAAAACAATCTTTAAATCCCCCAGTAATAATCACACTGGAAGCTGATTGTGGTTCCAAATTAACTTTACTGAGAATTGATGAAAATGCTCATTTGCTCATTTACTCATCTGTCTTCAGCACAGTCCATTTACATGTTTAATTTTCCAATAAATCTGAGACTTTGTAAATTGATGTAATTTGTTCATTCCTGATTCTTTCCAATTGTAGAAGTAGTTTTTAGAACTCCCTCCCAAACTTGGTGGATGGGAAATTTACACCCATCTAGATGACATAAATTAAAGGTGCTTAAATAAGGTGAACCCACAGATGGAGGTGTATCAATTTAACAGTGAAAGAAGAGCCACAATGTCACAGAAAATGAGGTTTGAAGATCTTCATATAAGCATAGCAAAGCAGAACATCAAAGCATCGTAACTTGGCTTAAATAGTCAATTTCGCCGCTATAAAGCTATGGTAGCTTTTTAAATCATCGGTGTCCAGTAAACATCAGTCTCCAATAACTTTTTTAAAGCATTTTTTAAGAATTACAAATAAAAATGAGCTTAATTAACCATATACTGCACATGATTTTCGGGGGAATAATCATATGTGATGCTTACACATAGATCCACAGTGTTGTTTCTTATCATATACAGCCTGATGCGATGTGCATTTCATTTCCTTCATCAGGGACCAAGTCCATGCATAATGGGGTAGATTTTCAAAGGGATACGCGCGTACCCCCCGAAAACCTACCCCAAACCCCCCCCTCCCCTGCACGCACCGAGCCTATTTTGCATAGGCTCGGCAGCGCGCGCAAGCCCCGGGACGCGCGTAAGTCCCGGGGCTTGCATGGAGGGGCGAGTCGGGGGCGTGCAGGGAGTGATGCAGCATTTCGAGGGCGTGTCCGGGGGCGTGGTTCCAGCCTGGGGGCATTCCAGGGACGTGACAGCGGCCCCTGGACCAGCCCCCAGACCGGAACATGGAGCACAGCAGCCGGCCTGGTGCGTGCAAAGTTACGCCTGCTTCGAGCAGGCGTAACTTTCGTGATAGAGGTTCGGGGGAGGTTTAGATAGGGCAGGGGGGGTGGGTTAGGTAGGGGAAGGGAGGGGAAGGTGGGGGGAGGGCGAAGGAAAGTTCCCTCCGAGGCCGCTCCAATTTTGGAGCGGCCTCGGAGGGAACGGAGGCAGGCTGCGCGGCTCGGCGCGCGCAGGCTGCCGATTTTGGGCAGCCTTGTGCGCACCGACCCCGGATTTTAATGGATACGCGCGTATCTATTGAAATCCCACGTACTCTTGTTCGCGCCTGGTGCGTGAACAAAAGTACGCGTGTGCGCAGATTTATAAAATCTGCCCCAATGTGCTTGTGGTTCTATAAAAGTAAACCAATGAGTCCTGAGAAGCCTAATATTTTAAATAGCTCATAAACATAACTCATATAAGTTACCTACAATTGCTGAGACTTCCTACTTGACCAATACTCCACTTCAGTTGATGGACACCTTCTGCACCCTCCATCTCCACTTGCTGTGGTAGCTCTTTGTTGCTTTCCTCATCCCTCTTCCAGTTCCTCCATCTTCCTTTCATCTTTGTGCTCAAGAGACATCTGCTCTGCCTTGGCTAGGTCTGGTTGTTCTTCTGTTAATCTGTAATCTCCTCTCATAGGGTGCAATATCTCTCCTGCTTCACCCACTCAGGTGCCTATGCAATAAAGTGTACTCAGCCTAGTGCACAGGTCCACAAACAGTTGGACATGTGTTTTGGAAGCACTAAGCTAACACCCAATGCAGAAGGGGATTAGTACGTCCAAAACGTGCGTCCAAATTCGCACATCGATAATAGCACTTACCACAAGTAAATGCCCCCCGATGCAGAAAATCCCCACTCAACTAATGCACCCCTGTTAACGTGGCAAATTTAACACCAGTCCCGGAACTGGCATTAAATCGCAAGTCCTAGAGACAGAATCCAGATGTATTCCACGCATTAAGAAAGGTGGAAGGAAGGCAAAACGATTACCATCATGGTTAAAAGATGAGATGAAAGAGGCTATTTTAGCCAAAAAAAATCCTTCAAAAATTAGAAGAAGAATCCATCTGAAGAAAATAGGATAAAACATAAGCATTGTCAAGTTAAGTGTAAAACATGGATAAGACAGGCGAAGAGAGAATTTGAAATGAAGTTGGCCATAGAGGCAAAAACTTATAATAAAAACTTTTTAAAATATATCCAAAGCAAGAAACTTGTGAGGGATTCGGTTGGACCATTAGATGACCGAGGGGTTAAAGGGGCTCTTAGGGAAAATAAGGCCATTGCAGAAAGACTAAATTATTTGCTTCCGTGTTTGCTAATGAGGATGTTGGGGAGATACCAGTTCCGGAGATGGTTTACAAGGGTGATGAGCAAGACGAACTGAACCAAATCACTGTGAACCTGGACGATGTAGTAGGCCAGATTGACAAACTAAAGAGAGGCAAATCACCTGGACCTGATGGTATGCATCCTAGGGTACTGAAGGAACTCAAAAATGAAATTTCTGATCTATTAGTTAAAATTTGTAACCTATCATTAAAATCATCCATTGTACCTGAAGACTGAAGGGTAGCCAATATACCCCAATCTTTAGAAAGGGCTCCAGGGGCGAGCCGGGTAACTATAGACCAGTGAGCCTGACTTCAGTGCTGGGAAAAATAGTGGAAACTATTCTAAAGATCAAAAGTGTAGAGCATATAGAAAGACATGGTTTAATGGAACACAGTCAACATGGATTTACCCAAGGGAAGTCTTGCCTAACAAATCTGCTTCATTTTTTTGAAGGGGTTAATAAACATGTGGATAAAGGTGAACCGGTAGATGTAGTGTATTTGGATTCTCAGAAGGCGTTTGACAAAGTCCCTCTTGAGAGGCTTCTAAGAAAACTAAAAAGTCATGGGATAGGAGGCGATGTCCTTTCGTAGATTACAAGCTGGTTAAAAGACAGGAAACAGAGAGTATGTTTAAATGGTCAATTTTCTCAGTGGAAAAGGGTAAACAGTGGTGTGCCTCAGGGATCTGTTCTTGGACCGGTGCTTTTCAATATATATATATATATATATATAAATGATCTGGAAAGGAATACGACAAGTGAGGTTATCAAATTTGCAGACGATACAACATTATTCAGAGTAGTTAAATCACAAGCGGATTGTGATACATTAAAGGAGGACCTTGCAAGACTGGAAGATTGGGCATCCAAATGGCAGATGAAATTTAATGTGGACAAGTGCAAGGTGTTGCATATAGGGAAAAATAACCCTTGCTGTAGTTACACGATGTTAGGTTCCATATTAGGAACTACCATCCAGGAAAAAGATTTAGGCATCATAGTGGATAATACTTTAAAATCGTTGACTCAGTGTACTGCAGCAGTCAAAAAAAGCAAACAGAATGTTAGGAATTATTAGGAAGGGAATGGTTAATAAAATGGAAAATGTCATAATGCCTCTGTATTGCTCCATGGTGAGACCGCACCTTGAATACTGTATACAAATCTGGTCGCTACAACTCAAAAAAGATATAGTTGTGATGGAGAAGGTACAGAGAAGGGCAACCAAAATGATAAAGGGGATAGAACAGCTCCCCTATGAGGAAAGACTGAAGAGGTTAGGGCTGTTCAGCTTGGAGAAGAGATGGCTGAGGGGGATATGATAGAGGTCTTTAAGATCATGAGAGGTCTTGAACGAGTAGATGTGAATCGGTTATTTACACTTTCAGATAATAGGACTGGGGGAATTCCATGAAGTTAGCAAGTAGCACATTTAAGACTAATCGGAGAAAATTCTTTTTCACTCAACGCACAGTTAAGCTCTGGAATTTGTTGCCAGAGGATGTGGTTAGTGCAGTTAGTGTAGCTGGGTTCAAAAAAGGTTTGGATAAGTTCTTGGAGGAGAAGTCCATTAACTGCTATTAATCAAGTTTACATGGGGAATAGCCACTGCTATTAATTGTATCAGTAGCATGGGATCTTCTTGGTGTTTGGGTACTTGCCAGGTTCTTATGGCCTGGATTGGCCACTGTTGGAAACAGGAAGCTGGGCTTGATGTACCCTTGGTCTGACCTAGCATGGCAATTTCTTATGTTCTTATGGGTGTGTTAGCTGAACGATTTTCTGCTTCCTCCTACTTGCGAAATTAAGAGCTGGTTTGGCATTAATGAAGGAATGATGCATGCACTTCATGAGAGGTGGAATAAACCTAGAATATATTCAGTGAAATCCCAGAGAATATATCTGGTCATGGCCTGAGTGCAGCGGTACAACTCTGCTTTCACATAACCGAGTGAAAAAAATCAGGATGACTTCAGTCTAACCCACTCTCTGCTATGCAATAAATTTACCACGGTCCTCGATCTCACACACATGCTGCAAGAAGAAAAGCTTTTTGAAAAACCGATCCAGCTTTCCTCTGTTCTGGGCTCCTCTTCCTCCACAGCCAATAAACACCTAAGCAGTGAGGTCTCCGACGGCCAGCAAATCTGCACTAGAGACCACTGTTCTGTCCGTAGGTCTCATGTGGAATGTGAAAGTGGCCCCCAACCCCCGACGCTCATACCTAATCCCCACCCCGAGTTAGTAGGTAGCCCTCCCATAGGGATTCAAATACCTATGTAGGGCATAGGCACTATAGTAAGGTGCGCTCTCTCTCTCTCTCTCTCTCTCTCTCTCTCTCTCTCTCTCTCTCTCTCTCTCCAGAACTATCGTGGATGGCGATAATCCTTTTCTGACCCGTAGCGCATTCCATAACGCGAATTTGAGGTTGTAGTTATTAGCCGCGATAGCAGCCGCGATAACACTGCGGCTGTTTCGCCGCACATGACAAACAGGTTCCCGCTTTACATATGCTCCGCCCCAACTCCGCCCCCTGAATACCAAATTACTAATTTGCATTCGCAAATCGCGTTAACAGCTGTTAACGCGATTTGCGAATTTATCGCACGCGGTAAAGTGCTTGGAAAATGAGGCCCAGTGTCTGTTTTTTCCTATCAGCCATGTTTAGCCTCTACTATAACATAAAAAAATCCTTCATCTTGATGCTCTTTCTTTTAGTCATGAAATCTCCATTAGCCTATTGTTATGTTTATTCACAGATGTAACTCTCTTTAAGTACTCTGGTAGGAAAGCGTGTCATACATCTTTTGGTAATAATAATAAAAATAATTACCTGGGAAATTTCTCAATATTGGAAATGACCCTTCCCTTCCACTATGTCTAATCTGGACATTGTAACAATGGTCCTTGTTTATTTATTTACAGTATTTCACAGTACTTATAGTCCACCATTTTACCAGGATCTGTACATAGCAGATTACAAAAAACATAACCAAATTAAAACAACCCAATATAACATTAAAATGGGCCATTATATTAGAATAGTTTCTTTAAAAGATCCTACAGAGCAACTAAAGCCAGGGAGAATGTCTTGGGGAAAAAAAATTGTATATTGTGGCAGGACTGTTCTTAACACCTGTGCAGTTGCTAAGCTCATTTGCTTTTTATGACTTGGGTCATATTTAATCATTAAGTCCTACCATCTCAATACCCTTATTTTTAAATTTTGTTTTAGAAAAATGCAAATAAAAAGAGAGATCATGACTCCCCTCTGTTCTTGATATCTTTAGTTCACAGTGTTCATGTTAGATTCATATTATGAAACAAAGAGACCAGCCCTTCTTGATATCTTTAATTGTAAATAAGTTCCTTCTGTATTTACGGTTGTTTTTTTCTCTCTCTCATGCTACCTGCATTTCCCTCTTTCCTCTCCTATCTCCCCTACCCCTCGCCTCTTTCTTGCCTGCTCCCATCCCCTGCCCCCTGTTCATTGTAATTCCTCCTTCTTTGAGTTATTTGTAAACCGGCGTGATGTGCCTTACGAACGTCGGTATATTAAAAGCTGTTAAATAAATAAATAAATAAATAGCAATGTTCAAGTTAGATTCCTAGTGTTCATGTTACATTCATAAGTGTTCATAATATGAATTTAACAGCAAGCAATCAATCACATGATGAATAACAGGTAATAAAGCAATACATGAATGAATAAGCAGCGTCGTTCCAAGTGATGAAATCAATGAGTCTAATTATAAAAACACAGATCATCAAGATGCAATAATTGTAAATCCAAATTGCCTCTTCGAATAGATGGCAAAATAGTGTCCACGATGAGAGATTCACAAGAATGTTGATAATCCATACAATGTTGGACAATTGGAACTTCAATGCACTTGTTATTCACACAACTGAGGTATTCAAATCATTCTTATTCAAAAGGAAAGAGATGTCTTCCCGATATATAAGAAAAAAGCACAAGGGCATTGAAATAAAGTATATGACTCCCCTGGAATTACAACTAAAAGTATGGTGCAACCTGATGGGAGCTCTATTGGAAAAAAATCAATGGAGACCCCGTAATCACTTGACCACAGATAATGCAATCGCGATTGCATTTAACGAACCCATCACTGATACCCCGTGGAGTTTAGCATGGGACAGATAGCTTCCGAGGTTATATGAGATTGAACCAATAAATCTCTTAAGTTTCTCGCACGTTTATAAGCAAACATAATATGAATGTAACATGAACACTGTGAACTAAATATATTAAGAACAAAGGGGAGTAATGTTCTCTTTTTTTATTTGCATTTTTCTAAAAAAATAAAATAAAGAAATAAGGAGTTTTGGAGTGGGAGGACTTAATGATAAAATGTGGCCTGATGCAATCAAAGCAAATAAGAGCCAAGCAACTTTACAGATGTTATGAACGGTCCTGCCACAATATACAATTTTTTTTCCAAATAATTCTCTCTGGCTTTAGTTGGTCTGTAGGAACTTCTAAAGAAACTAACAAAGTCTATCTGCGAGTGCTGATTGAGTACCATAATTTTTGTTGCATTTCACATTATTGGAACTCAGTATTTGGGGTAATTGCACCATTATCCTGGAAGCCACTCACCAGGACTCTTTCTGGAACTCTATAACATGGGCAATGAAACCATGTATCAGGGGTCTCCCTTAATGATAACCATGACTCCCTTTTAAAACTACTTTGGTAATTTTATATATCATTTTCCCTGTGATTATGTCAAATTTGATTGCTTCACTGTTGCCAAGCAGCTCTACCACTCTTACTCCTTGCACTAGGTCCTATATTCCACTGAGAACAAAATTTAAAGTAGATTCTCTTATTGATTCCAGGACCTGATACTCCAAGAAGCAGTTATTTAAGGCATATAGATATTTCAACTCCATAACACAACCTGAGGAGACATTCAATCAGTTAATATTAAGGCAAATGAAATCTCTGTCTAATCTCTAATCCTTTTTTTTAGCACCACAAAAAATACTTCCACACCTCTCCTTTGATGGAACTGAATTGCTCTGAGGTCATCTTTTGACTTGATGTTCCTGTTTTTCCTGTGTCACCTCCAGTTTACTCCTCCCTTGCAGAAGAATAGTTCTTATTGTATGACTTGGTGTGCCTAGTGCTTGATATCCACTTGAGAACCTGAATATCCAGGAAAAGTTTATTGTTGAATTAAAGTGAAATGCTATTGTTTGGTCTTGTGATGTCTCCTGACCAATCACAGAATTTCATTTTCAAGTGACTGTATTACAAGTTAAAAAGAATATCTAAGTGAATAGATAACTTCTTCATAAACATTAGGATATAGTGTATATAACATTAGAGCCCCACTGCAAACAAGGCAACACAGCTGTCCAAATTCCTAGAAACAAATCTCATTTTCACAAAATGGCAAGCACACATCATTACAGGAGTCCAAACATTCAGCAGAGTTGCTTACCTGCAACAGGTGTTCTCCCAGGACAGCAGGATGTAGTCCTCACATGTGGATGATGTCAGACAGAGCCCTGTCACAGAATACTTTTGTCAAAGTTTCTAGAACTTTGACTGGCACACTGAGCATGCCCAGCATGCCATAATCCTTGTGGCCACAGGGGTCTCCCTTTAGTCTCGTTTGTAGCAAAAGGTGCAAGCAAAAAATAAAATAATAAAACGATTTCGGACCCAACTCCATGGGGTGGCGGGTGGGTTTCATGAGGACTATATCCTGCTGTCCTGAAAGAACACCTGTTACAGGTAAGCAACTCTGCTTTCTCCCAGGACAAGCAGAATGGTAGTCCTCACATGTGGGTGATTAGCAAGCTACAGGCTGACTCATATTTGTTTGGACCAACAGCGTACAACTTGTGCAACAGGCACAACAACTGGTGTACTGTTGGTAAAAATGAGGCAGCCTGAAAATCACAGCAGGTGGATGTGGAAGGAGTTGGGATTATACTGGAAATAAATTCCTGAAGATGGATTGGCCAAAGGCAGAGCCTTGACGTCCTTCCTTATCCAGGCAGTAATGTGCTACAAATGTGTAGAGAGAGCTCCATGTTGCAGCTTTACAGATCTCAGCAAGTGGTATTGAACGATAGTTTGCTACTGACGTTACCATGGCCCTTACTGAGTGTGCCTTCACTCATCCCTGAAGGGGAAGGCCTGCTTTGTCATAGAAGAATTCGATACAGTCTGCTAGCCAGTTGGAGAGAGTTTGTTTGCCCACTGCAACTCCCGGTTTGTTTTTATCAAAAGAAACAAAGAGTTGGGTGGATTTCCTATGGACTTTAGTGCGGTCTAGGTAAAATGCAAGTCATGTTTACAGTCCAAGGTGTGTAAAACTCTCTCGCACTGGTGAGAATGAGGCCTTGGGAAAAAGGTGGGCAAGACTAAAGACTGATTCAGGTGAAAGTCGGTTACCATCTTGGGAAGGAATTTAGGGTGGGTATGGAGGACCACTCGGTCATGGAGGAACCTTGTATAGGGTGAGTATGTGACAAGTGCTTGTAACTCACTGACCCTTCAAGCAGATGTAATGACTACTAGGAAAAGAACTTTCCATGTAAGAAATGTAACATCGCAGGAGTGCAAAGGTTCAAATGGGGAATGCATGAGTCTTGCAAGTACTACGTTTAGGTCCCTTTCATGCCGTGGTTTTGAGTTATGAGATTGGGTGCTCTGCCGAGGCGAATGGGTTCTCAGATAGAGAGGTTGAGAAGCATGGGAAACCATACTTGTCGAGGCCAGATTGGGGTTATGAGTATCATTGATCCCCTGTCCTGTTGTAGCTTCATGAGAGTTTTGGCCATTAGTGGTATTGGAGGATATGCGTATAGGAGGAATGTGTTCCAGGTGCGAGCGAAGTCATCCATGGCTAACATGTTTTGTTGCCTGTGCAGGGAGCAGAATATGTCCACTTTATGATTCAGTTCAGATGCAAAGAAGTCGATGGCTGGTTGACCCCAGCATTGGAAGATTTTGCTCACTACTCAGGGATCCAGAGACCACTCGTGGGGATGGAAGCATCGACTGAGGCGATCTGCTACTATGTTCTATATCCCTGCCAGATAAGTAGCCCGGAGATGCATGGAGTGTGCAAGGGCCCAGGCCCAGATCTGCACAGCTTCCTGGCAGAGCAGATAAGAGCCTGTGCCTCCCTGTTTATTCAAGTATCACATTGCAACTGTGTTGTCTGTCTGTATGAGAACAATCTTGTGTGAAATGCAGTCCTTGAATGCATATAGAGCATAATGTATGGTTCAAAGCTCTAGGAAGTTGATTTGAAACTTTGCTTCGAGTTGTGTCCAAGTACCTTGAGTTTGAAGATTGTTCAATAAGCTCCCCAACCCAAGTTGGATGTGTCCGTGGTTAAGGTCACTTAAGGAACTGGTTGCTGGAAGTGTAGACCTGTCTTCAAGTTGGCCCTGTTTGTCCACCAGAGAAGTGACAGACTCAGCTGGTCGGTTACATGGATTAGGGATGAAAGAGGTTGAGTGGCTTGGAGCCACTGAGATTTCAAAGTCCATTGAGCTATTCTCATGGCTAGCCTGGCCATAGGAGTGACATGGACCGTGGAAGCAATGTGGCCCAGCAATGTCAGGAATTGATGGGCTGAGGCTGTTTTGTATGTGTGCAGAGATGTAGCTAGTTTGGAAAGTATGTCTGTGCGGTCATTGGGCAGGAAGGCCTTTTTCAGACTGTGGTGACCAAATCTGCTCCGATGAAGGTAAGGAGATATGATGGAGTCAAGTGGGATTTCTGGTAACTGATCAGAAATCCTAGTGAGTGTAGAAGATTTGTAGTGAGCTTTAGAGAGTTGAGAGCTCCTTGCTTGGAAAGACTCTTTATTAGCCAGTTGTCCAGGTAAGGAAATACATGGACAGTGCTTTTGCGTAGATGTGCGACAGCCATTACTAGGCATTTTGTAAACACCTGAGGCACTGAGGCCAGTCCGAATGGCAGAACTCGGTATTGAAAATGTTTGTGACCCACTATGAAGTGCAGGTATTTACGGTGATGTGGGAATATGGCGATATGTGTGAAGGTGTCCTGAAGGTCCAGAGAACAGAGCTAATTCCTTGTTGTAGTAAGGAAAGCATGGTGCCTAGAGACACCATCCTGAATTTTTCTTTTGAAAAAATTTGTTGAGATTGCAGAGGTCTAGGATGGGGCAGAGACCGCCCGATTTTTTTTTGAATCAGAAAATAGCGTGAGTAGAACCCTCTGCCCCTCTGTGTCTGGTGGACGGCTTCTACAGCCCTGGTTTGCAGAAGGGTAGAAAGTTCTGACTCTAGAAGCAATGTGTGGTCTTGTCAGGCCCACAGTGGATTGGGTGGAGAGTCTGGGGGCACTGTGAGGAAGTTTAAACGGTATCCCTGGGCTATGATCTATATCACCCATGTATTGGAAGTGGTGCAATCGGCCTCTGACGGGTGTTTCTGGGTTTGGGTTCAGTGAGGAGTGACCTCTGTTCTCTGAAAGCACATCAAAAACCGGAGGCTGGACCAGCTTGTGGGGCTGGTTGTGCTCTGGGTGCTTTTGGCTGGCGTGTATGTCCCCTTTGAGGGGCTCTGGCTGGTCTCACTCGAGATGCAGGAGGATAGTATTTGCGTGAGCGGTAAAATGGTCTTTTGCGGGATGAGGAAGGAGCATCCGTAGTAACTGTAGACAATTGTTGTAGGGTCTCGTTCCTTCAACTGAGCCACTGCGTCCTGTATTTTATCTCCGAAGAGATTGTCTCCAGTGCACGGGAGATCAGCAAGTTTGTCTTGGACTTCAGATCTTAGATTGGAAGCTTTCAGCCAGGCCCATCTTCTAGCACTGATTCCTGTTGCTGACAACCGGGAAGCAGTCTTGAAGGAGTCATATGCCGCTCTTACCTCATGTTTTGAACCCCCTTGAGGATGATGGCAGTCTGGCTTTCTTGCTGCTGTTGAAGCAAGAAGTCAGCGAAATCTTGGACTTGCTTCCATAAATTGCTTTGGTACTGGGTCATATACAGTTGGTAGGCGGCTATACGGGATACCAACATGGAGTCTTGGAAGATTTTTCAACCCAGTCCATCCAGGAATCTCTGGTCTTTACCAGGGGGAGCTGAGGAATGTGGACGTAACCATTTAGCTTTTTTCTGTGCAGATTCCACCACAACAGATTGATGAGGCAGTTGTGGTTTCTGAAAACCTGGGGCATGTTGTACTAAGTATGTTCTATCTGGTTTCCTGTTGACTGGTGGAACAGTGCCAGGATGCTCCCATAGGCGGTATAGGAGATCCAACAGGACTTCATGTACTGGAATGGCCATAATTTCTTTGGGGGCATCAACAAATTGCAGAACCTCCAAGGTCTTGTGACGCATGTCCTCTTCTGTCACTAGGTTGAAGGGGATGGTTTCAGACATTTCTTTGATACAATTAGCGAAGGAAAGGTCTTCGGGAGGAGACCGCCGTCTTTCGTCTGGAAGAGAAGGCTCTGAGAGCATGTCCTCTGAGGTAGAGGTATCTGTGTCCACATCCTCCTATGGGTCATAGGGAGTTCCTGATGGAGGGAGAATGTCCAACATTCCAGGGCATGTAGGCATTGATGGAGGCCTCGATGGCTTCGATGGAGGGTATACCGGCATCGATGGAATCAATGGCATCGAGGGGAACAGAGGACATTTAGGTCCCAAGAGCCCCAATGGACCTGGAAGCGGTTCCATCATCAAATGACCTGGAGCTGGAGTCGGACTAGAAGTTGTGTCATCTTCCTCTGAGGAGTCTGGAACAGGTCTCGGGAGCTACGGAGGTCTTGATGGCCGACTCGGTGCTGATGGAACAGGCTGAGTCGGGAAAGCACTGATGAGGGTATTGAGTCGGTCCAGTAACAGTGCAAACATCGATAGTTCCGGGGTCGGTGCCAGTATGGGGGCCGGCATCGATGGCGGTTGCAGGTTTCGGAAGGTGAGGACTGCCTGGCGGACAAGGATGTCCAGTTCCTCCCTGAAAGCTGGTGTGTTTAGCACAGCTACAGAGGGAGGCAGGCTAGGTGTTACTGGCCTTTCCACAGGAATTTGTGGAGGCTCAGTATCTGGCACCAATGTCGGTGGGGAATGCCTTGGAGTCTCAGGTGCAGAGGAGGATGGGGGCTCCTCTCTCCGGGCCCTCTTCGAAGGCGGTTCGATGACCATCGATGCTGCTGCAATGTCGGTGCTGGCACCGGGCGTGGGATCGCATAAGTGCCGGTGATGATGCTTCCCTCGGTGCTCGGTCCGGTCTTTCCCCAGCACCGAGGATGACGCTACCGATGTCCTGGATGGCATCGGTGATGGACTGTCACCGTCGCCCTACTGATCCCAGTGACGTTTGTCGATGGAAGGACATTTACTCACCGGTGATGACTGGGCAGAAGTCGATGGAGTTGACTTTAATTTAAAGAGAGTCTCCATCTTGTCAAGATGGGCACGTCTGCCTTTTGGAGTCATTTGGGCATAGTCAGGACACCGGCAAACTTTGTGCAGGTGAGGGTCTGAGATCGACATTGTTCACGGACACTCTGGGCACTTTCTGAACCCGGTCACCATGCTGAAAAAAAGGGTGCGAAATGGTCGGTGACCTGCGGGAACCAAATGGTAAGGTGGCAGGAACTGACCAGAGTCACGGGAAAAGTACTCACTGAGCGTCGGAGGCAACGGAGTGCGATGGGAGACCCCTGTTAGGGAACTTTTTAAAGAAGTAAACCAAGTTTTTCCTTGAGGAAAAAAGGTGAGTGAAATCTCACAGAGCTCCTTACCTGCGAGGCAAACTGCAGCACGGAAAAAAAGAGACTGAAGGGAGACCCCTGGGGCCACAGGGATTATGGCATGCTGGGCATGTTCAGAGTGCTAGTCAAAGTTCTAGAAACTTTGACAAAAGTATTCCGTGACAGGGCTCCGTCTGATGACATCACCCACATATGAGGACTACCATCCTGCTTGTCCTGGGAGAACAACAAGGTAAGAGCAGTTTGCCTGAATAATGGAATTCATGAGGAGAGATGTGGGGAAGATAAGAGAGGGGAAGTAATGACAAGCTATGTGTACTTATAAATACTGTCAATAGAAGCTTGAACAGTATGCAGAAGCAGAAGGGGTACTAATGAAATGCCTTGAGAAGAGGGCTAACATGGTTGTAATGACATTAGAAGAGGATAAGCTGTACAATTTGGATATAAAATGTAGTGGGAAAAAATAGCTCAGTGGGAGAACTGTGAGGGATAGATTATAATAGTTTAAGCAGGAGGTGATCAGAAAATAGATAAGGGTTTTGATAGTGCATTTAGAAAGGAAGGAAAACAATTTGGAGATGTTGCAGAAAGTTTTAGTAGTGTTTTAAATATGTGCAGAAAAGGAGAGAGAATAATTAAAGATGATCCAAAGGTTGTAGGCTGAGGGACTAGAGCAGAGCTTTCCAAACTTTTCATGTTGGTGACACACTTTTTAGATAAAAATAATTTCACGACACAATAATTCAGTCTACTAGCAAACCAGAGGTTAAAGGTTAAACGAACAAAATGTATTTCGACAATTTATGTATGTTTCCTTAAATATATACATACATTTTTGTAGATTACATAATGTTACACCCACACTGACCCCCAGGCAGCTCCCATTCATTCTCACACTGCTCCCGCCCCACCCCCCAGGGATGCACACATTCATTCTCACACACACATATACAGACCCCCAGGCAGGCAGACAGGCACCAATTTATTCTCACACACACATACACCACACACAGGCAAGCACCTATTCTCACACAGACAGACTCCAGGAAGACACCCATTTGTTCTCATACACAGATACATCCTCAGGCAGACACCCATATATTCACACATATACACCTCCAGGCAGACTCCTATTCATACACTTGAACACACTGAAGGCAGACCCCCCCTCTCTTTCTTTTGCCAAGAACCTCAGAGCCTCTCTCATTCCTCTGCTACTGCTGTCACTGCTGCCATGTGGATATTTGGGGAGGTGCTGATTGCTGCTACTGGCACTGAAGCCCGTTCTGCTGCCTTCTCTGTGCAGGCCCCGCGGTATTAAATATTTTCGGATTTTCATTCCTCCATGCCAATCTCGTACATTGCGAGATAGGCATAGAGAAAGTGCTACTCTTGCACATTCCCAAATATAACATATGCCAATCACTGAAAAGTATTTTTTTTTTTACCTTTGCTGTCTGATCTTAGTTTTCTAATCGGTTGGTCACAGGCTTTTTTTTCCACCTTCCCTTTCTTGTTTTTTTGCCAATTCCTTTTACAGTGTCTTTTTTTTTTTTTCTATTTCTTTTCTCTCCATCTGTCTTCTTCCCTCAAACACACAATCAGGTTCTCATTCTCACAGCGGCCCTACTACCGGGTTTCCTCCTCTTCTCGGGCCACTGCAACGTGGGATTATGCGGCGGCCCATTAATGCTGCTCTTCTCTACACAGCAGATGCTCCTCCTCCTCCTTCCTGCCCACGTGGCTCCGGCAACGTTTTTCTTCGGGGGCTGCGTAGGCAGGAAGGAGGAGGAGTGAACGTGACCTTTTTCTTTGGGCCGTGGTGAGGTAAGCTCCACCACGGCCCCGCCAATCTTCCTGCTGTAGTTCCCTGCTTCCACCAGCCCTGCTGCTATGTGGACCAGGCGACACACTAACGTGTCGCGACACACAGTTTGGAAAGCTCTGGACTGGAGGATAACAGTCTTATTCACAGAGATTTTGACAAACCTGTCCTTGATATGTTATGCCTCAGTAAATTTGTTAGTCTATATGGTACTACCAGCTTTTGTTAATTTTACCCATCCAGGTAGAAATTAATTAAAGAAACAGCTGTAAGTGTGCACTACTCCTGCAAATTGTTCTTGTAGTTCCTTGACTGCTTCACTTGCATGAACACAGTAACCAAATAAACAGATGTAATTATAGGCTGCTCATATACTAACCTTGTTGGCACTATTAAAAAAGTCATTGGCTTCTTGTAACAGAGCTTGCCTTTCATCCACAAGGTGCCAAAACTCTTCATGCAATGTATTTAGTTTCTGATTAGAAAGTGTCAGGTGATCTTTCTCTTTGTATCCCTCTGTTGATAGAATCTTGAGTGCCTCTTCATCCAGGCTTTCAACAATGGAACTCCATTCCTACAGGGACCAGTACAGACTTTTAAGTTCCTTATGTAAACAATACATTAAAATATGCTGGCAACTTTTCAGTGTAGCGATGCTAAAATATAAATACAGTTGCATGTAAAAGTCTAGGCATGTGTGGTCAAATTGTATGTCTCAATGAATATCTAAGGGCCTGATTTTCAAAAGCATTTAAATGCATAAAACTGGGTTTTATACATATAAGTGCACTTTACTTGTGTAAGTGGGCTTTTGAAAATTGCTATATCTGCCATTGAATTGCACTTTCAAAATGGCTTTTGAAAATTGCTACAATAGTATGTTACATTTATGCATGCAATTCCTTTGAAAATTCACCTGTACGTGAACAGAAGCTGAGATAACTTCTACATAGTACAAAGTTAAATACAACATTTTTCTGCAACATTTAATGCAAAATTATTTAGTTCCTAATTTTAACAGATTGAAAATAATAAAAAAAGTGATTATGGCAAGTGCAAAAGTTTGGATACCCTTCCAGTTGATTCATTACTACTTTGTTTTTTTAAAGCCATTAATAAGGATCATAATGTGGATTGACTCATTAGACCTTCAGTTAGGTGAAGAAAAACTTTGTATTATTTTGTTTATTTTCAACAACCATAGATTCCCTCTTGGGTTGATCATGTTGTAGATAAAGGGACAGATTTTCAAAGCCTACGTGTGTATATCCAGGCGGATTTACACACGTGGGGGGGGGGGGTTACGCGCACCGAGCCTATTTTCAAAAGGTGTGGCGGCGCGCGTAAAGCCCCGGGACACGAGTATGTCCCGGAGCTCGAAAAAAAGGGCCGGGCGTGGCCAGGGAAGTCTGGGGGCGTGGCCGGAGCCTCCAGGCACAGCGGCCATTTGCCACTGTGTCCAGGATCACGGGCCGGCCGTTAACCTGCGCGCACAACCTTCGCCCGCCCGGAGGCAGGCGCAACTTATAAAATAAAGGTGGTGGTGGGAATTAGGTAGGGCTGGGGGGCGGGTTAGATAGGGGAAGGGAGGGGAAGGTGCGCGCATGTTATAAAATCGGGCGTAGATTTGCTCGCGCCAGGTTGTGCGCACAAATCTACGCCCGCGAGTAGCTATTAGAATCCGGCCCAAAGTATTTTCCAACCTAAACAAAAGGATTTCTTTTGTGGCCTTGAAGGCTCAGTTCAAAACTTTCATTAAGAGACATGTATATTAGCTCTGAGGAGTTGAGAGAGAGGAGATATCTATTCAGTAAGACCACTTTTTAGGGAGGCAGCAAGACAAACTAGAAATGCACCTCCTACCCAGGCTGGGCCCAGAGCTCACCTGCCACACTAGATTCCTGATGCTGAAAGTGAGGGTGGCCTTGATGGAAGGCAGGTCCGGGACCAGGCCAGTGCCTCCTTAAGGCAGTGCAGTCTGAACAGTGTTGAGTCAAAGTTTGAAAAGATTTACCAGAGCTCAGCTCTGGACAGCTCCAGCTGAATTTAAGCCCTGCTTCAGGTACTAAAAATAACCCTCCCCCCATCACTATGAAAGGTACAGAGTAACATAGGGGTCAATGAATTAAGCTGTGTTAACAGAAGATTTTAACATTAGTTAATGGATGACTTTAATCATGGGCATTATCTAATATCTCCCACAAAATACTACATTAAGGCCAAATCAACTAAGGAGCGTTAAACCCAAACTTTTAAAGGAGATGACAGCGTTGCTTTATCACCATGCTTTTTACTTATTCCTACATTCTTTTATCTATTTAATCTTATTCTTATTTCTACCTTTTTTTAGGTTTATTTATTTAAGACTATATGTTATTTTTACATTATTTATTGTCTTAATGTGTGTCCTTGAATTAATTATGAATATATAGCTGTAACCCGCCCCAAACTTTGGAGGGTGCGGGTAATAAATACTTTTAAATAAATAAATAAGTAAATAAATAAATAGTAGAGTATCAGTGTTACTGTTGGTAGCTACCACAAAACTCTCACGGGCCAATCCCCCTGTACATGCAGAAAAATCCAATATGGGCCGATCTCCCTACCCTCCACCATCCTCATATTAACAGAAGAGGCTCCCATTGACAAATTTCGCCCCCACCCTGACACTGATACATCAAAGCCTCATGGGGTGATGCTCCCACCCTCTGATGCTGATTTAAGGCCCCTGCGGCCTACTGAACGTACTCCCAGATCCATCTCCCTCCTTCCTCAACATGTTGGAACCCTAATCCCACCCTACCCTATCGGGCACTGTCAAAAAGCTGAATGGACAGGAGAAAATACCCCGGCCCCCTGCCCTAATGGCTTCGCAATGCAAATCATGTTGACCCAGCTGCTAGGTAAGGCAAGAAAATTCTAGTCAACTTGATTAGTGCTAACTATCTGTCCTGCCATCTGTTCACTGCTAGAAGCAAAGCTCTGTTGCTTAGCAGTAAAATATTCTGATTCTGGTTTATACCAGATCCAATTCAAAAGTCTGCCATTTCAATTTGATAGAGGTATGTGTATATGTTTGACCCATTAAAGGCATATGTACTTATTTTGAGTCTCTCTCTGCAGGTCAGACCATTATCCTCAGTTTTCTCTCAGTGGGAGCCTTTTAAGCTCCAGTTCTCTGTGTTCCATTTGCTGAGAAAATTGCTTCCTTTGCATGGTTAGAGAAAGGCACTACTTCAGGAGAATTACTGCTGACAGGCACAAACGTGACAAAGTTTCTGTCTTTCAATGCCTTGTGTAAGTCACAAAAATGGGAATTTGCCATAATTGGCAAAAAAGCATTGAAGAAGTTAATTAACTTTCAATAAAGAAGTCACTGTATAGAGAAGAAGATATATATCTTTTTTTATGAATTGTAAAGTTATCCACGACAATCTCAGGGTGACTGGAAATCAGATCCCAGGTATGGAGAGACAATTTTTAAATCCTTATTAGTTTTAATTTTTGGGTGTAATTTGCTGATTCTGCTCTTTTGAAATTTTTTTTGGTGTTTGGAAAATATTCTATTCATTAACATGTTTGAAATATTCTTTTATGAATATGACTTTACTATTATGATAAATGTTTTATATTTCTTGATTTCATTTGTTTTACGAAGAATGGTAACGTTTCTGTTTTTCCATTGTTGCTCTGTAACAATGGGTTCCAATTCAATTCTTCTCAGCATATTTTTGTTTATACTTTCTGATCTCTTTATTCTGTATTCGATCAGGGGTACATTTCATAAACTTGCACAAAAGCGTACTTTTGTTCGCGCACCAGGCCTACCTCTGTCACGAAAGTTACGCCTGCTCGAGGCAGGCGTAACTTTGCGGGCGCTGGGCCAGCTGCCGTGCACCATGTTCTAGTCCGGAGGCTGCGGCCACACCCCGGAACGCCCCCGGGCCGAAACCACGCCCGCGGTGCCGCCCCCATATGACGCGCCGGCAGCGACATGCCCCCCGACACTCCCCCAATGACACGCGGATTGCGACACGCCCCCTGTCACGCCCCCCCCCCCAGGAAAACCCGGGACTTACGCGTGTCCCGGGGCTTTGCGCGCACCGGAAGCCTATGCAACATAGGCTCGGTGCACACAGGGGGTGTTTGGGCTAGGTTTTCAGGGGGTATCTTACGCGCGTACCCCTTTGAAAATCTGGCCCTCAGGGTCTCTGTATTCTGAATATATGACCAAGGTGAGGTATTTTGCTAGCATGTCATTTCTGTGTAGGGATCTATAGCAGCCTGGTTTCCTAATAAGCGCTTTTATTGGTGTTCTAAGGCCTGGGGTAATATGTGCAGTGTTGCCTTTTCATAGATAAGGCTGTTAAGGTTGTTTTGGTATGGGAGGTTTACTATATTGTAATGATAATTATGTTTATTCATAGCTTTCTGAGGGCCAAGCTCACATCCAATATGCGTTGCTAAAAGTCTAATTACATAGGAGCTCCAAGTGTCTTTTTTGCAGAATTTTCTGGTTGGCACCACAGGAGAGCATGTAAATATAATATGCATGTTGTGAGTGATATTTTTGCCTTAGAAGACTGTTCTCTTGAATGTTCTTTTTCATGTAAAATTGGTTTTAAATACATAACTTAATTGTGTGTGTCTGTAAAGAGTGTGGGAAGGTGTGTGTGGGGTGGGGTGGGGGGTGTACAAGGCTGTAAGAATTGCCTGGGCAAGGGGGGGGTTCAGTTTTTAAAATATGGATTGCAGGACAGAGCTAGGCTTTATTTGAGGGACCCGGGACAGACACTAAATGAATTGGGGGGGGGGGGGCAGCACACTAATTTTATTGCACAGGGCAGCAAAAAAGCTAGCACCAGCCCTGAGGCAGGTAGGCACCATGTTGCATTTTTCAAAAGACTGAATTAAAAGGTAGGAAAGCTTCAAGAATGTCGATTCTATGGCAGATTGTCAATATGCAGCAACAAGCTAATTATGTGCTTTTTCCCATGCCCGCACAATTGGGAGAGCCTAGGTACAATAACTATAACACAGGCCAAGTAAAAGGTCTAAATAGGACCCAAAGTATTTTAGAATTCACTGTAACAATGAACCCCTTTGAAATATTGTTTTATAAGTAAGAATTATGTAACAACAATAATTATTGTTCATTTGTTGTGGTAAGTAAAAAATATATGATACACCATATGATATCTTTAAAGAGTAATGAGATGTTAGGGACTCCATTATGTTTAAAAAATTTTGTTTTATTTGATGTGTCTGTATTGTTCACCTTGAATTTGTATGTTTTGCTCTATATTGCTTAGACATTTTAGTGTTATGTGATTAATACATTTTAATAAATGTAAATCTTTATTTGAAAGAGCTTACAATAATCACAATTTTTAGAAATGTGCACATGAAAAATGTTCACTTTGGTTTGTTTTTTTGTTTCACAGGTGTATTTGTTTTTTTGTTTCATTTAATGTTTATTTTTATTTGATTTATTTGCTGAATTGAAAAAAAAAAGCAAATAAAAAAAAAAATCCAAAATATGATCTCCTCAGCAACCCGCCCTCCCTTGGGCATTCCCAGCCTACTCTAAACCCTCCAAATTTCTTGCCAGTAAACTGGGACTGGGGCCTACATGGGCTGGGCTGAACTAAGCCCACCCAGACTTCCCTGGGTCCCTCTGCGTGCCCCCCCCCCCCCCCCCCCCCCAATACCTTGCAAATAAGCTGGGCCAGGACTTCCCAGAATGGGGCAGAATGATCCCCAGTCACTTCTGTTCCACCAAATTTCTCTTTAAAAATGGTGCCAGCTGGCCCTGAGACCAGTTCCAAGTTTGACCTCCACAAAATGATGCCAGTCTCAGGGCTGGTCACCATCATTGTGCTGTATGGTTGTATTCAGGGGGTAGGCCCTGGCTAGGTGTGCATCAATCCAGCCCAGGGAGGTCCCAGCCCTGGGTTTTTGGCAATGGGCAGGGAGAGTAAAGGGTCCTGGAAAGACCCCAGAACCTGAGCCAGCAATGGGGGAGGGGGCCTAAGGAGGTTCCATTTCATTTTTCTAAATTTTGGATATTTTCAGGGAAGTCCTTCCATTCGGAACAAACCACAACTAGACATTTTGTCTGAAAAATGCATTTGTTTAAAACAAATGCACATCCCTGACAGTTTGAAGAGTGGGAGAGTGTGACATGTTCCAGGTCAGAGGATGAGTGCCAGAGGAGAATCCCCAAGTGCTGCATCTTTCTGCTCTAACTGTTAAGCTTCACTGTTAAGCTAAAAACAAATTACTTATTTTTCCTTACAGACAGAAATGTTCAACTGAAGACACTTCCAGTTAAATTAACTGATTCCCTTATGTACAGAGTATTGATAGAAAGTATTGGTACTTCTTCAACAGCCAATCATAATGCTGACTTCAAGGGAAATGGAAAGAGATAGAGGGAAGTACTCAGCATAATTCAGGCCACTTTCTCAATGCTCTTACAAATGTTTCACTCTCTCAAAATTATTAAGCAGTTTAGAATATAGTCTGTACAATGAATTTCTCCATGCTATTTATGATGCTGTATTATCGTAGCCTTTCATCAACCTATTTTCTCACCTGACATGACACTCACAATTACTGATGATTTGGTCTCAACTTGCATGGGGATAGGTGAGAAGCCTTTTTCCAACATCCATTGACAAATATCATCCACATTCCTCATTTAGCATTTGCGTGTAACGGGGGAGCATCATTGCCACGCTTGTGTAATTTCAATTCATAGAAGCCTTGATGACTGGCCCTACTGCTGATAAGTTTTAAACTTGTGTGAATTCAAACCCTTTTTGTGTCTGTTATCTGTGTTCAATATAAGTAGATCTATCTTTTTGTCGGGCCGATACAGAAAACCTCGCGGGAGAGCCGGCAAGCGCCCACTCTCCCGACGCGCGCTTAGGCCACTCTCCTGAATGCGTGATTCAGGAAGTCAAGGTATGCAAATTAGGGCCTGGGGTAAAAAGGAGGTGCTAGGAACACTAGCTCTTCCCTGCTGTCAGCGGGTTTGACAGCCGACGCTTAATTTTATTGGCATTGGTTGTCGAACCCACTGACAGCCACGGGTTCGGAAAACAGACGCAGGCGAAATTGAGCGTCCATTTCCCAACCCACAGGCCGCGGGCCGATTTTTATTTTTATTTTTTTATCTTTGGGGCCTCTGACTTAATATCACTATGATATTAAGTCGAAGGGTGTACAGGAAAGCAATTTTTTCTAGGGATGTGAATCGTTTTAGGACGATTAAAATTATCATCCGATAATTTTAATATCGTCTTAAACCGTTATGGAACACAATACAATAGAGATTCTAACGATTTATCGTTATAAATCGTTAGAATCGTGAGCCGGCACACTAAAACCCCCTAAAACCCACCCCCGACCCTTTAAATTAAATCCCCCACCCTCCCGAACCCCCCCCAAATGAGTTAAATAACCTGCGGGTCCAGCGGCGGTCCGGAACGGCAGCGGTCCGGAACGGGCTCCTGCTCCTGAATCTTGTTGTCTTCAGCCGGCGCCATTTTCCAAAATGGCGCCGAAAAATGGCGGCGGCCATAGACGAACACGATTGGACGGCAGGAGGTCCTTCCGGACCCCCGCTGGACTTTTGGCAAGTCTCGTGGGGGTCAGGAGGCCCCCCACAAGCTGGCCAAAAGTTCCTGGAGGTCCAGCGGGGGTCAGGGAGCGATTTCCCGCCGCGAATCGTTTTCGTACGGAAAATGGCGCCGGCAGGAGATCGACTGCAGGAGGTCGTTCAGCGAGGGTTCCGGCGCCTCGCTGAACAACCTCCTGCAGTCGATCTCCTGCCGGCGCCATTTTCCGTACGAAAACGATTCGTGGCGGGAAATCGCTCCCTGACCCCCGCTGGACCTCCAGGAACTTTTGGCCAGCTTGTGGGGGGCCTCCTGACCCCCACGAGACTTGCCAAAAGTCCAGCGGGGGTCCGGAAGGACCTCCTGCCGTCCAATCGTGTTCGTCTATGGCCGCCGCCATTTTTCGGCGCCATTTTGGAAAATGGCGCCGGCTGAAGACAACAAGATTCAGGAGCAGGAGCCCGTTCCGGACCGCTGCCGTTCCGGACCGCCGCTGGACCCGCAGGTTATTTAAGTCATTTGGGGGGTTCAGGAGGGTGGGGGATTTAATTTAAAGGGTCGGGGGTGGGTTTTAGGGGGTTTTAATGTGCCGGTTTTGCGATTTTTAGATTTTTCACGATTTTTCACGATTTTTCACGATATTTTACCCCCCCAAACGGCAACAATATGATTCCCTCCCCCTCCCAGCCGAAATCGATCGTTAAGACGATCGAGGACACGATTCACATCCCTAATTTTTTCTGCTTTTCTGTATACTTTCTCTGTGCCAGCCGAAATTAACTTCTGCCTTTGGGCAGGCGTTCATTTCTGAAAGTAAAATGTGCGGCTTCGCTGCACATTCTACTTTCTGTATCGCGCAGGAATAACTAATAGGCCCATCAACATGCATTTGCATGTTGTGGGCGCTATTAGTTTCAGAGGGTTGGCCACGCGTTTTCCACACGCTATTACCCCTTACTGTATAAGGGGTAAAAATAGCACATGGAAAATGCGCGGCCAACCCTCTGAAACAAACAGCGCCTGCAACATGCAAATGCATGTTGATGGGCCTATTAGTTATTCCCGCGCGATACAGAAAGTAGAATGTGCAGCAAAGCCGCACATTTTACTTTCATAAATTAACGCCTGCCCAAAGGCAGAAGTTAATTTCGGCTGGCACAGAGAAAGTGTACAGAAAAGCAGAAAAAACTGCTTTCCTGTACACCACCCTCCGACTTAATATCATAGCGATATTAAGTCAGAGGCCGAGCGCACCATACTGAATCGGCTCATGTGTAATTAACAGCATGACAAACTGCTGATGCTGAGAGCATTTTAAGCATACATAAGCTCATATACTAGGAGAGACAAGGACTTTCTCAAGCAAATATAAAGCAAATGGTTGCATTGTATTTCAATTCAAAAGAAAAGTGATATTTCACAGTTAAAAGTTTGTAACATCTTTACTTAAAAATAGTTGATTGTTGTACATGATAAATTTTGTATTTGTATATAGTTCAAATATTGTTTAAAAACAAACATGTATTGTTTTCAATAAAATATTGACCTTTTTTTTTTGCATAATCAGATATGACTCTTTATGCAAAATTTGCCACATAATTGCTGTAAAATTTAGAAAAATCTTCCACAAAATTTGCTTACCCTTATTGCAGACTCTTGAAAAGTCTTTCATAGAAAATTAGGGGCTCTGGTTATAGTGAAGCAAACACATCATTGTCATCCCAGGTTTTAAAATGAGCCCAACACTCAGTTATCTGGCTAACTTTAGAGGGATTTTGAAGTAGATGTATTTTTTACTGGATTTCACCCCTACAGTGGTGATTTTGTTTATTTGAACATAAAAACATTCTTAAATATATCATAATGACATAGGATGGAAATGATATAAAATCCAAGCAAAGTGCATCTCTTGTATTTTCTTCATGTTTATGAAATAAATTAGTAGGGAAACTTCTGTCTGGTAAGCACAATTTTTTATTCACAAAAATCTGATTTTTTTCTTTTTTATGTCAAACTAGCCCCTGGAATCATCATTCCGCTATAAATATAAATATAGCGGAATGATGAGCCACGGAAAAAAGGGATGGGGGGCAATATTGAACAGGCAGATGCATCATGGTGGTGCGATTTTACCCTGCACACTTTCACCCCTGTTCTGCCAATGGGAAAGTTGTAGTTATTTCCGGCGGTGCTGCCGGCAATAATGTGTAAAACATTATGACCTGCAGCGCTTCCAGGCCCTAAATTTTTTAAACCCCTTCCCTTTCCCTCATTTAAATTTTAACGTTGTGATGTGGTAGCCCTAATGCACACGATAATGGCCCATCGTGATTTGAAGAATGACCCTATTGGTTTGCTTCAGATTATTCAAAATCCCTCTGCATGGCTGACAGAGATATGCAAACTGAGGGGGTCATTCTTTAACACTATCGCACGCGAAAAGGGACTTTTCGCATGCGATAGCTAGCGTGGGGTCAAGTCGGGGCGGAGTCAGCTCTGGAAGAGGAGGAGTCGGGGTGGTACCGAGGTTGACACTGCGGACACATCGCTGGCGGCGAAAGGTAAAATTCCTTATCGCCGCCAGTTTTGCGCTGAATAACTACACCTTTTGTGGTGTAGCTATTCGGCGCAATCGCTGCCAGCTATCGCAGGACCACCCTCCCCGCTTCGCCTCCCCGCCCCCCATTACCGCCGGATTCTCTAAGGTCTGTGAGAGAATCCAGGCCTGAGTGACTATACCACACCAGTTCTACACAAACTATATTGGCTTCCATTTCCCTACAGATCCAAATTCAAATAGCTGAAATTGATCTTCAAAGTTCTAAGAGGAGATGGATCAAACTTTTTGAGAAGATCATCCCTAAACATGTCCTTTAGACCACTAAGGTTCTCACAGGGAGCACTCATTATAATGGCAACAACAAAAATGAAAATTGTTGACACACGATATCGATCCTTTTTGAGAGTGGCATGTGCCCTAAAAAACTCCCTCTTGGAAGAGCTCCACCAAATAAATGACTACTCCCATTTCAGGAAGCACTCAAATGTTTGGCTTTCCTGTCAGGTCTTTAATGCCATTCACTCCCCATTAAAGAAAAAAAAAAAGTGCGAAACTTGTTGGGCAGACTGGATGGGCTGTTTGGTCTTCTTCTGCCGTCATTTCTATGTTTCTATGTAAAATAAGCTAAGCTGCAAGCACCCTATTTTACTGCCAAGGACATGCTGCTAAAACATAGTATTTGGTTGAAATTCATACGTATTTAGTCCAATGTTAAGTTTGTGATGTTATTATGTATTTTTCTTAAGTAGGCATTACTAGTGACTTAAAGTGTAAATATGTCATGCACCTTTGCAGTGTAAAGCTACATATAACCTGGATTATATGACGCCATTTCACTATTTGAATGTTGCCTTAGGTGAATTTTCTATTCAGAAAGGCAGATAGTAAATCCATCTAATAAGTAACTAAGGGCCTCATTTTCCACCCGGATCGCATGCAATAAGGGACGTTTCACACGCAAAATGCCCCTTATCGCGTGCAATATCAAAATGGGGGCGGAGTCAGCCCCGGAAGAGGATGAGTCGGGGCGTCACCGGGGCCAGCTCCGCGAAGACGCTGCAGACGACAAAAAGGTAAGGCCCTTTTCGCGTCCGAGTTCGCGCCCAATAGCTACACCTTCTATGGTGGCGCTATTGGGTGTGAAACCGGCAGCGATCGCACCGCGACGGTGCGATCGCTGCTGGCTAGTGCAGGCCCGCCCCCCGTTTTGGCCCCCCACCCCTAATTCCCTAAAGTATCTCAGGCCTGCGATACTTTAGAAAATGAGGTCCTAAGCTAGGATTGCCAACTGCATGGATTTAGAAAAGATATTTACAGATAGCTCAGAATGTTCTTTGTGTTGTGACCACTAGGTAGAGCTAGTGCTTAGCACTTGGTGAAACAGGAGAATTACATTCTGCAACAAGTATTGGCTCTTTTTAGAAGTAAATCCTGCTCCTACCTCTCCTTCTCTCTTCTGATGGATTCCACATTTTTTTTTTATTTTTCTTATATACTAACTGAACTGATTATGCCCAACAGTCCTTGCTATTTGTTTTTAATGTCCTGTTTCTTTCAACTTTGGTTTATTGTTAAAAATGCCATTTAATAACAAAATCACACAACCTGCACATTTTCAAATAAAAATGCAAAAGGTAAAAAGAAAACAAAATATTAGTACTAAATACCTCTGTCTCTTACAAAGCAGAAATTGGGAGAGAAAGTTTTTTTATCTAAAGCTTGAATAGCTCAAATGGTAAAGTGTGATACCTTTAATCTCTGGTTCATGGGTTCAAATCCCAGGTTAGGAGAGAAAGATTTATTTCACCTGTTTTTCACAGCTGTGCAGCCCACAGCTCTACCCCCACTCACACAGGGCATTAAGGAACTCAAAAAACAACAGGATTACAGTGGGCTCCTGTAGAATTAGACCTGTGATGTGGAGACACACACTGTATCAAGTGACACAAGTACAAAACACCTTCTCTGTATTAGATATTGAAGAAGCTCTTGCAAAAGAGTTTGAAGTGCTATCTTTAAACAGATAAGTATGGGAAAATAATGAAACAGATAAATATGGGAAAATAAGTATGGGAGCTTGCTGGGCAGACTGGATGGGGTGATTGGTCAATTTCTTCTGTCATTTCTATGTTTCTATTATCAAAATACATGATGTTCAGCAAATTGTAAAAAGGTTGCCCACATAGATGCATACTTTTAGCCAAGGCAGAAAATTGTTCAATTTCAAAAAATTTTTAATATTTTTGGACAGTAAACTATATTAGGGAACACCTTTACTGTGTTTCAATACAATTTTTTAAATATTTGTTTCATTCAATTCATAATATTTTTGTTATATATAAACATCAATACTTTCATTTTACATTTTTATTGGAGTTGGGCATCTTTTTTACTATATGTTGAGCATCATGTATTTGTACTTCTGCTTTGTAAGGGGCAGATGTATTTGTACTTCTGTTCCACCTTCAGGCAGCAAAATACTGCACGGAGCGGCAGTAGCCACAGAGGCATTCACGGAGCGGGATGCCAGTGGTTTGTGTTCCACCTTCACGGAGCGGAAGGTTGGAGGGCTGCCATCTCCAAAAAAAACAAAAACAAAAAAACAAAAAACAAACAAACAAAACAGAGGTGGGTAAGAGTATGGGGCAGGGATGTGGCCGTTTATTGCGGCAGTTGCTACCCCTGATTGAGCTGGATGTTCATTGGGATGCGGATACGGCACTGCTCTCTGCATTGGTGGAGGGGTGGAAGGGAATTGGGGCCGGAGGGTGCTGGAAGCCAATAGTGACGGGGGAGGGGGAGAAAAAAAGGGGGGGGGGGAAGATTAAAAAAAAAAATGGATAAACTGCGTAGCTTGCTGGGCAGACTGGATGGGCCGTTTGGTCTTCTTCTGCCGTCATTTCTATGTTTCTATGCTTTGTAAGGGACAGAGGTATTTAGTACTAATATTTGTTTTCCTTTCATGCAACTCCAACATTGCTTTTGATGCAACTCCAACATTGCTCTCTGCTTCAACGGCAAGAGGTAAAGGGGAATTGGACTCAGACAGCAATAAACAAGGGCTCTGACATTTTTGTTTTGTACATTATCACCGGCAGTAGCGCCGGAAATAATTACAGCTTTTCTATTGGCACTACAGGGGGGAAAAGTGTTCAGTGTGGCCGCAACCGCGACATGTGATACCACACCGCTACAATGTGGCTGGCTGCACACTTTCGCCCCCCCTGCCCCTTTTTGGCCATGGTCGACCATTCGCTATATTTAATAGCAGAATGATGAATCTAGGGGCGACTATGGTAGTGATCTATACAGTGTAGCAGATACTACCTTAAGCTTGCTGGGCAGACTAGATGGACCTTTGGTCCTTTTCTGCCATCATTTCTACGTTTCTATGTTAATTATAAAATTCCAAACAATTTACATTTACTAAGGCATCTGCTGACCAGCAGACATAGATCTCTGACTTGGAATGTTCATTAGACATACAGTAGGTAATTTCCAAAATGTCACGTTCATAAAAATTAGCATGTTAGTAAACTGTACTTGTGTAATCAGTATGTTATAAACATCAAAAATATGCACGAGTAAAGGAGTATATGTTAAATCCTACTTAAAGTCTAGAACCAGGCATTTAGCCTGGTCCAACTTAACACAATCCACAAGGGAATCCTTGTTGCAGGGCATTTTCTCTGAGGAGGAATAAGAAGCTAGGGCCCGGAGGGAAGAGAAAGCTCCAGACTAGAGTAGAAGAAAGCAAGCTATGCTAAACTACTTAACTGTAAACTGCTGCATTTCTGTTTCCAGCACTGCTGAGGTAAGCAGGATTTTGGCTTTTAATTTGCTTGTAAATAATAAAACTCTTTAGAAGAATAGCCAGAATCTAGACTAGAGAGCAAATAGCAACGGGGGACAGTGGGCAACCCTGTTTAGTCTCCCTCTGTATCGTAAAATTCTAGGTATAACTATGATTGATTTTTAAACAGGCATGGGGTGCTCGATACAGTTCCCTCACCCATGTAGAAAAATAACCCCCAAGCCCCACTTTATCCAGAACTGCAAATAAGAAGGGCCAAAATACCTTTTCAACATCGATAGTTAGAAAGACTGTTGGGTTTGCAGTCTGCTGGGCACTATAAATCAAATCGATGAGCTTTCTGATATTATCTGTGGTAGTGTGCCCTGGCATAAAACCCGTTTGGTCGGTGTGAATTAACCCCTCTATTCTGCCTCGCAAGCGAAGAGCCAAGATTTTAGCCAAGAGTTTCAAGTCAATGTAAATCAGGGAGATGGGTCTAAAGGATGCGCAATTGGTAGGATCCTTTCCTGACTTGGGTAACAAGGTTATCCCAGCCACATTACCATTCGGTAATAACTGCCCACCATCCCTGATGTGATTAAACATTTGTGCCAGGTGGCCTCTGAGGATATGTCTATATTTTTTTTGTAAAAGAGAGGGATAAACCCATCCAAACCCAGAACGTTCCCAGATTTAAGGTCCTTGATAGCCCAATCCACCTCATATTCAGCCCTGACTTCTGGGGTATAGAGATTCCCATAAAATGTTTGAAACCTGGTCTGGATGGCTCCCGGGTCCGTGAACAATTTTCCCGAACTTGCTTTGATATGATATATCATGGCTTTGAGGCTCCTAGTGAGCAACCTATTTGCTAAAAGTCGACTACTTTTGTTTCCATACTCATAATATTTTTGATGCAATAGGTCTAACCAATGCGCTACCGCCACAGCATCTAGGGCTGCTATATCTTCTCATTTCCTACTCGAGTCCTACTCGAATAGAGCCTGGGTTTTGTTTATGTCGGCTTTCTAACCGGGCGAGTTCCAACAGGAGGGCCTCCCTCTGTTTATTGATTTGTTTTTTTTATGGAATGTGCCCATACTTATTAAATGTCCCCGGATAACTGCCTTCATACCTTCCCACACAGATGTGGGGGTAACCCCATGTCCGCCATTCAACTCAAAATAGACTTCCAGGATCTCCCCCACCCTGTCCTGATAGGATGGCAAGGTCAGCAAGTAGTCATTTAATCTCCAGAACTTACACCCTTCTTCCCCAGCATGGCCTAATAATGTCCAAAGGACTGGGGCATGATCAGACCAGGTAATGCATTCTATGTCTACAACCCCCATTCTTGCAACCAGATCTTTAGAAATTAAATTAAATTGAAAATTAAATTAATTAAAAACCGACCCAATCAGGTTTTTAAAGATTGTTATGCCACAGTCACTTCCCGTGGGAGGAAGATTGTCCAACTATCTCCCAGCCTGGAGTCAAATTACATCAGATCAATGGGTATTGTCAATAATAAAACAGGGTTATTCTCTCCATTTTTCATCCCTTCCCACCCTTCCACACTGGGTTCCTCAAAAAACTTTCACATCTCACAAAATGCATCTTCTGCAAGAAATCAAACTTCTGTTACAGAACAAATGTATTCAGAAGATACCTTGCCCAGAGCTACATCAAGGGTTTTACTCCCAATACTTCCTAATTCCCAAGAAATCAGGAGGACTACGACCAATCTTAGACCTCCGTTCACTCAACAATTGCCTCCAGAGAGAGAAATTAAAAATGACTTCTCTCTGATCCATGCTTCCATTTCTCTAGCCCAAGGATTGGATGTGTTCACTGGACTTGAAGGATGCATTTGCGCACATTCCAATGCATCCCAATTCTTGGTGTTACCTTTGTTTCCAGGTGGACAACCAGCACTTCCAATACAGAGTTCTTCCATTTGACCTTTCCTCTGCCCCAAGAGAATTCACCAAATGCCTAGCAGTGGCGGTTGCGCACCTTCGGCGTCAGGGGGTACAAATATTTCCCTATCTGGATGACTGGCTCATAATAGCATCCAATCAAACACTGCTATGAGGCAATCTTCTTTGAACAATTTCTTGCCTAGACAATCTGGGCCTTCTCATCAATTATGAAAAGTCAAATCTGGAACCCACTCAAACCTTACAATTCATAGGAGCCTATATCGACACGGTTCAAGACAAGGCATTCCTTCCTCACTCGAGAGCATTAGCACTCTCCACACTATCTACAACTCTCTTTCACAGTATGACAGTACCAGCTCGCTAAGTCCTCACTGTTCTAGGGCACACGGCAGCATCCATTTATGTAGTTCCACATACGTGCTTACATATGCGCCACCTACAATGGGGTCTGAAAAATCAATGGACCCAGTTTCTCCACCCATTGTCCACTCCCATTTCCTTGACCAGCAGCATGAAAAGGGACCTAAAGTGGTGGCTACTTGCATTGACACTACTGACGGGCTCGCCCCTACACCCCTTGCGGCATCAAATCATACTAACCACAGATGTATCCCCCAAGGGAGCACACCTGGACCACTTACAGACATAAGGTCAGTGAACCTCATACGAGCGAGCGCTACACATCAACCTCCTGGAATTAAAAGCAGTACGTTACACCCTTCGAGCCTTCGAGGACTCCCTACAGGAGAAATTAATAATGATTCACACGGACAATCAAGTAACAATGTTTTACATAAACAAAGAAGGAGGGTCCAGTTCATGGAACCTTTGCAAAGAAGCAGTTCAGATTCTGGAATGGGCCCACCACAGATCCATCTCTCTCCAAGCGACTTACCTACCCAGCACATATTCTTCGTTTGGGGTCTCCCTTCCATGAACCTCTTTGCAACAGAGAGCAACAAGAAACTAAAAGCATTTTGTTCGGTTTACCCGAGCCCATACAGACTTGCTCCAGATGCCTTTTTTAATAAGGTGGCACAGTCTACTGTATGCGTTCCCTCCGATACCACTCATCTCTTGCACGATACAGAGATGCTTCAAAGACCAAGCGTATCTAATACTAATCGCACCAGCATGGCCAAGACAACCATGGTACAGCTACCTCCTACGCCTATCAATTCGCAACCCAATGTCCCTGGGAGACAGCGCTCACCTTCTTACCCAGGACAATGGAACACTATTACATCCTCTTCACTCTTCCCTACACCTCATGGCATGGAGATTGAAAGGCTCACATACCAGCACTTAAACATTTCTCCTACTCTTCAGGACATATTAATGTCCTCGAGAAACTATCCACCATACTAAATGGTGTTCATCCACTGGTAATGACCCATTAACTTGCTCACTAGAACAACTTCTATCCTACCTTCATCTGCTTTACAGTGACGACCTCGCGGCCGGCGCCATCTTTAAAAATGGCGCGGGTCATCCAGTGCTCCTACCATGTGACAGGAGCCGGCCAATGGCATGGATACCCTGTCACATGGTAAGTGCAAAGGGCCATCGGCGCCATTTTTATTAGTGGCAGCCGATGGCCTGAGAGCGGGAGATCACTCCTGGGATTTCCACTGGACCACCAGGTACTTGTAAAAAGTTTTGGGGGGGTTTGGGAGGGTGGGGGAAGCTAAGGGATCAGTTTTAAAGGGTCAGGGTGGGTTTTTTGTTTATCGGCTCGGGCGCAGCCGATAAACAAAACCGCGATTGGGTCGCACGAAAAAAAATTAACAATGTGAATCGGAACCGGAACCGATTCCGGTTCCGATTCACATCTCTAGAAGGCAGTGTAGGCAAGAAAGGCCCTGAGTGGCAAGACATGGCAAGATCTAGCAACAGGCAGAGGCCAAGGGAAGCCTCAGGGCTAAGCCGGGCCTGGGCAGGCCAGAGGTCAGGGAGACCGAGAGAGAGACCTAGAATCAGTAAGAGGCCAAGAGGGACCTCAGGACTAGGCATGGACAGAGCTGAAGGCATGGAGGCCACAAGACAGAGACAAGAGCAGAAGGCTGGATGGCCACATGGCAGAGACTGAAATCAGAAGGCCCAGAGGCCACAAGGTAAAACAGGGCAAGGCTGTACTCAGAAGGCTCAAAGGCCTCGAGTCAAACAAAGGAAAGGCCTGAGAAGGCCACAAGGCAGAAGTGGCTAACGCATACAGCCAAATAAAACTTGATGCTGATGCATTAGAGCAGAGACTAGGGTTAAGTAGGATTGGAGTCTGGACATAGTGCAGGGAGGCAAGAGGAGTTTGGACAGCCAGGGGAGTGTGCTCAAGGAAGTCCCCTGGTGGAGCAGAGGCTGCAGGACTGGCTAAGGCAAGAAACCAGGGACGTGCTGGAGAGTACATATCATAACAGGGCTCACTGGAGTCCTCTGGTGGAGGGGAGGCCACACAGCGGCCGGAACCATAACACTGTGAGGACTTTTTCTGTTCCATTGGTAGGAGAAGAGATCTGCAGACCCACTTAGTCTTTGCACCCAGAAGATCCAGGAGTAACAGCCACTCAGGTTTAAGGAGAACAATCAAAGCATATTTTTATGGAAGTTAGGATTAGTGTTGGATATTATTGTTTTTTATTTTGGGAGGATTTTATAGAATGAATTTATTAACGTATTATGCTTTGATATCTTTGTGTGAATCGTGTAATCAAATCCTACTAAATAAATAAATGCCACCCTGGCATCTGGAAGTAAAGGAGACATAGGGGGTCATTTTCTAAGGAGTTACCGCAGGAGATAAATTCGCAAATCGCGCTAACAGCTGTTAACGCGAATTCTTAATTTAGTATTCAGGGGGCGGAGTTTATGTAAAGTAATTGTGTGCGGCGAAACAGCCGCAGTGGCCAATAGCTACCCTTTCATTCGCGATACAGGCCGGTAAAGGGTTATCACGGTATTCCCATTTCAAGAGAGAGAGAGAGAGAGAGAGAGAGAGAGAGAGAGAGGAGAGAGAGAGAGAGAGAGAGAGAGAGAGAGAGAGAGAGAGAGAGAGAGAGAGAGAGAGAGAGAGAGAGAGACTTCCTATAATGCCTATGCCCTAGACAGGTATTTGTATCCCTATGGGAGGGCCACCTAGTAACTCGGGGTGGGGATTAGGTATGAGTGTAGGGGGTTGGGGACCACTTTCACATTCAACATGAGACGTACGAACAGAACAGTGGTCTCTTGTGAAGATTTGATGGCCTTCGGAGTGAGGAAACTCACTCCAAGATGAGATTTGGGCAATGTTCTCTCAAACTAGCTTGTTGTTGCCCAGGTAGAGTGTCCATCAAGCTAGTTTGAGAGAACACTGCCCAAATCTCATCTTGGAGTGAGTTTCCGCACTCCGAAGGCCATCAAATCTTCACAAGAGACCACTGTTCTGTTCGTACCTCTCATGTTGAATGTGAAAGTGGTCCCCAACCCCCTACACTCATACCTAATCCCCACCCCGAGTTACTAGGTGGCCCTCCCATAGGGATACAAATACCTGTCTAGGGCATAGGCATTATAGGAAGTCTCAGTCTCTCTCTCTCTCTCTCTCTCTCTCTCTCCCCCCCCCCCCCCCCGAAACGGGCTGTCTGGGAATATCGTGAACCACGATAACCCTTTACCGGCCTTTCGTGTACTGCGAAGATTCATTGGTTGTTTTATCGCGGTGCACGATATTTTCGCGATTTGCGACTCCAGTTCCGCAAATGGCGAAAACATCGTGCGCCGCGATGTTTCCCCGCTGCACGAAAAATGCCTTATTTGCATAGGACACGCCCCCTCATGCGTTACCACTGCGATATTGGAAAATGAGGCCCATAGACAGGATAGGGGTAACCCTAGGCAACTTAAAGGGAAAATCTAACCTAAGAAGGAAGGGGAATCATAGAAAAGATTGCAAGAGAGGTACCATTTGAGATTAGCATGAGCGACCATGGATGTAAGCCACTTCTTTACATTAAAAAAACAAAAACCTTTTCACAGTAAAACATTTTATTTGAAAAACCAATTCAGTGAATGCACTTATATTTGGATCAACATCAGAGAATGATTAATCGCTTTGGGCCCTGAAGTTACGGCTTCTCCCCGTATGGAGATCATTCAGGGTGTGGGGAGGATAGAGGTCTTTTGCCACCCTAAAGTAAAAGCCTCTGGTCTCCTATGGTAGGTTTTTCAAAATTCTGCGGCAATTATCTGGCAAATTTGCATAATTGTGCATAAAGATCCATATCTCTAACTATGCAAAAAATTCAATTTTTTAAAAATTGAAAACCATTCATGTTGTTTGGTTTTTAAACAATATTTAAACTATAGAAAAATCAAAAAAGTATCAACTACAAAAATAAATAATTTATCAAGTAAAGATATTCTTTACAAACTTTTAGCTGTGAAATGTCACTTTTGTTTTGAGTTGAAATAATGCAACCATCCTTTTTATATTTTCTTGAGAAAGTCCTTGTGGTCTTACCAAGAATATGAGCTTCTGAATGCTAAAAATGCCTCAAAACCAGCAGTTTGTGTGCTGTTAATTTCACAGAAAAATATATGCACATATATTGGATACATGATACAGAAACAAAAAAGGTTGAATTAACTAAAACCTTGTTAGCAGTAGTGTCAACCATAAAGCCATCTATGAACTGAAATTAATGCCCCTCTGCCAGTTCTGAGACACCTGAAGTTGCAGACTTCCAGAAACACCTCCAGGTCTTTGCAAATGGTATATGATTGACCACCAATGCTGGTGCAAAAGAACCTTTCTTTAAAGATGAAATTCTTTGAAAGGGTCATCAATCCTTCCAAGAATTATATCAAAATCATCTTTAGTTTGATAAGGATTTATGTGATCTTTGAGGGATCAAATATCTGTCTGCTTTCTCTATCCACTCCAGCTTCATCCCCCACTGTTCACTTCAGGACATTTCTTAAGGCTTTCTGATCTTTTGGTAAATGCCTTACATTGGCTTTTAATGTGAACGGGATGGTGGTGGTGGTGGTGGTGGGGGGGGGGGGGGGGGACAACAGAAGTAGAGGGTTCCCTGCAGGCTGTTTGCAAAGGCAGGAGCTGGAGCACATAGATAGCTGAGACTGCAGGTTGGCAGGCACCCTGCAACTTTCTTCAAAAGATTGAATTAAGAAGTGTGAAACCTTTCAGGAATGGGCACTGCCTAAAGTGCATTGCCTTGGCAAAGGAAAAACCAGGGAGGAAGTTACACAGCAAATATTAAATCCCTGTCCTTGCTTTTTGCACAGTAGAAGTTGGAAAAAAATTATGTAACCAGGTCTAAGAAACAGCATTAAACATACGTCTCCACTTGAAATTGTACACCAGCATTCTCCATCAACAGTATATCATTTATTGTTAGATAAAGCCTGTTCTCTAGTACAGAGTTCTATTAGCCGTGGGAAAAAAACTGAATTAATTGCTAGGAAAAAACACTCAAATAAAATATGTTTACATTGCAGGACCTCATCTCTATGCATGGGAAAGGACCCCTAATGCTCTGGATCTATAGATTTAAATTATTGGCCTGTGACAAAAATCTACCTTATAAATGGCCTGTGACCGACGGCCCGCAAATGCGCAGTAGAGACCAGCTCTACCGCGCATGTGCGGGCGAGCACGTCGCTCTGAGCCAGCGTCAGAAAAAAAGAAAAAACAATGGCGGCGTCCAGTGGCAGCGGCAGCGGCGTTGGGTGGCGGCGTCCAGTGGCAGCGGCGGCGGCGTTGGGTGGCGGCGTCCGGTGGTAGCGGCGGCGGGTGGCAGCGGCATGGCGGCATCCAGCGGCGGTGGCGTTGGGTGGTGGCGGCGTCCGGTGGTAGCGGCGGCGGCGTCCAGCGGCGGCGGCGTTGGGTGGTAGCGGCGGCGGCGGGTGGCGGCGTCCAGCGGCGACGGCGTTGGGTGGCGGTGGCGTCCGGTGGCAGCGGCGGCAGCGAGGGAGGAGAGAGAGAAGGAGGGACTGACAGAGAGGGAGGGACTGAGTGAGAGGGGAGGAGAGAGAGGGAGTGGGACTGAGTGAGAGGGAGAGAGGGAGTGGGACTGAGTGAGTGGGAGGGAGTGAGTGGGACGGAGGGAGAGGGGGGGACTGAGTGAGGGGGGAGGGAGATAGAGAGGGAGTGGGACTGAGGAAGAGTGGGACATAGAGGGAGGGGGGAGGGAGTGGGACAGAGGGAGGGAGTGGGACTGAGGGAGAGGGGGAGGGAGTGGGACTGAGGGAGAGTGGGAGTGGGAGAGGGGGAGGGAGTGGGACTGAGGGAGAGGGAGAGGGAGGGAGAGAGGGGGGGAGGGAGGGAGAGAGGGGGGGAGGGAGGGAGACTGAGTGAGAGGAGAGGGAGGAGTGGGTGGGAGGTAGGGGGTGGAGGGGAGAGAGAATGAGGGGGAGGTGAGAGACAGAGGGATGTAGCCCTTTTTAACGGCGGTGGCAGCGAGGGAGGAGAGAGAGTGAGGGACTGAGTGAGAGGGGAGGAGAGAGAGGGAGTGGGACTGAGTGAGAGGGAGGGAGGGAGGGAGTGGGACGGAGGGAGAGTGAGAGGGAGGGAGAGAGGGGGAGGGAGGGAGTGAGACTGAGTGGGAGGGATGGGACTGAGTGGGAGGAGTGGGGTGAGAGGAGGGAGGTAGGGGGTGGAGGGGAGAGAGAATGAGGGGGAGGTGAGAGACAGAGGGATGTAGCCCGTTTTAACGGCGGTGGCAGCGAGGGAGGAGAGAGAGTGAGGGACTGAGTGAGAGGGGAGGAGAGAGAGGGAGTGGGACTGAGTGAGAGGGAGAGAGGGAGTGGGAGGGAGGGAGTGGGACGGAAGGAGTGGGACTGAGGGAGGGAGGGAGTGGGACTGAGGGAGAGTGAGAGGGAGGGAGAGAGGGGGGAGGGAGGGAGTGAGACTGAGTGGGAGGGAGGGACTGAGTGGGAGGAGTGGGTGAGAGGGAGGGAGGTAGGGGGTGGAGGGGAGAGAGAATGAGGGGGAGGTGAGAGACAGAGGGATGTAGCCCGTTTTAACGGGCTTAACGGCTTGTACTTTTATATTTGTCGTGCTGCAAAGTGATCATGAAGCCAACTATTTTGTGTGAAATAATTTCAAATAAAATGCTTTTTTTTCTTGTATATTGCATTAAAAAATGTTCATATTTCATCACGCATCCCAGTTCTGACATAATCATGTTTCTGGGGGATATTAGATCATAAAGAATAATAGCTATGTACTCACAAAGATCATATATACAGTCTTTCAGTTTCTTTCAGTAAATTCACTTCCCTTAGGCTAGCATCTTAAGAAACCAAAAGATGCTATTGTGGTGCTGATTCCATTTCTTAAGGCTTTCTGATCTTTTGGTAAATGCCTTACCTTGGCTTTTAATGTGAATTGTTTGTGCTCATCAAGTAATTCCTCATTTTTTGATAAGGAGGAACCCAGTGGGCCTTTTTGCAAATAATCTTCAATATGTTTCTTAAACCAATAGGTTGCCTAAGGAAAAAGAAAGACACTATTAGCATGTTAACTCTATGGGGACCAGAAAGGATTCATAAACCTTCAATATTTCACTTGATTGAGTAAATCTACTAATTGTATTGTACTTATAGTAGCTGAAACCTGCAAAACATTTCCAGTCATATTGCAACAATAATTCTGTAAATATTATTCTTTCACTGAAGACTTTAACAGAATCAGAACTTAAGGGAAGAATTCAGATTGGGAGCTCCAGCCCTCTTTCCCCTCACATTCCCCATCTCCTCGCCCCCTCCTCTTTCTCTTCTTTCCAACCACTATCCCTGGTACCCTCTTCTCTCTCTCCCCCATTCCTGGTATCCCCTCAAATGCCAATCCCCTTTCTCAAACATACCCCCTGGCCCTGTCTCCCATCTCCCTCTCCTGACACACACACACATACACTGAGTTGATCCCTTCTAACTCTCTCTCTCTCTCTCTCTCTCTCTCTCTCTCTCTCAATCCTGCAGACCTCACACAACATTTTCCCCAGTTGATCCCCTCTGTTATACTCCCCCAAATTTGACCAATTTCCTATGTTGCCCTCTCATTTATCCTTCTGATTTCCAGCACCCGCAGCTTCTGCAGCCATGGCCCTACACTGCTCTTGAAGCATAAAGTGGCCAATTCTCTCCACTAATAACACTGCCACTGCCATGACACCAATCCCTTCAATGCCACTGAGATACTATGTTCCCCCCCCCCCCCACCCCTGCTGGAACAGCTGATGCAGCCTTACTTTGCTGATGCTCATGCTACTGCAATTGGTGTGGCTCGCCTGCTCAGCGGCATGACCTTTGATGCAACTCCAACATTACTCTCTGCATCAACGGCAGGGGGTGGCAGGAAATTTGAATCAAACAGTTACCAACAAGGGCCCTGAACCTGGTGGTCGGTGAAACAGATAAGTATGGGAAAATAAGTGTGGGAGCTTGCTGGGCAGACTGGATGGGCCGACTGGTCTTTTTCTGCCGTCATTTCTATATATGTTTCTTTATGACCAGCCTCAGCATAATGCACTACCACCCTACACATTACTGGCACTCCTTCCTCCGATGCAGCCCACTCTGTTGCCATGACTCTGCAACCCAACAGCTCAATGTCACAGTCTGATTCTGTGTGTGCACCCCATGGCCTGACTCTACATGCACATGCATATTCAGGACAGAGAAAAATTGTCTTTGTAATAATGCTCAGTTTTTGTCTGGGAAACATGAGATGCTACAGTACAAGCAGTGTCCACAAGATGTCAGTGTTTTCTGTTAGAGGCTGAAGCATCAGCCGCAGTCACAACAGTGTTTCCTGGCCAGACACCAACTGCATATTATGAAAATAATTTGCTTCTACTACTACTACTATTTAACATTTCTATAGTGCTACTCGATGTGTGCAGCATTGTACAAACAACAACACACAAGAGACATTCTCTGCTCAATAGAGCTTACAATCTAATTTTAGTCAAAAGGAAACTGTAGGATACTGCACTCCAGTAGCTATCCAGATACCTTAAAAACAGATCTTTTTGGGAACTAAGCACTGCAAATGTACCTGTTCTGTGACAGAGTATATGAAAATATAACCAGTGGGCAGAGTTTTAAATATTATCATTGTTTGTTTGCTATATATTATGTACATTTATGAAATAAGATGTCATTTTGTATATTTCATTTTGTTGTACATTGCTTTGAGTGATTTTTATCTGGGAAGTGATTGATAGATTTGGATAAATGAAATGAAATGAATATTCTTTCTAAACAGCCAGCAACCCAGACATGTTCAGGAGTCTCAAAGACCAGAAATGATAACAAGTGCTCTAATTCAATCCTTTCATGACTTTCTTTACACCCACAAACACCTAGAAGATCCATGAGTAAATATAAACATTACAGCAGAAAATCTATTTTTACTCTGGAACACACCACTACTTGAACATACAAGCCTGGATTTTAAAAGCCCAGCACGCGTAAAAACTGGATGTTAAGCGCATGGCCGGGCCATGTGCACGCCGAGCACATTTTTGAAAGGGCCCGGCCACACACGTAATTCCCGGTATGCGCAGAAGTGTCGGGCAATTGAAAAGGGACGGGCTGGGGGAGCGGGCTGGGACAGCGCCATTAGATGCTTTCCTGGGGAAGAGCACGCCAGCAGCCAACTGGTGCGCGGAGTTTACTTCTGCTCCGCCTTTTAAAATCGACGCCTCAGTATTCAAGCTTTATGCTCTCATATAAGCTTCTATATAATAACCTTTAGTACCTGAATGTAATCTGCTTTGAACTTGCTGAAAGGCGGAATAGAAATCAATATAAAAAGAACTATTTTCAAGCTTGGTAGCAAATCCAAATAGTCGTGCAAATAAGGCTTCTTTTCCTTGCTCTTGGTCAGGCCTTGGTCATCACTGGCTCCACTGACACTTCACCAGGTTTCATTGTAGTGCCCTCTTTAGGCCAGTCTTCGTGCTTCTGAAAGGTACAGCCCCAATCAGATGACTCACAAAGTTGTTGCGCCACATCTATTTTTAGTCAAACCAACGCCTTGTCTACTTATTGTAGGAAAGCTGGTTCTTTATGAAGCTTTCCTGTAATTGCCTTTGTCCTTGCAGGAGAATTTGAAGGCAGAGGTCCATTTTTTTCTCTAGTGCCAACTCGGCTACCTGGGATTCAGAGGACCCCACCTTGATCAATTTTCTCTTTATTTGTAGCAGGAGCACTCAAAAATACCACTTGTTCAAGAAAACAAAAAAAAAGTTCTTTTTCTCTTTTATTTCTTTTTTTCCCACAAACAAACCTCTAACTGTTTAATTTCCCTAACTCCAAACAAAGCTAGTCTTCTTGGTCTGTTGTAATTAACTTTTAAGCTGCTCTTGCAGTGCAGCCCAGTATTTTTCTTTTCTCTCTTTTCCCCAATGTGCTCCTTTGCACTAGTGTAGCTCTGCGTGTTGCTTAGAGCAAAACACTTTAAAAAAAATTCTCTATTTCTTCAGTTTGAAGCAGAGTTTCCATCAGTGTAGACACTTTCAACAAAATCTCATTATTTACACTTTTGGGAGGCTTGGATTTCTGCCTGTGCAGATGCTTATCTGTAGCATAGCACAAGCGGTTTGTGGCTGGCTAAAGGATAGATTAAAGTTTGGAATCCTGCTTTTCTCTTACACACTTTTATTATCAGCAATCAAATTGTATACAGAAGTTTCTTACCTCTGCAATACTTCACACAAGCATAGCAATAAAGCAGTACTTAAAGAGAGATGCCTCTCTTATTCTCCTCTGAACCTACATTATATTCCTGCGCAAAGGAGATAAACATTTATCCAGCATGCCTTGTGTTAAAGTGAACTGGGATGAGACAGCTAGGTCCAATCTTTCAAGGTGTTCTGAGATTTTAAATAGTGCACTCTGCCACACATATGCAATATAGGGTTGTAAAAGCTGCATGACTGGACTCTATGGAGGTAATTTTCAAAGGAATTACATGTGTAAAAGTAGCATATATTATAGCAATTTTTTTTAAAAAGCCCATTTACATGTGTAAAACCTTTTGACAATTCAGCCATATGGAATGAATTTTCAAAGAAGTTAAACATGTAAAAGTAGCAATTTTCAAAACCCCATTTCTGCATGTAAAACTTTTTAAAACGTATTCCCTATATTTGTGATATTTATTAATTAAGGATCTACTTCTACTCAGTTTAGTTCCTCATTTATTATGATGTGTTTCTTGCCTTTTACAGTATAATGAATAATATGTGCAATTCCCAATCCTAACCACTAGTATCCATACATGAGGGAAAACACTAGTAATTCCTCCTGATCACAGTGGCTAGGCTAAGGAATAATGAGGTCCATATTCAGACTTTGTCCAGATAGGAAAGTTAGCTGGATAAACTTATTTGGATAATTTTGGAAGCATATTCAGTGGTGCAGCCACACTATTGAATATAGCCAGCTATCTTACAGTTAAATGGCTAACTGTAGCCAGCTAAATTTAGAAAGGCTTTTTGGCTAGACCAGACTTAGCCAGCTAAATCATCTGGCTGACTCTGAATATCAGAGTTAGCCAGTTAATTTAGCCAGCTAACAACTCCTCCCAGTTATGCTCCCGGAATGCCCCTAACATATCTGGCTAAATTCTAGCCACCTAACTTATTAGCTGGCTAGAATTTACCTGTATATATGCCCAAATATTCATTTCGCCAGATAACTTCTAAGTCGGTTAAATGATTTTGAAGTTATCAATTTTAGGATGGCCTGTCCGCAGGACAAGATTATATAATTCCATCTCCCGTCTATATAATTTGAAAATGGACATATAAAAATGTGTAAACACAGCATAAGGTTTCCCAGAGATTGGGAGGAAGGGTGCAGTAAAGCAAATGACTATTACAAATAATGAAAACAAAATAATACATTCTCATTTACATTATACATTTAGACACATATTTTATAGGAGAAAAAATGCATGTACTTACAGTGAGAGAAAAATATATTAGTATAGCAAAGGATAGAAAAATTAGTTTTCTGCAACTACAAATAAAAAACTACCAACCTGCTTTCAGTCCAGAGTTCAATCAAATTAAATGAATGCCCCTAAAATTCCCAGTAAAATTCTGGACAGAAATTAATACGTGATTTTTTAGTTTAATCTCACGGGTTTGCCAAATGCTTCAGATGAATTTCTGCACAGCCCTTGGGCAATGACATAGCTTCTGCATTCTTGGAGAACCTATGATGCATTCTGTATGCTCCACATTGATTTGGATATTACCTGACTCATGGAGATGCAGCCTATTCACCAAAAATGAAATTTAAGAATCCCTCTCTATCTTGAATAAAATTGCAACAGTTCCTCTGATTATTCCTTACAACTCAGTTTGCCCAATAATAAAAAAGGATGTACCTACATCTAGACTGTACAATAACTAAACATTAAAATAAACCAAATGTTATCTAAAGGTTACCTTCTTGTCAAAAATAACAAAAACCTATACTGGATTCAGTTTACTTCCATTATAAAAAAAAACTCTTTTATTAATTGGCAACTTAAAACCTACTATCAAAACTTCTTTCAGCTTAAAACCTCCCTGTTCTATGCAGATTCTAACCCTAACCATTTTCTCTTATTGTTCCAGCAGTCAACAAGATCTGAGCTCACATCCCAACTCTCTCTCTGTACAATAAAAGTCCATTTCCTTTTACACTATACTTCAAAGAGACAGATATAATTGGTTAATAAATCTCATTAGTGTTTGATCCCATGCCTGTTACTGTCTAAGACCTGGATTCATCAAAAAGCTATAAATATAATGAAAATAACACCCACAATAAAAAAGGGAGCATGGCTAGGCTAATTTCCCTGCTTCCACATTGCACAGGTAATCCACCGCAGATCCACTGACTAGCGAGAGAGAGCACCTCTGTAGAGACCTGTATGTAACTTTACTATTTATACCACCGTAAGAGGGGGCCCTAACGCAAAATGATAAAGGACCCTGTAAGTTCTGAGACAAAATTTTACTATTTCCCAGTTTGATGAGTTAATTATAATTAGGATTTCTATTTTTAGGTGTTTATAAATTGTAAATTTAGGTATTTATTTTTCAGCTAATTAAAGGTTCCTTGAAAGTATAAAAAATCAGTGCTTATCAGTATTTTTGCAAGACAGATGCTATTGCTGGGTACCTTTTCCAGATAAATTAAATACATACGTACATTTGTGTAGTTGAGGAGTCATCAGCACAGAAAATGAACAAAAACAGAGTGGCGGATCCGAGTCAGGAAAAGGAAGCGGGGACAGAGTACTAAGGAAAGTGGTGTTTTCTGGTGTTTATCCAATAAACACCTTTTTCTTTTTTGCATCAGGGTGATTTATCTGAGTTTTTCAGTTAAAACCTAAAATCAGAAGCCCTAATTATGATAGTATGATCAGGGTGGCCCTGATTACCAGCCAATGGCACAATACTGGCTTCCAGCTAATCAGGTCACTTCTTCTCCGTAGGGTTATTTGAAGTTACAAATCTTTCTCTTCCTTCTGCCCTGGAATTTATAAAGCGATTTAAAAAAAAAAAAAAAAAAAAGGGAAAACATCTACAAGATAGTAATAACAGTAAAAATAAAATTACTGAGTAAAGAAAGGACAATACCAGGACAATTCACAAGTTTTGATACTGGTCCATATTATTCCTGGTTAGATTATATTTCTGTCCTGGGTTACAAAATATTTTGCTATTATAACTGCTGTTTCTCTTAGGATTAGAGAAGAGTTTTTCCTGCTCATTCTTTGTGGGAAAGCTTTGATTTTTTCCATTAGTTTTGGGAAATGTTCATCTCTGATATCTTTGTATTTTGCATAGACCAGGAGGACATTTATTTCTGTTTCTAATTCTCAAGTGTTCGATTGCATACAGAGTCTGGCTTCTTGAGGTTTCCAGTTCAGTTTTTGTCTGCATTTCTATTTCCAGTTTGTAGTCAGTTATTCTGTATTTGGTGAGTGAGTCTGTGATTTGTATGTGTGATCACCAGGCCTGGATTTAGGCATAGGCAGCAAAGGCAATTACCTAGGGGTGTGCATTCGGATTGACCGCATTAGTAAAACGCAACTCATATTTTTTTTTTTACTTAAAAAATTGATTCGACATAAACGATCGGATTTCCCACATATCGAACATAGATATGTTCGATATGTGGGAAATCGCGATTGTTGAGCCAAAATAAAAATATAAACCCCCTCACCCTCCTTAATCCCCCCCCCCCCGACTTACCACAACTCCCTGGTGATGGAGCGAGGAGTGAGGACGCCATTTCTGCAATCCTTGGCAAGAAGCATGTGACGTCGGCGGCACGTCGAGTGACGCCGGCGTCACGTGATTCCCGGCTCGTTCGTGCCGGACGGCTCGTTCGGCCCAAAAAGAACTTTTGGCCAGCTTGGGGGGGCCTCCTGACCCCCTCAAGCTGGCCAAAAGTTCTTTTTGGGCCAAACGAGCCGTCCGGCGCGAACGAGCCGGGAATCACGTGGCGCCGCGTCACTCAGACGCGACGTCACGTGATTCCCGGCAAGTTCGCGCCGGACGGCTCGTTCGGCGCGAACAAGCCGGGAATCACGTGACGCCGACGTCACGTGATTCCCGGCAAGTTCGCGCCGGACGGCTCGTTCGGCCCAAAAAGAACTTTTGGCCAGCTTGAGGGGGTCAGGAGGCCCCCCCAAGCTGGCCAAAAGTTCTTTTTGGGCCGAACGAGCCGTCCGGCGCGAACTTGCCGGGAATCACGTGACGTCGCGTCTGAGTGACGCGGCGCCACGTGATTCCCGGCTCGTTCGCGCCGGACGGCTCGTTCGGCCCAAAAAGAACTTTTGGCCAGCTTGGGGGGGTCAGGAGGCCCCCCCAAGCTGGCCAAAAGTTCTTTTTGGGCCGAACGAGCCGTCCGGCGCGAACGAGCCGGGAATCACGTGACGCCGCGTCACTCGACGTGCCACCGACGTCACATGCTTCTCGCCAAGGATTGCAGAAATGACGTCCTCACTCCTCGCTCGATCACCAGGGAGTTGTGGTAAGTCTGGGGGGGGGATTAAGGAGGGTGAGGGGGTTTAATTTTTTTTTTTGCACATATGTACATATACCCAACTCATTGGATTTTTTTTATGTCCATATTGGCCGCAAGTGGGACCCCCTTTCGGACATAAAAAATATGAACATAAAATTTTGCTCTGCACATCCCTACAATTACCTAGGGCACCACATTTTAAAGGCACCAAATATCCAAGCCAAAGAGACGCCAGCCTCTGCTTGCTATAGTGCCATGTGCCTGCACAGCTTCAAAGGGGCACCCATTGCCATGGCACTGCGTGGGCACCACAATCTTAATCTGACCCCGTGACCAATGTGAAGTATTCTGCTAGCATGTAGTTTCTGTGTAGGGATCTATAGCAGTCCAGCTTGTTTTGTTTCCCAATCTGCACTTCCTAATAGGTGGTATTATTGATATTCTAGGGCACTCTGCAATGTTTGCATTGCTGCCTTTTCATAGGCCAGGTTGTACCTGTTTGAGTCAAGGGTCATAGTGCTGGTTTCATGTGGCAGGTTTGTTATATTCCATGTGTGTGAGTATTTTTTTGTATGAGTTGGTCAGCATTGCCAAGGACACCCAGCTATAAACAAGGGGTGGTTACATTTCTTTTATGTCTTTCAAAAGGACATTTGTCATTTCCTCTACTCCCTACTGTGAAGCTTTTACTCTTTCAAACTTAAGAAAAAGTTGCAGGGTCACTTTTTATGTCTCAACTGTAATTAGAAATTGAGCCTTAGTATGTATTGTATTCACCTTAGCTAGCAGAGAGAGAGAGTAAATGGCTTATATATGCTCCTGCCACTGATTTACATATGTTTCATGGATATTAAGCTAGTCTGGCACTAGCTTTTCCAAATAAAGTCAGTTACTAACAGTGCAATAGAATATTTTAAATTTGGGCCACTTTAATGATTTAATGTTTGCAGGTGAAAATAGAGGACGAGGTAACACTAGCAAATTAGGCTTAGGATTCAATTTATAGGAGGTGTTTTCTGCAAAAAGTGTTTATAAATCAGGCCCTTAGAGTATTTTACTCATAACACAAATGTAGGATTTAAAATTGAAGTGTTATTTTTCCACTTGTAAGTACCATGCAAATGTAGACTGGAATGACATTCGAGAAATTGCTTTCAATATTTCAATGCATGCTATAAGAGGCAGAAAGATACCATTTCAAATGACAATAATTCCAGTTTCCAAGTGAAAAATCAGCTCTTTTTTCAAAATGACCCTTTCCTGCCAAGCTACACATAACAGGCAGGGGGACATGAATACAAAGAGCTATCTGTAATCCCGGAGCTGCTTGGCGGTACCTCATCTATGTGCTACTGCCAAGCCTTGGAGCAGCTGAATGCATTTGCAGCTGATGACAATGAGTAATATTTATGGTGTCTGAATTCAGAGTCAGTGGAGAATCTGAATGCATTTCTACAATTTCCCCCCCCCCCCCATTAAACTAATGCTTATCTGTGACAATTGTTTTCTTTTGTACAATAAGTATTTATTGAGACTCAAATCATGCTATTAAACAATTTACATAGCTACATTGCATATCTATTCATATAATGTTAGCATGAAATGCCACTTATGGTAAATCTCCTTGTTAGGATTAGTAAGTGTGAGTGGACCCTTTGGCCGAGGCAGGAGGTGGAACCGCCCAGGGGAGGAGCCCCACTGAGCCTCACCGTCGGCAGGCGGAGTCTCGGCTACGGGATGGGATACAGCAGCTGTAGAATGAAGGAAGTAGTGACCCCTGGTGGCAGGCCACGGGATGGCAGCAGGATGCTGACATCAGACTCAGCTCAGGAACTGGAGAAGGTTGTAGGTACGGTCACTCTGGGTCCATAGATATAGGAAGCAGGAGAGTTCCTCGATGGAAGTTATGGTAATGGTCCGCAGGGCGGGGTACACCGAAGAGAGCTCCCACGTAGGTGGTCATAGGAACCCACAGTGTAGTACTCACAGCAAGAAGGCAAAGGCTGGTCCGGAGGTCCTCAGGACCGAGGCAAGCAGGAATCTGTGGAAAGGCCCTCCAAGGAGCAGATAGCCAAGAGACGAGAAAGGGCCCCCGAGGAGCGGGTAACTGATAGTCTCTAATCATGGAAGCAGGAACCGGAACAGCGATGAATAGAGAGGAAACTGTAGTAAGTGAACTTGTTGCCAAGTCGCTATCTGTCTGGGCTGGTGAGCTTAAAAATCCAGTTTGAGTGACATCATCTGGTGGAGATGCCCCCGAGATTCCCGCCATGTCATGGATAAAGCTGGTCAGTGAGCGCGCGCGTAAGATGGCGCAGGTAAGATGGCAGTTGGCAGCGTCCGTGCCGCTCTGGTAGGCCCTAGAACAAGGAGTGGAAGGTCGACAACAGCTGGCCGAGGCCGCGAGTTCCCCCAGTGGAGATATGGCAGCAAACAGAGAGGTGAGCAGCAATAGTCACAGCCATCTGTGGCCGTGGAGCGTAACACTCCTCTTAGACAACCATTAACATTTTTAAAATTATTACTTTTTAAATCGTTACAACAAGAACAATCTGTTACGGTTCGGCCTGCTGCGCAGCGTTCTTCCACCAGAGGTCCTCAGCGAGCTTCGATCACAGTTTGCAAGTTACCTCCTCTCTGATCACATTACACCTTAGTTCCAGCCCTACTTAACCCAACCTGTCCATTCGCTCAGTGCCTCTTCATTGAGTCATCCTTGGCTCCTTGACCTGGCCATCTTTGCCTTCTAATCCAGCCTTGTGGCCTACCTAGGCCTGCTACCATGCCTTGTGCCTACCTAGGCCTTCTGCCTTGTCTCATGGCCTGCCTAGGCATTCTACCTTGCCTTGTGGCCTACCCTGGCCTTCTGCCTTGCTTTGAGGCCTACCTTAGCCCCCTGCCTTGCTCGGAGCTTTTCCAGACCTTCTGGACTTACTCTGTGGCATTCCAAGTCTACCTGTCTTGCTTAGTGACTCTCCAAGCTTTCTGGCCTTGCTCTGTGCCTTCCCAGGAATTCTGGCTTTACTCTGCGGCCTTCCAGGCCTACCTGCCTTGCTGAGTGCCCCCTTGGACTTTCCTGTCCAACCTTGTGGCCTTTGAGCCTTCTAGGTTCACCTAGCAAGCCGTATGCTCTATTGAGATTTCTTGTTTATTGTTTCCTGCTCTGTCTAGTCTTTGTCCAGTTCTTGCCAAGCCCTGTCTGTGTCCATTCCTTCTCTGGTCCTATGTTTGTCTGGTTCTCCTCATTTTGCCCTGCCCAATCCAGTCCCTTGTACACCTTCCCAAGCCTTGCCCTTGCCTTTGATTCCTGCCTGTACCATGTTCCAGCCTACCTGCCCTGAGTACCAGCCTTGTTTGCAGTCCTACCTATAGCCAGCTCCTGCCTGCCCTCAGAACCAGCCCAGCTTCCAGCCCTGTCTGTATCCAGCTTCTGCTGCCCTCAGTACCAGCCCTACCTGTATTCATCTCCTAGCCTGTGTATGAATTCCAAACCAGCCATGATGTTCTCGAGAAGGCAAGTCCTATAGGCCCGCAGAACCCAAGGGCTCAAACTGAGGAGGAAGGGACTGGTTAGGCTCTGTGCCATTTCTGCAGGGGTGATTCTTGAGTCCAGCCCACTAAACCATGTCACAATCTCTTGTACAGCATCAGTAAGTTCAGTAAGTATAGCAGTTTGTAGGGAGAGGAATGGTCAGCAGAAAAAGGGAGGTGATATTGCCCTGTATAGGCCCATGGTGAGAACTCACTTGGAATACTGTATACAATTCTAGAGGCTGTACCTTCAAAATGATATAAACAGGATGAAGTCAGTTCAGAGGGTGGCTACTAAAATGGCCAGTGGTCTTCATTCTAAAGCATATGGGGAAAGACTTAAAGATCTAAACATATATAACCTAAAGGAAAGGCGAGATAGGGGAGATGTGTTGGAGACACTCAAGTATCTCAAAGGTTTCCATGCACAGGAGGTGAGCGTTTTTCAATGGAAACAGTCTAGAACAAAGGATCATGAGATGATGTTGAAAGGGGGTAGACTCAGGAGTAATCTTAGGAAATATTTTTTTATAGAGAGGGTGGTGGATGTGTGGAACAGCCTCCCAGTAGAAGTGGTGGAGATAAAAATAGTATCTGAATTCAAGAAAGCGTGGGGGATCTCTAAGGAAATAATGAGAATTATAAGGCTAAATTTATTGGACAGATGGGCAGACTGAATGGGCCAATGCTCTTTTTCTGTCATCATGTTTCTATGTTGATAATGAGGAAACCTTTCCACTAAAACATCTAATAACCTAAATAAAACAAAACATACATGCAAGTTATACTACAAGTCTAAAAATAGGGGGAGATGGTAAGAATTAAGAAACAGAAATTCTAACTCCATCTCAAATTCCATGAAACATGACAGTTGTATAACAAAAATTACTAGATCAAATGCTTCTAGGGATATAACCCACCTCAAATTGAAACATGATCTTCCAAAACTTACTTAACTGGGAAGGGTCAAAAAACACATAACATACCCCTTGATATTTAATAATGCATTTCAAGGGAAACTTAAGAAAGAAGTTAGCCCAAAGTTGAACTTCTCTGGAGCGTATGGCATGAAAGGCTCATCTTTTAGTTTGTGTAGTCCTACAAAGGTCAGGATAAACCCAAACATTTTGACCATCTTTGTAATGAAATGAAGTTTTCAAAATCCATTTCCTGTTTGGCTCCAATGCACATGAGATTATAATAGTGCACCTTGTCAACTTCTCCATTTGTGACTGTTCTAATTGTGGCAGACCTTCCTGGTCTGGCCATCAGATATCACTGTCCCTGTAATTTAACACTCTAGCAAGGAGCCATCCATACCCCTCAGTCCCTCCCACCTGGAGAGCCTGGATTTGATGCCTGAACACTATTTAGCACAGCCATGTTAATACACCATGGGGTTCAGTTTGAGGAAACAGTCAAGTAGTAAAGAAGTATTTTTTCCACTCTCTGGTGGGCCTCCTGGCTTCACCCAAAAGAGTGTATTCCCTGCCTGAGGGCCCTTCTTATAATTTACAGACAGATAGACTTTTAAGCTTGACCACCTTTAGGGGCAAAAGAGCTCTCACCAGGGGATCAAATACCTGTGAGCCTAGTCTAAACCCTAATAGGCAAACACCAGTGATGGCTCCTGCTGCGAGAGACAGCAAAGGCAGAAGAGATATCCAGTTTAAGCTTTAAGTATGTTTTGGACTTAAGAAGAGTGGGGAGGGGAGGTTTTGGATCCCCCCTTCCACACTGGGATTTCGGAGCAGAGAACTTGCCTGATCCCACTAACTTTTCCCCAAGAAAAATTCCCCAGAAAGGTCAGAGGAAGGAATAATAAGAGCAGGAGACCCCATCCGGATCTCTACCATCAAAGAACCAGGATGGCCGGTGCCATCTTGTGCCATCTTGAGTGAAAAAAGAATTTTCTTCAATTTGTTTTAAATGTGCTACTTGCTAACTTCATTGAGTACCCCCTAATCCTTCTATTATATGAAAGAGTCAATAATCTATTCACATCTATTACCCGTTCTAGTCCTCTCATGATTCTATCCAAGTGAATTTATATGTGAACAGGACATACGCATGTATATGTGTCCACATATCAGAAGGGCAATGTTTTTACGAGAACATTTCCTTGGGTAAAACATTGCACAGGGGATGCTAACAGCAATTCTCTTTTGCAGTGCTACAAATGCCACCAGCATAAAAGAATAAAAGCTGGAATATAATCTTTACCATGTGCAAGAGAAAATCCTCATGTGAAGAATCTTAAGCAACATAAGATATGAATAACTGCCTTTGAAACCTTTGTGGCTTGTCTAAGAAGCGGTTTTATTTTGAAACTGTGGACTGTGATTTTGGCCATGTTTTTGGACTTTTTTTTAAAGTTTGTTTCTGGCTTGGATCCCCAGATTTGTGTGGGCTACGTTTTTGGGATCACTTGGGACCCCAACAGGTAATCCTGCTCCCCACAGCGTGAATCCATGCCTGGTTTTTCCAGGGGCTGCACAGAGTGAACCCCTGGAAGCCTTGGCTGAGGAATCTTTGTCAGTAAAGAAATGTATTTCAACTCACACTCAATGGTTGTTTTCTGTCCTCAGCTCCCAATGTACTAGCTTAGGAGCCTATGTATAAGGCTGACCGGCCGAGTCCAAGGCGGCGGGAGGGGCTCTGGCCATCTGTTTGGTCAGCAGGGTTATAATGGGACGGGGTAGGGGCGCTACGTCCTCAAAAGCCGTTGCAGCATGTTTGCCCGGGGCAGTGCAGCCGAGAGAGGCAGTCGGACAGCGATTTTTTTCCTCCCCTCCCTTTCTCCCTGGTTTGGTTTTTAGGTTGGCGATGTCTTCGGCCGGTTCATGTTATGGGGAGGTCGAGGAAGGAGAGAGAGACACTGGAGGCAAATCTTGTGGAGCAGGCGGGGAGAGTTTCAGTTGTTAGCCGACCGGAGCCAAGGAAGCATGAGGGGGGGGGGCAGCATCCTGAGGAGGTGGCAGTCGCAGGCCAGCAGCATTTCGAGTTCTAGTTGGGGGCGGGGTACCAGGAAAGGGCGTGGGGTTCGGAATGCCAGGCGTAGGGGACTCTTTTGAGTATCCTGGAGCGGAGGACTGTGAGGAGAAAGGGGGAGCGTTTAGCGAGGAGTCGGGTGAGAGCATCCCAGTATCCTTTGACGTGGCGGGCCCCTCCGTGGCTGGAGGGTGCAGAGTGGCACAACGGTGGTTCCAGTAGTGGGAAGTGTGAGGAGGCGGGGGAGGCTGGGGAGGTGTGTTCTTTCAATGCATTGTATGGAGACTGGCTGGAGAGTGATTTGGCATTTGAGGCAGGAGATGACCCCGTAGGATTGGTGGGAGGGCAGAATATTATTGGCACGCACATGTTATAAAATAAGGTTCACGTGCACACATGCGCACTGGATTTTAAACTCCACATGTGCATGTGCAGGCAGGTCAGGACTCGCGAGCGCAGGGCGGGGGATTATAGAAACCAATGGGGCGGATTTTAAAAGCCCTGCGCGCGTAAATACTTCCGGATTTATGCGCGCAGTGCACTCGCGCGCCGGCGCACCTATTTTGCATAGGCCACCGGCGCGCATAAAGCCCTGGGACGCACGTAAATCCCGGGGCTTTCTAAAAGGGGTGTGTTGGGGGGGCGTGTCGGGGGCATGGCCAGAGTGACGTGGCATTTTGGGGGCAGCGACGCGCGTGACGCAGCGTTTCGGGGGCGGCGACGCGGGCGTGGCCACGGCCTCCGGACCAGCCCAGGGACCGGAACACGGAGCGTAACTTTGCCGACAAAGGTAGGGGGGTTTAGATAGTGCCGGGGGGGGGGGGTTAGGGAGGGGAAGATGGGGGGAGGGTGAAGGAAAGTTCCCTCCGAGGCCACTCTGAAATCGGAGCAGCCTCGGAGGGAACAGGCAGCGCGTGCTGGGCTTGGCGCGCGCAGGTTGCACAAATGTGCGCCCCCTTGAGCGCGCCGACAGCGTACTTTGTTTGCGCCTGGTGCGCGAACAAAAGTACGCGATCGCTCAATTTTTTAAAATCTACCCCATTATGTGGCGACTCGAGTAGGCCTTCCCCAGTTCCCTCCCAGTCCATTCCAATTAAGGAGTGGACTGGGAGGGAACTTCCCTATACCCCTATCTAACCTTCCTACCTTTTCCCCTCCCCTCCCCTCTCCGACACCTAACCCCTACCTACTGTATTTTTTTTTTGTTTTATAACTTACCTGCTCCTTTGGAGCAGAAGCAAGTTACTCGCGCCAGCAGGCTGCCAGCAAGTGCTTCCTCAGGACAGGGCCTAATGACCACTGTCCAGGCTGGCCCCAGTCCCATCCAGACTACACCCCCTGGCCCATCCCTTTTTGCTGGCCCAGCACTTCTGTGCTTATTGAGGAATATACAGGTGGCCGAGTCCTTTCTAAATTGCGCTCGGTGCGCGGAAGGCTTCGCCACGTGCGCAATCCCCATATTTCACGCGCGCAGGCCATCAAAAATTCAGGCTTAAGTCTCTTCTGTAACCTCACCTCAATCTTTCTAGTGCTGCTGTTACTAAGATTGTGTATTCATTTCTTTAAATGAATTGAAAACAAAACCTAAATTTAAAAATAAATAAAAACATGTTGGCCCTGTCCTCCCCCCCCCCCCCCCCCCCAAAACAAAAATCTCACTCTGAGGCCCTCCTCCTGATTCCCCTTCTCCCCAACCCTCTTATGAAGTTGATGTTGTTCACAGGAGTGCCCCCCCTCCCCACACACAATTGCTCCTGCCCCACCGGTACTACAATGAAAAATGGTACCGTGAATCAAAGCCAACTCCTTATTTATTTATTGGCTACTTAAACCAAGGCCCTGAGCAGCATACAAGTCAACATTCATAAATTAAGATGACAAAGAACAAATACAGAGACCACACACACACACACTCAAAAATAATCAGTCATTCTGAACCTGGACAAATGCAATAAACTTCTGCTGGTGAGAGGGCAAGGAGGAGAGAGCAATGCACAGTACCAGCAGGGCAAGAATCGCTCCTGATCTGAAAAACATCAATTTGGTAAGAAGGCGAAGGGGGGGGGGGGGGGGATTGGAAGGAAAGCCCGTGAGTGGGTCTTTTAAAAAATTTTTTATGGCATTATGTTAAAAGTGAAAACGAAGGAAAACCGCAAGGGTTCCCCGCCCCCCCCCCCCCCTTCATTTTAAATAAAAAATGAAACACACAAAATAAATAATTAAAAAACAGAATGAAAGAAACATCTTTACATACCCCTAGCTATTCCACGTACCCAGAAAGACTGAACTGCATAACCTTTCAACAACTGACTGTGACACATCTGCTTCCTTCCATTGGAAAGCATTGTACTATAGGCGAGAAGCTGCTAAAATAGCACTACTACTGATAAATGCAACATGTTATACAGATAAATGTTCAGGCACTGCAGGCAGCATTTAGTTTATTAGTCATGGTCTTCCCCTGGCAATTCTATGGACATTGGATCCTTTTTTTTTATTAAGAAGGCAATTTCAAACTGCCCACATTGCTTCAATGTCTGTGGGTAATTTATACCTGTGAGCATCTCACAAATTTTCAAAGTGAAAGTATATGGGACATAAGTACTCAGAGATATTTGCACCTCCTTTTTCTGTGAATACTTTTTCTAAGGAAAATAGTGCACCTATAAACGTGCATTATCTTCCTCTCCTGATCTAAAGGATCCAGGAACACCTCCCTCTAACATGACAAAAAGTATGGCCAGGTAAAAGGTAGGGGATTTTCAGACAGCCCTTTTACCCAGGATAATGGCTTTTGAAAATTGCCCTCTAAGAAGGTAATTTTCAAAGGGACTTCTTCAGGTAAAGTAGTGCTTTACCTGTAGAAAAGGACCTACCTAAAACTTGCACGACCACTATATGCATAAAAATTGCATGCCTCCATACTGTATACATGTACATTTATGCACATAAGGGAGAGATCTTCCAGGGGTGGAATCTGGGCAGGATTGCACACGAACCTTTTGATTTTAAAAAGTACATGCATTGATTCTCTTGGCAAAACTATGCATACCAAATTGCAGGTATAATATTTACACAGAGTTTTGATCGTGCAATTTTTTTAAGTAAACTTGCATGCATACGTTTGCTTTGAAAATTGGTTATAATCGGGTGTATAATAGCTGGGCTGGGGTACCAAGGAGGATGCGAGGGTGTGGGGGTGGGGAGGGCAAGGCCCTCTGCTGCCAGGCTGTAGGGGGGCACTTGGGGGCCTTTATTTGTAAGCAAAAGAGAGAACCTGCAGCCGCTGGGGGATCCTGTCCTGCCCAGCCAAGAAGAGGCCCTGCTGCCACCGGGTGATCCCATCCCATCCAGCGGCCCAATTGCAGGAGGCCCCACAACCACTGGGGGATCCCATCCTGCCCAGCAGCCTAAGTGGATCGTGTCTCAACTGAAGAAGGAGCCAATATGTATGTATGTGTGTGTGTGCACGTGCGTATGTCTGAGAAAGAGAGAGCCACTCTGTGTGTGTTTGTGAGAGAGGGAGTCAGTGTATGTGTTTGTGCTTGAGAGGGAGTGAACAGCGTGTGTATGCATGCCTGAGAGAGGGGGAGGCAATGCAGGGCCGGAGCAAGGGTATTTGGCACCCTAGGCAAAACTTACAGTCTGGCGCCCCCTCCCCATACACAATTTTAAATTATGCATTTAGAACATATTTTACATGAAAAATGACATTCTGATGTAAAACTAATATACAAGTTGTTGTGATAATTTCATGCACTGTTGTGATGCCAACAAGAAAACTTTGCATCTTGGAATTCATATGGCATCATAGCTATTATGATATATTTCAGCATGGTCCTCCCGTATCAACACAGTACTATCTGCCAACATTCAAAGAATAACAACCCTACCTATGAAAAAGAATACCACAAATATTACACCAGAATCTAAAATATCAATGCACCTCCTATCAGGAAAACAGAACAGGCCAAGCTACTACAGATCCCTACAGAGAAACCACATGCTAAAAGAATACTTCATCTCAGTCTTTGCATGCAGAACACAAACCCTCACCAATTACAGAATAAAGCCATATAGGGGTAGATTTTCAAAGGGGTACGCGCGTAAGATACGCGCGTACCCCCCAAAAACCTACCCCAAACAACCCCTGCGTGCGCCGAGCCTATTTTGCATAGGCTCGGCGGCGCGCACAAACCCTGGGACGCGCGTAAGTCCCGGGGCTTGGCAAAGGGGGCATGTTGGGGGCGTGTCGGGTGGGCGGCACTAATTTTGGGGCAGGGCGGGAGGTGTGTCGGGGGCGTGACGCCGGCCCGGGGGCATGGTCGAGGCCTCCGGACCAGCCCCCATGTCGGGTGATGGCGCGCCAGCAGCCCGCTGGCGCGCACAGATTTACACCTGCTTTCTGCAGGCGTAAATCTGCCAACAAAGGTGGGGGGCGGGGGGTTTAGATAGGGCCGGGGGGGGTCGGTTAGGTAGGGGAAGGTGAAGGGAGGTGAAAGGAAAGTTCCCTCCGAGGCCGCTCCGATTTCGGAGCGGCCTCGGAGGGAACAGGCAGCGCGCGCTGGGCTCGGCGCGCGCAGGTTGCACAAATGTGCACCCCCTTGCGCGCGCCGACCCCGGATTTTATAAGATACACGTGGCTACTCGCGTATCTTATAAAATCCAGCGTACTTTTGTTGGCACCTGGTACACGAACAAAAGTACGCGCGCGAGTAAATTTATAAAATCTACCCCATAAAGTATAACTAGAAATGTGCAGACAAAAACTGAACTGTAAAACGCATCACGCCAGACTCTATACAGTGTAACAATGGAAAAACAAAAATGTCACCATTCCTCGTGAAACAAATCAATAAAATCAAGATATATACATAATTAATCATTATAAAATCATACAAATAAAATAATTTCAAAACAGCTGATGAATAGAATATCCAATAATTAAAGACTCATGCAAATTTTGAAAGCTTTACCAAACACCAATAAAATATTTCAAACAGCAGACACATCACATACTACCCAATAATTAAAATGGTAGTCAATCAAGAAAAATGAACTTAAAAAGCCACCTTTACTTACCCTCTCCAGCAGTTCTCCTACTCCTTTCCCTTGCAGGCTACACCAGAAGCAGCAGTAGCTGCTGAAGCTGTCCTCACAGTCCTCTTCCTTAGGAACCACAACCAGTCTCTTCTGTCTCTCACACACACACACACCAGTCACACCCTTAGGACTAGTTTCTGTCTCTCACACACCAATCATCTCCCCAACCAGTCTCTCTCTCTCACACATACACACGTCACCTCTTTGGCCAGTCTCTCTCAATCACACAATGCTCTCACTCTCTCTTATTTACACACAGGCTCTCAATCACACACATGTTCTATCTCACTTACAAACAGGCTCAATCACACACATGCCCTCTCTCACAGCCATAAGCCAGCCAAAAACATGCTCCATCTCTCTCACACACACACATTGACGCACACAAGCACCCTCCCTGTCTCACATATACACCACACACATACAGAAGCATCCTCCCTGTCTCACATACACGAAGCACCCTCCCTGACTCACATACACATTACACTCTCACAGAAGCACCTTGCTTTCAGACTTGCAGCATTTTTCACTTTTACTAAAAGAGAAAAAGAGATGCTCCCAACTGTTAAATAAGAAAACCACATTCCTATCAGAAGGTGAAATGACACCCTTCCTTCAGGTTCTGTCCTTCCAAAGGACAGCCACCCACACTGTACAGCTTCTTTTGTTTTATGCTTTCAGGCAATAAAGCAAACGTCTTTCTTCAAACTATCAGTCGTATGATTATTCATGTGGGAGATATGGAAAAGAAAGAAATCCTTAGTCAGCTTCTCTTTTAAATGGGAAGATTCCAGTCTTAGTCATTTAAAAATAAACATTTTCTAAAGGCTTAAAAAAAAAATATCAAAACCGTTTCAGATTGGAACTATTCTAGTCTTCATGCTTAAATTATGCTTAAAAAAAAAAAATCCCACCTGGCATCAGTATCTTAAATTTGTGATTTTGCTGAGATGAACATTTTAAATACTTTAATTTTTTTTGCTTTAGTATTTGTCTCTACCCACTTTGTTAAATTTTATTTTCCAGAAGAGGGATGCTTAAAATTCAGTAATTTCATCTTTCATCCAACTTTTCAAAAGTTGTGCTACCAGCACAAAAGTTGAGGTATATGTATTATCACATTTCATTTTTTTAAACTGGCAGATTCCTCTCACATACATACCGCACATACGCACACAGAAGCACCATTCCTTTCTCACATATACATCACATACACACACACGGAAAGAAGATCAGCGCAGCCGGTCTAGCTGATCACGTGGCCAAAGAAAAGAAGATCGGCGCAGCCGGAGACCAGGCACCGAGACTTAGGGGGCGCTGCGGCAGACAGCCAGCCCCCGACTTGCCCTGCCTCTCCCTCAGTGCCACCCTCCCGACACCCCCCTGGTGGTCCAGCGGAGGCCCGGGAGTGATCTGCCGCTCCCGGGGCCTCGGCTGCCACTGACCAAAATGGAGCTGTTGGCCTTCAGCCTTTACCATGTGACAGGGGCTACCGGTGGCATTGGTTGGCCCCTGTCACATGGTAGGGGCTAAAGGTCACGGTGCCATTTTGCTTAATGGCAGCCGAGGCCCCAGGAGCAGCAGATCGCTCCCGGGCCCTCCGTTGGACCACCGGGGGGGGGGGGGCGTCGGGAGGGTGGCACTGGGGGAGAGGGAGGGCAAATTGGGGGCTGGCAGAATTTTGGAAGGGCACTTTTTGCCCTTTCAAAATTCTGCTGCCTGCTGCAGCGCCCCCTAAGTCTCGGTGCCCTAGGCACAGGCCTAGCTTGCCTAGTGGTTCCTCCGGCCCTGAGGCAATGTGTGTGTGCCCGAGAAAGAGGGATCCTGTGTGTGTGTGCCTGAGAGGGGGAGGCAATGTGTATATGTGAGCCTGAGTGACTGGGAACCAGCATGTGTGTGTGTGTGTGCCTGAGAGAGAGAGGGGGGGAGGGAGCCAATGTGTGTGTGTGCCTGAGAGGGAGGGAGCCGGCATGTGTGTTTGGGTTTTTCTGTGAGCATGTGTGAGTTCTGAAAGAGCATTTTTGTATGTCTGTGTAAACATGAGGATGAACGTGTGTATATGAGAGGAGAATGTTTGTGTACCTCCCTTCCTCTTCTCACTAATCCTTGACAATCTCAAGGGGACCAGAAGTCAAAAAGTTCCCATGTATGGTGTGTGGGTGATTTTTTTTTTAATTCTTACTGATTTTAATTAATTGGGTGTTATTTATGTATATGCTGTTTTGAAATATTTTATTGATGTTTGGGAAATAAAAAAAATATGAGTTTTAATCATTGGATGTTAAACTGTTCATCTGCTGTTATTATAGAAGGACTAGGGGGCATTCCATGAAGTTAGCAAGTAGCACATTTAAGACTAATCGGAGAAAATTATTTTTCACTCAACACACAATAAAGCTCTGGAATTTGTTGCCAGAGGATGTGGTTAGTGCAGTTAGTGTAGCTGGATTCAAAAAAGGTGTGGATAAGTTCTTGGAGGAGAAGTCCATTAAGGGCGATTAATCAAGTTTACTTAGGGAATAGCCACTGCTATTAATTGCATCAGTAGCATGGGATCTTCTTATTGTTTGGGTACTTGCCAGGTTCTTGTGTCCTGGTTTGGCCTCTGTTGGAAACAGGATGCTGGGCTTGATGGACCCTTGGTCTGACCCAGCATGGCAATTTCTTATGTTCTTATGAAATAGATAGTAAGGATAGGGAAATACCTATAGTACCTAAATGTAATCCTCTTTGAAGTACCAAAAAAAAAGAATATAAAATAAATATTAATTATGTTCATTATTATGGTTTTACTATTATGATTGATACTTCATATTTCTTAATTTTTCTTGATGTTTTCTGAATAATGGTTATGTTTCTGTTTTTCCATTGGTACACCACATACAGAGTTTGACTTGTGGTTTCCAGTTGAGTTTTTGTCTGTACTTCTCCATTTATACTTTATAGTCACTTTATTCTGTATTTGGTGAGGGTCTGCCTTTGTTCTGCATGTGTGACTGAGGTTAAGTATTCTGCTAATGTGTCATTTCTAGAGATGTGAATCGGAACCGGTTCCGATTCCGATTCACATCGTTAATTTTTTTTAGTGAGGCCCGATTGTGTTTTTCTTTATCGGCTGCGCCCAGCCGATAAACAAAAAACCCACCCGACCCTTTAAAACTGACCCCTTAGCTTCCCCCACCCTCCTGAACCCCCCCAAAACTTTTTACAAATACCTGGTGATCTGGCGGAAGTCCCGGGAGCGATCTCCTGGTCTCGGGCCATTAGCTGTGCTAATAAAAATGGTGCCAATGGCCCTTTGCTCTTACCATGTGACAAGGTATCTGTGCCATTGGCCGGCCCCTGTCACATGGTAGGAGCACTGGATGGCCGGCGCCATCTTTAAAAATGGGATTAGTTTTAAAGGGTTGGGGTGGGTTTAGGGGTTGTTTTGTTGTGCCGATTTTCCCGCCCTCCCCCCAAATAACTCCCGTTAGTGGACACTAACCCGATTAACGATTTTTTCAAGATAAATCGGGGGAATTTCTATTGTATCGCACTCTTTAACGATTATTGACAATTTAAAAAATATCGGACGATATTTTAAATCGTCAAAAAACGATTCACATCCCTAGTCATTTCTATGTAGGGATCTGTAGCAGCTTGGCTTGTTCTGTTTTCCTAATAGGAGGTGTACTGGTGTTTTAGCACCTGGTGTAATGTTTGCAGAGTCACCTTTTCATAGATAGGGTTGTAACTGAGCGCTGGCAATTAGTGCTGTTTTAAAATGGGAGGTTTATTACATTGTAATTATAATTTAGTTTGTTCATGGCTTTCTGAGGACCAAGCCCACCCCCAACATGCGTTACAATAATCCTAATATCAGATGTGTTCCAAGTGTCTTTTTGTTTTTTATGCAGGGTTTTCTGGTTGATATCAGAACAGTTCATGTAAATATAATATACATGCTGTTGTGATAGTTTTACTTCAAAACACTGTACTTTGAGTGTCTTTGTCAGGTAAAATCTTTTATTATAAATGCATAATTTTAAATTGTCTGTGGGGAGAGCCGAGGCGGAGGGAAAGGATGAGCAAAAAGCTGTAAAATTCACTTAGGGTGCCTGAAATCCTTGCACTGAATAGAAATTAAACAATTTGAAAAAACTGAATGAGGAGGGGACAGCACTGTGAAAAAGCTAGCACTGGCCCTGCAGTCAGGGTCCTGTGATGACACGCCGGCAAGGTTTCCACCCCTCCCCAGTGAGAAGAGACCCCATGCAATGGTGCATGTGGTGGTCTACTGGTGGGGTTCCCATCCTTGCCAGTGAGAAGAGGTCCCACGCAGCAGCACTGGATGCCTAGAATTGGGTCAGATGTTGACCTGCCTGTGGCTTACCACACACGGCTGGCAGGAAGAAAATGAAGATGAAGGAAGGGTAAGTCATATGGCTCATGACGGGTTGCGACCGAGAGGGAAGGGAAGGGAGTCAGCACCACCTATTCGAGAGAAAGTCGATGGGCTGCACTGGTGTAGGGAAATGTCCATGCAGACAGCTAAACCTGGATCCAGCTTGATGGTCTGGAGGTAAAACGCTTTGTTGGTGTTTCCTCCCTGTAAATGGGAAACTGGTTGCCAATATGGGAGATTTGTTATGCATGCATTTATAGAATCCCCACTGTCATTGGATTTTGGCTGCAGTTCATTGCTTTGACAAGCTCCCATAATTCAGGCTGTGGCAATGAAAAAAATACTTAATTCACAAGTGGAAGTTTGCAGCAAAATGTCACCAATATGTATTTCTGTCATTGCCGCAGTTGAAGTACTGAAGCCATCTTCTTTGTGTCCGCCTGCACACATTATATTCTTATAAACACATTTTGACTGCAAAACATTGCTTTTATGCATATCTTTGAGATTGAGAGCAATGGATGTGTAAGATTTCATGATAAAAAGGCTCTGGGAGCTCTGATTAGACTCTGATGACATCAGGTCTCATGTTCTGATTTGTACACCATTATAGATATGATTGCTTGTTAATAATACAGAGTCATCATTGATTTTTAGATGAGGGATGTATGATCTGTGCCATTCATATAAGTGGGGGATCACCTTTTTCTATTTTTATTTTGATGTGCCTTGTGATTATTTTGGTCATTTCTGTGTATTTAATTTACTGTTCCTAATCATCTGCTAGAGCTGAAATAGTAACTACTAGGGACAGGGGATGAGACAGAGACAGAGATAGAGATAGAGAGAGAGTGTTTGGGACAGAGGAGAAGAGAGAGAGTGTGACTGCTGCAGATGAAGGAGAATGGAGAGTGTATAACTGCTGTAGATGGGAGAAAGTGCTAAGTATGGGGGTAATGGGAGGGAAAAAGAGAGGGGGGATTGAGAGAGTTGTGGGGATGAGAGAAATTGATAGATTGATAGAATGACTGCTGGGGATGAGGCGGACAGAGAGAGTGTGATTGCTAGGAATGAGTGGGATTGAGGAGAGAGTGACAGCTGGGGATTAGAGGGTATGGTGGTGAGCACTGTGGATGAGGGCAATAGACAGAGAATGAATGCTGGGGATGACGTGGATAGAGAGGAAGTGTGACTGCTGGAAAGTGTGACTGAGAGTGTGGGACGGGGATGAGGAGGGCAGGGAAAAGTGAGAGAAAGGTTGAGTGTGGCCTCTGGGGATGATGAGGTAGGAAGAGGAGATTTACATTAGTGTCCAGATTATCTACCTTATGGAATCAGCCAGGTACTTGCGACCTGGATTGGCCACTCTTAGAGACAAAATGCTGGGCTCAGTTGACCATGGTTGACACAGCATGGCATTTCTTAGGTTCTTATGATAGCAGTGAGGGAAAGAAAGGAATGGGAAAATGGGGAGAGGGAGGGAAGTGGTAAGTGGGAGGGTAGTGAGTGTCTGAGGGGGAAGAAAGGGAGTGGGAGGGAGGGGTGAGTTACTGAGATGGAAGAGAAGGGGTGAAAAACTGAGAGGGAAGGGGATGAGTGATTGAGAGAGAAAGGAAGGTGAGTGGGAGTGAGGGGATGAGTGTCTGGTAGGGAAGGGAGGTGAGAATGAGGTAAAAGGGGGTGAGTGACTGGGAGGGAAGGGAAGAGGGGTGAGTGAGTGAGAGAGAAGGGAAAGGGGGAGTGAGAAAGTGGAAGAGTAAGAGGAGAGGGTAGAAGGGGTGTGTGTGTGTGTGTGTATCTGATGGAGAGAGGATAAGGTTTGCATGTTCCCACCTCCCTTGCTCTCTACTTCCTCTCCATTAATCCACAACAATCTCAGGATGACTGAAAATCAAAGGTTCCCAGGTATAGAGTGAGAATTTTTTTTTATCTTTATTAGTTTTATTATATTGAAATATTGTATTGATTTTTTTTAAATGTTTCAAGTTTTTTTCATCCTTATTGTTCTTTTTTATTAGATGCTTTGTTTGTCACCTGTTTTGAAATATTGTTTTTATTTGTAAGCTTTACTATTATGATTGATTTATATTTCTTGATTTTGCTTTATGAGGAATGGTGATGTTTCTGTTTTTGCATTATTTCATTGCAAATGAATCTGGCTAGGAGATCTATGATAGGAGAGGGGCTGAAGAGCAAGACTGCTGGGGTCTGGGAGGGTAGGAGAGTGAGGGGGTCATTTTTCAAAATGCAATAAGGCGTTTTCGCATGCGTTAAGAGCTTATCGCATGCAAAAAGCCCCGTTAATGCATGCAAAAACGTGTTTACCACATGCGATCACACCATATTGTATGGTGCGATGCAAATTCCAAAAATAGGAGGAGTTAGGGGTGGAGAGTGGGCTGGGTTAGCCTGTCTGTGAAGAGCTATCACACCTCTTTTGATTGCGTTAGGCTGTGTGATAGCTTCCATGACCGCACGGTAAGGTTTCATCGTGAGAGAGAGAGACTGGCCATAATGTCATGGCCCATTGGTAGGTATTTGTATCCCTATGGTAGGCCCACCTAGTAACTTGAGGTGGGGATTAGGTAAGAGTGTAGGGGGTTGGGGCCACTTTGACATTCTACGTGATACCTACGAACAGAACAGTGGTCTCTTGTGAAGATTTGCTAGCCTTCGGAGTGAGGAAACTCGATCCAAAATGAGATTTGGGCAATGTTCTCTCAACCTAGCTTGATGTCCATCATGAATGGAATGAATGGGATTGCTGGATGTGGGAAATCATGTTATGATTATGGGCCCTGCCTTAGGAGAGGGGGAGTCTAGGCTAGGAGGTCTCCCCTGAAACAATGAATGAGCAATCTGTATTATACACTATGTTAGAGGGTCACGGCTAATTTGGTTATCTGCTTGATCAACATTGATGTCTTATACTCACCAATCCAAGAGGAAAATGCTCTTGGGGGCACTTAGGAGGAAAAACACTGACATTGCGTTTCTGCAATCTAGGTGCGTTTCTGCAAGAAACGCACCTAGATGCTAAAGAGCATAAGAAATTATGTCATGAATGGGTAGGTCAGTGTTATTACTTATCACTAAATACCAAGTAATGTCGGGTAGCCATTCTGGTTAGTAAGACTATGCCACTAGTTGTGGAAAAACAAATATCAGATCCAAGTGGTAGGTATATTTTAATACTTGGCTCTATATACAATCACCTGGCGTTTCAGCAGAAGCCTTTGCCTCGGCTGTAGGCTTGCTTGTGCTGGTGCTGTTCTTCTGCAATTTTTGTGTTCCCTTGAGACCCGGATTGGATATTGGATATGGATTTGTTTGCCTGCTGCCTGTCTACAAAATGCAACAGCAGGGACTCCTACCTCCTATAGGCCTATATCACTTTTGAACCAAGACATTAAAATTCTGGCTGCCATTTTGGCCAGTAGGGTAAATGGGATTGTACAGGATTTGATATCCATGGACTAGACGAGATTTATATCGGGCAGACTATCATCATCTAATTTGCTAAAAGCTTTACTTACCATTAAAACAGCAACAGATGGGAGTGAAAGGAATGTTGGTCAGTTTTGATGCAGAAAAGGCATTTGACTGAGTGGAGTGGCCCTATTTACATTGCGTGCTAAATCGATATAATTTTGTTCAGAATTTTTAAAATGGATAACAACCTTGTACAATCAGCCAGGGGCACTAGTTAATGGCTCTTTATCAGATGCTTTCCCTCTTGGTAGGGGTACTTGACAGGGGTGCGCTTTGTCCCTGCTGCTGTTTGTTTTATCTCTAGAACCACTGGCGATTGTGCTCCAGTCGATGGATGGATTTGAGGGGCTACCAGTGGGTAAGGGATTTGTATGTCTCAGCTTATTTGCAGACGATATCCTTCTCTTTCTAGGCAATCCAAGACATAGTTTGGGGAACACTTTACTTCATACAGTCATTTGGAAACTTCTCTGGCTTTAAAATAAACCTTTCCAAGTCTATCTCTTTTCTATTACATGCCTCAGTATGGGCAGATTGGGACGGGTTATTTCCATTGACATGGGTCTAATCCTCTGTCCAGTATTTGGATATAAACTGACCACATCTGTGGGTGAGACGTATTGATGTAATCGCTCAGCAGCGGTAGACTATACCCAAAAACTGTTAAAGAGGTTGCATGAACTGCCATTGTCTTTGATGGGATGGTGCGGTTTAATAAAGATGGTGGTCTTGCCAAAAATTCTATACTACCTTCAAATGCTACCATATTGGGTAAAACTAAAGGATATAACTAAATTACATTAATTAATTATTGCATTTATTTGGCAAGGTAGAAGAGCAAGATTGAGTTATAAGATGTTGTCAGGAGAGAGAACGGGAGGGCGGGGGGGGGGGGGGCTGTCCTTGTCAGATCTTAGGTTATATAATATATCTTCCCTGCTATAGTATATTCAGGAGTGGTTAGCGATGGGTAACCAACATGATCCAGATTCTTTGTGGGCAGCTTTTGTTCATCCTTATAGACCTACTAGCTGTGCCCGGCCACGTGTTGCAGTGGCAGAGTCAGGTTCTTCCCCCCCCCCCCTCCCCTTTCCCCTTGCTCATACACCTCAGTCACACATCGTCCTCCCCCTTGGTCACTCACCCCCCCTTTCCTCCCCTGTCCCCACTCCAGCTCTCTCCCCCTCACACTCACCCCTCCCCCTTCGGTCACTAACCCCCCCCTTCACTCCCCTGTCCCCACTCCAGCTCTCACCCCTCACACTCACCTCTCCCCTCTGTGTCTCTCCACTGATACTCACTGCCCCCTTCATTCACCCTCCCCTCACTGTCACCTCTCCCCGCCTACTCCCTACCCTTTTGTCAGTGACACCGCACCCTCTCTCAATCTCCTTCCCTGATTCTGATCCCCCTCCGGCTCGCAATGCCCTCCCAGCTGCCCCCCCCCCCCTCCCCGTCCCTTTCCCTCTTGTGCGGTTCTGCGTGGCCCGCTCCCGAAGGCGCGAGGTCAGCGAGGATCCCTCCCTGTCGTGCACGTGAGCCGTACCAGATCGCCGCCGCAGCTCCTCCCAGGTGTCGAATTTCGGCCGGCCGACACCACCACACCCGATATTGCCGCCGGTCCGCTGCTGCTGCTCCTCCCAGCGCCATGTTGGTCCCGCTGTGCGCGACGTGCACCACTGCTGCCCCTCCCAGCACCATATTGGTCCCGCTGAGCCCTACGTGCGCTCCCGCCCGTGCATGCGCAGTACAGCAGCTTCATTTCCCAAGGTAGATAGCGTGTGTTGCATGTCTGTCCAACAGATGTCGCTGTTTTCCCCACACACATGTAAAAACATGTTTTTTTCTGTAACCGTGTGATATCTATGTAATCTAGATAGAGAAGAACCTTGCCGAAAGTGAAAGCAAGGTTGTGTCCAAATTTGAAAGCAATTGGTGCAGTAGCTGAGCCTGGTTAAGTTGAAAAAACAGAACAAAGCAGTAAAGGTTACAGTTTGTGTTTTTTGTTTCTGGTTTTTTTTACCCCAAATGAACAGCACCAGCAAAGAATAGTTTAAATATGCAAGCACGCCTTCCTGGCCCCCCCCCCCAACCCGGCGAAATAGAGCAACCCACGCTACAGCCCCCCTCTCGGGAGATGTGGAGAATCAGTGGCCCCCCCCCCTGTGAAAAACGCGTGGCGGAAAATAAGAACGGTCCCCCATCGTGCTCCTCCCCGGCTACCTGTGTAAACTGCCAGCCGGTGGCGAGGGTGTGTGCTAGGGTTTGTTCCGCAGGCTGCCATGTCGCAAAACTTCACTGGTGAAAGTGGTGCGTCATGATTCCTGACCTAGTAAGGGCAAATGTCCGCTGAGGATATGGCACCGACGGTCTGTTGCCCTTACTATGTCACATGGTGTACCAACATCATTGTTGTCTCCATATAGTATAATAAGGGCAAGGTCCCCTGGCGCCATTTTGGTTGCTGGCATCCGATGGCCCTACTGAATGCGATGTGTCCCGGACCATTCCTGTGGTGCCGGCGGAGAAGCACGGACTTGTATCAGGTGTAGTGTGTGATCGGAGTGCAGTGCGTGGGTGGGTGTAAGAGGGTACTTTAATTTAAATTTGGAGGGTGTGTGAAATGCGTGGCTTCCCAATGTAGCAGCCAGGAATTCGTGTTTTGGTGTGTTTTGGGAGGGTGGGTGAAGTAAGTGCCATTGGCAGGCGTGTGGGTGGGGGTGTGTGGTGTGATGAGTGTGGATTTCTGTGTGTTATGAGGGAGTGTAAATGAAAGACAGTAGCCCTGTGTGGGGGTGTGGTGTGGTGTGTGAGTGTGTGTGAAAGGTGTAAGAGGTTGCGCTTGCGCTGACGACCACCAGATGTCGCTGTTTTGTGTAAGCAATTTTTAAACTTGTGTTACCTGTCACAGGTGTGACCTATATGTAATGTAAGTGTATAAGAACCTTCCCGTATGGGAAGTGAATGTTGTGTGCAAATTTGAACGCATTCGGTTAAGCGGTTGGCGAGATTAGCGACGACGTACAAACTATTTAACATTTTTATTTATATAGATTAATTTGCTTCATTTGCCGAGCCATAGGCTTTGGAGGTTAAGTTGCTCCAATAATTTTTGGATGGCTGCCTTTCGGAAAGTTTGGTGATAGTGGCAGATGCATAAGAAGCGCAGTATTGGCTGATCATCATTTTTAATTTTCCAGGGCAATGTGGACTTTTCTGCAGGATGAGCGTAGGTGGCATTTAAAGATTGTGAAGTCAGTGGCCTATATTGTCTGGGCAAGTTGGTGGATTCAGATACAAATGTGCTGTACATGTTTTCACAACATCATGATACTTGGTCAATTCCCTAGAGTCATTTCTTCTCCTACTTGCAAGCCAGACACTATAGCTTAGAAAGGGGAAAGGAGGGTCTACCCCTTATAGCATTCACTGGTGAAGAGGTCTCTTTCTTTGATACAATCCCCAAAGTTAATAAAATTTCTATCTGGATGAACATGCTGCAAAAAAATGAAGATGATAGTTAACTGCTTAAGTTGGTGAGAGCGTGGAGCGAGGATCTGGGAGAAGACCTGGAAATTGCAGATCTCTCAATGGCATTTAATTCAGTATACAGGATGTTGTATCAGCAAATATGTGGGAAATGCAGTTTAAGTTACTACACAGAATGCATCTTACAAGAACAAGGGGGTCTGTGATGAAATTGTGGGACTCTGACTTTTGCTTGAAATGCAAGCACAACCTGGAACAATTTTGTCATTTTATTTATTTATTTATTTAAGTTTTTTATATACCAACATTCAAGACAGTGGTCCCATCATGCTGGTTCACAAGAAACAGGGGTGAAACTTTACCATTTAACAAAAGTGCAAAAAAGCAGTTACATATAACAAGGACAACAATAACTTGGAATGAGAAGGGAAAAGAAGATTAGATATTGAAATATAAGTATAAATAACATTTTGAAAGGTGGCTATTAACGCTAATACTAGCGGAGCTTGTTGCGTGAAGGGAGATTAGATGGGGTTGGAGTTAGGAAAGGCCTGTGTGAACAGCCACGTTTTGAGTCTTATCTTGAATGTTGAGATGTTGGGTTCCATTCTAAGATCCGGGGGAATGGAGTTCCATAATGTTGGACCGGCTGTGGAGAATGCCCGATCTCTAAGCGTGATGTGTCTGGTAGTCTTGGCTGGAGGTACTTGGAGTGATCCTTTGTAAGCATCTCTTGTCGGTCTTATGGAATGGTGTAATCGGAGGGGAATATGGAGATCGATTGGGGCTAATTGATGGATATTTTTGAAAATGGTGAGAATGGCCTTGTAGATTATTCTGAAGTGGATGGGCAGCCAATGGAGGTCCATCAAGATCGGTGTTATGTGTTCTCTTCTCCTGGTGTTGGTGAGTATACGGGCGGAGGCATTTTGTACCATTTGTAATGGTTTGGTGTGTGATGAAGGGAGACCAAGCATGAGACCAAGCATGAGACCAAGCATGATGGTCATATGTTCACTGGGCATCCACATTTGCAAAGATTCTGGCACCAAGTATGCAATTTTTTGGATAAAGAGCTGGATTGTATAATGACTTGGTCAGAGAAAATACTTTATCTGCATTTGTATGACAGATTGATGGCTATTTCAAAGGGATGCACAAAATATATCTCAGTTGCATTGTTGCTTGCAAAAAAGAATTCTCCTAGGAGCATGGAACCTCAAAGAACAGACACATTATTCACAATGGATAGCATTGATATTGCAGATAGCTGGCATGGAGCTTTACAAACAAAAGACATTAAACAAACCAAGGTAGTGGGCTACCACTAAGGGCTACTTCAAGTTGTGGTCATTCACATGCAAACATTTGGGTCTGTAATGGTGCAAGAAATGGGGGATCAGGTTACTAGCATGAGTAAGAATGTGTATTGGAATGATTGATACGTGCGTTTGTATGGGTTGAGTGTGGTTGGAAATGTTCTGTTTGCAGATATAAAATTGCATTGATTGAGTTGGACACCGAAGTGAGGCACAATGTTTGTTTTGATGTGCCAGTATATGTTTTGTTGAAATGTAGGTGATTGCAATTCAACAGAGTATTAAATAAAAAAATACAATAACAAAAAAAATGAAAATATTAAAATGAACAAAGTAATAATAGCTAAAATCAAATGAATTAGAGAACATAGTGATCACTAAGGATGATCAGGAATACAATACAAGTTTATTCTGGAAGCTATGTAAAGGCAGAAGAAAATAAGTGTGCCTTTGAAAACTTGCCAAATGCAGATAAAATCCTGACAACTGTCTAATAGCCTGAATACAAGAAGCCAGTTTTTTTCAACTGAATATTAATGGTTTTCACCAAGTGGGCCATGGAGTTGGAATCATCAACGTAAGAACTATATTTAATTAAAAGCTGTAAGTATGTTTACCCAGTAGACCCGCATTGATGTTAAAAAGAATAGTGGCCATAGCAGAGCTATGTGGGACCCCACATTCCAGGGACTTTGCTGAGGAGCAAACCCCCCCCCCCCCCAAGTCTGATCTTTAGTGGTCTTTCCTTCAAAAAAGAACAAAAGCATTGCAAAGAAACTGGTCAGATAGTATCTTGAACACCAAGGGCCGGATTTTAAAAGCCCTGCGCGCGTAAATCCGGCTGGATTTACGCGCGCAGGGCACTCGCGTGCCGGCGTGCCTATTTTGCATAGGCTGCCAGCGCGCGCACAGCCCAGGGCGCGCGTAAGTCCCGGGGCTTCATAAAGGGACGGGGAGGGGGCATGTCCAGGGTCAGGGGGCGGTTCGGGGTGGGACTGGGGGCGTGGTGCCGGCCAGGGGGCTTGGTCGAAGCCTCCGGACCAGCCCCTGGGTTGGGTGATGGCGCGCCAGCACCCCGCTGGCGCGCGCAGATTTACACCTGCTGGGCCGGATTTTAAAAGCCCTACGCACGTAAATCCGGCTGGATTTACACGCGCAGGGCACTCGCGCGCCGGCGCACCTATTTTGCATAGGCTACCGGTGCGCGCACAGCCCCGGGACGCACGTAAGTCCCGGGGCTTCGTAAAAGGGGTGGGGGAGGGGCGTGTCCAGGGGCATATCCAGGGAGGGACCGGGGGCGTGGCGCCGGACCGGGGGCGTGGTCAAGGCCTCCGGACCAGCCCCTGGGTCGGTGATGGCGCGCCAGCAGCCCGCTGGCGCGCGCAGATTTACACCTGCTTTTGGCAGGCTACCCATTGAACAAAGAATTCAATACAAGACTCTTTGCACCATACATAAACTAATACACGACGAAAAGGCAGAATGGCTGAACACAGCCCTTCACGTACACGTCCCTAATAGAAACTTGAGATCAGCAAACAAAGCCCTACTAACTATTCCCTCAGTAAAAACAGCCAGACTAACGCAAGTAAGGGATAGGGCCCTATCTCTGGCAGGACCTATAAGATGGAATACAATGCCTTTAGAAATCAGAACACAAAGAGACATCAAAGCATTCAAAAAAAGTTTAAAAACATGGCTATTTAAGCAAGCATACCACAAAGGGAATGAAGAGTAGAATCCAGGGAATTGTATGATGCAGTCCGAAGAACTCCCACACACACACATCAGCTTACTCGAATGGTGTGTGTGTGTGTGTATATATTTTATTTTACTTTACCTCTATTAGATTGCAACAACAGAGGACCAGACTTAAGTGTTAATTTATCTTATAGCCGATATACTTAAAGTAGACATGACTTATCACAACCACTAAGTAATATTTAATATGAAACTATGTTACAGTATTTGATGGCACCTGTTTAGTTAATATAATTCAACACATTTAAGTTTGAAATTATGTGCCTTATTGTGAACCGTTGTGACGGCAACTAGCTTAACGACGGTATAGAAAAGATTTTAAATAAAAATAAATAAATAAATAAATAAATAAATCTGCCAACAAAGGTAAGGGGGGGGTTTAGATAGGGCCAGGGGGGTGGGTTAAGTAGGGGAAGGTGCGAGGGGGTGGAAAGAATGTTCCCTCCGAGGCCGCGCCGATTTCGGAGCAGCCTTGGAGGGAACAGGCAGCGCGCGCTGGGCTCGGCGCGTGCAAGTTGCACAAATGTGCACCCCCTTGCGCGCGCCGACCCCAGATTTTATAAGATACGCGCGGCTACGCGCGTATCTTATAAAATCCAGCATACTTTTGTTCGCACCTGGTACATGAACAAAAGTATGTGCTTGCGTAAATTTATAAAGTCTACCCCGCTTTCGGCAGTCGTAAATCTGCCAACAAAGGTAGGGGGCGGTTTAGATAGGGCCGGGGGGGTGGGTTAGGTAGGGGAAGGTGAGGGGAGGCGGAAGTATGACATAGTGAGGGCAAAGGTAGCGCTGGCGCCATTTTGAAGATTGGCAATACGGCCTGTGTGCAGGAGGTCGCTCCTGGACCCCCGCTGGACTTTTGGCAAGTCTTGTGGGGGTCAGGAGGTGCCCCCCAAGCTGGCCAAAAGTCCCTGGGGGTCCAGCAGGAGTCCGGGGGCGATCTCCCGCACGCGTGACGTCGGGAGCCAGGAAACAAAATGGCCCCGGCGCTACCTTTGCCCTGTCACATGATAAGGGCAAAGGGCCACCGGCGCCATTTCTCAACTCAGCGGTGGCCAGAGAGCGGGAGGATATCGCGTCGGGACACACCCCCCCCCCCCCCCCCCACTGGACCCCAGGTAATTTAAAACATTTTGGGGTGGTTCGGGAGGGTGGGGGATTTGTTTTAAAGGTTCGGGTGGGTTTTAGGGTTTTTTTGGTGTGCCGGTTTTCCTGCGCCCTATTTAACGATACAATACAAATGCCCCTGACGATAAATCGGGGGCTTTTGTATTGTATCGCGTATCTAATGATTTTGGATGATTTTAAAATTATCTGACGATAATTTTAATCGTTCAAAAACGATTCACATCCCTAATGATCACAGTATATGTGAAATGCATTGCATGCAGCCTTTATTTCCCATTCAAAACCAACAAGATCATGTGCCATGGCACTGCCACAACTAGCCATGACTTGTTATAGTAAAAGATGGTTCGGATACATCCATATGTGCCTTACCTGGTCTTCTTTCTGGTGCCACTGATAAATGTGCAGAAACTGCTCTAGTTCTTGACGCTGGTGTTTGAGACGCTTATCCAGCTGCCTTCTCCTGTCTTGTAGCAGTTCTAGCAGACTGTCAATTTTCAAACAGCTGCAGTGGGCACCCTGAATTATCTCTGGGTTTGCAACTGGCCAGTCTGATTTAAACTCTTCTATAAATTCAGTAAGCGTCCGGCTTTTATTTAATAGGGCCAGTGATTTTTCCAGAAGGACTGCAAGAAAAAAAAATCATGCAAACTTTAGCAATAATGTTTATTTTTTCATGTTTTTTTTTAATGACATCACATTGGACACAAGCATGCTTTTAGCATATTATGCACTCATAAAAGTGAGGAATTACCATGGACAAAAGTCATAGGTAGGTAGATGCTAATCACATTAACACCCCCATATAGCAAACTCAATGCACTTCAGTACTAAGCAGCAGTGAAAGACCAGAATGCCCAATTAGATTTCCCGTGATGTGAAAAGCTGGAATACAGGTCACAAATGTCCCAGAAATGCCCCATTTCAGTGACTGTTCTGAATGTTCATCTCAACTGTTTCTTTTCTTTTAAAAAAACATCAAGACAGACAACCAACTTAAAAAAAATTTATTTTAGCTTATAAGAGCATTATTTCCCTCTGGCGAAGGCATCTGCTGCCACTTAATGCCCTGTCCTGACTCCTGAGAGGATTATTGCTTAAACACTCCTGCTAGTTCATTCTTAAAATGATCTTGATCAAAGACAACCAGTCACAGTAAACCAAGCTTTCACACACACCTCCAATCCAGCAGTGAATGTGCTTGTGTTTACACTAGAGGGAAACTGGAGAGCAAGTTCCACCTTCATCGTAAAATAACTAATACAAGAAGCAAGTTAATTCCTAAATTAGTTATTGCAAGAGTCACTAATGCTATATTACATATACATATATGGAGTTTTGTAGAGAATTATACATTCAAGTTTGAACATACACAGAAGCTATTTCACTTTAAATCCTGTAAGAACATAAGACATGCCATGCTGGGTCAAGACCAAGGTCCATTGAGCCTAGCATCCTATCTCCCACTGTGAAAAGTCTGAGTCATAAGTACTTGTCAGATCACAAAGAGTTGATCTATTTCTTGTATCTCATTCCCAGCGATAAGCACTGGCTTTCCTAAGTCTACCTGGCTAATAACTGTTTATGGACTTTTCTTTCAGGAACTTGTCTAACCCTCTTTTGAGCCACACAATGCTAATTACCATGATCACATCCTCCAACAACTGATTCCATAGCTTAATTCTGTACTGAGTGCAAAAATGTTTCCTATGATTTGTTTTAAATCTGCCGGTTGCTAGTTTCATGGCATGACCCCTAGTCCTAGTGCTGTTTGTATCCCACTCATTTTATAAATCTCAATCATATCCCCTCTCAGTCGTCTCTTCTCCAAGATGAAGAGTCCTAATTCATTTAGCCTTTCTCCATAAGGGAGCTTTTCTGCCCCCTTTATCATTTTTTGTTGCCCTTTTCCATACCTTTCATTTGTCCACTGCCTTTTTTAAGATGGGGGTGACCAGAATTGAACACAATAAGGTACAGTTGCACCTTGTGTTGCAGTCTGACACTGCAGGCGAGGTAGTGGACCCTTGGGCCGGCCCACCTAGGATGACAGGGTAGGCCAGGAGGCGGAGCCACAGGCTGGCGGTGTTCACCCGGGAACCAGAAACCACCCAGGAGGAGCCCGTAGGGTCCTGGAACCTTGGGACTTGGTAAATAGGCTGAATGTCCAGTGGCAGGGATGTCCTTAGGCCGGAGCTGTAGCAAAGGAAGTCCAAAGGTATTTGGTAGTCCGAGAATCGGCTGTACAGGCCGAGGGCCAGCTGATGGCAGGACAGCGGGCGGCAGCGGAGTCTGTAGCTAACCGGATACTGAGGCAGAGTCTGTAGTAAGCTGGAACTGAAGCAGGCTATAGACTGGAACGGAGTCTGTAGCCGGCTGGAACTGAAGCAGGCTGTGGACTGGAACAAAGTCTGTAGCAGGTTGGAACTGAAGCAGGCTGTAGACTGGAACGGAGTCTGTAGCAGGCTGTAGGCTGGAACAAGGTCGAGAACAAGCCGGGGTCGGAGGCAGGCAGCAGACAGAAGCGAAGTCGGGAACGAACCACGGTCAGAGGCAGGCGGCAGGCAGAAGCGAGTCAAAAGCAGTCCAAGGGTCAAAGACAGGAACAACGAACAGACGATGCGCAACTCAGAACTACTAGGCAGTAGTGAACCTCATTGCAAGGCAAAGAGAAGGAGTCCGGACGCCGGATATATCGGCCTTAGGGCGTGACGTCATCAGCGCAGGCGGGGCCAGACTTCCGGGAGCTGTGTGCACAAAGTGGGCGCGTGTGAGGCAGCGGAGAGACGGGCAAGCAATGGCGGCCACCACGTGGAGCAGGCAGCGCCGCCGGGGTCCCAGCCACGCGGAACGCGGCGTTTCCAGCGGCGAAGGTAGGCACCGTTCAGTCCTAGCAGAGGGGAAGCGGCGGAGACCGCAACACCTTGGAGTTATACAAAGGCATTATGATAGTCTCTGTTTTGTCCTCAATTCCTTTCCAAATAATTCCTAACATTCTATTTGTCATTTTGACCACCACTGCACACTGAGCCACAGGTTTCAAGGTATTGTGCCCAGGAACTCTGAGGTCCTTTTCCTGCATAGCGATGCCTAACTCAGAACCTAACATCATGCACTTGTAGCTGGGATTATTTTTCCCTGCATGCATTATTTTGCACTTGTCCACATTAAATTGCATCTGCCATTTAAAAGCCCAATCTTCTAGTCTTATAAGGTCCTTCTGCAGTTCCCCACAATCCACCGGTGTTTTAACTACTCAAAACAATTTTGTCATCTGTACTTGCAGTGTGAAAAGAACAGGGATCAAAGCCAGATTTCAATTGTATTAAAACATTCAAGAGCAGAAGGGTCTGTGAGTGAAAATAATATTAGAAGTGAATAAATGCTTGGTATGGACTATGTCTGAGACCATAAAACTCATTGATATCCAACTAGGAACTGGTCCCTAGGTGTCCAAAAACTTACTTTGTTTCCCAGGTCCCTGTCTGCATGCACACGTTTTAGCAAACAAATGAAAATAAAATATCCCAATCTTTTTTTCATGAATCAAAAGATACAGTTTTCTGAATTGAAAAATAGCTCACACTGATGTATATAAATCATCATTATCTTAATTGCCAATATAGAGCTACTTGGACATTATTGATGGGGCTCTAGCCATCATGCTAATTCTGCATCTTCCCCATTCATTGCTTTACTGCTTACTACATATTGATTACTGAAGGTTGGGTACTTTGTAATAATGTCAGTTGGAGTTGGATTTGTGACTGGAGTTTTCCACAGGTCGGCAGAAAGAAAAATGCAACTTCATTTCATTCTAGAGTCTAGACACACAAACTTCTGTTGCTCACTGCCAGTCTCCCTCTGCCACAAAGTCTAAGGTCGACCAGTTTATTCACTTCTTAGATTATCTATGATACCTCCATTTCAGTGAACTGAGATCTCAAATATGCCTGCTAGCTTCTACAAAAATAATAATTTCCACTGCAACAAGAAAACAACATGACCCTTTCACTTCAATAATTATCACAGGGGGAAAAAAAAAAACAATGGGGAGGATAAAAAAATTCCAAACCAGACTGCCAAAGCATCTCTGCCTGCCCTCTTTTTCAAACTACTCTCTCATTTACCCTATTATCTTTATCTGACTAATCAGTGGACCTTGCAGGAAACTTAAGGCTGACCTTGATCTCCTTTTCTAGCTCTCCAACATTCTCCTTTACAAACCAATACTCTTAGTGAGATGCTTGGGAGAAATGTGGCCCAGCAGCCATGTTATAAGCCTCACCTTCTAAGAATGTTATGATGACTTGTTTTTAAATTAACACTACGATTAATCTGGTTTATTTTAAAATTAATTAATTCAATTTACTTATTTATTTACTTACAATTGATGAATTGCCCCATCCCACAGGCTCAACACGATCTACAACTTCTATACAATAGAAACCATATTGCAAAGCTAGGGAAACTACCATCATTTCTTATTCCATTCACTCTCACACAGTCTGTACCAAAGCTTATATACAGATCTTAGATCATGAGAGCAAGGCTCCACCCACATCAGGGCTCAAGATTTTTCTTCCTGTTGACAAATTCAGCTGTCCAGTGACAGGCTAATCAGGGATTCCTACATAGCTAAAGGTACTTAATTTGCAGTGTAGTATGAAAAAAAAAAAAACAACCCTCAAAGAAAATAAAATTAATTATTACAACACTGTATCTATCCATTCATATAGCTGACTACACCAAAGTATGCAGCAACTGACCTGATCAATAATCCAATTTAGGAATCTGCATAAGAGTTAATGGAATAGTAATTGATGGTAAGACAAATTATCTATTCCATTTCACTCTCACACATTCTGCAACAAAGAATAGGTTGATTGCAGCTTGAAGGACCCTTCTTCCAAACTTCACATGCTCAGATGTATTTGACATCACACTACAGCTTTGCATATTCATTCTGCAGACTCTTATGGTTTTCTGCATTGAAGGTAGCTAACAATATTTTTGAATGAGACTCAATAAACTAAGGGAAAGACTTTTGTGATCTTTTATATGTTTTAAATGCAGTATGTCTAATCCAACAATTGATGGCTTTAAAGCTGCTTGTCCTTTTTTTGCATATTCCATAAAAATTAAACTGTTCACATTTTAAAAAAAAATCTATTTTCTTCGTAAATAATGGAATTTAAAGCTCTCTTAACATCTATATAACTCTTGGATGGGACAGATCCTTTAGCTGACACCCAGGGACATATAGAAAAATAGACATGGACCCTCTTATGCACACAACTCCTCCAAAATCTCACTTGCTCTATGGACAGAATTCATTATTTGAGTTCCAAGGCTTCATTTGGGGATGAACAATTCTTATACTTGGTTCTTTTTTGTAATAAGCCCTTTCTGTCCCTTGTAAACAGCACCAATAACTATCACAGTCTATGCATCCAACACATGGGAAGAAGGGTGGTTTCCAACACCTTTACTGATAGTTGAGACAATATCTGAAGATTATTTACTGCCTCAATTTCGATATGTTTACTGCCTGAATTTGGATTTCAAATAAAACCAATAAATAATACAGCAGAAAGATTAATAAGCCTGTGACTTCACTTCTTTAACAAAGTCCTTACTTTTCTCTAGAAGCACTTTATTTCAAATTATTTCCTCTTCCCCCCAATTCCTCAGATTATCAGATTAAAATTAGTTTAATCCTCCTTTCCCAGCTCTTCCCATTGAAGATGGTTAGAATACAGCCCCAAGATTTTATCAGAATTTAGTCCACGGCTTATTACTCTTCCTAATCATCTTGAATACTTTAACTTCTTAGTCAACACCTGATGGGCACTTTACTCTCCCTGATGTTCTTCTTAAGATAGCAGCAACAAAGTTCTTGTTACTTTTACTTTGTATCCCCCGGTTTCCTTCCCTTTGTGCCGTTTGCAGAGATCCTTTCTTTCGGATGAATTTCTCTACATGTCTGTTTCTTTCAGAGCAAAATACACCACTCTCACAATGGTTTGGTTACTGAGTCCTGGGTACCAAGAGTCATCAGTTCCCAGTGGAACAAAAAATAGTCTTTAAATTCAAAAAGGGGAAAAATCAAGCTAGAAGCAGGAAAAGAGGAATAAAACTTCCTTGACTCAAAACAGAGGAGATATGGCAAAGAGACAGTTAATTCAAAGTTGAAACTCCTCTGCATCAGGTCACTGTCAGATCTATCCTTAAAAGGAGCAATAGCACACTGCAGGTCATCTTTACCCAAAATCCAGCCTTGAATACAGGGACACCCCAATCCACTACAAAAGGGGGATTCTCCAAAACTTTACTTGAGAGTCAAAAGCAAGGCTAAAGGCTGGTAGACCAACGGGAGGCTGACCCCTGAATGGGAACTTCCTTACTCCTTTGCCATAAATAAGGAAAAATGAAGAGGCAGGAGCTGAACCAAAAATCCACAACCTGCTGAACAAAATCTGAACTAAAAATCCACAAGGATAGATGGTACTCTGGGATGATGAGCAGCTAGGGCATACCATCTGCAGTTCCCACATGGGGGAGTAAACCTAAACTTCTCTTTACTGATTTCTAGGGATGTGCATTCATTTTCAATGAAATAGAGAATGGCAATGAAAATGTCTATTTTGTCATGTTTTGGGAGCCCCCGAAATGAAAAAGAAATTGATGAAATTTCATATTAGTGCGCACTAAGCCCAAAATTAGGAAAACTGGTTAGTGTGCTCTAACGGGACTTAGTGCGCACTAACATGGAGTTGGTATGCACTAAGCCCCATTAGTGCACACTAACTCCGAAATTAGGAAAATCTGAAATAAATACCTCCTGAACCATTATAAAAATGATATTTAATGACCCAAAATGAAAATTAAATGAAACAAAATCAGTGCACAGTGATTTCTACATAGAACCTCCCCATTCAAATGGAATATGCCTTTTAGGGCCTCATTTTCTAAAGTATCACAGGCCTGCGATACTATAGAAGATGAGGGGCGGGGGGGCCAAACGGGGGGCGTGCCTGCGCTAGCCGGCAGCGATCGCACTGTCGCGGTGCGATCACTGCCGGGTTCGCACCCAATAGCGCCACCATAGGAGGTGTAGCTATTGGGAGCGAAATAGGCAGCGAAAAGGTACCTTCCTTTTCGCTGTCCGCGGTGTCGGCGCAGAGCCGGCCCCGGTGACGCCCCAACTCCTCCTCTTCCGGGGCCGACTCCGCCCCCATCCTGGTATCGCACGCGATAAGGGACTTTTCGCGTGCGAAAGGTCCCTTATCGCGTGCGAGCGGCTTGGAAAATGAGGCCCTTAGTGAAGGAAACCAAAGGTTTCCTACCTCTAAAAAATTAAGCTCCTTCTCTTTGGACAAAATAAGATTAGGAAACAGGATTGCTAAGACAATCTCATTATTAATTAAAAAAGCAGAATTAATTTTTGGAACAAGTATAGAACAATGTCACACTGCTCTGTCTTGAAAAATAATATGTAAATAAAGACATTGAAGAGAGAGCTCTTAACACCCCTTTCAGGATGAGAAAACACAATACAATAGGCTCACTGACGAATATGTTCAGAGTGGACTGGAAAGGGGTTAATACACAAATCTTGTTGAATATATAGCAACCTAGAAAATAAAATTAATAGTTAAAAAATAAAAATTTGTAAAAACTAAGATTCAAAGGACGATACATTAAAGAGTTCAAAGCTAGATTTAAATCCCACGGTGAAGAAATGAGCTTCAAAAATCTGACAACATTTGTGTAGGATGAAAAGTCTTTATCATGAATATATCATGTATCTACTGCAGTGTCATCACTATTCACTCTTAGACAGTAACTTTGAAACAAATGCACAGGCGCACGTGTACGCACGTATCCCGGCTCACATCCAGAGACATCTATTTTATAACATACGCGCCTTTATGCGCATATTAATAAAACAGGCTGACCGTGTGTACATGTGTGCACAATTTTATATGGATGCACGCACCTGTGTGCACATGCCGTCTCTACTACGAAAGTGGGGGGAAGTTTAAAGGGTAAGCGTGCTGATGCCATGCTGTGTTTTCCTAGTTCATTCCCAGTTCTCCTAGTTTAAAGATAGCAATTCCAAACCCCCCATAATTTTATATTCACCCTTACCCCCTGTTAGCCCTGACCCTTAAAACCCCACTGCCTAGCCTAAAATTTTACTTACATGTCCTCCAAAGCAGAAGTAAATTTACACGGCAGGGGACCCCGGTGCATGCCTGTGCGCGTAAGTATTTGCGCGCACATTTTTTGGCTAAGCCCCAAAACGCCCATGCCCAGACCACACCTACACTCTGTCCCTTTTTATAAACTCTTCACTTGGGCAGCTTATAAAATCCACTTGGCGTGTGCTGGCCCAACTTATGCATATGTCTCCCACTACTGGCGCGTGCAGGGCTTTTAAAATCTACCTGTTAATGTTCTCACACTTGATCTGATATCTCGTCTTTGAAGAAGAAACTCTAATATAGTCTTCACAAATAATTTTGATAGTGTATCTTTCTGAGCTTCATATTCAGTAAGTCAGTGAGTAGACATATTATCTGGAAAATGTTAACTGGATAATTTGTCACGGATATTCAGCGAGACAAGTCTCCCACTAAAAGTTACCCAGATAAATCTAACCAGCTATATTTGAATAGTTATCCGGGTACGTATCTCCAATAACTTAAATCTTTACTGGCTGTATTCAAAATATAGTCTGTCAGTTAAATACTAAAGCAACCCCACTGGGCCAATGGGCTCAAGTCTTCCACCTCCACCCACAAATCAGTAAAAATACTGTTAGGTATAGTCCCCAACAACTCCCCCACCTCCCTAAAAGAAGGATGACAAGTTATGGCACCATAGTGGTCCAAAGAGTCTTCCCACCTCCCTCCCTCCATTTTGGAGAAAAACAGGTGGAATCTGGGCTCCTTCTATTTCCTCTGCTCCCTCTACTACTACTCAGAACCCCTACCCTAACCCTCACCTCACCCAAAATACAACAAAACCCCTAAGCCAGTAGGAGCCAGTAGGAGCATTTGTATCACTCTTGGTAGTATCCAGCATTGCTTTGACTATCATTTAAGATTTAATTTATCCAGCTCCACATACACACATAAATTAGCTGGATAACACCAAGTATCAGCATTATCCGGCTAACTTTGCTTCAATCCGATATGCCACCAGTCCACTCTGCCTTATCTTGCCAAGTTGTTAGCAGGATAAACTAAAACTCTCGCTACCCTTCTATTACATGCTGCCTGCATCACTGTCGCCTACTATTGGAAGTTTACTCTTTAATTGCTCATTGGTGGCTGACATTACAGTAATGGAAACGATGTCCTTCTCTCTTCTCAACAAACAGGAGGCCTACAATATTATATGGAAGGCATACTGGCAATAGAGACAATGTACTGAATGATATATCATTCTGTTATCTTCTTTTGACATAAATGCTTCAATAATTTAAGCTTTTTCTTTTTATTATACCCTTGTCCTATTGTTCACGAGATGGCACTCTATTATGCAATTTGTTTACTCCCTTGTGGATGTTGCAGTTATTGTTTTATTCTCTTCTTGATGTCTTGTATTATTGCATCTCTAAATAAAGAGATATAAAAAAGGGGCTGGTTTTCAGGAAACCCACAATGTATATGTATGTGACATATATATTTCCATACAGTACAGATAGTACATGCAAATATGCCTCATGCATATTCAAAGTAACATAGTAATAATGGCAGATTAAAACCAATGGTCCACCAGTCTGCCCAACAATTTGCTTATGGTAGTAACTGCTGCTTGTTGCAGGTTACTCCCATGTGTACTGTATAGAGATGTGAATCGTGTCCTCGATCGTCTTAACGATCAATTTCGGCTGGGAGGGGGAGGGAATTGTATTGTTGCCGTTTGGGTGTGTAAAGTATCGTGAAAATCGTTAAAATCGTGAGCCGGCACACTAAAACCCCCTAAAACCCACCCCCGACCCTTTAAATTAAATCCTCCACCCTCCCGAACCCCCCCCCCAAATGCCTTAAATTACCTGGGGGTCCAGCGGCACACTAAAACACGGCACACTAAAACACGGCACACTAAAACCCCCTAAAATCCACCCCGACCCTTTAAATTAAATCCCCCACCCTCCCGAACCCCCCCCCCAATGCCTTAAATTACCTGGGGTCCGTAGCCTTAAATTACCTCCGTAGCGGCGGTCCGTAGCTAAATCGGGGGAAGGGGGAGAGCAGGAAAACCGGCACACTAAATCGTGTAGTCTTCAGCCGGCGCCATTTTGCAAAATGGCTGCCGCAAAATGGCGGCGGCCATAGACCAAAACGATTCGACACAGGAGGTCGTTCCAGACCCCCGCTGGACTTTTGGCAAGTCTTGTGGGGGTCAGGAGGCCCCCCCAAGCTGGCCAAAAGTTCCTGGGGGTCCAGCGGGGGTCCGGGAGCGATTTCCTGCCGCGAATCGTTTTCCGTACGGAAAATGGTGCCGGCAGGAGATCGACTGCAGGAGGTCGTTCAGCGAGGGTTCCGGACCCCCGCTGAATGACCTCCTGCAGTCGATCTCCTGCCGGCGCCATTTTCCGTACGGAAAACGATTCGCGGCAGGAAATCGCTCCCGGACCCCCGCTGGACCCCCAGGAACTTTTGGCCAGCTTGGGGGGGCCTCCTGACCCCCACAAGACATGCCAAAAGTCCAGCGGGGGTCCGGAACGACCTCCTGCGTCGAATCATTTTGGTCTATGGCCGCCGCCATTTTGCGGCGGCCATTTTGCAAAATGGCGCCGGCTGAAGACTACACGATTTAGTGTGCCGGTTTTCCTGCTCTCCCCCTTCCCCCGATTTAGCTACGGACCGCCGCTACGGAGGTAATTTAAGGCTACGGACCCCCAGGTAATTTAAGGCATTTGGGGGGGGGGTTCGGGAGGGTGGGGGATTTAATTTAAAGGGTCGGGGTGGGTTTTAGGGGGTTTTAGTGTGCCGTGTTTTAGTGTGCCGCTGGACCCCCAGGTAATTTAAGGCATTTGGGGGGGGGTTCGGGAGGGTGGGGGATTTAATTTAAAGGGTCGGGGGTGGGTTTTAGGGTGTTTTAGTGTGCCGGTTTTCCTGCCCTCCCCCTTCCCCCGATTTACGATTTTTTGACGATAAATCGGGGGAATTGGTATTGTATCGTGGCCCTAACGATTTTTGACGATTTAAAATATATCGGACGATATTTTAAATTGTCAAAAAACGATTCACATCCCTACTGTAAGGGATAGTAACTGCCGCTCTGTGCAGGTTAATCCCATGCATTCTGATAGGGGTAGTAATTCTGTACAGATTATTCCCATGCAGAAATGTTACACCACTCCTTTCTTCTTTTTCAGCTTCAAGCCTTTAGGGATCTTCAGTGTTTGTTCCATGCCCTTTTAAATTCATTTATTGTTCTTGTCTTTACCACCTCTTCTGGGAGGAGATTCTAGGCATCCACCATCCTCTCTGTGAAGAAATATTTCCTGATGTTGGTTCTGAGTCCACCCCCACCCCCCTAGAGTTTCATATGGTGACCCTAGTTCTACTATTTCCTTTCCAATCGAAAAGGTTTGAAGTTTCTACATCATTAAAACCTTTCAGTTATCTGAAGATCTATACCATATCTCCCTTGTACCTCTTCTCTTCTAGGGTATACATATTTAGATTCTTCAGCCTCTCCTCATAAGTCTTATGACTCTGGCCCCATACCATTTTGCTCTCCCTTCTTTGGACTGCCTCCATCCTGTCTTGCCCTTTTTGAGATACGGGCTCCGGTATTGAACACAGTACTCCAGGTGAGGACTCATCAAGGACCTGTACAAGGGCACTATAATCTCCTTTTTCTTACTGGTTATTCCTCTATGCCGCCCAGCATCTTTCTGGCTTTAGCGACTGCCTTGTCATATTGCTTTGCCACCTTCACATTACCAGACACAATCACCCTCAGGTCCCTTGTAGTCTGTGCACGATAGTCTTTCGCCCCCACAACATATACAGCTCTTTTGGATTACCACACCCATATGCATGACTCTGCACTTCTTGGCATTGAATCGCAACTGCCAAATCTTCTGTTACTCTGCTGCAGATCTTAGATTCATATTCAAAAAGACAAACTTTTCCTTCTAACCCCTCCACAATGTCACTCACAAAGAAATTGAACAGAACCAGTCCCAAAATTGATTCTTGAGGCACTCCACTTAACACTGTTCTCTCATCAGAGCCGGTTGCAGTCAACCAGTTAGTAATCCATTTCACCACTTTAGCGCCCACACCCAAGTCTCCTATCTGGGACCGTATTGAAAACTTTGCTGAAATCTAAGAAAGTTACATCAATCACTCTTCCTTGATCCCGTTCTCTTGTCACCCGATAAAAAAAGTTAATCAGATTTGTCTGACAGGACCTTCCCCTACACAGAGCATAAGAACATAAGATATGACATATTGGGTCAGACCAAGTGTCCATCAAGCCCAGTATCCTGTCTCTAGCAGTGGCCAGTCCAAGTTACAAGTACCTGGAAAGTATCCAAATATTAAATAGGTCCCAGCTATTAATGCAGAAAAGAAGCAGTGGTTATTCCCTATTGATTAATAGTTTATGGGCTTCTCATCCAGGAACTTATTCAACCCTTTTTTAAACCCAGCTACACTAGTTGCCTTAACCACATCTTCTGGCAATGAATTCCAGAGTTTAATTGTGCGTTGAGTGAAAAAGAATTTTCTTTGATTTGTTTTAAATGTGCTACTTGCTGACTTCATGGAGTGCCCTCTAGACCTTGTATTATCCAAAAGAGTAAATAACCATTTCACATTTACCCATTGAAATCCTTTCATGATTTTGTAGACCTCTATTATACTGCCACCCCCAAAGCCCTATATTTTCCAAGCTGAACAGCCCTAACCTATTTAGTCTATTTAGGGGAGCTGCTCCATTCCCCTTTATCATTTTGGTTGCCCTTCTCTGTACTTTCGCCAGTGCAACTATATCTTTTTTGATATGTGGTGACCAGAATTGCACATAGTATTCAAGGTGCAGTCTAACTATTGAGCGATTATAGAGGCGTTATGAAATCCTTCGCTTTATTTGCCATTCCCTTCCTAATAATTCCTGTTTGCTTTTTTGACTGCCACAGCAAACTGAGCTGATGATTTCAACTATGATGCCCAGATCTTTTTCCTGGGTGGTAACTTCTAAAATGGAACCTAACATCGTGTAGCTACAGTATGGGTTACTTTTCCCTATATGCATAACCTTGCACGTATTCACATATTTCAACTGCCATGCTGTCTTGGGTCCAGCAACCCATTGGATTGTAAAAATTTCACTATCCTTTCCTTCAGCAGAGTCTCCATTAATTTTCTCACCACCAAAGTGAGGCTAACTGGCCTGTAGTTTCCAGCCTCCTCTCTGCTACCACTCTTGTATAGCATGACCCAACCACTCTTCTCCAATCTTGCGGCACCACTCCTATATCCAGGGATCTATTGAATAGGTATTTTAGCAGAACTGCCAGCACATCTTTGAACTCCCTTAGTATTCTAGGATATACCTCATCTGGCCCTATGGCCTTGTCCAATTTCAGTTTTCCTAGCTCTTCCCATATGTTCTCTTCAGTAAATGGAGTTGCTTCTATCCCATTCCCATCTATGGTCTCTTATCCGCCAGCAACGCTCCTCATGGGTCTTCTTTAGTGAACACAGAATTAAAGAATTTATTTAATATTTCTGCCATTTTTCTGTCTCTCTTTATACATTATTCCATATCACCTCTCAATTTCATTATACCACTTTGGGTCTTCCTTCTTTCTCTAATATATCTGAAAAATGTTTTGTCACCTCGCTTTACTTCTTTGGCAGGCCTTTCTTCTGCTTGACCATTTGCTTTCCAGATTTCTGTCTTTGTATCCCTCAGTTTCACCAGGTATTCTTCTTTGTTTTCCTTTTTTTGGGATCCTTCCTGAACACTGTTCTTTTTTCCTTTATTTTTTCAGCCACCTCCTTTGAGAACCAGATCGGTTTTTGTTTCCTCTTATATTTGTTTCCTTTTCTAACATATAGACTTGATGCCTTTGTAATAGTTCCTTTTAATTTGGCCCGCTGTTGTTCTACCTTGCCTATTTTCTCCTCTGGACTGTTGACCTTTCACGTTTATTCTATTCATGGTTTTAAAATGTGGAAAGTACCCTCATACCAGGGCTAGTGCACATTTCCGCCCACCGGCGTCTTTTACTTTTATGTACTACCGCCAATTTGGCTGCCCAATTAAATTGCAATCATGGGGTAACCACCTTTTTGTTTAAACCATGATACACTGCCGCATTTCTTAGCAGTTTAATTCATTTCTCATTTTGTTTTCATTTCCCATTTTTGTCTTTACAAAAAAATTTTTTTAAAAAAGGTTTTAAATATTTTCTTCTTTTTATATATTTTTTATAATAACTTATTTGCTTTTTCAACCACAATTTTGGTCTAAGAAACTCTTTTACTCTCTATCATTTCTCATTTTCAAATTGGAAAGTGCTAAGAACAACAAAATTGTGCCCTTGAGTGATGCAGTGTTTAACCTTCGGAGCTTCTATATTCCCTGTATTTAGTCTACTTCTATGTTCTCTTAATCTAATTTTAACTGGCCGCGATGTGCGACCCACATACAACATAGGGCAGTTACATTGTATCACATATACTACTTGTTGAGAATCACAACTGCTTACAAATTTCCATTTATATGTGATATTTGTACAGGGATTAGTCCAAGAAGTTCCAGTAAGTGACTGTGCACACATGTCACATTTTCCACATGTGGTATGTGACCCTATTACTCCTGAGACCAATGAGGGTAATGCTGCTTTTACCAATGAATTTTTGATGTTAGATCCCCTCTGAAATGAAATCAATGGATGTTCTTGAAATATAGGATATAGCTGAAGTATATGCCAGTGTGCATGTATGCTTTTAACTACTTCTCCTACTCCATCGGTATATTGTACAACATATACATCTTGAGAAATAGACTTTTTATCTTGATATGTTAACAATGATTCTCTTGTTGAGTAACGCGCTCTTTTGTAGGCTGTCTTTATAACTTTTAGGGGATATCCCCTCTCAAAAAACCTCTTAGCTAAAGCATACGCTTCACTTTTAAAGACTGGCAATGAGGAGCAGATTCGTCGAAGTCGAAAAAATTGTCCGACAGGCAGACCGTTCTTAAACGCTCTTGGATGGAAACTTTGGTATCTTAATAGGTTATTCCGATCTATCTCCTTACGAAAGAGAGTTGTATCAATCGTAATGCCATTTTTAATAATAAGTATATCCAAAAAAGGGATTTGTTTATCTGATATTAATGATGTAAATTTTAAATTTTCATCTATTTCATTCAACCATTGTAAAAACTGTTGTAATTGGGACAAATCTGATTTCCAAAAGAAAAAAAGGTCATCAATATAACGCATCCACTCATGTACTTCTGAAAAAAATGATGATTTGTAAATAATTTGTGTCTCCAATCGATTCATTACTAAATTCGCTACTGTGGGTGCCACTGAGGAACCCATGGCAATTCCATGTATTTGAAGAAAAAATTGATCTTTGAAAAGAAAATAATTCTGTTTCAATACCATAGACATTAATTGGAGGAGAAAAGAAGATGGTATCCGATGGTATCCGATGTGTTAATGTTGATAGTGTTTCCTGTACAACATCAATCGCTACTGTATGAAAAGCTATGAAATCTCTTTCGAATAATCCAGAGATAACAATAAAGCCGGCCGATAAAGGTGGAAGTACTGTGGTTCAAGATACTAATGAGTATATACAAAATCTTCAGGATCAATTAAACGATGTGAAATATTACCAACGGTTGGATGAAGATCCCACTACAAAGTTACAGGATTTAATAAAATCTATCCTTATAGAAACAAAGACACCATTTTTGACGAAAAAAGAACGACAGTTCCTTTTTGTACAACATCCACGAATACCAACACTATATGGAGTCCCGAAAGTTCACAAGACTTTAACAAATCCGCCTCTACGACCCATTATCTCAAGTAATGGGTCCTTTTTAGAGCCTTTGGCGATTTTCCTGGATAAATTTCTACAACCATTTGTTAAAGAAACAAAATCATACGTTCAAGATACCACCCAGGTTTTGAAAAAATTATCTGATGTGGTTTTACCAACATCTTCAGTTCAACTGGTTTCAATGGATGTCATATCTTTGTACACAAATGTTTCTCATACAGTAGCAATTGATGTTGTACAGGAAACACTATCAACATTAACACATCGGATACCATCTTCTTTTCTCCTCCAATTAATGTCTATGGTATTGAAACAGAATTATTTTCTTTTCAAAGATCAATTTTTTCTTCAAATACATGGAATTGCCATGGGTTCCTCAGTGGCACCCACAGTAGCGAATTTAGTAATGAATCGATTGGAGACACAAATTATTTACAAATTATCATTTTTTTCAGAAGTACATGAGTGGATGCGTTATATTGATGACCTTTTTTTCTTTTGGAAATCAGATTTGTCCCAATTACAACAGTTTTTACAATGGTTGAATGAAATAGATGAAAATTTAAAATTTACATCATTAATATCAGATAAACAAATCCCTTTTTTGGATATACTTATTATTAAAAATGGCATTACGATTGATACAACTCTCTTTCGTAAGGAGATAGATCGGAATAACCTATTAAGATACCAAAGTTTCCATCCAAGAGCGTTTAAGAACGGTCTGCCTGTCGGACAATTTTTTCGACTTCGACGAATCTGCTCCTCATTGCCAGTCTTTAAAAGTGAAGCGTATGCTTTAGCTAAGAGGTTTTTTGAGAGGGGATATCCCCTAAAAGTTATAAAGACAGCCTACAAAAGAGCGCGTTACTCAACAAGAGAATCATTGTTAACATATCAAGATAAAAAGTCTATTTCTCAAGATGTATATGTTGTACAATATACCGATGGAGTAGGAGAAGTAGTTAAAAGCATACATGCACACTGGCATATACTTCAGCTATATCCTATATTTCAAGAACATCCATTGATTTCATTTCAGAGGGGATCTAACATCAAAAATTCATTGGTAAAAGCAGCATTACCCTCATTGGTCTCAGGAGTAATAGGGACACATACCACATGTGGAAAATGTGACATGTGTGCACAGTCACTTACTGGAACTTCTTGGACTAATCCCTGTACAAATATCACATATAAACGGAAATTTGTAAGCAGTTGTGATTCTCAACAAGTAGTATATGTGATACAATGTAACTGCCCTATGTTGTATGTGGGTCGCACATCGCGGCCAGTTAAAATTAGATTAAGAGAACATAGAAGTAGACTAAATACAGGGAATATAGATGCTCCGATGGTTAAACACTGCATCACTCAAGGACACAATTTTGTTGATTTACAATGGACAATTTTGGATATGATACAGGTGAACATTAGGAAAGGAGTTACTCGATCAGTCCTTAACTATAAGGAACAAAAATGGATTTTTAAATTGGGTTCAGAATCTCCGCAAGGAATGAATGATACTATTGATTGGCGATCATTGATTTAAAGAACTTTGAATCGATCTGCCTCCGATCTAGATTTTACTATTTTCGCACACATCTTTCTAAAGGAATAATCAAAATTTAAATACTGTCAAAATGCTGAGTTAAAGGGCCATTAAGATGGCCGCCGTAGTCTGTTTTTGAAGAACGAGCGTTTTGATTGGTTGTTTTAGAATCCAATCAGGCCTTTAAAAGCTAGAGTAAAAATGGCGGATCACTATTCGCCGCGTGAATCTAATTCAGGAAACGCCGTAAGTTTCAGTTCCCAAATGAAGGGATTGATATATATTCTTTAAGAAATAACGTGTTACAACTATTTGCCTCCTTTTTTCAGTGTCCATTCAGTTGTCAAGCCCCTGACGAAGAAGAAATCTCGAAACACCAGCGGTGTCGGGCTTTTTGTGGAGCACTTTATACTTCGGCTCTTACGAGCAGGCGGAACACTGGAAGTCTGACTCTCATGAAAATGAATAAGATAAGTGCGAGATAAAAATTTTTCTTAGCACTTTCCAATTTGAAAATGAGAAATGATAGAGAGTAAAAGAGTTTCTTAGACCAAAATTGTGGTTGAAAAAGCAAATAAGTTATTATAAAAAATATATAAAAAGAAGAAAATATTTAAAACCTTTTTTAAAAAATTTTTTTTGTAAAGACAAAAATGGGAAATGAAAACAAAATGAGAAATGAATTAAACTGCTAAGAAATGCGGCAGTGTATCATGGTTTAAACAAAAAGGTGGTTACCCCATGATTGCAATTTAATTGGGCAGCCAAATTGGCGGTAGTACATAAAAGTAAAAGACGCCGGTGGGCGGAAATGTGCACTAGCCCTGGTATGAGGGTACTTTCCACATTTTAAAACCATGAATAGAATGTGACCTTTTCTTTCTATTGTTGTTATCTAGTCACATTGTTGCCAGTTTTTTCTAATATTGAGTGTTACAGTACACTGGCTTTGATTATGGATCCGGCCATGCTTAAAGACACCTTTAGTTATACAACCGATCATGTCATTAACGTTTTGCAAGGACAGTCTCTATTGGGGGAAGATACAACACAAATGGTTCAAACAGTTTCTGATTTTGAAAATCAATATTTAGAATTAAATAAAAAATTAATAAGATTGGAGCTTCATTCAGCTATGATGGTTCAGTATTTGAAACAACAAATTATCCCAAGAGGATTACGAATGACCAAAGCGCCATTTCTTTTTCAAGACGATCAGGCATTTATGGGAAAATGGATTTCCATTCTGAACAAATGTTCGACCGATCTAATGGTATTGATCGTGGAATGGACTAAAACATCAGTTCAAGAAACCACGGCTGGAATAGAGGCATTAAAAGTCTCTATTAAAGAAGACTATTCTTTAGAACATCTAGATGAAATAATTAAAAAACATACTAAAACTTTGGAAGATTTTCATTTCACGTTAAAACAGGCAAAAATTGAAAAGATAAAACGAGATGAAGATGACTATTCAACCAATAACGTATACAAGTGGTTAAATAAAACGGAGAAACCAAAACCTCGTCGAGTTGCCTTTGAAGATTCAGGCAGCAGTGGCTCAGACGGATCGGGAGGTTCTGACAATGATGGTGCCCAAAAATCTTATAAACAGAGTTCAACATCATCAGGTACACCGACTTTTTTTGGTCGAGGCAAGAGAGGTCGGGGCCGATGGCAACGGAGAAAAACTCGATTTCAAGGAAAAGATCGGTTACTCAGGCATATCAGGATTGGGAAGGTCCACAGACCAGGTCAAAATCCAAACCAGATGTAACATAAATTCAATCAGTAAAGACAGTTTTCAGAGTAATACTGTCAATATTTCACATACAGCCTTAACACAAGATGAACAACAAGTATTAGACCTTGGTCTTACTTTTGTACCTTACTGTACTTTTGATATATTTGATAATCAAATAGCATTACATCGCTTTATTAGAAAGTTACAAATTAAACTTTTTTGTAGTGACAACCAAATACCATCAGATGATATTTCCATCGTTCGTCCTCGATCAAAATGGGTACCGCCAGGTCCCCTGGACCACCATATAGCAACATTTCGAGATTTAGTCCTTAGAGATCTGAATAAGATAGCAGAATCACGTTCTGATACTTTCGTGAATTTTTCCACACGATTGAAAAAAGCTATGAAATCTCTTTCGAATAATCCAGAGATAACAATAAAGCCGGCCGATAAAGGTGGAAGTACTGTGGTTCAAGATACTAATGAGTATATACAAAATCTTCAGGATCAATTAAACGATGTGAAATATTACCAACGGTTGGATGAAGATCCCACTACAAAGTTACAAGATTTAATAAAATCTATCCTTATAGAAACAAAGACACCATTTTTGACGAAAAAAGAACGACAGTTCCTTTTTGTACAACATCCACGAATACCAACACTATATGGAGTCCCGAAAGTTCACAAGACTTTAACAAATCCGCCTCTACAACCCATTATCTCAAGTAATGGGTCCCTTTTAGAGCCTTTGGCGATTTTCCTGGATAAATTTCTACAACCATTTGTTAAAGAAACAAAATCATACGTTCAAGATACCACCCAGGTTTTGAAAAAATTATCTGATGTGGTTTTACCAACATCTTCAGTTCAACTGGTTTCAATGGATGTCATATCTTTGTACACAAATGTTTCTCATACAGTAGCGATTGATGTTGTACAGGAAACACTATCAACATTAACACATCGGATACCATCTTCTTTTCTCCTCCAATTAATGTCTATGGTATTGAAACAGAATTATTTTCTTTTCAAAGATCAATTTTTTCTTCAAATACATGGAATTGCCATGGGTTCCTCAGTGGCACCCACAGTAGCGAATTTAGTAATGAATCGATTGGAGACACAAATTATTTACAAATCATCATTTTTTTCAGAAGTACATGAGTGGATGCATTATATTGATGACCTTTTTTTCTTTTGGAAATCAGATTTGTCCCAATTACAACAGTTTTTACAATGGTTGAATGAAATAGATGAAAATTTAAAATTTACATCATTAATATCAGATAAACAAATCCCTTTTTTGGATATACTTATTATTAAAAATGGCATTACGATTGATACAACTCTCTTTCGTAAGGAGATAGATCGGAATAACCTATTAAGATACCAAAGTTTCCATCCAAGAGCGTTTAAGAACGGTCTGCATGTCGGACAATTTTTTCGACTTCGACGAATCTGCTCCTCATTGCCAGTCTTTAAAAGTGAAGCGTATGCTTTAGCTAAGAGGTTTTTTGAGAGGGGATATCCCCTAAAAGTTATAAAGACAGCCTACAAAAGAGCGAGTTACTCAACAAGAGAATCATTGTTAACATATCAAGATAAAAAGTCTATTTCTCAAGATGTATATGTTGTACAATATACCGATGGAGTAGGAGAAGTAGTTAAAAGCATACATGCACACTGGCATATACTTCAGCTATATCCTATATTTCAAGAACATCCATTGATTTCATTTCAGAGGGGATCTAACTTCAAAAATTCATTGGTAAAAGCAGCATTACCCTCATTGGTCTCAGGAGTAATAGGGACACATACCACATGTGGAAAATGTGACATGTGTGCACAGTCACTTACTGGAACTTCTTGGACTAATCCCTGTACAAATATCACATATAAACGGAAATTTGTAAGCAGTTGTGATTCTCAACAAGTAGTATATGTGATACAATGTAACTGCCCTATGTTGTATGTGGGTCGCACATCGCGGCCAGTTAAAATTAGATTAAGAGAACATAGAAGTAGACTAAATACAGGGAATATAGAAGCTCCGAAGGTTAAACACTGCATCACTCAAGGACACAATTTTGTTGTTCTTAGCACTTTCCAATTTGAAAATGAGAAATGATAGAGAGTAAAAGAGTTTCTTAGACCAAAATTGTGGTTGAAAAAGCAAATAAGTTATTATAAAAAATATATAAAAAGAAGAAAATATTTAAAACCTTTTTTAAAAAAATTTTTTTGTAAAGACAAAAATGGGAAATGAAAACAAAATGAGAAATGAATTAAACTGCTAAGAAATGCGGCAGTGTATCATGGTTTAAACAAAAAGGTGGTTACCCCATGATTGCAATTTAATTGGGCAGCCAAATTGGCGGTAGTACATAAAAGTAAAAGACGCCGGTGGGCGGAAATGTGCACTAGCCCTGGTATGAGGGTACTTTCCACATTTTAAAACCATGAATAGAATGTGACCTTTTCTTTCTATTGTTGTTATCTAGTCACATTGTTGCCAGTTTTTTCTAATATTGAGGCTTTCACGTTTATTGTCTATTATCTTAAGTTTCCTGCTACGTTTTTGTTCTGTGAGAAAGGAAGAGGGAAAGGCTTATTTTATTAAGGCAGATGGTGGGTTAGATAGAAATCACAAGCTGTGTTGTTAATTAGCCAAAGACTTGGAAACTGTCAGAAGTATACATCAGTGATCATCAACTTATCAAAGATGGACATTTGAAAATGAAAAAAAACCCCCAAAAATGGTTGGTCTTACAAAGTGCTGAATGTGTGACTTTTATAAGTGAACCATTTCAAATCCTGGACATCGAAAATACCAGCTATCAGATAGCAAGTAATCTCTGCTGAACTGGGAAACTTTTTCAATATCTTGCATGAACAATGCCACAGATAGATTTACGCTGATTGATTTGGAAAGGTATAAGCAACTAAGAGACAGTTGCTGGCAGAATTTACTTTGAACCCTTACTCATTCTTGAAAGAGCTTATTTATTAACCAATTCACTTCCACACAACAGCTGTGTATAATTACAGTAATAAGTTTTTGTAATAGTGCAATACTTCCAGCTGTAAGACAGATTAACAGCACTAGTGAAAGACTAGCAGTAATGTACACACAAATGCTACAGTATCTGGAATAGCAGTTTCATTATCATCTAATGCAGAGAGAGAAAGACCTACATGAGAGAACTTCAGGACATTTGGGATGAGACACAAGGCCACCGGCAATTCCCAGTTTCCAGCTTGTGTTTGAGAAATTTCCATGAAGAGTAGGATTTGCAAATGTTATTTTCCTATTTTAAAACAGAGCTGATCACACATTTAAAAGGCAATAACAAGTTTAAGGTAACAGTTTCTTCCCTAGTAATTTACACTTTGAAAATTACCTCCTTGGTTTGCTGCTCTTCCTAGTCACTTTTTCTGCTCTTTTGCTTAAGCCTAGTATGTTGAGCTGACTGATTTTGTTATTATGTCCTCTCACTTCCTGTATTGCTTGATGGTGATATAGGGAGATGTCCCATGTTTTACCACTGAAAGCACCAAATATGAATCATAATAGCCAAAGAAGTATGCAGACCAGTGTGCTGACAGGCCAAAAAACTGTCAAAGATAAGAAAAGAAACCTTGCCCAGATGAGAACTTTACACTGAAGGATGTTTATCAAGATTTGCCTGTTTATAAGTGCCTGTGTAAATAAAACCAAGGCAGAGGGACAATATAACAACTTAAAGAATCAGCAGGCGTCATGGACTGGCCATAAGAACATAAGAACAAAAGAAATTGCCATGCTGGGTCAGACCAAGGGTCCAACAAGCCCAGCATCCTGTTTCCAACAGAGGCCAAAACCAGGCCACAAGAACCTGGCAATTACCCAAACACTAAGAAGAACCCATGCTAGGTTAGAAGAACCCCCACCCTTGGAAGAAGGGGGGGGCAGTCTGAGATGGAGAAAACTCTGACATTAGCAAAACAGCTTGGCATATGGCCTCAATCCAAAATGTGGCAGTACCCCTCCAAAGAAATGGGGAGGAGAAAAAAAATGATGTAGCAAAGACTCTTCACCCACCACATGATTATGCAGGGGCTTATGCATATTTATCAGCTGGAAATTATAAGACAGGGGAAAATAAGGAGAGGGAAGCAGCCTTGAAAGAAAGAGCAGACCTGAAGCAGCCCAGCACACCCTGCTATCAAGGAAGGAGAAGACTAAAGTATGGCCAAGAGACCAGAGAGAGAGAGAGGCCCTGCCCAGGTCTGACTGTGGTACAGAGCCTGAGGCAATGGGGAGCCAACAGCTCTGTCAGTACGAGACCCAAAAGCAAGCCCCCAGATAGCCAGTAGCTCTGTCAGACCAGAAGCAAGTCTCCTACCCTGCCCACATTCTCCAGCTCTCCATCCAGAGCCTGCTTCAGAGGTAAACAGGGAGATCACCTGAAGTTAGGACCAGGGCTAAGTAAGTTAGCCATAAGTATTAATATATTAAGCAGGCTAAGGTTTATGGCATGTTTGAAACCACCCATGAGGCATTAATTTCTTAGGGTAAATTAGTATTTGGTGATCAGGATGTTAGAGACAGGTATTGTTGTTATCTTCTAAATGCTAAATCCTGCCAAATATGATAAATAAAAGTATATTTCTGAGGAGAACACATTGTCTTTTTCCTGAACTGTCTGCTACAGGACAGGTCCCTGCACCTTAAACTTACTTATAGTGACATTCCAATTTCATTGGCCATCTTCTTCCATCTAATCGACATATCAGACCACAATATCAATCCCATAATGGAACATGATTTGTTCAGATCATTTGTATGGTTTGGCTCAGTAGAGGGATAAGGGGGGAAATATATTGTAAAATATACTACAAGGAAACATTTTCTTGTTCTATATTTTGGTTTTGGTTTCCAATAAAAATATTTTACATATAAATGCCTGATGATGTATGACTGGAATTTCTTGCTTAAGATCTTCTTTCCTGCCACTGACAAAATATAGGCCATCCTTATTGTATAATCCTTTACTGCTCCATACACAGCCCCAACCTCCACTGTATCTAAATCCACTTTATTTACACCATGTTTTGAGACATGTATTGACATTTTCTATCTGGCTTATCTTTTATTTTCCCTTTCCAAGAACAGGTAATATTTGAGAAAAGATGATACTCTTTACCATGGTTTAATCTCCTTCCCAAGATATTCTGAAACCAAGGCCTGTTTGGGGCTCTTGAGAATTGGAGTCGGCCATCCCTCACTTAGATAATTCGGAGATGGTCAAATAAGCGGAAATTTCATAACTCTGAGGTTTGTCCAGCTAAATGCCAACTTAGTGAGACAAACCCCTTTGAAAATAGACCTCTCTCTGTTTACCCCATCTTGCAAATATTTTCCATTCATGATAGCAAACGTTATTAGTTTTCTAGTAGCTAGTAAACCTGTTATAACTCTATCAGAATAACCTTTGTTCTTTTACATTCTCATTTCCACTTCCAGGCCATCATGTTCAGAGAATTTATATCTGGATGCAAAGAGGACATTGAGAGAGAATGACTGGAATGAGAGGAAGAAAAATTAGTTGGGCAACTGATATTTCCACGAGCTCAGGAAAGCAGGTACTGCAAGGACACAATGGAGCTCTGAGAATTAATATTGTTGGTTGAGTTCTGATCTTTTGTATTACCTTTTATTATGCACCAACAGGTGAAAAAAATCTAGTAGATCTGGACTTTGTTTTATTCTTCTTTGTGTCTGCTGTAATAATTCTGTATGTTCTTGTTGTGATTGGCCATAAGCTCTACAGTATTCTTAGATAAACTCATTGCTGACATATTGAAAATATCTGCCTTCAACTCTCATTCTACTGTCTGAAAGTGAAAATCTGCTGAGCCAAAGTACTTGAATGTTCTGTTTTCCCATTATGTATATCACTGAGATACTTCATAAATATGGCTGTGCCCATGAGAAAACTGTTGCTATTTCTTTCATAATAGCTACAGTCCTCAAGTCTTTTTGCTTGTTGACCTGTGATACAGTTATTACATTTTCTGACTGCATCTTGACCTGATAGGCATGAATTGGAATCTTGAAATATTGTAAAGAATGTATTACAGTCCTCATTTCTATGAAGGATTTTCCTGACCAGACCAGTTTCCTTGACAAGTTTGCCTTGTAAAGTGGCACATTATTCTTTCTGGCTTACATCTCTAGTTATGCATATGCATGCAATAGTCATAAAATAAATCAATTGTAATAAATATATTCTGTTTTGTCACCACTGAAGAGAGTCCTTTACTTGTAAATTTAACATTAGAATGGTCCAATCTTGGACTTGGCCTTGTTGGTGTCAGCCAGTTTTGAAATGTTCAGAAGTGGAATTTTGCCCATGGTACTCAAACTGAGCCCCTCAGTCCCATAAGATGATTTAGGAGCAACTAAACATGAGATAAATATTCATTCAAATAAATAAATAAATTTAAAATTGTTTTCCATCTGTTTAGCGAAGGTTTAATTTCATAGACAATTGGACATGCAACCTTTTTTTCTCTCATTTGAAGAAGGAAATGCTTCACAGTAGATGGGAACTAAATGTCTTTTTGAAAGACATAAAAGAAAGGCAATCAGCTCTTGTTTATGATGGGAAATTTAGGCCATTTTGGTCTTTATCTGCCATCATTTATTATATTACTATGCTCCCTTTGGTAAATACTTTGATGTGATTGTTTCTGCAAGAACCTTTTTGAGTCGTGGTATCAATCACTGCAGCTGTCTTGAGTTAAAATTGTTTAGTGATGTATGCTCCAGCCCAATAAAAACTGAACTTAGTCCGTCAAGCCCACACAGTTCTGACCTTAACTTGAATCGCTACTTGGTCTCCAGAGGGGTAATTCATACGATTCAGTTTTGAGCTGAAGTAAGAATGCTTCTAAATACTCAAAAATCTGAAAGTTAGAAACTTTGATGCTAACTTCTGGATTGCAATTTGAGACCTAGATTCATCAAAAAGCTATAAATATAGTGAAAATAGTGCCTGCAGAAAAAAAAAAGAGGGGGTGGATAGGCTAATTTCCCTGCTCCAGCATCACACAAGTAATTTCCATAAGCTGTGATAAATTTTCACATCACATGCTAATTAATCTACCCCAGGCGCATTACCGACCTAAAAGGTTTTTATTGCAAATACTATTCGGGGGAGAGAGAGGGAGAAGGGAGAAATTTAGGAAGAGTTAATGATAATGAGCAGCTCCCAATATCAAATGCGATAGAGTAATGCACAGCAATGTGGGTTTTAATGTCAGAAATAACTACACCTTTTTTCTTTTTTTTGTATAAACAGTTTTAATGGTGTTTTACATAAACATACATGTGAAATAAAGAGTTTAACAACTTTATAAACACTGTTGTGATTTTTCCCCCCTGACTGTCAAACCTCTTTCCTCCCCTCCTTCCCCCACACACAGTGTTCCTATATCGTATCAGGTGCCTCTCTTAAGTTATAACACTTGTATTATCATCTCTTCACGGAGTCCTCAGGTGCGTTTATGGAGCGCAATTGGAGATATTGATCCCAGGTGTGATGGTACCTTTTCATAATGTGATGGTTTGTCGCTGTCATCAGATTCATAGTGCACACATGATCAAGTCGTAGTAACACTGTCTTTAAGGGTGGGCTTTGCGTCAATTTCCAAGCTTTGGCAATCTCTAATCTAGTGGCTAGACTCCAACCGCTGATGTATTGTGTCCTGTAATATAGAAGATATCATATCTTCTACCTGCTTCCATAAGGGTGCGATACTGTCCCCAGACCACCACATATGCTTATAGGTGCCTATGGATTTGCATCCCCTCCAGCATTTCCCATCATTGCTGGGTAGAATTTTCGCTAATCTCTCCGGAGTTATATACCTTCGGTATAGTTGCTTATACCTGTTTTCAATTAGAGAAGAAGATATCGAGATCTTGCCCATTAGTTCGTATATTGCAGACCATTCATCTAGGGAGTATTCTTTTGGTAAGTCCTTGTTCCATGCCTTAATATGAGTTGGAATGGAGGTAAGTCTCACATTTAGCAGTCTGTAAACCTTGGAAATGAGACCCTTAAATTGAAACGGGGATGAACAATATCCTTCAAACAGAGATTTCCCCCAGCATAAATTATCTTTCATGTGACCATCCTTACAAAAATGGCGAATCTGTTGATAAGCAAAGCATTCAGAGAGTGGTAAATCATGTGTCCAGCACAGAGAGTCAAAGGAAGTAAATGCACCTCCCTCCCAAATGTTTTCAAGTCGTGTTATGCCCTAGGCTTTCCACACTGGAAAGGAAAGTGTCGGCAGGGAGGGGGGAAAAGTGATGTTATGAAACAGCCGAGTAAGATAAGTAAGTTCTCTTTCCCACCAGTTTCATTTTCCACCTCTCCCAGGTGTTTAAAGTATGCCTTGTAGTTGGCAGCATGTGTAGGCATGGTCTCCAGGTTTTCCTGGCCTGCCATGGCATGGCTTCTAAAGGCATCGCAGCCAATTGGCATCGCCCAGTGTTTGGCATCTTCAGTCGAGTGCCATACGATCAAGGGTCTCATCTGTGCACCCACATAGTTCCACATTAAACTGGGTTTGCCTAAACCCCCATCCAGTTTACTTTGCTAAAGGACATATCTGCTAACCCTAGGTGGTCTCCTCTTCCAGATAAAGCTGAACAACCTTTTTTGCCATTGTTTCAGGATATCGCTTGATATAGGTATTGGTAAGGATTGAAATAGGTACAGTAATCTAGGATGAAAGTTCATTTTCATCGTCACTATGAGATGGGGAGATTACACCAGCTATTCAAATCCGTTAGTGCCCGCTTAAAAAGAGGGGAGTAATTTAGATGGAACAAATCCTTCGGATGTGTGGGTAGGTATATGCCTAAATACTTAAGCTTTTGGGAGGTCCAGTGGAATGGGTGGTTTTGCTTAAGTATTTGCACTGTCTCCGGGTCGCAGGTGAGATTGAGGATTTCTGACTTCTCCCAATTCACCTTGAACCCTGAGACTCCGCTGAACTCTCGGATGTCTTGTTCTATAGCCTGCAGGGAAGTATGCGGTTTAGTTAAGGAATCATTATGTCATCTGCAAATAGGGAGAGTTTAAATATGTGGTGGGAGAAAGAAAAACCTGTCACAGCGTTGTTATTGCGTATGGTGATAGCCAGAGTTTCTACGAAAATGGCAAACAGTAGGGAGGAGAGAGGGCATCCCTGTCTGGTACCTTGACCCACTGGAAAATAATCTGAATATCCTCCGTTTGTTTTGAGGCACGCCTTGGGTTCGGTGTATAAACTTGCTATCCATGTACAAAAGGAGGGTCCAAATCCCATCCTCCTCAGGACGCTAAAGGGGAAAGGCTAGTGAACCATATCAAAGGCCTTTTTGGTGTCAATGGATAGGAAAATAGCATCAGTATGATTCCCATGGGCCCACCACATTATATCTACCAGTTTGCAAATATTATCCCCTGCTAGCCGTCCAGGCATAAAGCCAGCTTGATCTTGGTGAATCAGGGTGGTGATATATTTAATCATTCGTCCTGCTAGTATTTTCGCTAGAATTTTAGGGGTAGATTTTAAAAGAAATCCGCATGGCCTACATGTGCATGTGCTACCCGGTGTGCGCACGATTTTATAACTTGCGCGCACAGGCGTGCACATGTTATAAAATCGGGGGTTGGCGCATACAAGGGGGTGCACAATTATGCACCTTGCGCGTGCCTTTCCCCGTTCCCTTCCCCCTAACCTAAGCTTCCCACCCCTTCCCCTAACCTTTCCCCCCCAGCCCTACTCTAATCCCCCCAAATTATTATCTTGCCTTTTGAGCCTGCCTCTGTGTAGGTGCAAGTTGCACGTGCCGGCAGCTTGCTGGCACGCGATCCTCTGACACAGCGGCAATGGCTGCTGTGTCGGAGGCCTCTGTCCCCGCCCCCGGACTACCCCTCCCCGTCCCTTTAGTAAAGCCCTGGGACTTGTACGCATCCCAGGGCTTTACGCACGCCGCCGGGCCTTTTTAAAATAGGTCTGGTGCACGCAACCATTTTAAAATCCAGCCCTCAAGGTCTAAATTTAAGAGGGATATAGGTCTGTACGACCTGCAAATGGCGGGTCTCTGCCTGGTTTGAGCAATATCATCCCTGCGAGGTTGGAATTGGGGGCTAATAATCCTACATTCCTCAGGCAGTTGAAGACTTTCTGGAGGCATGCTACTATATATAGAGTAAATTCCTTATAGAACTTTGCTTTAAGGCCATCCAGGCCTGGGGATTTCCCTACCTTTAACGTTTTTATTGAGTTCCAGATTTCCACTGTGGTTATTTCCTCATCCAGTGCTCGCTGGGCCTCATCAGATAGGGAGGGTATCAGGATCGACCCAAGATAACTATCCACCTTTTCTTGTGTAATATTGTTTTCTGGGGCATATAAATCGGTATAAAAACTTAGAAATCTTTTGCAAATGTCTGTATTGTTGATTAGTAAAGCGCCCTTTTCATCTTTTATTTATTTATTTATTTGCTTTTATATACAGACGTTCATCAGGAACATCACATCGGTTTACAGTGTGATACATAAAGACACAGTTAAAGGACAAAACAATCAGTTACATCAGGAATTTAAGAAAACAATCAACTAAAATATACAATAAAAATTTCTAAAAAGTGAGACTAAAATCAAACAATTAAAACTGTGGGCTGTGTAGAAAAGTGCTCTGCTTTTATGAATAGAATAAAATCATAAGTAACAGTGAATAGTGTGAAGGTAGCAATTATGTATAGGCTTGCTGGAACAGCCAAGTCTTTAATTTTTTCTTAAAAATACAGGGGTCAAGCTCTAGTCTTGAGGTAAGGAGTTCCATAGGTGAGGGCCTGCTAACGATAGGGCTCGCTCTCTCACTGAGATGAGATGTGCTAGTTTTGGAGACGGTATTGGTAATGTACCATTGCTGGCTGAGTGTGTGATTCTTTGTGGGCGGGGGGGGGGGGGGGGAGATGAAAATGGAGGGCGGCATTAAGTCATTCTACAATGTCATTATATAATGTTTTATCTTTTATGTTTTATCTTAGCAATTGTATTTTGATAGGCTGTCCTCTTTAGTTTTCATGCTAAATTCTATCCAGCCTTGTTGCCCCCCTCGAAATATTCTTGTTTAGCTATATCTAATAAATGAACCATCCTTGAGGATTCGAATCTCAAAAGCTCTTCCCTAGTATTGGACAGCTGCAGCAGTACTTTTTGGGCTCCTGTAGCCTGGTGTTCATGGGTAAGTATCGGTATATAAAAATCAAAAATAAATAAATAAATAAGTATCACTATCTTTTGCATCAGCTCTTGAGCTGCTCAGGTGTCTCATTTTTTTCATAAAAGTAGCTCTAGATATAAATAACCCCCTCAAGTAAGCTTTAAGCGAATCCCATACTATCGGTGGGGATATTTCCCCATTGTCGTTTAGTTTCAGATATTCCTGAATGTGAGTAATGATAGTTTTGGTGAAAAAAAAACCTGATGGAAAACTTCGTTTTCTATCGGGTTTTTTTTTCTCGGCAATTTTCGCCAGAAAAAAAAAAAACAACCACCCAACCCTTAAAATTTATTTATTTACAACCCCCCCCCCCCCCCACCCTCCGGACTTCCCCCAAAATTTGCCTAAAATCCATGGTGGTCCAGCGGGGGTCCCGGGAGCAATCTCCCGCTTTCAGGCCGTCGGCAGCCAGTAAACAAAATGGTGCCTGTGGCCCTTTGCCCTTACCATGTGACAGGGGCACCCCGTCCATTGCTCCTTCCATGTGACAGGGGCCGACCAATGGCACTGGTAGCCCCTGTCACATGGTAAGGGCAAAGAGCCACAGACACCATTTTGTTTACTGGCTGCCAACGGCCCGAGAGCGGGAGATTGCTCCCGGGACCCTCTCTGGATCACCATGGATTTTAGGCAAGTTTTGGAGGGTCCAGAGGATGGAGGGTTGTAAATAACTAAATTTTAAGGGTTGGGTGGGTTTTGGGTGTTTTTTTTTTTAAGTAAAGGTGCCCCTCACCCCCGCACTTACCCAAACAACAAATTTTCCCCGAAGTTCGTGGAAAATCTGTCTCGGGATTTGGGTCCTCCGACCCATGCCGAATTGGACTATTTCTTTGAAATAGTCCAATTCGGCAAAAACGATTGCACATCTCTAGTAAAGAGTCATTGAGATGCCAGAAGTGTATCCCTTTCAGGCCTTGAATCTATAGGTATTTCAAACACAGTTTTACAGTGGTTTTCTTCTTTCCTCGCTGGACATACTCAACAAGTTAACATTGATAATCATTCCTCCGATCCATATACGATTTCCTCTGGCATTCCACAAGGTTCATCATCGTCTCCCATCCTCTTTAATATCTATTTGTTACCACTCTGTCACATTCTTTCCTCTTTAAATCTACAGTTTAAAATTTATGCAGATGATTTACAATTTATGGTCCCTTATACTTCATCTTGGTCAGGTACTCTCTCTTTGGTTTCCTTATACTTAAAGACTATCAACACTTGGCTTTCAAACAATCGCTTAAAACTAAATCCAGCTAAAACAGAAATTATACATCTATACTTCTATTTCAGAATCCTCTATCGGTCCCCCCTTCTCATTTTTGGTTTAATGGTACATCTATTCCAATCTCTAGTTATGCAAAAAATCTAGGAGTAATTATCAATACAGACTTATTTATGAAACAACATATTTCATCAGTGACAAAAAAATTCCTTCTACAAATTACAACTTCTAAAACATCTTCGACCACTAGTCTTCCTCCATGATTTTCGCATTGTTCCTCAATCTTTAATCTTTTCATGTCTTGATTACTGCAACTCTCTCTGTCTAGGTCTTCCTAATAATACTATCCACTCATTACAACTAGTCCAGAATGCTGCAGCATGCATTTTATCAGGTACTTCTATCAGAAATCACATCTCTCCAGTTCTACAGGTTTATCACTGGTTACCAATAAAATTCAGAATACAATATAAATCCTTACCATTATCCACTCTCTTATTTACAATTCATCTTCTACCTGGCTCTGCTCTTTACTCTGCATTTATAAACCCACCAGGCACCTGAGATCCTTACCAAAAAACTTCTGGACATTCCTTTACCTCGACTAGCTAGACTTGACATTACAAGGAAAAGGGCCTTTTCAGTAGCAGGCCTCACCCTTTGGAATGCAATACCCGATTCACTACGATTATATCAAACCGAATACAATTCAAGAAATCCTTAAAAACATATTTGTTTCAGAATGCTTTCAAAATTACATCTACTAAACACTAATTTCTTCATTTACACAATCTGGAAAATCCCCTCCTATTAATCCTTATGTATATTTTGAAAAATACCTTCCCTAAACTCCTCTTCCCCTGACATTTGCAGTGGCTACAAGTTGACACCTGATTATTGTTTTGGTATGTTTGACTAATCATTGATTATTGTTTTGATATGTTTACTTTTTTGATAAATTACTAATTTTATTTTATTATTATGAGATTTATGTAAATTTTAAGCCATTACTTATTTTATTTTATGATTTATATTTATGAAACTGTTTTGACTAAACTTTGTAAAAGTGGTATAAAAACACTTAAATAAATAAATACATAAATAAATATTGGGTAAAAGTAATATCAATCGACACAGCTGCGTGATCCGTCCATGCCACTGGGGTTATATCTGGGTTGGTGATGTTATGGAGCAGCGCCTTGTCTATCAGGAAATAGTCTATCCGGGAGTGTGAGGTGTATGGAGGGGAATAAAAAGTATAAGATCTTGACGAAGGATAATGAGCTCTCCAAACGTCCATCAATTGCCAGTTATCCAACTCCTGCAATTTTTTCCTATGTATTGGGGAGGCAGATACACTCCCCGAGAGGCATCTATCTCTGGTTTTCTTGCCAAATTGAAGTCCCCTCCAATGATTACTTTTCCTTTCCCATGTAGTAGTATGTCCCAGTTCAGCCCCTCAAAAAACCTTCCTTGTTCCTGGTTTGGAGCGTATATGCTTACTAAGGTATACTCCATCCCATCCACTAGAATCTGTAGTAAGATATATCTGCCTAATGGGTCACAGATACATAATTGACTTGAAATACCAAATGCTGTGAAAACAGAGTACCAACCCCCGTATATTTGGCAGATTTTGAGCATGGGGTTAAGAATTGGTGGGGGTATTGGTTTAGATTTTAAGAGTGACTTGTGTCTGCCTTTCAAGTGAGATTCTTGAATGAATATGATATCCGCCTACATGGATCCTACTTCTTTAAAGAAAATATGTCTTTTAAAAGGGGAGAAGTCCCTTAACATTAAGGGAGATTATATGGAAAGTAGCCATATTTAAGAGTCTAGGGTTTATCTCCCCTTAAGGGTACGAGTTCAAGGCATGCCCCCCTTGTTCAGGGAGTCTCATTCCTTGTTCAAGGAGTTCAAATAATATCAAGAAAGGAAAAAATATCCCAATTGGGGCTAGACATGAGTCATTCAACACAGAGTTATTACATATTACAAAGTCTCCCTGGTATGCCTTTATCATCAAAGCCTCCTCAACAAAGCAACAGTGTACATTTCTCAAACCTTATTAAACAAATTAAACTTATGCAATCCTTTTTCCCTATTCATTTCCCCACCCCCTCCCCCCTTGTTCTAACTGCGATCTGCTCAAACCTCCTTGCAGATCAATTCTCCAGGAGGAAGTTAAAGTCACCATCATGTAGACTGTCCTTTAGTCCTGTCTGTGTCTACGCAATGGGACCTTGAAAACAGAACTTCTAGATGGCAAAATCCCATGGCCAGCCGGTTTCCCATTGTACTGGCCACAAAGTTTTGACTGTTCACTGCTTGAGAAAAAGAACCAAAGTAAATAAAGCTTATGAGATATCAAGCTTGCTGATTTATGCTGTTATATAGATGTTCCAGAATGCAGGATAACCTAGATGGTGTTTCAGGTGCTGTCCATATTTTTCCTTTGCGAATCAGAATTTCTTTTCAGCCTGCTGTTTCTTGTACTTGCCCTTTGCCACCGAGGGTGTTGATTTTTAGGTGCAAATTTTTTAGTGCTCGATGTGTAGATGGTCACCGGTGTGAACCCATGGTCTTTCAATAGTAATGATGCTTCTGAAACGGATTGGATACGGGAGGACACCCCCATCCCAGGTAAACATTTGTCCAAAAGGATGCATTCATCTGTATTTTATATTTTCTTTTCTTAGGAACACAGTGACCTCTTTTAACTCCTGCTTGTTTTGAAGTGTGGCCTGGGACAGATCTGTGCACACTGAAATTTCTTGGCTCTCCCAGGCCCAGCGCACTTGTTTCCTGGCCACTCCCACTATCTTTTCATTTAAGGAGTAGTCGTGAAAGCATACGAGGATATCTCGTGGTTGACTGGTTCCCATCGCTCGCAAGGCTCTGTGGGCTCTATCCAGCTTAATGTCTGGGTAGTGCCCATCCTTGTGGTCAGTGCTAGATTCCAGCTAAAATAAACAAAACCACCAGATTGTGTTGGCGCAATTCGTGTTTTCCTGCATTTCATGGAACCCTCGAAATCGAAGGTTCCCTCTTCTGGCCCTGTTCTCTAAGTCTGCTAGTTTAGCCCAGTCCCCACCTTGCTCCAGTATGCTCTTTCCCTAGCCAAATCCTACAGACACCCAGGTTGATCAGGCCACCAGCCCGGACATGCCAGTATTGATCCTGCAGACAGTGCCTCAGCCTGTATCAGCAGCACATGCAGTACCAACAGCAGAGGAACAGCAGGTCCAGAAAACCATTGACACATCAAGAGGAATCATGGCCTCCAACTGCTCCACATATGGGCAGATCCTCTGCATTTGAGGAGGGCTCATATCAGGACCACCAATGCCTTACAGGCACACTCAGCTGCCATAATGCAGAGCATTACCATCATTGCCACCTCTGTCAACAACCTCATATCCGCTGTCACCCTACTAACTGAAAGATTGCCTGAGCCTCCACTAGTGCCATCCCCATCCTCCCAGGAGTCGAAGCCATACAGCAGTCCCCAGCTATTGGGAAGGCCCAGAGGTAGGCCTTCCAAAGTATGCCACCCCCAACCAGCCAAAAGCCCAGGCAAGAAAAAGGGTCATGAGGCCTACCCCCAAGTAGTTAACCTTTTAAAGGTTAACAATTTTCACTCAAAGATGACTTGTCCAAACAAGCCAGGCCAGTTCTCACTACAGAGTTCCTGTGCTGGCTAGATGGAAGAAGACTGCTGGGCCCATCCTCACTACAGAGTTCCTGTCCCGGCTAGCTAATAGGGATGGTCTACTGTCATCTTGTGTTGTCCTGCTGCTTGCTTATGCCCTCCTCTATGCTCTGTCCATAGACCTGCCTCCTTCATGCGGTCTCTAGTCACAGACCTACTGCTGGTGTCTCATCTCCTAGTCCTGCTGCTGGTGTCTCTTATCATCATGTCTCATTTCCTGGTCTTGATTCTGGTTCTCCGCTCTTCTCATCCTGCTGCTGCCTCCATGCTGCTGTGTCATCTAATTCTGCTGCTGCTTCCATGCTTCTGTGACATCTCATCCTGATGCTGCCTCCATGCTGCTGTGTCATTTCCTGGGATTCCTGCCCCCAGGCTGCTGTGTCATCTCATCTTGCTGTTGCCTCCATGCTGCTGTGTTATCTCCTGGGGCTCCTGCCTCCGTGCTGCTGTGCCATCTTATCCTGCTGTTGCTTCCATGCCATGTTCTCCAGTCTGAGTCCTGCTGCCTTCTACTTGAACTTTGCTGCCATACCCCTTAGGCTGTCCCCCTTTTAAGTGCACTCTTTCAACATGGTCTGTCTTGCCTTTCTACTTGCCACCACATAGTTGTGCTGGTATCAACTCTAACATTAGAGTTGAACTGTAGCTATTGGCTTGCCACTTCCACTGTATGGTCTTTACTGATATCCTGAATTTGCAAAAACAGAAGATGCTAATGCTGTATATGTTATATTACAAGTAAAAAATGATTCAGCTGTAATAGGAACTCAGTGAAAAGAGTTGTCTAGCAACCGTCATATATTGCCACAGAAACTTATTGGCTTATATAGTCAAGCCCGTGAAGCACTGGGCTTGTCTAATCATGGGTTGCATAAGACACAATACTCTCTGTATCCTATGCAACCTATGATTAGACAAGCCCAGTGCTTCACGGGCTTGACTATATAAGCCAATAAGTTTCTGTGGCAATATATGACGGTTGCTAGACAACTCTTTTCACTGAGTTCCTATTACAGCTGAATCATTTTTTACTTGTGATTTAGTCTTATTTTCAGCTGCTTTTTGGGTTATATAATTGTATATGTTATATTGGCATTTGTAACTATGTATGTACAGTTCTACACTAAGGGGTAGATTTTCAAACCGCGCGATTTGGCCTACTTTTGCTGGCGCATCAGGCGCAAGCAAAAGTACGCTGGATTTTAGTAGATATGCGCGGAGCCACGCGTATCCGCTAAAATCCAGGATCGGCACGCGCAAGGCTATGATTTCTGTATAGCCGGCGCGCACCGAGCCGCACAGCCTACCTCCGTTCCCTCCGAGGCCGCTCCGAAATCGGAGCGGCCTCGGAGGGAACTTTCTTTTGCCCTCCCCTCACCTTCCCCTCCCTTCCCCTACCTAACCCACCCGCCCGGCCCTGTCTAAACCCCATCCTTACCTTTGTCGGGGGATTTACGCCTCCCGGAGGGAGGCGTAAATCCCCTGACATGCGTCCCGGCGTGCCAGCGGGCCGCTAGCGCGCCGGGACGCGACCTGGGGGCGGGTACGGAGGGCGTGGCCACGCCCCCGGACCGCCCCGGGCCGTAACCATGCCCCCAAACCCGCCCCCAAAACGCTGCCGACACGCCCCCTAAACGCCGCGACGACCGGGCCCGCCCCCGACACGCCCCCGACACGCCCCCCTCGGAGAACCCCGGGACTTACGTGAGTCCCGGGGTCTGCGCGCGCCGGTGAGCCTATGTAAAATAGGCTTACCAGCGCGCAGGGCCCTGCTCGCCTAAATCCGCCCGGATTTGGGAGGATTTAGGCGAGCAGGGCTCTTAAAATCCGCCCCACAATGTGCAGGTAATTTCAGTTACAATGTCTTGTAGTATTTGATCTGTTCTCCTTGCAGAATGTAATGACTAAAGACCTTGACTTGTTTTGAATCTGTTGACTACAAATGGTTAATAAACTAGTCATATATTTTGAAACTTAACTTTCTGGTTGTGTCTTTTCATTGTCTTTTCAGTTATCCAAATGTTTAACATACATGTGGCCTAGGCCTTTAAACAGAAAGCTCATTGTATACTTCAAAAGAAGAGAGCAAGAGCAAACCTGGAAGCTCCTTATTGTGGAGCTTCACAGTTGGCTCCTTTTGCCTTCTCCAGAGAGCATACTCTTAGCTAAGTCTTGGCTACAGGCATATATATGAAATGGCCACTATCTAGCTAGTGCTCACCTCCATATGCTGTCCAGTAGATTAGGTGTAGAAATGCTTGGCTAGATGTGCTGTAGTAGGTATGTCTTCACTCTGTTGGTAACTAATAGGTTGTATAGCTATGCAAATGGCATAGTGTAGCCATTTGTCCTTGGTATAGACATATCACTTCTGACCAAGCAATGGGCTTTCCCTCTGGGTCTAGTACTAAATGCTGCAATCACATAAGTCTTTAGTCAGAAGCCGACTTGAAAAGTACATAAAACCCTAGTTCTTATTTATCTGTATGCGCCAAAATGTGCAGGTGCAGATTCCAGGCCCAGAAAGTACACAAAGCTTGTGTGGTGTGTTAGGTGAAATGACACTAATCACCCATTAAGAATTTACTATGGGCCCTTAATTTGTGTTCACACTTCACTTAAAAGGCACTAAAGAAACTAAGCCTTTTTAGGTCAGACTCTTCAAAAAATATGTCATCTACTTGCTGCTTTCTCTAACACTGAGGATGAGTCATGGAGTTGTGTAGAACAGAGATTCCCCACTGCCCAAAAGCACATAGCAATGCGCCCTGGGGTTGGGTGGAACCAGGTAGACTTCAACAGACTGGCTCCCACCTCTGTACTGGCATGGATTGTGGATCTGTACATACATCTTAGTTAAGGATGATCTCACAGAAATATATAAGAGGTATGTAAAGATCCACAACCTCAGCCAGGACAGAGGTGGGAGCCAGTCTGTTGAAGTCTGCCTGGTCCAAGGCAACAGCAGGCCTTATTGCCACTTCCTCTTGGGCAGTGGGGAATCTCTATCCTACACAACTCCATGATGTCAGTTGTTAATCATACTTGAACGTCAGGCTGACAGAATAAGTTCTGAGCATATTTGATTGATTTCTTTTTACAAAGACCATTATTCAGTGAATGGAGGATGTTAATGAATAATCACAGTTTTCCTGAAGCAGAGAGCAGGGCTCTCAAAACATTGCAACATCAAGTGCATTTTGAGTCCAAGATCAGTCCATTCCATTCACCTGGGGGGTACCGAGCAGTTAACAGAGTTCCACAGAAACTTTACACTTTGTTTCAGCTTGATTTTACATGCATTTAAAAAATATATACTGAAAAATTGTGCATTACTGAGACTTTCAATTTAAGTTTCAAGAACTGTTTTGACCTCATGATTAGACTATTAGTACCAGCTGGAACATCAGCCATTTAATCTGTAGATGCAGTCTTGGGTTGTTACTATGAAGGTCATTCTATAAATTCTCTTGATACTTTTCTTGTTTGTGCTAGTATTTACAGGATCTCAGAGAAATTCATATATTTTTGTGGACACATTTCACTTCAGGGTTTCTTTTTTTGCAAGATATCTGTCAGAAGCATATATAAATTGTCAGAGTTATAGACATAGGTCCCTCCAGCCCTCAGGTGGCCCTAAATGCTTGTCTTTCTACATAATAAAACAGAAAGTTCAGAAGCAATCATCACTAACACATGATACCTCTGGGAGCACTTAGCCTATACATTTAGCACTGTTCCAGGCTTTGGATAGCGGCTGGTTGCTAGCTCATGAGGTTATCGGCTGACAACACCTTCTCTAGTCTTAATGCTATGCACAGAGCTAATGAGTGAGAGTCTATCAACACACCTGCCTTGCTCTTAGTATCCACAATGTCCAAAATGCTCAAACACCATAGGAGATCTCTCCTATAGGACAGCTACTCTGCTATGTTGGCCATAATTCTTTCCAAGCAACAAGGGCGAGCAGTCCAACCAAAAATAATAAAAAATCCAACAAGGAAGGACAACAAAATTATTAATGTCCTTTATAATTTAAAACATTTTTATTGTATGTCAGGCAAATGTGTCAGCATACCAATGTAGTTAACAGAAGCTTCATGGTCCCCCTCCCCCCCGTGTTTTGAAAAACTGCATCAGGAGAGAACCGAGAAAAAGAGTGGCTAACATCAGAACAATTATAGGAAAACAAGTGCAAGAAAAAGGACAAAGACAGCTGAAAACACAAAATCATGAACAAAGCACACACTTAAAAGTGGACAAGCAAGGCCCTCAAACCAGTAAAATGTCATCTGTAGTCCACAATGAAGGGTCGTGTAGGGTCCGGATGGCGGAGATACGGTTTGCTTGAGAAGGCATCTTTTAACTTCTGAAATGCTGTCACAGCTTCCATAGACCAAGTGGCAACGTTGGCTCCCTTCTTAGTCATCGCTGTTAATGGAACAGTCAATGAAGAGTAATCTTTAATGAAGGTCCTGTAGTAGTTTGTAAATCCCAAAAATCATCTTAGAGCTTTAAGGCCAGTGGGTTGTGTCCATTTTTTAATACTCTCAAGCTTCTGAGGGTCCATCTGGAAACCTTTGTTTAAGACAATGTACCCTAAGAAGGGCACAGATTCCTTGTGGAATTCGCATTTAGTCAACTTGGCGTATAAGCGGTTCTTACGAAGTCTCTGCAGAACTCTTTTGATATCGTCCTGCTGGGATTGTAAGCCCTGTGAGAATATCAGGATATCATCTAGGTAGACAATGACACACAGGTAGAGTAGATCACGCAGAATGTCGTTCATCATGTTTTGGAAGACGGCCAAGGCATTGCGTAAGCCAAAGGGCATCACCAGATATTCAAAGTGCCCATCCTGGGTATTAAAAGCCATCTTCCATTCATCGCCAGAGAGGATGCGAACTAAGTTATATGCTCCTTTGAGGTCAAGCTTGGAGAATATATTGGCTCCCTGTAACCTGTCGAATAGCTCCAAGATGAGTGGTAAGGGATAGTGATCCTTTACGGTGATTCATTCTGGCCTCCATAATCAATACATGGACGGAATGTTCCTTCCTTCTTCCCCACGAAGAAGAAGCCTGCGCAGGCAGGAGACTTGGAAGGTCTTATGAAGCCTTTCTGGAGATTCTCCTGGATGTACTCTGATTTTGCTTTATTCTCTACAACAGAGAGAGGATAATCCCTTACTTTGGGTGGTTCCGTATTAGGCTTCAAATTGATGGTGCAGACGTATGATCTGTGTGGAGGTAATACATCAGCAGCTTCTTTTGAAAACACATCTTGTACAGATGCATATTGAGGCGGCAACCCAGGCAAGAAAGGGGTAGTTGGCATGCATGGTATTGGAGAGATTTCCATCAAGCATTTGCCATGGCAATCTTGACCCCAACGTGAAAGTTCCAAAGTGGTCCAGTTGAATTGTGGCATATGTTTCTGCAGCCACGGTAGCCCAAGTACCAAAGGGTGCATGGCCTTCTCTAGCACAAAGAAGGAAATAGTCTCTGTATGAAGAGCACCAGTACATAAGCTCACTGGTTCACCCAGTAAGGGCTCTCATGAATAGAGGACAGGAGTAGAGGAGACGTTATGGTAGTGGTGGGGATCCGAAAATGTTCCACTAGATGTTTCAAAATGAAATTTCCCCCTGCCCCAGAGTCCACTAAGGCAAGGTCTGGTATTCTAGAGGTCCGCAGATTAAGGATACTGGAAGAGAGAGTGGAGGAGAGGGTGCAGTTAGACCTAAGAAGAGTCCTCCCACAGGAGGTAGGTCTGCCAGTTTCCCAGACATATAGGGCATGTTTGAACAGCATGACCAGCTTGTCCACAATACATGCATAGTCCTAATCTCTTTCAAGTTCGTCTCTCTTTAGAAGTCAAATGACTGTGGCCCAATTGCATTGGTTCTTCTTCGCCAGCAAAAGGACCTGGAGGTATAGGCTCGCGTCTCTCCCTGAGATGGTCTTCTGGGGCTCTTGACCTCTTGAACCTTGTCGCGAAGTCGGCGATCAATTCTTGTTGCCAACTTCATCAGTTCTGCTAAGGTCTCAGGCATCTCTCGAGCCGCCAGCTCATCCTTCAAGCGGGAGTTCAGGCCTTCAAAGAAGAAAGTCTTCAGGCATCTAGGGTCCCAATGTAATTCAGAAGCCAATGTCTTGAATTCTATGGCGAAGTCTGATAAAGGTTTATTACCTTGTTTCAGGTAAACCAAAATGGATCCTGCTGTAGTATACTGGGCAGGGTCATCGAATACTGATTTGAACAGTTCAAGAAACCAGGCAAGATCATTCAGGATAGGGTCATTGTGCTCCCACAGCAGTGAGGCCCAAGCCAGTGCTCTTCCGTCCAGATACGAAAGCATATAGGTGGTCTTGGCATATGCTGTAGGAAAATGGTTAGGTTGCAGAGAAAACTGCATGCACCATTGATTGATAAATCTTCTACATTTCCACCCTTCACCCGGGAAGCGTGTTGGAGCAGATAGAGGCACTGTAGTCTTGACCGTCACTTCAGGCGGTGTAACTCCTTTACCTGCAGTAGTTGATGTATTCATCTGTGTGTGTAGCTGGTTAAAGGCAACAGTCAGGTTATCCAATGAATTCTGTTGTTCGGAGATTCGCTGGGCCAGGCCCGGAATGGCCTGCAAAGCGGTGAGCTGAGCCGAATCCATGGAGTTAGCAATCTGTTATGGTTTCAAGGTGTTTGAGTGGATTCTTGGGTACTCGGAGATGGCCACTCCCACAGGGAGGAGCCCCGTGAGGAACCGCAGTACTAGACTAGACTCTATACATGCAGACACAGAGAATTTGTGTTTATTATACGCTTGGTGGTACTGCCCAGGGATGGCAGCAGTGAGGTAACCCAGTAGAGTAGTCCAGGGGTCCTCGGCAGAGGAGACCCGTCCCACGCTCCAATGATGGTAGGCTGCGTTGGGTAAGAGAGAGAGTCCTGGATGTAGGCTTGCAGCGCTGAAGCTGAAGGTGAGACAAGCTGACAAGGTTAGTTTACTCACTGAATAGATAGCTGTTATTTGTTGAAGATCCTGGCTGGCAGGCAGGCAGTAGTTGGTTTGCAGGCACCAAGGCAGGGAGAGCAGGCCCTCGAGGAGTGAGTACCCGGTATCCCAGATAGGCACCTGAAATAAAGCATAGGGCCCCCGAGAAGTGGGTACCCAGGTTAGAGGTGAATGGCTCTGGAGGGCAGAGAGAACTTCCAGCGGCAGCAAGGAAGCGGCAGAGCAGCTTAGACCGGAGGCAATCCAATCCTTGCTAACTCGGTTTGTTAGCAAACGAAGGGCAGGCTAAATACATGGATGGCGTGATGTCACTCGGAGGGGCCGCCCCTGAGGTTCTCGCCATGATGTGGATAAAGATGTTGGCGGTGTGCTTGCATGCACACTAGGAGGCCCTCAAGAGAAACATGGCGAACACCATTGCCGTAGCCATTCCGGGGACGCCGGAGAGAACGGCATGATGATGCGGCAGCAGCCATCTTCCCAAGGCTTGTGGAGAGAGAAGGAAGAAAGGTGAGGCACAGAGGTCGAAGCCGTCTGAGACCGACTGATGCAACACATATACAGCACAGCTCACTGCTTCAACGGCAGGGGGGGATGAAGTAAAGAGGATTTATATTAAGAAACCAACAAGGACTAAATTGCACAGGCTGGGTAAACAAATAAGCATGGGAGTAGTTTGCTTATTGCGGCAGTTACTACCCCGAACCAAATAAGCCTGATACTTCACTTTGAATACATATACAGCGCAGCTCACTGCTTCAATGGCAGGGAGATGAAGAAAAGAGGATTTATATTAAGACAACCAACAAGGACTAAATTGCATGGGCTGGGTAAACAAATAAGCGTGGGAGTAGCTTGCTTATTGTAGCAGTTACTACCCCTAACCAATTAGGCTTGATACTTCACTTTTATGCAGCTCCAGCATAATGGCAGGGGTGAAAAGAAATTAGAAACAAAAAGTTACCAATAAGGGCCCTTATCTCAGTGGTCAGAGTAACAGATAAGTATGAGAAAAATAACTGTGAAAGCTTGCTGGGCAGACTGGATGGGCTGTTTGGTCTTCTTCTGCCATCATTTCTATGTTTCTCTGTAGCAAACAGATCCTGGACTCCAGGATTGGGAAATCCCTGGTGTAGAGGCACACCATCTCTCTTTCCTGCAACTGATGAGTCTCAGCTGCTGCATAGATCACAGCCAGATTCAGCCTCTGCTTTAACTTCTCCTGTCTCCAACCGAATCCAGGACACTCTCTCCAAATGCTGCTGGTCACTGCTCTCAAACAGAGAGAGAAAATTGTGCCTTTTTTCCCTTATTTGGTGTGGCTCCTATCAGCCATTATGCTTCCTCCTCTGCTGGCTACTTAAGTGCTACTCTCTGGGCAGGCTAAACAATAATACCCCTTTCCAAATTTAACTTTGCAAGTGCTTGATCTAAGGTGATAAAAGCTGCTGCCATTGAAAACAAATCTTTAGCAACACATAGACAGTTCTGTTGGCAGTTTTTTCTTCTTTGGCAACAGTAGTTCTAAATGCAACACTTTCTTATGCAATCATGAGGCTCAGTGTAGTAGCTCAGTAGAAAATATCATCATTGCATTGCTTAGTCTCTATCCCAATGTAAACTCATGGAGGCTGGGACCCAAATTGGGGAATCCTGCTCCATAGATTTCTACAGTGAGCAAAGAAAGCACAATGTTAGTGATACAATGATAAATCATGTTAAAGAATAATTTCAACTTGTCTTCCTCAAAAACTCGGCAAAGTTTCCATAAGACATATACACCCTCAAACAGAGAAAACAACATTTAAATGAGAAATTGCCAGTTATTTTTGCTATGGCTTTAGACTTGGCATGTATCATGAGGGCACCTTCTCCCTTCCTGGTAATGCTCCAGGTCCCTGTGGAGATTGCGGGAAAGCTGCACACTCCTGCATTGGCACATAGAATCTGTTGGGGTCAGAAAGTCATAGATACGGCACCCAGAAAAAATCACCAAGATCAAGGAAGGGAAACCTAGTCCCCTAAAAGGTTCCAGTTCTATCATCTGTCCAGGGAATACAGACTTACTCACAGGGAGCTGGATTTATATTGAAATTCCCGTGCAGGTGCGAAATAAAATATCTGGAGCATAAATATGTCTTTTTAAAGATATCTCAGTTACAGGACTTTCTGGATTCCCACCCCCCAAGTACAGGATTAGGTTAAGAGCAAACAAATAAATAAGAACCAACTGTTATCTCTTAATTAAGAATGTGAGGAGTGTTGTATTACTCCTCTCATTATTGCTAAATTTCCTTTAAATTGCTCATTAATAATTGGTTTACCCTGGTATTTCCTTGAGAGAAAACAGAGAATTTCAATATTGATTTTGTTAAATGTGCCATTTTTCTTCTGTTTGTATATTGCTTTATCTGTATACAAGTACAAATTTGTTTTGTAACGATTTTGAAAATGCAGAAATAAAAAATAAAAAAAAACAAAAACAAAACATAAAGCTAAGATATGCTGCACTAATAGAAGATCTTAAATTCATGTTCTTCAATAATAAACTAAATATAACAGCAGAAGCACAAAAGCTGCAATGATATGAAGAAAACAGAAAGGAGATGCACCAAAATAAAACATTTAGGCCTGGATTTATCAAAATGCACTAAATATCACATGCGATAGGAAAAGGGGTATGCTTTATGGTAATAAGCAGTTTATCGCAAAGTGCGCTATCTTAGCACAGATATTAGCACAAACTGCGATAACTTTTTTGCACTTTGCGATAAGTGCCAGAACTGTTGTATTTCCTACATACAACCATTGGGGGAACCATTTTAAGCTGCTGGAGATCCAGCCTAGCTATCAGCTACTAGGTAGGTATTTAAACTTCTATATGAGGCCTACATAGTCACTCAAGGTGAGGTTTAGATATTAGTATAGGGGTTAGGGGCCACTTACACATTCAAAGTGAGACGTACGAACAGATCAGTGCTCTCTTGTGAAAATTTGATGACCTTCGGAGTGAGGAAATTCACACAAAGATAAGATTTGTGCAATGTTCTCTCAACCTAGCTTGATGTTACCCAGGTAGAGAGTCCATCAAGCTAGGTTGAGAGAACACTGCACAAATCTTATCTTTGTGTGAATTTCCTCACTCCGAAGCTCATCAAATCTTCACAAGAGAGCACTGTTCTGTTTGTACGTCTCACTTTGAATGTCAAAGTGGCCCCTAACCCCTACACTAATACCTAAACCTCACCTCGAGTGACTAGGTAGGCCTCATATAGAGGTATAAATACCTACCTAGTATGAGTGCATTACAGCTAGGTTCTCGTTCTCTCTCTCTCATAGCTAGGCTGAATCTCCAGCAGCTTAAAAAACATCACATAGTACAATAAAGCCCTATCACATAGCTTTATGAAAAAAGTGTAGTTAAGGCTGTGCAATATGGGGCGGATTTTAAATGCCCTGTGCGCATAAATCTGGCCGGATTTACGCGCGCAGGGCCCTCGCATGCCTATTTTGCATAGGCCGCCGGCGCGCGCAGAGCCCCGGGATGCGCGTAAGTCCCGGGGCTTTGTAAAAGGGGCGTGTCCTAGATGATGCGGCGTTTCAGGGGCGGGGGGCGGGCCCGGGGGCGTGGCGCCGGCCCGGGGACGTGATGGAGGCCTCTGGACCAGCCCCCGGGTCGGGTGATGGCGAGCCAGCGCGTATCTTATAAAATCCAGCGTACTTTTGTTCGCGCCTGGTGCACGAACAAAAGTACGCGATCGCGCAAATTTATAAAATCTACCCCACTTGGCCACAAATCCCACCCCAAACTCCTCCCCATTTTCTAATTTGCATCGCACTATGCATTATGGCGTTTTCGCATGCGTTAAAGGTTTTTTTTCATGCGAAAACACCATATAGCACTTTGATAAATGACCCCCTTAGAGAGAACCCAAAGTGGTTCTACAGGGAACTGGGGAAGAAAATTAGTGCAGCTAAAACAGCACCAAAGAAAGAAGAAACAAAACAGTTTTGGAGAAATTTGTGTGAAGATCCTGTAGAGCATAACAGAGAAGTAGAATGTTTGCCCAGTCTACATGGGGATATAGAAAAGGCAGAAATCAAAACTATGGGATGGCTTGAAATTACAACAATTGAGCTAGAAGCCAGGTTAAAAAGATCTCTCAGTTGGACGTGCCCTGTCCCTGATGGAATGCCCAACTTTTGGCTCAAATGTTTAACCTTTCTCCACCAAGACCTTGCTAACTGCAAAAAAATTGATCAGACAGCCAGAATTAATTCCACAATGGCTAATAACATGAAGAACATTCCTCCTTCCAAAAGGAGAGCCGAGTAACTTCCCCAATTCACAAGTTGTTCATTGAAATAGATACAGATAGAATATATGATCACATTGACTCTAATAACATCCTTGCTCCAGAACGGTAACAAAAGAGGAATATATGGAACAAAGACCAATTTATCCTGAATAAAACCATTATGACCAGCTGAATGTCACCCTTTCTTGGCGGATGGCACATATGTAATTTCAGGCCATAACAGAATTTATAACTGGGGTTGTCCTCACACTTCTTATTCCCCTTTCCTGAGTCCCCAAAGTGTGAGTCCTTTCTATGGAGGTAAAGGCTAACATTCTTGGCCCAGGCAGTAGTGTTCTTCCATGTGTGTTTGTTATCATAGCTCTTTGGGGCAGGTACATTTACAAACCAGGCAGGACTCACTGGATGGCTGTTCAAAATAAGGTTTATTGTAATTTTCTTAAAAGAATTAATAGATGCAAAATAAAATGTCCAGATACTTCCAGTATTTCCAGATTTACATGAGACAGGATTTGAATGCTCTCTAACTGTGTGGAAATGTCCCTCCAGGCAGGTGCGTGGAACATGCATATCCTCCATGGTAAGAATAGATAATTGTCCCATGGGGGCTGGGGGTGTCCTAACCATGATGGATACCCTACCCAGTACCTGAGGTCCACGAAGAATCCTGTACTCTAACCTGGCAGTGTCTTATGTCCCATGATTGCATGCCCTGAAGAGAGTGTGTGACTCCTGACCAAGGACTATGACAACGATGGCCAGCTTATAAACTAAGGGTGGATGGAAAAACTGTCACACACAAAATAAATTTGTATTCTGAATTTACATTTATCCATTTAATCTTATTGAAGCTGTGGCATTGTTGTATGTAAAATTCAACGGATATCAACAGCAGATCTGGGAAAATTTTGAAAAACATGTCACATTCAAAGAGCCTGAAATCCGCTTAGCTTGAGTTTCACTTTAAATTGTTCACAAACCCCTATCCACAAAATTTCCAAAATGCATTTCTTGTTGATGAATCCTGTTACATCTTCAAGTCGTAACCTCTGCTCTACAAAATTCAGGGGGATAGGGGAAACAGAAAAGTACACACAGGAGCAACTCTTTTGCTAGACACCCCGAGTCAGCTCAGATATCCAATTTGCAGAATGAAATTGTGCCACAATGATTTCTTGTGCTTTATTTATGCAGCGTTGTCTTAAAAGTGCTTTAGAAACAAACACAAATAAATACAAATAGAATTGAAAACTACTGCTATTGTCAAATTTCACTTTAAAACTCCTTGCCACACTTTTAAAAGCTTCTATTAATTAACATTAGATTAATTAATTTTCCCAGGAAGAAATCTGTGCCGCCCTTACAAATACTAATGAAATATTTCATAAGAGATTTTAAAGATTACTGAGAACTTAGTTCCACCAATTTCTAAGGTATACTATCTGCCTTCTGCTAAGAAAGTCTCTTATAAAGGTTCACAAGAATCCATGGATGTTTTAAATTTGACAGAGTGTTTGCAAAGATCATCATTAACAGAAAAAGTTTCTTCAGCAACTTTAGTGGCTTCCTTTCTGGTAGAGTGAGATACAGATTTTGCCTTGAAACTATTCTTTCGTAATAGGTTCACTCCATTTTTGGACTTTAAGATCAATATCTATCCTGATGTGGCTAAAGTAATGCAGATTAAAAGGAAAAAAATGTCTTGTATTGCGATCTGGGGTATTGCAAAATTTTTTGGGGTTATTTTGATTGAACTTTACTTGGAAATGTGTTGTCAAACTTCAGGGGGGTGAAGTTCTTTTTTTTTTTTTTATCCTTCTCAATTAGTTAATTGTACTTAATCTAGACAGAACCAACTGGACTCCCTTCTCTCCTCCGATCCCAGGGCAATGTCATCTGTAGGAGACTGAGGCTCAAAGTAGTAGTGACATCTTAGGTCTTTGGCTGTCCATTGATTTACCTTCAATTTCAGTGGGAGCACTGAGAGGAGAGGATCACCTTGCTGGTGACTGAAAGGAATCAGTAAATTCTGCTTGGGGAAATTTTTTTAAAGTATTGGGAAGAAGTAAACTATTGGGGTATATTATTTAGTGTGTTTGTGCTTTAAATAGTCAGTAAGGCAGATAATAAGCAAAAGTTAGTGTGCTTGTATTTCCCAACCCTTCTACCCACCCCTAGCTCATTTCTTTAATTTATAGGCAGGTGCCACTTTCACGCTAAAAATAAAAATCAGACTTAACTTCACTTCACGAATTCCCCACACCTTATTGAGAGTTTGATCATTCTTGTATTCCACTACAAGATATATAGTGAATACACTAATACATTTAAAGGACCCTAATTAGCCACATTCCTACTCCCAAAGCAACCTAAAACTTAACTAGGAACTGAACAAATGTGAGATTAAGGCAGCAGTCCAGCAGCAAGATGGGGGCCTCCCAGTCTTTTGCATTGAGTGTCACATTTATGATTTTTTACCCACCAGTGAGAAGTTATAAGTGTGCACCCGATGCAAAGAGCTCCTTTCTCAGAGAAAGAGTCCGATCTCTGGAGGCTAGAGTGGCAGCCTGGAGGAGCTGAGGCAGACAGAGAGGTATATAGATGAGACCTTCAGGGACATAGTAAGCAATCCAAACTCCAGTTTGGCAGCCCTGGTGCTGCCTTGGAGGAAGAAGGTCTCATGACTGGAGAGCATCAACCTGGCACAGCAGGAAATGATCCTGTAGCAAGGACCTGCTCTCCAGGTGGTACATTGTCCTCTCTCTCCGAGGATGTGTCTCCCAGGGCTACTGCCCAGGAAGGAAGGGGTAGGTTGGCCGTCATAGTTAGTGATTTGATTATTAGGAATGTAGTCAGCTACTGGTGGGTGTGCGGATCACCTGGTAACATGCCTACCTGGTGCAAAGGTGGCGGACCTCACGAGTCACCTAGTTAGATTTTAGACAGTGCTGGGGAGGAGCTAGTTGTCATGGTACACGTGAGCACCAACGACATAGGAAAATGTGGGAGGGAGGTTCTGGAAACCAAATTTAGGCTCTTAGGTAGAAAGCTGAAATCCACGCACAGGTCCCCAGAGGCAGGAAGAGCTCCTGAATTTCAGTGTGTGGATGAGACGATGGTGCAAGGAATAGGGAATCAGTTTTGTAAGGAACTGAGGAACCTTTTGGGGACGGGGGAGTCTTTTTTGAAAGGATGGACTCCATCTTAACAAGGGTGGAACCAGACTGCTGGCGCTAACCTTTAAAAAGGGGATAGAGCAGCTTTTAAACTAGAACAAAGGGGAAGCCGACAGTCACTCAGCAGTGCATGGTTTGGAGGGAAGTAATTTCAAAGGATACTAATGACACATTAGAATTAGGGGATCCCGACAGTGAGGTTCCAATAATAAGAAAAGTAGTCCAAGTTCCTTTAATTAAAAACTCACCTGAGCTAAAATATTCCAATTTATCCCTATCAATTAAAAAGCAGAATGTAAATGCAAACAAAAAACACACTTTGAAATGTTTGTATGCTAATGCCAGAAGTCTAAGAAGTAAGATGGGAGAATTAGAATGCATAGCAGTGAATGATGACATAGACTTAATTGGCATCTCAGAGACAAGGTGGAAGGAGGATAATCAATGGGACAGTGATACACCAGGGTACAAATTATATTGCAATGACAGAGAGGAGCATCTGGAAGGAGGGGTGGCACTTTATGTCCAGGAGGGCATAGAGTCCAACAATATAAAGAACCTGCATGAGACTAAATGCACAATCGAATCTTTATGGGTAGAAATCCCTTGTGTGTTGGGGAAGAGTATAGTGATCGGCGTATACTACCATCCACCTGGTCAAGATGGTAAGAAGGACAGTGAAATGCTAAGAGAAATTATGGAAGCTAACCAAATTGGTAGTGCAGTAATAATGGTAGATTTCAATTACCCTAATATTGACTGGGTAAATGTAACATCAGGACATGCTAGAGAGATAAACTTCTTGGATGGAATAAATGACAGCTTTATTGAGCAATTGGTTCAGGAACCGACAAGAGAGAGAGCAATTTTAGATCTAATTCTCAGTGGAGCACAGGATTTGGTGACAGAAGCAACGGTGGTGGGGCCACTTAGCAGTAATGATCATAATATGCTCAAATTTGAATTAATGATTGGAAGGGGTACAGTAAGTAAATCCATGACTCTAGTGCAAAACTTTCAAAAGGGAAACTTTGATAAAATGAGAAAAACAGTTAAAAAAAATAATGAAAGGAGCAGCTTAAAAGGTAAAAAGTGTGCAAGAGGCATGGACATTGTTAAAAATACCATCCTAGAAGTACAGTCCAGATGTATTTCACACATTAAGAAAGGTGGAAGGAAGGCAAAACAATTATCAGCATGGTTAAAAGGGGAGGTGAAAGAAGCTATTTTAGTCAAAAGATCTTCATTCAAAAATTGGAAGAAGGATCTTGCAGAAGAAAATAGGATAAAACATAAGCATTGGCAAGTTAAATGTAAGATATTGATAAGATAGACTAAGCGAGAATTTGAAAAGAAGTTGGGCATAGAGGTAAAAACTCACAGTAAAAACTTTTTAAAATATATCCGAAGCAGAAAGCATGTGAGGGAGTCACTTGGACCATTAGATGATCGAGGGGTTTAAGGGGCATTTAGAGAAGAAAAGGCCATTGTGGAAAGATTAAATTATTTCTTTGCTTCGGTTTTTACTGAAGAGGATGTCGGGGAGATACCCATTGCGGAGAAGGTTTTCATGGGTAAAGATTCAGATGGACTGAACCAAATTCCGGTGAACCTAGAAGATGTGGTAGGCCTGACTGACTAACTGAAGAGTAATAAATCACCTGGACCGGATGATATACACCCCAGGGTTCTGAAGGAACTAAAAAATGAAATTTCAGATCTATTAGTTAAAATGTATAACCTATCATTAATTCATCCATTATACCTGAAGACTGGAGGGTGGCTAATGTAACCCCAATATTTAAAAAGGGGCAATCTGGGAAACTACAGACCAGTTAACTTGACTTCAGTGCCAGGAAAAATAGTGGAAAATGTTCTAAAGATCAAAATCACAGAACATATAGAAAAACATGGTTTAATGAAACAAAATCAGCATGGCTTTTCCCAAGGCAAGACTTGCCTCACAAATCTAATTAACTTTTTGAAGGGGTTAATAAACATGTAGGTAAAGGTGAACCAGTAGATGTAGTGTATTTGGATTTTCAGAAGGCATTTGTTACAAAGGTTCTCATGAGAGGCTTCTAAGAAAAGTAAAAAGTCATGGGATACATGGTGATGTCCTTCGTGGATTACAAATTGGTTAAAAGACAGGAAACAGAGAGTAGGATTAAATGGACAATTTTCTCAGTGGAAAAGGGTAAACAGTGGAGTGCCTCAAGGATCTGTACTAGGACCCGTGCTTTTCAATATATTTATAAATGATCTGGAAAGGAATATGATGAGTGAGGTAATAAAATTTGCAGATGATACAAAATTATTCAGAGTAGTTAAATCACAAGCAGATTGTGATAAATTGCAGGAGGACCTTTTGAGACTGGAAAATTGGGCATCCAAATGGCAGATGAAATTTAATGTGGATAAGTGCAAGGTGTTACATATAGGGAAAAAATAACCCATGCTCTAGTTACAAAATGTTAGGTACCATATTAGGAGCTACCACCCAGGAAAGAGATCCAGGCGTCATAGTGGACTGGATAATACATTGAAATCATCGGCTCAGTGTGCTGTGGCAGTCAAAAGAGCAAACAGAATGTTAGGAATTATTAGGAAGGGATTGGTGAATAAAATGGAAAATGTCATTATGCCTCTGTATCGCTCCATGGTGAGACCGCTCCTTGAATACTGTGTACAATTCTAGTCACCGCATCTCAAAAGGATATAGTTATGATGGAGAAGGTGCAGAGAAGGGCAAACAAAATTATAAAGTGGATGGAACAGCTCTCCTATGAGGAAAGACTAAAGAGATTAGGGCTTTTCAGCTTGGAGAAGAGATGGCTGAGGGGGGATATGATAGAGGTCTTTAAGATTATGAGAAGTCTTGAATGAGTAGATGTGAATCGGTTATTTAATCTTTCAGATAATTGAATGACTAAGGGGCACTCCATGAAGCTAGCACGTAGCACATTTAAAACTAATCTGAGAAAATTATTTTTCACTCAGCGCACAATTAAACTCCGGAATCTTTGCCAGGGATGTGGTTAGTGCAGTTAGTGTAACTGGGTTTAAAAATGGTTTGGATAAGTTCTTGGAGGAGACGTCCATTACCTGCTATTAATCAAGTTGATGTAGAAAATAGCCACTGCTAATACTAGCATCAGTAGCATGGGATATACTTAGTTTTTGGGTACTTGCCAGGTACTTGTAGCCTGGATTGGCCACTGTTGGAAACAGGATGCTGGGCTTGATGGACCCATGATCTGACCCAGTATGGCAATTTCTTATATTCCCCTTTGTTGAGGATTAATGACAATGTATTAGAGTGATGTTTCTTTGGAATGAATGGATAATTATTTGTTTTCTCTGTACAGTGATCTCTACATGATTTTTCTTGGCTGTAATTTAAAATTCTATAAATACAAAGTATTTAAATAAATGTAGCTTTTTAAACAATGAAAAGTGTCACTCAATACCACAATTATAAAGCTTCCAGAATAGAAAAGTCAGTTCTGAACTGGCTGTTCTGTTCTTTCATTGAATCCTGTGCTGTTTCTCCTGGTTTGGATGAATTTTGTCACTGTTCATGCTACATTATGGTGGTGAAGTTTCATGAAGGTCACTAACACATAAAGACAAGTCCTTTGTATAGCAAGTTTGATTTATATTCAGTTGGTAATTTCATGCTATAATCTGGGTATTTTTTGAATAGTACATTATGGTGGTGCAGCATCACTCACTGGTTAATTAGGTTACCAGCTCTCCTTGATGCTATAAAATTCAACGTAGGAAATATGCCAATGTGAAAAGAAAATTATGTTATAGAATATCAACAGCTTACACCACAAGGCTACAGCCCAGCCTGTACAACCTGGTCTAAAAATCCAAATGCTTAAAAAACGATTGAATTTCTGCCAGGTTTCACCATTTGTATATTTAATTCATGTATGGCCACATGTAGGAAAGGGTTATTCCCATTGTGTTGATAGTGGAAAATGCTTTGGACATCTGGCCCTTAACGCAAGCAAACTCTGGGAACTGGGCTTTAAATACCCCAAAGCCAGAGACGCGCTGCCACCTTCTTACCAAAGGGCTCTCACCAGCTCTGCTATGTTAGGTGTACTCACCCAGGTCTCTAAGAGAAATGAGAAAAGGGAGCTTGCCTTTTGTATGCTGCTGGTGCTGCTGGAGGAACTCTTTCAAAGTTTCTGCATGCTGAAAATCTGGAGTGTCCCGGAGAAAATCCTCTGCCTGGTCAATTGTGACTGCAAACTACAGCAAAAATGGAAAGAAAAGAATTGAAGCGATGTTAAGGCAGGCCACGCATCTCTGAGAGAAACTCTGTTCACTGCTTGCAACATGCCAAATAATTCCTGTCAGTAGTCATATACATAATGCAGAGTATTTTCATCTTTGCAGTGCTCTTTTAAGCCTGTGCATTATTTGCTTTTACTTTTAAATCCATAAAATTAAAAGTCAGCAAACAAGTTGTAGGCAAACTTTTTTTTTTAATCACTAAATTGTTAGAAAGGTGTCACTTGCAATTTAGTTGCTGATATCCAGGTCTATGCATTTAAGTGGACTAACACAGTGGCCACCTTACTTTATTCAATTTCAAAGGCAAATGAACTGTAGCGGAGCTCTTATATAAAAGGTCAAATCAGTACACCCCAAGCCTCAGACTTGTGTGTGTGGGGGGCGGGTTGTCAACTGGCTCTAGATTTTCAGGACAGGTTGATCCAGTCCTAGTTTTACCCCATTGCATGCTGTGACTTATTCTGATTACCTATTGCATTCCCTAAGAAAAGCAAGACTATAAGTACCCGCCTGCAGGGGAATAAAACCTGGACTGCATCAACCTGTCCTGAAAATCTGGAGCCAATTGGCAACCCTAAGTCAGAGAGGGAGACAGCTCTCCTTGCCAAGAGAAAGTGGAAAAAAAAAAAAGCGCATTCCCCTTGTTAAGAAGGATGGGAATATACCTTCTGCTCCAGCAATAATAATTAAGGTGAGATCAGCTCCACCAATGTTTTCAAACCAATGAAGGAGCTTCACTGAAGAGCTTATCTCTGCAAAGCTGGGGGACTGGCCAGAAGAGGAACCGGAGGGGAAAGCTCACAAAACACCTGGTAAGTTTGCCCCCTGGTCCTTCAATGCCTGCATTTCCAGAGCCAGAACATTAGCCTGTCTTGGTACCTCCTTAAAAAAAAAAAAATAATGCTGGCTGCAAACTGCTTAGCCTTGCACACAGAAGGAAGGCAGTGGAGAGCCTGAAAGAGAAAGAGAGAGAAGATAGAAAAGAGCAGGGACACACCAGGGAGGGCAGGGTTGTAGCCAAAACAAGCTCGGGGGCATGGGGGGCGGGCACCCAAGATTAATATGAGTGGGCACTGTAGCCAGCCCTCATCCCTTACCCCATTCGGCACAATAAACGGGCATTCATGATTGAGCGCCCGCTCTCTTAACGCACCCTGCTTCACCTCTCGCGGGCGCCCGATTTAATATTTAAATGGGCTGCTGTGGTAAAAAGGAGGCGCTAGGGAAAATTGTGTGTCCTTAGCGCCTCCTCGGCATAGGGTGCCCAGGAAAGGTGGCTGCCAGCGGGTTAGGAAAACGGAAGCTCAATTTTATGAGCCTCTGTTTTCCTAACCTGTGCACAGCTGGCGACATTTTTTTTTTTTTGCCGGTTCCTCCGACTTAATATCACTACGATATTAAGTCAGAAGAAGTACAGAAAAGCAGTATTTTCTGTACTTCTGTTTACTTTTAGGGTTCCTCGAGAATGAAAGTCTGCTCCAGGGCAGACGTTAATTTTTGAGAGTAACAATGTGCACGTCGGGCGCACATTTTTTTCTTACCTCTGGGGTAATAGCTAATAGCCTCATCGACATGAATTTACATGTGATGAGCGCTATTAGCTACGCGCTGGTTTGGACGTGTAGTTTGGACATGCTTTTCCCCTTATTGCGTGAGGGGTTTCGGATGCATGCCCAAAACGCGTGTCCAAACACATGTAAAACCATGTCACTCAGCCGAGCGCACTATATTGCATCCGCCTTTCTATGTAGATTTTTACAGCAGTGGCTACAAAATCCTAATTTCTGGCAACAATCTGTATCTGTCTATTCACTGTCTCTCTGGTCTGTCTGCTCTCTTTCTCACTCTCCCTCTATGGTTAAGGCAACTGTTTTATACAGGTGTTAATCCCCTCAGGCTGCTGAAAAACAAAATGAAAATAGGCTTCCACTCAGCCCAAGCATTCCTGAACTTTGATGGAGCTTAGAGGAGGGAGAGGGGATAAATAATTATCTGCCAAAAGTAAACAAAGACTTTGGTGGCCTCAGACTTTTACAGGTCTAGTCCAAAAGCTTCTTAAAGGAACAGAGGATGACTGACTAGCAGTGATTCCAGTACCTCCAGACTTTCTAACCTCTGCATCTTTAAGGGGCTGACTCGTATGATACACGCAGGGCTGGATTAAGGCCTTCTGCTCCCTTAAACGCAGCCTAACAATGGTGGCCTTTGGCCCTTCCATTGCTTAACTTCAAGACATTAAGACTTAAGTTCTAAAGCTGAAAAAGGAAATAAAAAATTCAGTTTTTTTCCAGGCCAGACCCCACAACTATAGTAAATATAAACATTTTTAAAATTGTATTTATTTAACACTAAATAGCAATAAGCAATATAAGCAAATTATTTTCTTATAACTAGGAAGCAACTGAAAAAATGCAACTTTTCAACACTGTATGGTGCCCTCCTACCCTCGGTGTCCTATGCACAAACTTATTTGGCTTAATGGTAAATTCAGGGCTGGATACAATGTCCCTACTGGGAGGGGTGGAGACCTGAGCCCAAAGTGAAAGGGCCAGGCCCCTAAGGTCCAGCTGTGGCGATACCTCTTGGGGAAGAGAGTAAAGATAGAAGACATCCCAGGAGAGACACACAGGAAGAGAGAGGGTGGAGAGAGAAACAGAGACAGCTAGGGAGGGGAGTGAGAAGAACAGATATGCACCAGAAAAAACTCACAGGAAAGGAGATGAGAGGAAAGAATAGGGACACATGGGGGAGAGAGAAGAGCAGAGAGAAAAGAGAACAACAACACAAAGGGGAGAGGGGAAATGAAAGAGACACACAGGGAGGAAGTAGAAAGAAGAAGAGAAATATACAGGGAAGGAGAAGAGAGAGCAGAGAAAGACATCCAGGTGAGACATATGAAGGGAAGGAGTGAAGAGATAGAGATGAGCAGAGAGAAAAAGCAGTGAGACAAAAGCAGAAACATACAAGGTGGAACGGGACAGAGAAGGGCAGAAACAGACAGGGGAGGGAGGACAGAGAAAAGCAGAGACATATAGGGAGGGAGGGAAGAGAGAAAAGTGCAGAGAAATGCAGGAGAGAGTAGAGAGATAAAAGCGGACATGCTTGGAGGGGGGGAGAGAGAACAGCATAGACACATGAGGGAACAGAAGAATTCAGAGAGACACATAGGGAAGAGAAGAAAGAAGAGCAGAGATACCAAGCAAAGAGATATTTAGGAAGAGGGGGAGGGGGACAGATAGAGAGAGACACATGGGAGAGGGAAGAGAAGAGCAAGGATTCATGGGAAAGATATACAGGGAGGAAAGGAAGAGAGAACAGAGACACAAAGGAAGAGAAGGAAGAGAGATACAATGAAAATAAAAGGGCAAAATACCTTTTTCCTTTGTCAAAATTGCTAACAGAACCCAGATCAAGCAGCATCTGGAAAAGGAGCTCCACAACTGGGGAGAGGAGTGGTGGAAGCAGCTTGACTGATGAGGGTCAATGGCAGATCAAGGACTTGGATGGTAAGGGGAGTTTCCCTTGCTAACATTTTACAGCTCAAGCACTGATATAGCCTTCAATACAATGCAGAGGATTATTTAACATTTTCCCATATTGTGAATAATTTTCCGATTTTCTACTTTATCATATTAATATGTTTCTGTATTTCAGAAAAGTGAAACAATAGCGCACTTAACATTTCTAGCGAAAAGTATTTAATTAGCATTTTTATATACCGATATTCATGTAAAAAATTACACATCACTTCGGTTTACATTAGAATGTGAACTAGCATGTAAGAATGCATTACATTACAACAAAGGGATACATTAACTGGGATAACCGGGCGAATAACTGATGGGCTCTTATCTAGAGCCGGAGTCTAAGGAGGAGAACAAAATTGACTGTACCTAGTGTATCTGAGCACTGTGTAGCGTCTTGTATCTAGTGAGACTTAATCAACTGAAAGGGACTTGTAAATAGGGTACCTAACGTGGACTAGTCTTCTGAAGGGTGGAGGCGAGTTGTGAGCATGTCTTTTAGTGGAGGAGGTTTGAAGCGGAAAAGGATCAGATGAATTAAGATGAATGAATTAAGGGAAAGCTTGCTATATTTGTAGTGTGAAGGAGCGTGTGTTCCAGACTGGAGTATCTGTTCACTAGGTCAGCGTTTTCCAACCATCTCCTGGAGGCACACCTAACCAGTTGGGTTTTCAGGATATCCATAATGAATATGCATGAGATAGATTTGCATGCATTTGAGATGTGGAGTTTTCAAATCTATCTCATGCATTATTCATTGTGTCAATCCTGAAAACCCACTGGCTAGGTGTGCCTCCAGGAGAGGGTTAGGAAACATTGCATTAGGTTCTTTACCTCTGTTTAGGCTGGAACCAAATGTGGCAAAAGTGGCCTTCACCTCAATAAAACCCCTCAGTGACCTCATCACAAAAACCTTTAGTGGCTCAGTATTGGGTGCCATATGGACCAAATCTAACTAATGCCAGACACTTGCTGGTGAAAGGACTATGCCAATTCACCAGGAATGAGAAAAGGAAAAGGAAAAATAAACCACAAAAATTCAAGATAAAAACACTGGGGGGGAGAGGGAAGAAACAGGAGATGACTGGAACATTGAAACTTGATCAGAAAAAGGTTGCTAATGCTTATTTAGAGTATTTCCAGGGTGAAGAATGATTCCCTGCTAGCAGTTAGTGTTCTTGGAACATTTGGTGGGGCAGGGTTTGTAAGGGAGAGGGGGTTCTGTGTGGGGGGTATGTGGGGTGTGTCTGTGTCTGCAGGGTGAGAGGAATGTGGGGTACATGCATGGGGATAAGAGTTTATGTTGGTTGGGAGATTCAGGGTATATATGATGTGTGGAGGATGGATTGCAGGTATGGATAGTGGTGTGGCATATGATATATAGCAGTGGGTATGTTTAGGTTTATATGGAAGGTGTTGTAGGGGATCATGTAGATTTAGAGTTACCATCTGACTCCATGTCACAAGGAACAGGATAATCCAGTCCTACATTTACCCCATTGCATGCAGGGACTTGTAGTTCTGCTTTTCATAGGGAATGCAAAGACGCAATCAGAACTGCAAGTCGCTAGCAATTATATTGAGGGAATGTTAGTGTGGAAGTTCTGTGTAAGGGAGTATATGTATGAGGGGTTTGTGTATGGTAGGTTCAGGAAATATGGGGGTAGGGGATGTAAAAATTCACATGTAAGCCCACAATTTCTCTTCTCTGATCTATCTCTGCCCCTCGGATGGCTTGTTTTTGCCATGAATAACTGCCCAGTGATTGACTGTGACTAGTCACCCAGTGAAGCTAGATTAAAGGGGTAGATTTACCCGGGCTAGAACCTGATTTTAGCTGGGTAAATCATTTGATTATCAACCTCTTAGTGGCAGTAGAAGGGATCAAAGAGTATACATAATGATGACAAGGCCTCATTATGTATATGTGAGATGCTTGCTATGGTGTGAAATGTTATAAAATAAAAAGCCTAAAAAATGTAACCCATTGGGCTTTTCAAGCAGAAACTGTGTGTATTACTGTCTGGTTATACTTACTGCTGGATAACCACATCTCTGTTGTGTAGGAATATCCGTGAAGGGCTGGTGAATTTAGTCCACGCTACCTTTAATGCTCTAGTTAGAAAATCTTACTTTTCTATTTAAAAGTCAAGCAATACTTTGTACTATTTGGGTGCCCCTGACTATCCAGGTGTAAATCTTGGCAAGAAAAAAATGAAATATAAAACTGAAACAAAAATTGAAAACAATATGTTTTCTGTTTCATCTTCTTCTTCCACTAAACAAATGCATAACACCTGGCAATGTCTTATGCAACAATGAAGCAAAGCTCATTCGGCATGCATCAGGTATGAACTGGGTAACAGAAATGTCATTTTGTTGGAAGTTTGGACTAACATAACGACATGACATTATTAGAAGAGAATTTCTGTTAACGAGATGCAAACCAAGAGTCACTTGAAAGTTTTTAAGATTATAAAATGCTTTAAACAAAACCCAAACCAACTGGCTTTTGGTCACAATGGATTTTATCACTTCCCTTTCCTAAGATGTGCTCCAGATGAGATAGTTGTTCCACTGAGGATTTACAATTTTAGTTGGTGCTTGCAACGAAGGGCAAAATGGCTTGCCCAGTAGTAGAAGGAGCAGGATTTGAAACTTGGCTATCATAGTGCTCAGGACACTGTTCTAACCACTAGGCCTCACCTCCTTGTTTTACTATGATTTTTCCAGATGTCATATTACCAGATGGCTTCAGGTCATCATCTAACAGCTGAGTCAGTCCTGGTTTTGCCCCATTGCAAGCTGGGACTTGCCATTCTGATGTCCCATTGCTTTCCCTAAGAAAATCAGAACTATAAGTCCCTGCATGCAATGGGGCAAAACCCGGTTTAGCTCATCCTGTCCCTAATGGCCTGGATCCATCTGGTAATCCAGCTAGATTAGCTATTCAGTGAGAATGATTATATATATATAATATAATAATTAGTATAAGGAGGTTGTTTGGCTAGTTTTAAAAAGAACACGCATGCGACCATAAACATGCAAGCAGAGATACACTGCAATTTTATATTGTGCACACACATACACACATATCATGCGTGAGCACTGTAGATGAGACAATATGACATTTTATATATCTACCACTGTGAGAGGAGCACTTTCATCTCGAGGGGGGGGGGGTTGAGGGGGTGCAGGGTTACATTGGTGCACTACAGATCCTTGCACCCTAGTCATGAGAGAGGGAATGAAGGGCTTGAACAGGTAAAAGTAAATTGGTTAATTACTCTCTCAGAAGGATTAGGGGGCACTCCATGAAGTTAGCGAGTAGCTCATTTAAAACAAATCAGAGAAAATTCTTTTTCACTCAAAGCATACTTAAGCTCTGGAATTCATTGCCAGAGGATGTGGTTATGGGTTTAAAAACATTTTGGATAAGGTTCTTATGATTCAAGCCCACCCTGAACTAAAAGTGCCCCTCTTACAGTGGTAGATAAATATAGTGTCATACTGTCTCTCCTACAGAGCACTGTCTCTCTCTCTCTCTCTCTCTCTCATATATATATGAGAGAGAGAGAGAGAGAACTTATATATATATAAGAACTTATATATAAGTTCAGCAGTCTTGAAAATCCTCAAACTTGAGATTTCCAGACTTGCTCCTTATCAGGACTAGCAGTAAAGTTATGGTCAGCTTCTCTAAATTTGGAGTTATGTGCATAACTCTTAGGAATGTCCATGCCCTGCCCCTTTTCTACCACCTTGTTCTTGATGCACGCATGGGTATGTACTTCGCAGCTTCTTTACATTTGCGTGTATGGGGCTGTTTTTTTGCGTGAGCAGTGCCTTTATCATCTACCTGTGAGGGTTCAAATTTGCTAGTGAATGATGTACAAACCTCAAGTGCAATATCGAAAAACTCTGAGGTCAGGCTGAGAAGAGCTCTCCGCTTCTCTAGCATTCTGATAAGCGCTGCCCAGGCTTCTCCTAGAGTCTGCGCCATGGCCTCGTACACCTGGCTCTGGTCTTTGTTCTCCTCGGCTGTCTTGTCTGCTTCACACAGTAGGTCCCAAACTTGATCTTCCAGAGCCTGAAGAAAATGTGGAAAATTACATTAAACCAAGCCTCTGTACTGCTTTTACCCAAAATTACAATCTGCGCAAAGTACAAAAGCTCCCCAAAACCACAAAACTAAATGGAATTCAGAAAGAGCACAACCAAGGCCTGGATGATGCTCACTAAACACAACTGTGTGTTATCAAAGGATGCACCCAGAATAGTTGCTTTAGGCCTTACGCTGTACTCTAGCATATTCAAGATAACATAGTAAATGATGGCAGATAAAGAACAATATAACTTAGCCAGTCTGCCCAGCAGCAATTTGTCTACTTTGATAGATGTGCTTACGAATCCCCATATGGAACTCAACATTAGGGATGTGAATCGTTTTAGGACGATTAAAATTATCGTCCGATAATTTTAATATCGTCTTAAACCGTTATGGAACACAATACAATAGAGATTCTAACGATTTATCGTTATAAATCATTAGAATCGTGAGCCGGCACACTAAAACCCCCTAAAACCCACCCCCGACCCTTTAAATTAAATCCCCCACCCTCCCGAACCCCCCCCCAAATGACTTAAATAACCTGCGGGTCCAGCGGCGGTCCGGAACGGCAGCGGTCCGGAACGGGCTCCTGCTCCTGAATCTTGTTGTCTTCAGCCGGCGCCATTTTCCAAAATGGCGCCAAAAAATGGCGGCGGCCATAGACGAACACGATTGGACGGCAGGAGGTCCTTCCGGACCCCCGCTGGACTTTTGGCAAGTCTCGTGGGGGTCAGGAGGCCCCCCACAAGCTGGCCAAAAGTTTCCTGGAGGTCCAGCGGGGGTCAGGGAGCGATTTCCCGCCGCGAATCGTTTTCGTACGGAAAATGGCGCCGGCAGGAGATCGACTGCAGGAGGTTGTTCAGCGAGACGCCGGAACCCTCGCTGAACGACCTCCTGCAGTCGATCTCCTGCCGGCGCCATTTTCCGTACGAAAACGATTCGCAGCGGGAAATCGCACCCTGACCCCCGCTGGACCTCCAGGAACTTTTGGCCAGCTTGTGGGGGGCCTCCAGACCCCCACGAGACTTGCCAAAAGTCCAGCGGGGGGCCGGAAGGACCTCCTGCCGTCCAATCGTGGTCGTCTATGGCCGCCGCCATTTTTCAGCGCCATTTTGGAAAATGGCGCCGGCTGAAGACAACAAGATTCAGGAGCAGGAGCCCGTTCCGGACCGCTGCCGTTCCGGACCGCCGCTGGACCCGCAGGTTATTTAAGTCATTTGGGGGGGGTTCGGGAGGGTGGGGGATTTAATTTAAAGGGTCGGGGGTGGGTTTTAGGGGGTTTTAATGTGCTGGTTTTGCGATTTTTCTATTTTTCGATTTTTCACGATTTTTCACGATTTTTCACGATATTTTACCCCCCCAAACGGCAACAATACGATTCCCTCCCCCTCCCAGCCGAAATCGATCGTTAAGACGATCGAGGACACGATTCACATCCCTACTCAACATCCACTCTCCTTCCCTCCAAAGTACTACCACTGCCTTATAGAGTTGGAACTTCCGCTCCATGCATGGTATTCCAATGTTTTCTCAAAGATTTGATGGAATGATACCACTGCTGTTTTGGGCTGTAATTGCTGCTCTGGTTAGAGCTGCAGATTCAGGCAGCCCCCACTTAGGGTTGCCAACTGGCTGGTTAAAGGCTAGCCTGACAAGTTTTGATTAAGAGAAGCTGGTGACCAGTAGCATAAGGCTTTTAAACTGGCAGCGGAAATGGCATTATTCTGCCAAATGCTGGTCTCCATAACAGCTAAGTCTCCTCCTCTCCATCTCCAGAAATCATATTCCTACCCTCCAGAACGCCTCTCGTCCCTCCTTCACATCACCACTCATGATCTCCCCTGCTCACAAACTCCCTTTCCCCTTCCCTGAGGATCTTTTCTTCTGAAGCAGAGGCTGATCCTAGGCCCATTAGTAGCAGAGGTGGCAGCAGTGGAAAGTTGTGAAGGTATGCAAACCTAGACTGAGCCAGTGCTTTATCTGCTCCCAGACACCACCTCCCTTACAGAGGACAGGAGGTGGTGAGGCCACTGTGAGGTCTGGGACTGGTACACAAGCTGGCTCAGTCCCCTGCCCTCACACCTTCCTAACTTGTCACCATTGATCTTTGCTTCAGAATATAAGGTCTGCAGTGCAGGGGAGGGGGAACTGATGGAGAGAAGATCCATGGGAAAAGAGAGGTTGTGGAGGGGAGCAGCTCTGGGTTGAAGGGAAGTTTGGTTCTGGAGGAGAGAATTAGAGGTTGGTAATGGAGGGCTGTTTTTTTGTATTTTTTAAGTTTTCAAAGTTGGCAATTCTGCCCTCATCCACCAAGGGTTCAGTTGCAAAGAACTTTCATATAGAGCTTTCAAGATTTTTTCCCTGCCCCAGCTTAGCCATCATAGAGACTGCCCTCAGCTGAGAAGCACAAATGTGGGGCTCTTTTCAGACCTCAATATAAGTATATTCTGATGTATGAGCCTAAGTATCCCTCACTTCCATGGATCACCTCTGCTGGGTTTCAGGAATCTAATCTGGGTCTTTTGTACCATGGGGATGCTGCGGAAGAAGCATTCATAGCCACTTGGGGGGACGGAGTCATAGTAATTGCACAATGGCAATACCTTGTGGCCAGATTTAGGGCCTAATGCTACAATCATGGCCTCTGTAAACCTGCCTTTTATCTTGCCTTCTAGAAAAAAAAATTGATATAACAAATTCACTTTAGGGATAAGTATTATAAAATTCCACAGGTAATCTGTCATGTTCAGGAGACTTATGAACCTGCATGAATGTAATCATGAACTCCTATCTCGTCTTTTGCTATAGCAGTAGCCATTCTTACTATAGCTTCCATGTTGAAGCATTGGCTGATTAAATTATGACAGAATCCCTTGTGACCCTTGAGATTGCCTGATTCTGAAGAGTACAAGTCAGAATAACATTGCCTGAACTGCTCTATTATCTCAATATCATTATAAAGAGCATTACCATGAGTGACTTTAATGACATGAATTCTACTTCTATTTTTTCTGACTCCTGAGACATTGAGAAAGTGTTCGCATCCCCACCTTCATTATTCTCAGCGTGCAACCTTGCTTTCTGCTGATTGATGTACCATCTTGCTGGCTCATCAATTTATTTCATTTATATTTTGCACCATGTAACTGAGTCAATAAACTATTATTACTGCTAATGCATATGTTTTTGTTCCATACTGTTGGCTTTTCTCCAATCTAAGCGTTTATCTAAGCTGCCCTTTATTTTTCTTCACAATATAAACTGATAATTTCCTCACACAATGTAGTTTTAAGGGCACCTCTTCAGGGTAGTCACCCTACTAATCTGCCCCAAGAACTTGTGATCTTCTAACAAATGTAAGTAAAATCTCCAAGTAAGACTTTTGCCACAGATTTTTCTCTCATTTTAAAGAGAATGAGATTGCCACATGAGTAGAAACATGAATATAATGTGAATTAGCTTCACAAACTAATTGCATTAACATTTTTGAGATCAGACAATAATACATTCTTCAGTACATGTGATGGGTGACCTAGAAGGCCACACTCAGAGATTTAATTACTTAAAAGGATTTGGTTTCCAATGGCCTACATTTAGATTATCTATCCAAAATCAAATCCCTAACTAATATTATAGGAGATTCTCCATTTTCCAATAGACAGTTGGTTGGTGATACTTCAAAAAAAAAAGTCAAGGGAGTCCACAGTAGGGGCATACAAATTAAAGAGCACTACTTTCTCAAGCCCGAAATGAAACAATGCTTTAACCCATCTACCCTCAGTTCAGAGGCTTCAGACATGATTTCTATCCTTGATTTCTTAACTAAAATAGAGATCCTATTTATTCCTAGAGCAGCAGAAAAAATACACTCTCCAATCCAACCCCTTTTCAGTTTTAGTGATTCACCAGTTACACGAGTTTTACATACGTTAGTGTTTTCATTCCTTAAACAGTTTAAGAATTTGTTTACATTATGGTAGTTTAACACTTTTAAATTAGCGGTCCTTTACAGTCATCATTTTAACCACTGTACCAACTTGTAATACCCATTAGCTGAGATATGCTAGTTATCAAACAGCTTAACCTAACTATATCTTCAATCTTAGAAACCAAAATCACTGTTCCTCTAGGATCAATGAATGTAAATATGTATGATTAAAGGCATCTCTGTTATCCTGCTGCTCCCTAGACCCCACACAAGAAACAGAACCAGCCTCCAATAGTAGGACTTATTCCCAAACCATATTGGATACCTACATCCCCAGCATAATAGCTTCAAAGAGAACCCCCTTCCAGCCCCTAATCAAACCTCAAATAATCATAAAATATTCTCCTCTCTCTCTCTCTCTCACACACACACACCCACAGCCAATTCAAGTAATCACCAATGATCAGATATCCCTCCCACTAACACGGAATGATCATATAACATGACAACCATGATGAATATTTATCTATGTAGTTATTTATTCAATTTATGAGATTTCTAGCCTATCTTTCTTAACAATGCTCAAAATGGGTTACAATATAACAAATACAATTTCATAATCATGCAATAACCAACAACCATAAATGCAAACAACTACAACTTCTCCATACAATGAAAACCCCACAATTAACCATGGACAATAACAAACAAATAAACCCCAAAATGAATAAAACCAAATAAAAATCAAATTGACTATGGGGGTCATTTATCAAAGTGCTGTATGGCGTTTTCGCATGCGTTAAGCACCTTTAACGCATGCAAAAGCACCATAACGAATGGTGTGATGCAAATGAGAAAAACAGGAGGAATCTGGGGTGGGCTCACAGTTTTGTGAAGCCATATTGCATGGCTTTAACTATACCTTTTTCATTTGTGTAAAAAAAAGAAAGACTGATAGGGCTTTATCATGTGTTTTCACAAATACTGGTTTTAGTACCTGGAGAGCCAGCCTAGCTGTCGGGGCCCTTCTACAGAGAGAGAGAGAGAGAGAAAAAGAACCTAGCCATAGTGCCCTCATCCTAGGTAGGTATTTATATCTCTATAGGAGGCCCACCTAGTAACTCAAGGTGAGGTTTAGGTATTAGTGTAGGGGTTAGGGGCCACTTTGACATTCAAATGAGATCAATGAACAGAACAGTGCTCTCTTGTGAGCACTGTTCTGTTCGTAAGTCTCATTTTGAATGTCAAAGTGGCCCCTAACCCCTACACTAATACCTAAACCTCACCCCAGTTACTAGGTGGGCCTCCTATAGAGATATAAATACCTACCTAGGAAGAGGGCACTATGGCTAGGTTCTTTTTCTCTCTCTCTCTCTCTCTCTGTAGAAGGGCCCCGACAGCTAGGCTGGCTCTCCAGGAGCTTAAAACTACTACACATGGTCCCCCCAGTGGTTGTATGTAGAAAATACAATTCTGGCACTTATCACAAAGTGTGAAAAAGTTATCAAAATTTGCACTCTTAGGGCTTCGTTTTCCGCTGTTAGCGCAAGCCTGCGATAGCTAGCGAAAGTAGCGCAGGGCTGCACTACTGAAATTGGGGCGGAGTCGGCCCCGGAAGAGGAGGAGTTGGGGGCGTCACCGGGGCTGACTCCGCGTGGACGGCACTCAGAGCAGAAAGGTAAGGCCCTTTTCGCTCACTATTTCGCACCCAATAACTACACCTTCTATAGTGTAGTTATTGGGCGCGATGCCGGCAGCGATCGCACCGTGGCGGTGCGATCACTGCCGGCTAGCGCAGGACCGCCCCACCCCCACCCCAGAGTAGCGCATAGTGCTTTGCATAGGTATTAGCACAAATTGCGATAAACTGTATGTGACCATAAAGCATGCCCCTTTTCCTATTGCATGCGATATTTAGTGCAATTTGATAAATCCAGGTCTATGTCTTTATAATGTGGCAAAAAGGCAACAACTCATCACAAAGATAAATTTCTGATGATAACTGATTCCACAACCACAAAACTGCAAAGGCAATTGATCTAGAAGCTCTTACAGATAGAATATTCAAAAATCTTTTTCCTTGGAAATATAAAAAATGAACTGGAATACAAAGAACTAACTTACTTTCCAAATAACCAAAGCCAAGGTCAAAGTACTAAATTTCATTTGAGTTATCACCAACAACCAATAAAGTTAACTAATACTGGTGATATATACTGTCTCCAGCTACAGCCAACCACTAAACATGCAGCTATATTCTGGACCACTTAGAGCTGCTTAATCACCTTAACTGTCAATCCCATATACAGCACATTGCAATAATCCAATTTAACGGTTATAGCTGTATGGTTCAATAATAGGTATAGTAACATATCATTACATGTATCTTTAAATTTTACATCTTCAGATTAACTCACTCATATCCACAGAAAACACAACATAAACAAATACATATCCAAACTCCACAATGTCATAAAATAAATAGTCTAGCTCTTACACTGTGCAAGTCTGGACAGGAATTATTGGGCAGACTGGATTAGTTTGTTGGTCTTTTTGTGCTGTCATCTACTGTGTTACTATGAATCATTAAAACAGCATCTCAATCTATTATTTATTTATTTATTTAGACTTTTTTTATATACCGACAACCGTTTGCACATCGTATCGGTTTACAAGTAACTTAAAACTTTCCGGCAATGCCTTTACAGGGAACAATAACTATGTATACAAGAACTTACAACTAATACAGAAATGGAGTAACTATTTACAGGTTCGATGGTAATTTACAGCGGCAATTTACAATTTCCCAGGTACGGTGGCATATAAACAATAAACTGAGTAGAGAGCTGGAAAGACAATGGGAAGTATGAGGAAAACATTAGGGTGGAAAAATAGGTTTCAGTGAGGGGTGTTAACAGGAGGGGGAGAGTAGGGTTGAATAAGCAGCAAATCGAAGGGTTTGCATTGTGGGGAAGTAGCAGCGGATTATTATAAAGGTCCCCCTCACTATTCTACCCCTTCCAGTAGTATTTCAGTTTGTTATAAGGCATTCATTTATTGTTAAACCACATAAGCTGCATTAGCAGTTTTTTCAATTCAATCTTTTGTTTTCAAATATTATATAACAAGCATTTAAAAAATGCAACAGCAAGTACATTCAGAGCATAGTTTCTATATTTTACAAACAAATACAAAAAACACACGAATCAATGAAAAAAGAAATCAGAATTTATGACTTGCTGAGACAGTAATTTGACCATCTCTCTTGTCATAATAATTTTTTGACTTAGGTGCAGAAAATATTAGGAAAATGTCTTGTTTACAATTATTTTGAAGATGTTTGTTTGTTTTATGACTTATTTAATTTATTTAAAAGCATTTATTACCCACCCTTCTTACATTAGAGCGGGGTACATTAAGAACACACATAATATAGCAATTAGATAATAAAAGTTGTTTTATGTTTGCATTTTTTATTTTATGCTGTATGTTTTATGTACAACTCTTAGTTCAATTTTATTTGAGTTCAATCGTTTTAGGGAGAACCATACCAAATAACAAAACAAATAAAACCAAGAACCACAGAATGTAGGAGGATTCAAATCAAACAGAGATATTAAGTTCAAGGCATTACATTGCAACATATGGTAATAAAATAACCAGAATAATCTTTAAATAGGCAAAAAGTCACCAACTGGTTTCCAAATAGCATGAAGTTTAGCCTTCCACCCTAATTTACCTGTAGCCATTATTTCATATCTGTGAAACAAACACACTGAAGTCTATTCAGAAGATCATAATCTTTCCAGTTTGTGTTGTCATTAGGACAGGAGATCAGAAGATATCTAGATATATGAGTAAGAATCGTCCCATGGGAAAGTGAAAAACTGAGCTGTGATTGATAGCCTGACACTGCTTGGTGTGAAGAAATTTGAGCCATACATGTCTGTAGTTTAGGACTGCTTGAACAAAGAAATCCTTACTATATATATCTGTGTTCTGCACACTATATTGTTGCGCTGGAGGTGGACCCTTGGGCCGAGGTGGGGTTGACGCTACCCATAGGAGGGTTCCTACGGGTCGCCACCGTTGGCAGGCAGAGTGGGCTGATGGACGGAGGCTGGCTGGTGCTTCATCAATACCAGCCCTTGTTCCCCGCGGCTTGAGCCTTTGGGGGCCAGCTGGACTTAGGTGGCCTCTGTCAGTGGTCGTCGATGGGTGGATCGAGGTCAGCCCAGAGGCAGCAACTAGTGGGTATCAGTCTGTACTGGATGAGGCAGAGTCCCGGAGACCCAGGCGCCAATAGGAACACAGTCTGACAGAGGGCGCCCGAGCAAGAGCAGGCCGAAGCCTGAATGAACCACGTCCAGGACAAAGGCTGAAGAGGCGTCTTTAAGCAAGCTGGGATCAGGGCTGGCTACAATCTGGAAGCAGTGGCAAACAAGGCTGAGGTCTATACGAGGAAAGAGTCAAAAGGATGGTCAGACGAAGCAGAAGTCCAGGGCTGGAGAGAAGCAACAGCGTAGTGAAGCAATGCAGAGGTCCAGGGCTGGAGAGAGGCAATGGAATAGTCAGGCAATGCAGAGATCGAACCAGGTTAGCAATCCAAAGGAGAGACTAAGGAACAGGAACACAGGAACAAGGAAACAGGACTGAATGCAATCAGGATCAGGAACCAGGAACTGAAGAGGCAACGAGTACTCGACTAGCGAGGGAACCTGTTGCAAAGGCAATTTGAGAGAGCACAGACTGGGCTTATATACCGGAGCTCAGCCGATGTCATCATCCGGGGCTGCGGCCAGGTTCCCGCTGCAGGCCCTTTTTAAAGACTAGCTGTGCGCATGCGCGCCTAGGGAGGGGCGCGGCACCGGTCGGGACGGTGTCTCTCTGCAGGCCACGCGGAGAGGCCCGACGAGGAGCATCAGGAGCTGCGGCAGAGATGGAGGCCCCAGGGGCAGCCCAAGGACAGAGCTGGTGGCCCACAGCCGCCAGAGACAAGGGACCAGGTGCAGGATCACTTTGCAAGATGTGAGAGGGCCAAGCTGCGGGTCTGCTGCAGCCGGCGCACGTAACATATATATTCTCGTCCCCTGCCTTAAATTGCTCGGTAGAGGGAAGAAAATGCTCAACCTGACCCCGACATTGAGCTCCCAAGAAGCGTAGCCAGACTGGCACTGCTGGATACTCATGAAGCATATCCAAGGACATATGCAGATGTGGAATTAACTTGTAAATATTAGTTCTTTATTTACCTTTAATATGATCTTCTCTCTCTGCTGTTCTGTGCATAAGTGTGCTGCTAGCAATAGTTTTGTCTTCTTTCTTTATTATTTGTATACATGCACTTATGCTATAATCTCTGATATACTGCTGTATCACTTATTATATCTTTTTACCAGAACTCTTTCGTATAACGCTGCTGTTTTATAAAGTAAACTTTTCTGCTGGTCTCCTGTGTCCCCACACGACTTACTATCAATGACCTGCCCATTACATCCAGCCATTCCACATAACACAGCTTGTAGAACAAAGAAAAGGAGGATATCAAGCAACTTATAGGAGCATGTTATAAGGGAGACCTGTGACATTTGAGATCGGAGGACAACAATCTAAAATGACATAGGAGTCTGCACAGGAAAAGTTTTAGTAATATACTTGAATCCAAAATGGATAAATTCTATTATAGCAAAAAAACACATGTTCCATAGTATCTTCCAGGCTTTCACAATGCCAGCAAGTGCTTGAGGGTGATAGTCCCACCTTATATATTTTCATAGGCATCCAAGTGACCTGATGCATGAAAAAGTATAGGGATTGATTGAGACTCGCTGAACGAGAGGTTTTCATTACACCCAAACAAAGTTGTTTTCCAAAGAAAAGTACAAGGATCAATAGATAGATCTTTCTCCCAAACCTTTCCCAGTTCCAAACATCTGGTGGAAGAGAATACACGTAGCTCACTATGAAGTAAAGAGGACTCATGACCCAATGAATAACATTTCAAGCTAATGAGGCAAAGATCCGGAGTTTCCAGGAGATGAGCTAACTGAAGCTTGCTGTGTCTCTGTTCTTATTAATTTGTGAACCGGCCTTCATGATGATTCCAAAATCCAAGGAAACCTTTCTGTTGTCACAGCTCCTGGAAGCAGAAGGAGCTGAGTGTGCCTATCCAAACTGTGCAAAATAAAAATCCCAAAATATCACAAATGTTGATTATACGAAAAAAAAAAAAAATGTCCTTCAGTATAAAATCTATCTCCTTGTAACTGCTACAGAGACATCTGAAGCAGGGCTCTATAAGACCCCCAAAGCTAGAGCACAATAAATTGTACTTATAAGTCATTTTGCTTGGTCCACTAAAAGAAATCACAACCTCCAAAGTAACCTAAACAGGTATAAGTATTCCTATATAGCCTGTTAGTGCAGTAGGAATGCAATGCTCTGTACCCAGGAAGCCAGTATCAGTTTTCCTTGATCCAATAGATCAAGTGCAGGTTTGTTCAACACCCTCCCTCTACAATAAATCCAATGATGGGACCTATTCACTGATGTTTCCTTTCATTATGCACATATAAAATGGTTAGATTAGCATAAATATGTTAGCATGTGTTCAATATATGCACATGTATTTTCAGTTATTATACAATCTTTACTGCACACAATATTTTCTGCCTGAAAAATATTATAAAGGTAATAAAGGCATGATTAAGAGAACACAGATGGAAAAAAATATAAATAGGTAATCCTATCTCAAAAGTAAAAAATATATGTTCAGAGCTTTGATTTAAAACTGATTATACTCTCTTCTGTAATAACCATCAAAGCACCGTTCTAACAACGAATCAGGATTACAGTAATTTAATGCCCTTTAACATGTTGGAGTCAAAAGCCTACATTATTTTAAATCAGCAAATGCAATTAATTTAATTAAAAAGAACTGGATATTACCATCTTGCTATTTTTCTGTCCAGTATGAGTGAAGATTATACAGGTACACGTAATTCCTCGTACATTCTAAAATTCTGATCTGTATTTAATAGTTTGGATTAAAAAAGCAGAGCACGTTTTACTGCTTCACACTTTGGTTATCTCTCAGGTAGGAAAAAAAAGCTATGAATTTGCTGTTTAACACTGCATAAAATGATCCTCAGTATTGCAATTTTTGAAGCATGAGATCATTATTTAACTTTCATGAGGATTTCCAATCCTGAATTGGAACTTATAAAATAGTTTGAACAGTTTGAATGACATTAATAAGTTGAATTCATGTATCACCCCACCCCACTATGCATGGGCGGGTCCATAAAAGAATCTGTTACTCTTTGGGGCTGGACCCTCTCACCGGCCATCTCTCTTTCACATTCCCTCTTACTCCCAAGGCTGGATGCTTTGCAGGTGGGGGGTGGGGGAGGGGAGCGTATTTATTCCAGGGCCCAATGTGACAGGGGTGACCTTTTTACACATTCCTTTATTGCCCTTTGTGTGCTCTTTGGGAGGATATTTGTCCTTACTGTGGGTGCAGTGAGTCCGGGATCACTGATTTAGTGCCCGAAATAAAGTCTTTACTGTTTAACACTGGTGATGAATATCACAAAACTCAAACTGCAGCACCACAGAATTCTCTTCTCAATTAGTTACAGTCTCTTCTCTATCTGTGCAGGACTCGTTTATATCAGGGCCAGGGAAACATCCACTCTCTTGAATTTAGAAAAATGGAGCTCCCAGATGGGCAGGGATTTTTAGGATGGTCAAATCCCCTTCCAAAACTGATAAAACTGGTAAAATTCAATGGTACAGAGAGCAAATCTTCTCTTTCTCTCTCTAGGTTGGTGAAACACTGGATAGGTGTTTCCAGTAATGTTTGCATTCCTTTCTCTTATGGTTAGCAGATCTTCAAGATCTCTATAGTTCTTACTCAGTCTCTTTCTTCTCCCAGGATCCTTGATGGGAAGGATCACTTTGATACAAGCAGCTCTCTTGCTTCAGACAGGAAGGAAGTGCAGCCAAAGCTTCCTCCTTGATCTTCTAACAAAATACTTCCTGTTCCCCAAAAATGATATTAACACCAGAGTTCCACCTCACAAGAGGTCACTACCCTATCCCTGAGCATCCCAAACACAGGATTCCCCAATCTCTGTGACCAAGAAAGGCCCAGGTGTCGTGAGGCTCCTACAACGAAAAATCTCAAATGCCTGAACACAACCCAGAGGAATATCCCAACCAGCTAGTGAGCAGACTGGAAGGGAAACCCTTTCTGACCCTGGCCAGTATCCCCAGGCTGGATTTGCCTGCTTCCATTGACTGACCCTGAAAAATAACAAAGGCAAAACTCCTCTATACCTCCTAACTCTGCAAACCTAAAGGGACTGCCTCCTGAGTTCTCTGTGGAGAACTGTTAAATAGACTCTCTGGGGTATGGCCATTCCAGACTCCTCAAAGGGAGGGGCTGCATTTGAATAGTAACCTCCCCCTCACACTAACCTGCACTCTTACTGACTAAAGGGTCACCCAGGTCTTACTGGGGATGTGACCGTAGGGTGCGTCATACACGTTAACTCCAACTTCTTGCAGAATGCATGTTGCTAAGCCTTAGATTAAAGTCTCACTTGATCCTTCATCTTTGCAACCATCGCAGACTAGGGATGCCCATTAAGATGATCTAAATCTGAAGTTTTATCTGAAGGAGTCAATTTTCCATTTGGCTTGAGTTATTCAAATCTGAATTCTTTGCAGCTTATTAACTGGATCATTCATCAAAATGCGTTAGGGCGTTATCGTGGGCGTTAGGGTCCTAACACCCGTGATAACGCCATAATGCATGCGTTATTTTTTGCATCGCGAGATGCATAAGCAAATTTTGAAAATGTGGTCAAAGGTGAGGAGTTTGGGCAGGGATTATGAAAAAGAGGTGTTTACTGTTTCGTGCAAATGCGTAACACACGTTATAATGCTGGAAATAAGTACACTTTTTTTTTTACAGGCGTCAATTTGTGCGATATGCCCGAACCAGGATTTTTGATATTTATGTGATTTGGAATGAGGAAAGGTACACAAAGATGAGCTTTCTACAATGTACTCTCGCCCTTCCTCTCTAACTAGGTGCTTTGTGTAGCTTTCCTCATTCCAAATCACTTCAAATGTTCACTGATGTGTACTGAGCTGTTCGTACCTCTGACTGTGCATGTAAAATTGGCTCCAAACCCTAGACCACCACCAAAACCTCACCTTGAGTTACTAATTATCCCTCCTACAGTGGTATAAATAGTTGACTAATATGAGAGCCTTATAAAGAGTCTCTCTCTCTCTCTCTCCCCAAAGTGAAAATATTGTGGGCATGATAAATTTAATGCACATGGCAATAAATACCTATGCAAAGCACTAAAAGATGTGTATGCTGTGGTAACTAAAAAATTACCCTAACCATGTCTTTTTTTTTTTTTATCGCGGCACTATTCATGCAAAATTTATAGCAAAATGATGAATCTTGGCCTAAGTTAAGTCCCATTAAAATCTAATTAAGAAGCAAAGTCAGACAGTGCAGAGTCAATTGGGGATAGAACAAAGAAGGAGCAGAATTAATCTGGTTTCAGCATTTTGTCAACCAGCCTATCCCAGTGGCAGCTTCATGTATTCATTGTGATTTTGATGCTTCGTGTTTCAATGTTCCAGAGTTATACAAAAGATTGGGGAAAAAAAAAAAAGCTTTAGTTTCCGAAGACAAGACAAAGCAAGGTGTGCTCTTATAATCACTATCACTATGTCCTAGCTGTGCTGCTAGTAGTAGAAAAATTGTAATTTCTCTGACAGAGAGTTACATTGTAACTGTATTGAGTGCCCGTTTTCCTAACACTTGCACAGCCACATCTCCTGGGCACCCGAAGTTATATTTTAATGAGCTGCTGCATTAAAAAAGATGCGCTAGGAAAGAATGATGTGTCCCTAGCACTCAAATGCATCGGGCAACCAGGAGATGTGGCTGTGCACCCACAATTGCAATAGGTACTCAGTACAAGTGTCCGTTTTATCCTGCCTCAGTTGCTTTCGCCAAATATACACGCACAATATACACATCTGGATTATGCATATTGTGCTTCCAGAATTTTTTTTTTTTTTTTTTTTAGATCAGGTCATTATATTATTCATTTAATCTTGAATACTGCAAGCAGTAGATCTAAGTATCACAAGAATACTTAAAATGAGGAATCACACAGAACAATATTTTTGCATATCTCGTGAGCCCTTGACTCGCGGAATGACTTAACATCAGCTCCGGAGCTGGAGTAAACTCTTCTGCATTAAAAAGTGTGCGTTAGATGCCCAGTGATTTACTACATCTGGGAGTAACAACTAATAGCCTCATCTACATGGAATTTACATATGATGAGCGCTATCGGCTACTCAGTTGTTTGGGTGTGCATTTTGGATGCGCTAATCTCCTTATTGCATTGGGTGCTAGTCTTGCACATCTAAAATGCACGTCCAACCAAGCGTTAACCTGTGCACTAGGCTGGGTGCACTTTATGCATCAGCCTGATAGAGAGAGAAAGAGAGAGAGAGAGAGAGAGTGCAATTTTCTCTTGAACGGTAACACAATGGCCACTGACTGAGACAGGTGGCAGCTTGCTTTCTCTGTGTAAAAAGGGTCAGTTATAATATGATACTGAACTAATTTTTCTGTGTGAAACCCCCCTCCCAGGAAGGGAAGAAAGAGCATGCTACATTTGAAATGAACTAAAGCAGGAAAAAAATGTAATGCAGTAATGTAACATGAGCCATCAGCTTGGAAGTCAGAGAAAGACTGAAAAGTTTATCAGATTCCCTACTCTGAGGGCAATTAAATGATTATTGAAGAGATGAGTCAGAGTTTCAGGTTCAGGGATTTGCATGTGACATCCCTCTGACCACTGCTACTAGGGATGTGAATCGTTTTTTGACGATTTAAAATATCGTCCGATATATTTTAAATCGTCAAAAATCGTTAGAAACATAGAAACATAGAAGTGACGGCAGAAGAAGACCAACGGCCCATCCAGTCTGCCCAGCAAGCTACTCAGTTTATCCATTTTTCCCCCCTTTTTTCTCCCTCCCAGGTGTGATACAATAGGAATTCCCCCGATTTATCGTCAAAAATCGTAAATCGGGGGAGAGGGGAGGGGAAGAGGGAGGGTGGGAAAACTGGCACACTAAAACAACCCTGACCCTTTAAAATAAACCCCCCACCCTCCCGAACCCCCCAAAAATGTTTTAAATTACCTGGGGTCCAGTGGGGGGGTCCCGGTGTGATCTTCCACTCTCGGGCCACGGCTGCATTAATAGAAATGGCGCCGGCGCTGCCTTTGCCCTGTCATATGACAGGGCAAGGTAGCGCCGGCGCCATTTTGGTTCCTGTCCTCCGACATCACAAGCGCAGGAGATCGCTCCCGGACCCCCAGGGACTTTTGGCCAGCTTGGGGGGGCCTCCTGACCCCCACAAGACTTGCCAAAAGTCCAGCGGGGGTCCGGGAGCGACCTCCTGCACTCGGGCCATACGGCCGGCGCCATTTTGCAATACGGCCCGAGTGCAGGAGGTCGCTCCCGGACCTCCGCTGGACTTTTGGCAAGTCTTGTGGGGGTCAGGAGGCCCCCCCAAGCTGGCCAAAAGTCCCTGGGGGTCCAGCGGTGGTCCGGGAGCGATCTCCTGCGCTCGTGACGTCGGGGGACAGGAACCAAAATGGCGCCGGCGCTACCTTTGCCGTGTCATATGACAGGGCAAAGGTAGCACCGGCACCATTTCTATTAACGCAGCCGTGGCCCGAGAGTAGAAGATCACACCGGGACCCCCCCCCCCACTGGACCCCAGGTAATTTAAAACATTTTGGGGGGGTTTGGGAGGGTGGGGGATTTATTTTAAAGGGTCGGGGTGGGTTTTAGGGTTGTTTTAGTGTGCCGGTTTTCCCGCCCTCCCCCAATTTACGATTTAAATGATTTAAAAAAAAAACAAAACCGCGACGATCAGATTCCCTCCCCCCCCCAGCCAAAATCGATCGTTAAGTCGATCGATCACACGATTCACATCTCTAACTGCTACTGACTTACAGTGAAATATCACTTCACAACCAAGTTGTAGGAATTTGACTGAAAAAGTCCTAAATCACGTAACTTTGCTTGAAAGAGGGATTTGTGTGGGAAAGATACTAAAAAACAGTCCTATCAAACACATTGATTCTCAACCTGAATGAAAGGGGGGGGGGAGGGTCCAGAACTCTTGGGTACCTGGTTCTCAGAGGAAAGAAAAAAGGGCCAGGCAGGCTGGAAGAGCTTACACTTATTTTCTTTCCATAATCTTACCTGGGTCTCAGCCAGCAAATAACTGGTCATGGGCTTAGTTGAGCTGAAATCACTGATAGCCATAATGACCAAACAATGAGCAAGCCATGATCCCAGTTGAGCTATAAACCCAAACAAAGGAAACCCCCTCCCACTGAAGGAAGAAAAGACCCAGAAGGACAGGAATCCCTGTGGTAGATTGGGAGGCAATGTTGGGTCCTCCAGGAAGTCAGGGACCCTAGTGGAGGTGATGTCAAGCCACTCAAGAAGGCAAGGACTCCAGTGGCTGATAATCAGGCCGATACAGTACAGTGTGCTCCGATGGAGTGCACTGTTAGCCTGCTATTGGACGCGCATTTTCCCTTACCCCTTATTCAGTAAGGGGCGGAAAACGCGCATCCAACCCGCCGAACCTAATAGCGCCCTCAACATGCAATTGCATGTTGATGGCCCTATTAGGTATTCGCTCGTGATTCAGAAAGTAAAATGTGCCTACCCAAAGGTAGGCGCTAATTTCTTCCGGCACTGGGAAAGTGCACAGAAAAGCAGTAAAAACTGCTTTTCTGTGCACCCTCCGACTTAATATCATGGCGATATTAAGTCGGAGGTCCGAAGAGTAAAAAAAAGTAAATAAAAAAATAAAAAAAAATTGGAAGTCGGCCGGCGGCTGTCGGGTCGAAAACCGGGTGCTCAATTTTGCCGGCATCCGGTTTTCGAGCCCATGGCTGTCAGTGGGCTCGAGAACCGACGAAGGCAAAATTGAGCGTTGGCTGTCAAGCCCGCTGACAGCCACCGCTCCTGTCAAAAAGGAGGCACTAGGGACGCGCTAGTGTCCCTACTCCTCCTTTTGCCCGTTTTTACCGCCGGGCCTAATTTAAATACTGAATCGCGCACACCAACGAGTGGCCAGTCTCCCACGGACTTTACTGAATCAGCCTGTAGGAGGTGACATAGGGTCCCCCAGGAGGACAGGAACCCCAGCAACAGACTGGGAGGTGACTTTTGGTCCTCTAGGTCAGTGATTCTCAACCTTTTATTAGCTGGGACACACCTGACAGATGGTTCTCACATGCGTGACACACTGAACATGTGACCGTCACGGGGCTATATATAAACATACACTCTGCATCCATGGGAGCCCCCTTGACCCCTAACAATGGATGCAGAGCAGAACTAGGGCATTACCCATAGAACTCACCATGCAAAAAAAAGATATTCTGTTTCTGATGACATCTCAGTAAAAGCAAAACAAACTCCTTTTATTACCAGGCACAATACCCCTCCTAATGAAAAGGCAATAATTTACCACTAATGCTTATCCTATTGAGAAAACACAACAAATAAGATTGATACAATTGCCTACATGCTAGTAAAATACCTCACCTCGGGCACACACACAGTACCTACCTTCACCAAGTACAGAAAGACCACACATTATAAATATGGAGACAAATCCTCCCGGATTTACGCGCGCAGGGCACTCGCGCGCCGGCACGCCTATTTTGCATAGGCAGCCAGCGCACACAAATCCCCAGGACGCGGGTAAGTCCCGGGGCTTCGTAAAAGGGGCGGGAGGAGGCGTGTCCAGGGCGTGTCCGGGGGCATGTCCGGGGACAGGGGGCGGTCCGGGGCGGGTCCAGGGGCGTGGCGACAGTTCGGGGACGGGACGGGAGGGCGGTCCTGAGTCCCCCAGCACTGCGGCCTGTGCCGGGGGATGCCGGGGCGGCAGGTGTAACTTGCCCCACAAAGGTAGGGGGAGGATTTAGGTAGGGCTGGGGGGTGGGGTAGATAGGGGAAGGGAGGGGAAGGTGGGGGGATGCGGAAGGAAAGTTCCCTCCGAGGCCACTCCGATTTCGGAGCGGCCTCAGAGGGAACGGAGACAGGCTGCGCGGCTCGGCGCATGCAGGCTGCCAATTTTGCGCAGCCTTGCGCGCGCCAACCCCAGATTTTATAAGATATGCGCGGCTACGTATCTTATAAAATCTGGTATATTTTTGTTCGCTCGTATGTTTTGAAGATCTACCTCTTAGTTTTTGGGTACTTGCCAGGTTCTTATGGCCTGGATTGGCCACTGTTGGAAACAGGATGCTGGGCTTGATGGACCTTGGTCTGACTCAGTATGGCATATTCTTATGTTCTTATTATTAATGAAGATGCCTAGATCCTGACTCTTAATGTGGAATCTTGCATTGTGTAGCTAAAATTTGGGTTACTCTTCCCTAAGTGCATCCCTTTGCACTTGTCCACATTAAATTTCATTTGCCATTTGCTAACCAGACTCCCAGTTTTGCAAGGTCATCTTGCAATTTTTTACAATCCTCATGTGATTTAACAACTTTGAATAATCTGGTGTCATTGGAAAATTTGATCACCTCACTCGTTCCTATTTTCAGGTCATTTATAAATATATTAAAAAAGCAGTGGTCCCAGAACAGATCCCTGGGGCATTCCACTATTCACCTTTCTCCATTGGGAAAATTTACCATTTAGCCCTACCCTCTGTTTTCTATATTTTAACCTGTTCTCAGTCCATAGTAGGACATTGCCCCTATCCCATAACTTTTTAATTGCCTAAGAAGTCTCTCATGAGGGACTTTGTCAAATGCTTTCTGGAAATATAGGTCAACTGGCTCACCTTTATCCTCATGTTTATTTACACTCTTCTTTTTCCTCTCCTCCCCCTGTATGGTTGGAAGGTCTAAATAATTCCTTATATGACTTGATTTTTGATTATATTTTTATGTCTCTGATGTTTCTATGCAAAGTTCTTCTTTGTATTATTTTGAAATTGATAAATAAAGTTAAAAAAAAGACAATTTCTAACCTTCCATGCTGTCCATTTATCCTCCTTTATTCGCCTTTTCAAATTACACTTTTATTACAGAACCAAATATTTAACTCAACACATACTGTAGTTAAAATTTTAATCTTAACTGCCACTCCATAAAGTTTAAATCTTAACTGCATGGAGCAGCAGTTACTACCTTTAACTAATTAGCTTTCATGATTTTGACACAATTGCAACATTGCTCTCTACTTCTATGGTGGAAGTAAAAGAGGATTTGGATTCTGAGGACAGCCAACACTGGGCCCCTTACTTTTACGGTCTGGGGTACCGATATGCAAACATTGGGGGAAAAGTGCAGGACTGCTTCTACTGCCAAGTCCGAAAGCAAAGCATAATGAAGCAGCATTGTCTGAATTATCAAGATGGATACTCACTCCGTACAAATGTTGCTAGTAGTAATTTTGTTATGGGTTTGGCTGTTTAGTTTCCATTGTAAATATTATTTTCCTTAACAGAAATATCAGGTAACCTGCACAGAGCAGCAGTAGTTACTACCTTAAGAAACTTACTGGGCAGACTGGATGGACCATTTGGTCTTTTTCTGTCATCATTACTATGATAATGAAAACCGTTTATGATAAACTAAATGTGTTATGGTTTCTGGAATATTTAAACAAAACTGGTAATAGATTTCCTGACTGTGCCACATTTCAATACTATATTTTTCAATATAGGTAATTGATAAGGAGGTAAATGTACTAACTGACAGCATTTACTGTATATTAGTGGCCTAGTTCTCATGAAAGAAATCTGCACATGCAGATTAGCTATGTAGAAAACTTCCATGAGAACCTGAACTCTGGAGCTAGCTGAAAAAATAGTTATACCTCAGAAAAGCATAGATACCTTGTTTACAAAAAACTGGCATGTGAAGATATTGTTGTCCATTGGTTTTCATGGGATTCTAAGACTGAGTTGCTTTGCATGATATTATATCACAGCAACTCGTTATCTCAGAAAGTTTGCAAACTTATATAAGTAGCAGATTACGCATATATGTTTACTATTTACACGACGGCCATTTTGTAAACACAATGGGGCGGATTTTCAGAGCCCTGCTCGCCTAAATCCGCCCAAAACCAGGCGGATTTAGGCGAGCAGGGCCCTGCGCGCCGGTGAGCCTATTTTACATAGGCCTACCGGCGCGCGCAGAGCCCCGGGACTCGCGTAAGTCCCGGGGTTCTCCGAGGGGGGCGTGTCAGGGGCGGGCCCGGTCGTCGCGGCGTTTAGGGGGCATGTCGGCAGCGTTTTGGGGGCGGGTACGGGGGCGTGGCTACGGCTCGGGGTGGTCCGGGGGCGTGGCCGCGCCCTCCGTACCCGCCCCCAGGTCGCATCCCGGCACGCAACAGGCCCGCTGGCGCGCGGGGATTTACTTCTCCCTCCGGGAGGCGTAAATCCCCGGAGAAAGGTAAGGGGGGGGTGTAGACAGGGCCGGGCGGGTGGGTTAGGTAGAGGAAGAGAGAGGAAGGTGAGGGGAGGGTGTTAGAGGATTCGGAGCGGCCTTGGAGGGAATGGGGGTAGGCTGCGCGGCTCGGCGCGCGCCGGCTATACAGAATTCATAGCCTTGCGCGCGCCGATCCAGGATTTTAGTGGATACGCGCGGCTCCGCGCGTATCTACTAAAATCCAGCGTACTTTTGCTTGCGCCTGATGCGCCAGCAAAAGTACGCCTATTCGCGTTTTTTGAAAATCTACCCCAATGTGTAAAAACATGCAAAAGCTCAAATGCTGCATTTCTGCATGTTTCAGGGTATTTTGTTTGATTTTACCCATGTTGGCCGTGTCCGAGAATACATTTGCAACTCAGTCCATCTGTCCAAAGAGAGAATACCATTTACCCAGGCAAAGTGGCATGTCTGAAAAATTGCTCCCTCCCATATGCCTGGCTAAAAGTACTTGTAAGCTTCCACAGCATGCATACTTTTACCTGGGTTAAAAAGAAGCATTTCTGTTTCAGATATGCATACCTTTCATTTCATTTTGAAAATAAAAAACAAGCAAAACTGTGTTTGTTTTAATTTCATTTTGTTTTCAAACGGCCGCTGCCTCCAAAGCCCCCTCATAGTGCCCCCACCCCAGACCATTCAATCACCCCATCCACAGGCCTAACTGACAGCAGCAATCCCCAGTTGCTCCTGTCCCACCAGGTCTCCATTTCAAGATGGCACTGGTAGACCTTGAGGCTGGCACCATTTTAAAGCACTGGATTTAAAGTACTTTATATTGAATATTTGACCATTCAATATCAGCATTTAGTGCTGAGAAAAACTTAAAAAAACCAAAAACAAATGGAAGGCCAGCACCATTTTTTCTGGGATGGTGCTAGGCCTGGAACCTAGGGAGCATTCTGGGCTCCGCTAGGCCACCAGGGTTTTCAAGGTATGACTTCGGGGAGCGGGTCAGGTGGCAGATTAGGGTGGAAGAGTCCCTGAAGCCGGTGATTGGGGGGGGGGGGGGTAATTTTATCAAAGGGGCAAGGTTGGGAGAGGCCTGCACCACACATCTTTTTAAATTCTTTTTTAATCTGGTAGTGGAGGCACCTCTAGGGGTGGCATGGGAGTTCTTCACTTTGAAGGAGAGGGACTTTGAGCCATTCTAGCCCTTTATCTTCAGCCCTGGGTGCATCGGGACCTGCGTTAGCATGCCGACGTTCCCTGGGAAAGGGAGCTACAACTCCTGAGTTGTTGCTCTCATTAAAATAACACGGCTTGCGATTTTTTAGGCAAGTTGCGATATTTTATGAACATGAAATGGCCTAGTAATGAGCTGCTTTGGATGCATTTGCAAAGCAGCTCATTACCATGCTAGTGTTCTTGTAGATAAAATAATGTATGTATTTAAAATACAACGCATTATTGCTACCACCAGGCATTTACTGCTTGGCGAACACCTAATGCAACTTGGTTAATAACCCCCTACGTTTTGGGCCTCTGGCATTTCAACTAAATGTCTGACTTCTTAAACAAGGCAAAACTAAAAGTTTGTCATCTTCTTCTTCAGGGAATCAGAATCCAAATCAAACATAAAAGCCCATGCTCTAGTAGCAGACCTTTTGTCTTCCTTTAAAGTTGGGAACAACTTTGGCTCTTCTTCAACTCCAGTAAGCAGCAAGAAAACTGAAGTAAAAAGTGTCTTCTTTCTTGCCAGCAAGGTTAAGGAATCTCCCACTGTACTATCCTCCATAGCAGCAGAAACCTCTGTCTAGCCTTGAGGAAGCTAGTATTCATTCTATTATTTTGTGTCCTCCCTCTTGCCATACAGGTTCTTCCTGAGAGTCCCTTAATTGGAAATTTAAAGCACCTGAACAAATGTACAGAGGGGTTCCAGAACCCTATCCCAGGGACCCATATAAAGTAAATAACTAAAATCTTAGCCAACAGGAGCAATAATGTGTTCCTTTCTGGTACTTTTCCTTGCTGCTTCGATATGATGTTTGCACTACCCAGCAAATGCCAATTGCTTTAATCCCTTTGCTGTTAGGTTCTCTTGTATAGGATATATTCACAGATGTTATTAATGAGATTTGGCTGACAGCAGTCCTAGACCTTTTTGCTGTCAAGTCTCAGCTAAAGTATATCAGTATGATGCTATATAAATGGGAATTTGTGGGTTTATTTCACAGTTACAATTATCAAGTTTACTTGATGTCACATCCATCAGTAATTTATCAACAACGTCTAACCTAAATCAAAACTCTAAAAATAGAGATCATTTGATACAGATATTACATATGCTATGATGACACCACATATTAAATTACACACCTTGTGCAATCTCTGTAAATATAAGAGATTTGCTTTTAAGCCATGTTACCATCAGCAGAGCATTTTACACACAGAGCTAAAAATAGGATCTGCAGAATCCTCAGTGCTTGCATACACATCCTTGGTTTGTGATTACTGTAAATGATTTAGTGACTGCAACACTGTGACATTTACTAGCTACAGAAAAATGTGATAAACATTTTCTTTACTATAGCTATCATTTTATTGAAGATCTAATACATGTACTCTACGTTGCATCAAATATAAATTGATATGGATTGCTGTGGATGATGTGACTTGCTGTTTAAGATGTTCACTGTATGCGGGGCCCTTGAAACTAGGGGTGTAAGTTAGAGACAGGGGGGCTATATTGACCAACTAGGCAATTTTGATTGGCTGAATGTTGTCTACTGCTTTATAACTATAGTAAGGTGGACTGCATCATATGATGTAATGGCATTAGCTGTCCATGTTTGTTGCCTTCAAGGTTTAAAGATGCAGACCTTTCCATTCCCCCATACCAATACATCAGAAAGTAGAAAGTACTAAATAATCTAATTCATTTGCCTGTCAGATTGGGACAGTGTAGCATGCGTTGGTTTTAGTAAATCATCCTGTATGGGAGAATTTTGTTATGCTGAGATATAATGATAATAATATTATAGCAGAGGGCTATTAATGTTATTGCAAACTTGCCCAGAGTCTCTGTGAATCAGGCAGTATATAAATTGGAGAAAATAAATAAATAAATGTAAAACCTCTATGGATTTTTATGTTTAAATGGTGTTGTATGGTCTGTTACATTTTTGTTTATATTTTTCCTATGTATACCACCTTGTACCCTTTTGGGAGAGACAGTTAATATACATCTGACAATAAATAAATATTATATTATACTATTGTATTTTATTCATACAGAGACTTTCAGGCTGTTGGGTTTGACTGCAACTGTCAGTTTGTTTGTGATGTCATTGATGATGACTGACAAGTTTGGTTTCCTGATCCATTGACTTTGTGATAGCAATCACTGGCAATTGGTCAAGGTGAATCATTGCATCATGTTATTACAACTTCAGAGCACCATTCAAATTTCCAACAATAAAGAACTTTATGCAGTGCTTCTTAGAAATGTATTTTATGGTTATTCAAATTAAGGTTTCTGTGTGATGTTTACTAATCCTACTATGACAGGGACAATGATTTTGAGCAACCAGGTTAGAGCAGATAGGGTAAAACTGCTCTTTTGACTCAGTAGTAGAAAACCTGGTTTGAAGCTGGAAAAATAGACTGTAGTACTGCAGAGTGTACAGTGGGTAGAAAGTTCACACACACACGCACACACTCTGAAATTACTGAGTCTCTGGAGGCACACCAGAAACCTAGAGTGCTCTATGTCAGGCTGAAAGGAGACAGCAGTGGCTAAATTGACTCACACTGACTGGAAGAAAGAGGTGGCTGAATCAGCCCACAAGGGCCAGAAGGAGATGGCCTCATCATTCATGCAGGCCAGAAGAAGGAGGTGGATTCAGCTGCACCTGTCAAAGGAAGCGGTATGCATATGCAGCAGCTGCTGTGGTTGTGGTTTTAGAGATAAGAGGGTTACAGGCTGGTGGGGTTAGGCCTGATGGAAAGAAGTAATGAAATAGTCATGATGTCAAGGGGTAAACGGGAAGAGTGTTGGGGTTGTCTCTGAAGAGAGAAAGATGTGTGTGTGTGTGTGTGTGTGTGTATGTATGTGTAAGAGTCTGGATGAGAGTGTGTGTGCACCTGTGTATAAAAAAAGAATGTGGTATGTGTATGAGATATCGAGTCAGTGGGGGAAGGGGAATGGGTAAGACAAAAAGTTTGTGTACTCTCCTCATCCCTTCTCCCATGCTAATCTACACCAACCTCAGTGTGACCAAAACTCAAAACTCAAAACTAGACAGCTTTCTCCAAACCCTGATTGTTTTCCAGCAGAGTATCTCAAGTTTCTAGCCTCTCACCCATGCTCTTTAACATACAGCTAAAACCCTTATGCAAAACTAATCAGGAACTGCTGCATCGCCCACTACTCCTACATGGATGATATTCAACTCTTAGTCTTACTCAGCCCAGATCAGGATCAAGTTGTCTCCCACCTCAACAGGTCCTTGGAGAAAACTGTTAAATGGCTACACCAAAACAAGCTTAGACTTAACCTCCAAAAGACAGAGATGTTGTGAACTGGAAAAAAAAGACCCAATCACCCACTCCAAAAAAAATGAAGCTTGGGGGAGCTACACTCACCCTCAGCTCACAAGTCCAGGGTCTAGGCTTTATACTAAATTCCTAATTTACCACCAAAATCTAGGTCCCTGGGATAGTAGTCAAAACTGCATTTTTCCAGCTCTGCCAAGTTTTATACTTCTGCCCACTGCCTGACGACTCAGCTTTCATTGAGGCGATTCAGGCCACTGTTATTTGTCGCCTAGATTACTGTAGCTCTCTGCATGAGGGAATCCCCACTACTGTAGAATGCCACTTGCAGAGGCTACGGAAGTTTGACGGAATTATTCCAGTCTTGAAAAGTTGCACTGGTTACCAATACCAACACCATACTGCACTAAATTCAAGATCCCAACCCTGACCCATAGCTCTCAAAGACTTAACTCCAGCCCACCTCAGCAGCAACTTCACCCCTTATATGCCTTCACACTCACTGCAATCACAGTCATAAGCCCGTCTTGAGATCCCATCACCAAGAACTATGTTTCTCATGAACGCCAGAAAAAGAACTTTTGCAAGTGCTGCCCAAACCCTATGGACTTCTCTCCCCCTCATCTCAGACTTGCCCCAATCTTCTGACCGTCAGAAAATTAGTAAAAACCTGGATATTTAAAGCAGTTTTCAGCCCTTCCCACTAACTCTGAACTGCTGCTAAACCTATATACAGTCACATAATCACTTGTACCACTTTGAACCTGCCTGGACCTTGCATTTAAATGCTAATAAACTACTCCGTTCCCTGTCTTATGCAACCTATTGTACTCGACGCTATTTTAACTGTCTGAATTGACACCTGTCTTGCTATTTTTTGATCCACTCTATCTGCCTTCTCTTAACTCTCTGTAACTCGCTTTGAACTCTCTTGGTGGAAAAGCATGTCACAAATAAAATGATATGATGGTTCAACTGAATAACAGTATATAAAACTCAACAAATAAATAAATAAATAGATAGATGATTTAATGGAACACAGTCAACATGGATTTACCCAAGGGAAGTATTGCCTAACAAATCTGCTTCATTTTTTTGAAGGGGTTAACAAACATGTGGATAAAGGTGAACAGGTAGATGTAGTGTATTTGGATTTTCAGAAGGTGTTTGACAATGTCTCTCATGAGAAGCTTCTATGAAAACTAAAAAATCATGGGATAGGAAGCAATGTCCTTTCATGGATTACAAACTGGTTAAAAGACAGGAAACAGACACAGTAGGATTAAATGGGCAATTTTCTCAGTGGAAAAGGGTAAACAGTGGAGTGCCTCCGGGATCTGTACTTGGACCAGTGCTTTTCAATATATATATAAATGATCTGGAAAGGAATATGATGAATGAGGTTATCAAATTTGCAGAAGATTCAAAATTATTCAGAGTAGTTAAATCACAAGCAGACTGTGATACATTACAGGAGGACCTTGCAAGATTGGAAGATTGGGCATCCAAATGGCAGATGAAATTTAATGTGGACAAGTGCAAGGTGTTGCATATAGGGAAAAATAACCCTTGCTATAGTTACACAATGTTAGGTTCCATATTAGGAGCTACCACCCAGGAAAAAGGTCTAGGCATCATAGTGGATAATACTTTAAAATCGTCAGCTCAGTGTGCTGCAGCAGTCAAAAAAGCAAACAGAATGTTAGGAATTATTAGGAAGGGAATGGTTAATAATTCGGAAAATGTCATAATGCCTCTATATCGCTCCATGGTGAGACCACACCTTGAATACTGTGTACAATTCTGGTCACCGCATCTCAAAGAAGATATAGTTGCGATGGAAAAGATACAGAGAAGGGCAACCAAAATGATAAAGGGGATGGAACAGCTCCCCTATGAGGAAAGGCTGAAGATGTTAGGGCTGTTCAGCTTGGAGAAGTGACGGCTGAGGGGGGATATGATAGAGGTCTTTTAGATCATGAGAGGTCTTGAACAAGTAGATGTGACTCGGTTATTTACACTTTTGAATAATAGAAGGACTAGAGGGGCATTCCATGAAGTTAGCAAATAGCACATTTAAGACTAATCGGAGAAAATTCTTTTTCACTCAACGCACAATAAAGCTCGGGAATTTGTTGCCAGAGGATGTGGTTAGTGCAGTTAGTGTAGCTGGGTTCAAAAAAGGTTTGGATAAGTTCTTGGAGGAGAAGTCCATTAACGGCTATTAATCAAGTTGACTTAGGGAATAGCCACTGCTATTAATTGCATCAGTAGCATGGGATCTTCTTAGTGTTTGGATAATTGCCAGGTTCTTGTGGCCTGGTTTGGCCTCTGTTGGAAACAGGATGCTGGGCTTGATGGACTCTTGGTCTGACCCAGCATGGCAATTTCTTATGTTCTTATGTTCTTAATGCCCAGTAACTCTCTCAATAGCAGAAAAACCAAGGAAAATTAATGTTATACATTGCCTTTACTACAATATTAATGAAAAAAAGAAAAACAAACAATAAAGGAAAAGAAAAAAGAAACAGAAGAATGAATATAGGTTACAAAAAGCAATGAAAGAAAAAACAAGAAAAAAAAACTCACTTCAGTAGTCATATCTCTGTACTACTTCATGTTGTGACTGAAACTAGAGAATTGTGTGCAATTCTGGTCACCACAAAAAAGACATAGCAGAATTAGAAAAGGTACAGAGAAAGGCAACCACAATGATAAAGTGATAGAATAACATTCCTATGAAGAAAGGCTAAAGAGGTTACGGCTATTCAGCTTGGAGATGAGATGGCTGAGGGGAGATATGATAGAGCTCTATAAAATCTGGAGTGGAACAGTAAATACAAATCAGTTGTTTATGCTTTCAAAATATACAAATATTAGGGGACACTCCATGAAGTTACTAAGTAGCACATTTAAAACAAATTGGATAAAATCTTTTTTCACTCAATGCATAATTACACCATGGAATTCATTGCCGAAGGATGTGGTAAATGCAATTAGTGAAGCTGGGTTTAAAAAAGGTTTGAACAAATTCCTGGAGGAAATGTCCATAAACTGTTATTAACCAGGTAGAGAGGAAAAGCCATTGCCTATCCCTGAGCATAAGCAGCATGGAATGTATTTACTATTTGGGCTCCTGCCAGGTACTAGTGACCTTGATTGTCCACTGTTTGATATGGGACACTGGTCTTAATGGACCCTTAGTCTGATCCAGTATGGCAATTTTTATGTTCTTGTGAACTTTTAGGAACTAGGGCAATATAATGATAGTGCTTTCTTTCATAATATTGAGTCTATATAAACTGAATTTTATAACAAAGCCCCAAGGTACTGGGACCATTAGTATGACAATGAACAGAACACTGAAGACAAATCAAGAATGCAATTGTTTGTTCCATGGAAATGGAAAACTTTATATTAATGCAAAGAAGGGTAAAATTGCCAAATTTAAACAAAAATTTCCAGTGTTCTAAAGTCTTCCTGTTCAGATATCCTAGACATTACTGTAGAAGAGTAAACCCAAGTATTTCTTAATAAAGTTATGTCAAATGAAGTTAGTGGTTTGGAAATTTTGTGACAAGAAAGTCTGAATAGTATTGCTTGCAGGAAGAACAGTAAATTTAGTAGCATTCATAACATTAGCTCAGGTTTTAAAATTACAGAAACATATTAAGTATGTAAAAAGTTAATATTTCACTTCTGCTCATGCAAGAATAACAAAAGAAATTCTCTTTTTCATCAACAATCTTACTATGACAATACTAAAAGGGAACTACCCAACATCATAAGACATTTAAAATTAAAATGATCCAAGACTTTAAAACAAAGACAAAGGACTTAATAGGGTCACTGGTTTCCTCATCCACTATCAAACATAGTCCTCATGGACTCTGGTGTCTTCCTGTGTTCTCTCTGCAATCACATCACCCTGCCCCCTCTCTATCACACACCCTTTTACTATACAACTCTTTAAGCTTTGAAAACATACACCACTATACCTCCCCCCCCCCCCCCAATTGTAACGCAATCTGTAATTAACATGTATATTTGGACAACATTATCCTTCACTTATTCTGCACTGACCAGATGAAGGGAACTTAGCTTTCTAAAGCTGTCATAAATAAAACAGTAAATGCTGGCAGATAAAATACCAATTGGCCCATGCAGTCTGATCAGTTGTCTCCCTGGATGGGTTTTCTACCACTTTGGGAAGAAGAGCCATATCCATTCCCTACCTTAACTCTGGTAGTCGCGACTATTTCATCGTAAAAGGGGGGGAGTGTGTGTGGCATGTCAATACTGAAGCACCAGGTTAAATAAATGCGAGAGGGACAACTCACTGGAATACAAATAAGGCCACAGCTTTATTGAGTTACAAATATACAATAAAGACCTAAGTACCTGAGCCATAACAAGCAAGTCTACTATGAGATCCATTGCGAGGTAGTGCGTTCTCTCCAGACCCCAGGGCCAGCCACAGCCAAGCAAGGCCCGGTCTTTCAACGAGGTGTCCTTCATGGGCATTTACAGTCACCCACCATGCCCAAGCAAAGAGACTGCCCAGTTGAATGGAGCATCCAGTCTGTTGCCGCACCGGGGCCATTCTGGCCCTGGCAACAGACAGCCTTCCCCTTTGCGGATAGCCAAATAGATAACTGCCTATGATGCACTGCTGACAATCAGAGAACCTTCCTCCTGGCTTGGGTACCCCCGCAAAAGGGCTTGTGTAGTCCTAGGCTTGCCTGGGACCCTCCCCTCAAACACCACTGTGGCCCAATCATTCAGCTCTTAGTAAGATCCTGTGGACGGCTCATCTCCAAGCATTTATGAAAAGGTTCTGCACCATGTCTGAAAGATGCACACCATACTTTCTGAACTGCTTCTCACATTCAACACAAAGCCAGTCATGTCTGATGTGCAGACCCCCATGACGCTCAACAAAGTTCCAAAATTGCTTGGTGAGTTTCGGCATTCAGTGCCCCCAACGCCTTAAATACCGGAACTGGTGATGTAGGATGATCTCGGACCACACAAGCCTCATACTGGGCATTAAGGGCGAGATACGTGCGACGTCACTCCTCATGGAATCGAGTAATCAGCCTGGAATGACCCCCAGATCACTGCCTCTCAAGTGGATGATGAGCATCTCAGTGGGCACTGATCTGGCAATTTGCCGCTGCAGAAGAGGAGTGAACTGACTCCATTGCATTCTTCTTTTACCCAACCATTGCATGAACACTTCACAAACAGTGAAACCAAGATGTAAACCAGCAGCACCTTTCTTTGCCCACTGCTCAACCAAATACACAAACGAGTGTCCCATAATCCATACCATCTGCAGTCACTGAGGAAAAACTAGAATGATACAGTTATTAGTACATTTGCAAGCGTATTCCTCCCCACCCCAGCACCCTTTCTGTTCCACAGGCTGCGACCGTACTAAGACGTTGAAAGGTCCAGAGAGCCATTGGCCTGCCTAATGTAGGACAGTTAAGCAGGGGAGCACCACCTGCCAATGCACTGTATGGTGAGGAGTGTGTTCCAAATTGTTCCGCCTGCATGCAAGCCACCTCAATGGCACGTCTCAAAGTGGCATCGAATTAATATCTGCTCAGCAGGAGAGAACTGGTGTGAACTGGGAGCTGTATTGCTCCATCCGGTTTGAGGGCAACATAATGCGAAGCTTTGCAACAGGGCAGATGGACAATCTCGGGACCGCCACCAGCACCACTGTCTGTAGTTTCCCGGATCGCCTCAGAAATGTCAGAAACTCTCCTAACTGTACTGCCATTATCACGGAGGGAAAGGTATCCATGTGAAAACAAGTCACACGCAAATGATAGTTGACCCCCTTGAGATCTAGGATGGGATGAAAAGAGCCCTCCTTCTTGGGCACAACAAAATAAATGGAATATCGGCCTGTATTTTCTTGAAATGTGGGCACTGGAACCACAGCCCACAGACTGAGGAATCTTGATAACGTACAATCCACTGCCTGTCTCTTCTGCAGAGAGTTGCAGGAAGACACCATGAATACGTCCCGAGGAACACTGTGAAACTCCAGTGCATAGCCATCTCTCATCACCTCCATAACCCTCTGATGTGATTTCAACCCACCACCGATAAAAAAGAGAGGCAACCCCTATCTCCTGTTCCTGGGGTTGGATCGGCACACCTTCATTGGGAAGCTCGGGGAGCTCCAATACCTGAGCCTGCACTCCATCTTGGCTGCCTGGGATGAAAAGACTGAGATCTTCCTAAAGGTCAAGCCCTCTGAAAGGCCGCTCCTCTGTAGGGTTGAAAACATTTGGATTCCATAGTACGACCTATCATGCTGAAGAAGTGAAGCATCTGTTTCTTATCCTCTGGCAACTGAGGAACCTGGGACTCACCCCACTTATTGGCCATTTTATCCAGCTCGCTCCCAAACAAGAGCAAGTCTTAGGCTAGGTTTGACTTTGAGGTTGTATCTGCTAACCAATTTCTCAGCCATAACTGATGTCTGGCCACTATTACCAAAGCCACCCCTCTGGCCAAAATGTGAACCAAATCACAGCCAGCATCTGCCAAAAAGGCAGCTGCTAGTTTCATCACTAACCTGGAATTCACACCAGATTCATCGATCTCCTGAGAGAGAAGTAAACAAGAGTGAGCCACCAGGGCACAACAAGAAGATATCTGCAAAGTCATTACCATTGCTTCAAAAGCCTGCTTAAGGATGGCCTTGATTCTTCTATCCTGTGCATCCTTCAAGGCCACTCCCCCTTCTATGGGGATAGTCTTCCATTTATTAATGGCACACACAAGAGCATCCACTTTTGGAAAGTGCTATTGCTCCCTCGCAACTGAATCTAGAGGGTACAGTCCTTCCAAAGGTCATCCCCCTTTAAAATTAGCTTCCAGGGCACCCAACTCAAGATCAATCAATCATAATAGGAAAGAAACATGAGGTTTTAAGCAAAGAAATCAAAATGGGATCTTTCTTTGACTCAGACATGGATTCAGCCCCAGGTACTCCCAGCATCTTCAATGTCTGGGAAATCAGAGCCGGTAACTCATCTCTATGAAAAAACCACAACATAGTTCTATGTGGCTTCAATCCCAGAGGAATGTCCCCATCCTCCAGGGAGTAAGGATCAGCCTCTTCATCCGTGCCATCTGGATCCATATTGGGAAGACCCACAGCAGATCTAGGCATACTCTGACATTTACCTGCAGCACGAGGCATGCAAGATTTCTCCATCTGCAACCCTGACCTATTAAGACTGGCCGGGGCCAAGGGCTGTGCCTGAAGAAAAGACTGCAGTCCTTGAAAAAATTCTACCCAAGAAAATACAAAGGGATCCATGCCAAAACCAGGGGACATCTGTCCTGTGCCCACTGAATTACCTTCCCCCACTGATGAACCAGGTAGGGGAGCTCCAAAGTCAGATGACCCCTCTGGCAGCTCTTTTCCCATTCCCACACCAGGCCAGGAATGGGAAAAAGAGGCTTAGTAAAATCAGATGAAGGCAATTCCCACTGAGCCTCCAAATAGCGTTGACACAAGTTAAAGGGAATGCCAGGCTGGTGTGGGAAATATGCGCTTGCCAGCAAGCCATTTCATCAGGGTTTAAACATTAACTTCCCTTCTCCCTGACCTTTGCCTGAATAAAAGCATCACTTGTGCTTAAGCCTCTCTGCCTAGGAAAGGATACCTGACTGTCATGTATTTCTCTGGCTTATAATTATTCCTGATAGCCTGAAAGTAGGGCTGGGTGTTCCCTAGTCAGAGGCAGGACAAAAGTCAGGAGGTATAGATTTCAGCAGCCAATGAAATGATCCGTGCACACCCCCTGAGCCAAAACCAATAGCGTAGGGACTCATCTGTTGCTATGGGAAAGTAGCCAATCATGTAATGACACATCATCTGCCTTTGTATGAATGTACAATAAAAGGAAGAGCCTCGTGAGGGCTCGCCCCTTCCCTTCTTCTCTTCCTGCCTGCGATGAAAGCTGTCTCAAGTGTGTTCCTTGCCTCCATATTCAACATCTGGTGACCCGCGACGAGATGATAAACTCCATGCTTATTTCGGCTGGTCATAGCCAAGGTACGTACCGTTCAACAGATTTGCAATCGTAATATTTTTTTAAAAAAAGTACTTCTTAGTAATTTTTAAAGTATTTCTCAGCAAGTTTGTTCCCCACACTCGTGAGCATGGGCAATGATTTGACTGTACAGCAGAGGCTACATGCCAGAGAGCTGCAGAAAATAATCAATAATCATTATTTCATCACCAGAAGAAAAATAGCGCAAGTCAGCCTGGGGGACTTAGAAAAATTAATAAGTGAAATAGCTTGCCGTTGCCCTTGGTATTCCATGGAGGCGGGAACTCTAAATACCCAGGAATGGATTTCAATCGGCAATTGTCTTCATATGGCTCCCAGAGCTCCCATAAAGCAAAGATTAATCTGGCAAAAATGCACAGAGGCCATCGAACACATAGAAAAAAAAAGTTTAAAGACAGCAGTTTCAAACCATGTGCTTTTAGAAGCAGGCAGACTCAATCAGAATACCCTTCCCCCATCTTATGCTCAGTCTCCCTCAGAGACAGCAAATTCTTTGTATCAGCTCTCCATACCCACACCCAAGCCCATTCACACTTCTTTAGAAAAGCAACCCTTGAGAACAATAGAGCCACAACCTGGCCTGGGTGGGGCGATTAGCATTGAATTTCAGCAGAAACCGCAGAAAGAAAACTTTACAGGAGAAGAATTATTAGAAGGACTTCAAGCCTTCCCCATCACAGAAAAGAACCATGAACAAAGGGGGACAGAAAATGAAATAGAACATCTGGGGACACACACTCACATGGCTCCTGTGGCTTCCTCTGCGTCCACCTCAGAGAAAAGGCCCCAGGAAATAGAAAACACTGAGGTCAGAAAAACTAGCCTTCCTCCATCTTGCCTGCAACACCCTTCCCCCACCAACCACTCCCTGTACCCTCATTTGCCATTGCCTGAGACAGTCATTAATTCTGCATCACCAATTTGTCCAGGTAAATTACCATCTCAAACCACTGCTCCCGGTAACAATTTATGTGCCGTGGTCAGCATGGGATTTCATCTAGAACATGGAAATCTCACAAGAGAGGAATTATTGAAAGGGATTCAAGCCTCTCCTATTACAAAAGGGATTAAAGAGCTGGGTGTGGCAGCAATAGAGTTGAGCGCCATGAGCAGTGGCTATGCCCCCAGGTCTTCAAAGAAATCAGCGTATAAGACCTTGGGCCAGGCAGCTGCACTCATGCGTTACAAGCAAAGAAAATATCAATATGAAAAAAAGGATTTAATTAGACTCCTGCGTTACAAGCAAAGAAAATATCACTATGAAAAAAAAAATGATTTAATTATACACTTCAATGACCTATTGCAGACCAGATTAGGCGGCAAAGTAACTGTGCAGACAGTACAAATTTGGAAAAAATGGTTTCTCTTGGTCTTCGATGTTCAGTTGCAGAGGGACTGCATGCTTAAGGAGTACTTTCTATTTGAATTCAGTTACAAAAAATCTGCATACTTTGAGAGTATTTTCCCCCACAAAGTGAATGCATAGCCTTATGTTAAAACTGTACTGAAATTTGAATAATATTCTGTGTAAATTACATGTGAAAGTTTCCCTTTTGCAAAGTTTATTTGGCTCACATTTAAAATGACTCCATTTCTCTGAGATTTAAGTTTATAGTTTGTATTGCTAGCACACAGAACCTGTAATTCTCCCTTTCAGGACAAAAGTAAATTAAAATAGTATCTGTCTGCAAGGAATCAGCAAGTCCTTGCCAAGCCATTGTCTATGGTCGATGTTATCAATTGTTAAACAATGCTATCTTTAAGTTCCTATTGACTGAAGGATTAATTCCTTGGGTGCAGTTCTTTTCTTTTGGGAAACACTGCTCCTCCCCCCCTTTTCTGTCTTTGTTAACTCTTGCTTGCCACTCATGGGGGAGGGAGGGAGAACTTTTGAAAAGAAAAAAAACTGGACTTAGTACTGCAGTTTCTCTCTCTAGTTTATATATGTTATAACTCAGACAGATTAATAGTAGTTACAGTCACTTTAGCGTGCAGCAGACAGAGCAGAGCGAACAGCGTGTTTAATTTCCTATTCTAATAATTATATGAAGAAATTCTATTCTGATATTCCACATTGAAAGTAAGCTCAGAGTATTATTGATTGCAATCTGGAACAATAGTTGCAATCTATAAAGTAATGATGGGGTCTCCACTAGGAGGCGCTATGTTATTCTACAAGTTATATTATATTATTGTTTTAATAATTCTGTTGTAAAATAGTTTTTATTTTTCAGGCCTACAGACCTTCTGTATTAAAGAAACTTCAGTTTTGTTTTCTTTTTCACAAATTTTTACAGAATTCTGAACCTTAAAAGTTTTACTGACAGAGGTTGCTACATCTAAAGCAATCCCTCCCAAGCCTTTTCTTGCAAATCCAAATTGATTTTATAAAATTGAATGATAGAATTGATTCTCCAAGGTTAAGAAAGTAAGAATTTCACTTTTATCCTTACCTTAGTAATTTTTTGCTGTATGCCAGTTTTTAATATTTTCCAGATTTACAGCCTTCCTGCCATGAGGAGATGTGAAGGTGAACACTTTGCAGTTTATTTTAACATTTTTCTAACGCCTTTTGACTTTTGATCCTTGATCTAATTTTGTTTTTGATAACTTTTTGATAAGATTTTTAGCTCAAATTATGTGTTATCTGTTGTTTGTCTTGATGCCAAGAAGACTATGAATGAATATTTGCAGAATGAATATGAATATATGTCAGTTTTGTGTAACATATGTTTAATATAATGTATGACATACTTGTCATTTGAGATTCAGCTTACTACAAATGACTTTTCCTTTAAATGATTAATTTACATTTATTGCTATTTTCCTGAATGAAAATTGATCACTGCATAAAAACTTTCTTGATAATGGGGCTACCCTCTGTCCTGAAAACTGATAATGGCTCTATTTACTGCAGCCATTCCTTTACATGAATTTTGTCAATCATTGAACATTAAATACGTATTTGGCATCCCCTACAACACCACAGGGCAAGCCATTGTGGAGAGAGCCAATCTTACCCTTAAGAGCTCTTGACAAAACAAAAACTAAAAAGGAGGGATTGCCCCTGGATTTTCCCCCTGAACAAAGTATTGATCATCTAAACATATCAGGTTCACATAAGACCACAGCCATGAGTAATCATTATGGGACTAGGGTTAGTCACCCACAGCCATCAGTTTTGTATAGAATATTTAATGTCTGGTACGGTCCCGTTCCCTTAAAATGGGGAACGAGGATATGTTTCTCTGCTTGCTTCCACAGGTATATCAAGCCGTGGAAAGATGGAAAGGTGTCCAGGTCTACAGGACCCGATCCCCAACTTCTCCCTGAGCCTCCACAGCCCTCAGAAGGACAGAGACCGGACTCCTTGCAAAAAGCAGCACCACATGACCTGGGGACTGATCAAGGCCCTATCCAACCAACCTGCACAACTCTTAGAACAGCAAGGCCTTGAGAAAACTCCAGAGAACTTATTAGCCGCTTTTTCTTGCCTGAATGCCAACTCATTAACAATTGTGTTCTGTACCCTCATCCTTTGCCTTATTTCTCCAGCTATGGCGATTTCAGAACAAGGACTCTGACAGAACAACATGTACATCCTCTGCACAGAACTTTTCACACCTGTTGAATCGAACAGACTGTTGGATCTGCACACACATGCCAACCCATACCTGCGGAGAACTACTGATGCATGCTGTACCATTTAACCTTACAGTATGGACTAATTATCCTTTACAGAGAGGTTTTCATTATCTCTCCAGTTAATAATACCATACTACACATTGGTAGCCGTATTCAAGAGACTGCCGCTCTTTGTTGGGACTATGATACAGGGGATGGAAAGGGAATTCAGGTGGGAAATATCCATATTGTAACCGAACCTTTGTATTAATCACTGAACACTTACATAATTATACCACATATATGTATGCAATTGGCAGATTTCAGGATGTGCAGTGGGAGACCCAAGCAGGTACAGAAAGTATAGAGGGGATGAAGGATTTACCCTTTGTAGTTATATAGCCCAAATGATAACCAATGACATGTCCACTAATCTGTTAGGAAACATATGGATGTTATGTGGGCGTAGAGCATATATGTACATTTCCCCAAGATGGAGAGACAGATGCACTTTAGGCTACATCCTCCCCTCAAACTATGCAGTCAAAAATTTACCCAAAGCAAGGCTCTGTAACAAAAGGGAGGCGATAATTAATCCCATAGAAAAGTATACAGAACCTCAGATAGCTAGAAGCCTGTTTCCCCCAATGGGGACAGCTATGAATTACAGAGACTTACACGTCCTAGCTAACTGGACGACTGCCATATTTAATCAGACAGTCCATGCATTAAAACTACTCACAACAGAAGTTTCTCAGATTAGAGAAGTAGCATTTCAGAACAGCTATACCTTAGAAACCATTTTAGCCTTAAAGGGTGGTGTTTGTGCATTAATTGGATCTCATTGCTGTGTGTACATATCAGTTTATAAAGCAAACCTTACACATACCATAGAGCAGATAGAAACCATGGATGCTGATGCACCATTTTCAGGCAGAATACCTACTTCTCCATGGGACTGGCTATGGTCCTGGCTCCCTGATATTTCTGGTCTCAAAAGGGTGATTTCTATTATAATGACCATAATTGTCTTAATTATCTGCCTGTGATGCTGTATTCAGTGCATACCCAACCTCATATCCATACTGAAACCTTGCTCTCAGCCCGAATACAAAGATGTCTTGTAAGATGCCTAACAGGGAATCATGAGCCCTGCAGCGTTGGCACACCACCTGCACCAGCTCTGGGTGATATGGAGATTCAGGAGCTCATCGGCAGCTGGCACACCACGTCGAATTAGCTTTCTTCTCTCCATAATCCCCCTTCCCCTATTTCCAGCCCATACCAAGACATAACAGATTTCAGTAAGGGTCTAAGCTTTACTGAGCTACCTAAACAAAAACAGAAAGGGTGAGATGTGGGAAATATGCGCTTGCCAGCAAGCCATTTCATCAGGGTTTAAACATTAACTTCCCTTCTCCCTGACCTTTGCCTGAATAAAAGCATCACTTGTGCTTAAGCCTCTCTGCCTAGGAAAGGATACCTGACTGTCATGTATTTCTCTGGCTTATAATTATTCCTGATAGCCTGAAAGTAGGGCTGGGTGTTCCCTAGTCAGAGGCAGGACAAAAGTCAGGAGGTATAGATTTCAGCAGCCAATGAAATGATCCGTGCACACCCCCTGAGCCAAAACCAATAGTGTAGGGACTCGTCTGTTGCTATGGGAAAGTAGCCAATCATGTAATGACACATCATCTGCCTTTGTATGAATGTACAATAAAAGGAAGAGCCTCGTGAGGGCTCGCCCCTTCCCTTCTTCTCTTCCTGCCTGCGATGAAAGCTGTCTCAAGTGTGTTCTTTGCCTCCATACTCTACAGCTGGTAAGCAGCACAGATAGTAAGATGCTTAGTTTTCTTTGCTATAGGCGCCATCAGTCTCTCAGTACCCTTTTAACAGGCTTCTGAGAAAAGTGTGTCCAGCTGTATCCACGCTAAAACTAGGGGCCGGATTTTCAAAAGGCCCGGCAACGCGCGTAAAGCCCCAGGGCATGTGAAAGTACCGGGGCTTGCAAAAACGGGCGGGATGGGGGCAGGGCCAGTGGCTCCAGGCACATTGGCCATTTGCCACTGTTCTGGGGATCGCGCACCGGCAGTCGGCTGCTGCGAGCAACTTACTTCAGCCCCAGGGCTGAAGTAAGTTTTGGAATAAAAGAAAAAAAAAAAGAAAAAGGTAGGGGAGAAAGGGCGGGGGAGGTAGGGGAAGGGAAGGGAAGGTGGGGGGGTGGGGGGGGGGGTAGGAGCAGCCTCGGAGGGAACGGGGGAAGGCAGCATGGCTCGGCGCACACAAGGTGCACAATTGTGCACCCCCTTGCTCGCACCAACCCCCGATTTTATAACATGCGCGCGCATGTTATAAAATCGCATGTCCATGTGTGCGCACTAGGTAGTGTGTGTACATGGACGTGCTCATGCTGGATTGAAAATCTACCCCTAGGTGTCCAAAAATTAGGCAGTCATCACTGTGCTTTGATGAGCGCCCAAAAAATGAGCTCCCATGAGGCCGCTCAGATTGCGTGCATAAATAGTGCATGCGTATGAATGCCCAAATAAACGCCCCTATGCACCCAACTGGGTGTCCAACCAGGCTCCTAACTAGGCGCACAAACAAAGAGGACTTTAGCTAATTGGATAACTCAATGCATTCAGTTCTGCTACTTGGCACATTCTACTCAGCTCGCAAGCTCAGTTAAAGCACATCAAGTTAGAGCCGCTGCACAGGGCTGCTTCTATGGCCAAGTTCTAAAGGAAATGTAGAAAGCATGCTTGGGGGTAACTTGCTGGTGTGGCGGTTACTACGCTTAACCAAATAAACCTTGATACTTTTGATGCAACTCCAACATTGCTGTCTGCTTCAATGGCAGGGAAAAAGAGGAATTGGATTTAGACAGCGACCATCGAGGGCCCCGACTTTTATGGTCTGCGGAACTGATGAGTATGAGGATAACCAGCACAGTGCAGCAGATACTGGCCTTAATAAAAGCATGGGATTACTACATTTAACCAATAAGCCTTGATGCTTTTGATGCAACTGCAACATTGCTTTCTGCTTTGAAGGAGGAGGATGGGGCTGAAAGGAAAGAGAAATTTGGATTCAGAGACAACCAACACGAGTCATGACTTTTTTACAGTCTGGGGTACTGAGCTCAGACATAAATAAAATAACACAGTACTGCTTCTATGACCAAGTCCATATGCAAAGCACGTCAAGCAAAACTGACTGATACATGGGGGTAACCTGCACGGTGCGGCAGATACTATCATAGGAAGCTTGCTGGGCAGACTGGATGGACCATTGGTCCTTTTTTGCTGTCATTTTCTATGTTTCTATGTACAACCGGACTCACAGCCAGATGCACAAGAATGAACCGATGGAACTGAAGAAGGCAGCCTTATGCACAGGAAAAAAACACACGAAATGCCACTGCGGCCTACCACACGGAGAACAAGAAAAACCTGAGAGAGGGGCCTAGCCAAAAGACTGCTCAACCCGCCAGGCAGCCCAAGTCCCCTAAGCTCCCCCTGAGCTCAGCCAGTTCCGGCTGAGTACAAGTTCAGCCTCTGTAGGGTGAGAGAGTAAGGACCTACACTGCCGTGCTTGGCTTTTTGCATCCGCTTGCCTTTCAGCTGTATTTTTTTTGTGTGTTTTTTTACAGCTAAGTCCATGCTGGTTGGAAAAAAACAGCTATCAGACCAAGGCACTCATTGGAAGGAGGAATCCAAAGATATCACCTCAGGAATTCTCAACTGAGGGAGGAACCATAAGGTATAACCACAGGAGAGTGGGGCATGATAGATCTCCTTTGAAAATTTTTGTAAGCAATCTGCAGTAGGGAGATGCACGTCCATCATCTACTGGAGAAGAATACTGGCAGGTTGATGTCAGTCCAGGGGTATATATACACCGCAATGTCAACTTTGCTCCATCACACGTTGGTTAAATAAATGTTTCACTTATTTGTTTGGACTTTTCTGCACATTTTCCCTTGGATGCCATATTACGTGCAGAATCACTCTTTCGAGCTTTGCTCCATCTACATCTGCTGGTAGAGGTGCAATTCTGTGAAAAGTGGAATATAAATCTAAATTAAAATAAATTAAAATAAAACACTGGGTTTTGGATCCACCTGTCTGTGTGATGCCAGAATTATCAAGAAGGCTACTCCTCCCAGAAAAATGTTGCTAGCAGTTTTTGTTATGGGTTGTTTTGATTGTAGCGGCAGTTACCACCCTTAACAGAACATGGGAGTAACCTGAATGGAACAGTAGTTACTACCATAAGAAACTTGCTGGGCAGACTGAATGGATCATTTGGTCTTTTTCTGCTGTCATTACTATGTTACATTTTCTTGCTGTGGGGGCCACCTCTAGAAGTGGAGGAAGAATGGGATGAGGAGCTCTCACAAGACCCCTGGAGTTTTTATTTGCACTTTGGGGGGACTTCTGGCCATGCTGGCCCTTTATCAAGATGGTGGCCCTGGTCTGAGGGGCCACCATCACGTGGAATTTATGGGGCAACTAACCCACATTTTTTTCCCTGTAGTATTTTACAAATGGGGAAAATAATCACACAGTTTACTAAGATGTGGTACTGAGTACTACAGCTTAGTAAACCCCACAGTATTTTCTACTGCCAGGGGAATATTCCATGGCTTTGTAAACAGACCCCAGTATTTGTTAGTAGTCAAATTCTGCTATAACATATCTTAAATTCTTTTAAAGAAGGATCACCATAAATCTGTAAAATTATACATGCAGACATTACACAGGTGCCCAATTATGAACTGCTTAAAAAATATACCAATGAAAACATTGATAAATGAACCTTCCAAATGATTGCGGGACAGTTTAACATACATTTTCTAATTATGAACAGATGTCCTATTTGAAAAAAGTTATATGACCTGATTTATATAATTGAAATTTTGCTGACAGAATATCCAGACCCACATAATCACTTAGCCATCATTAAAGAAAATTAAACTACAGTTCAACCCTCTTAATCATATGATAAGATAAATGTGATTCAGGTAGTAAATTGATGTTCAGAGTAATAACTCTAATAAAAATATGTAAACTACACTCAACAACTAAGCAGTGATTAAATGATCCATTAGAGCTAACGGTAATAAGTGGCTGTGCAATGATATTACAGCAATTCTCAAAGCAGATCTTGGTTTAAAAAAAAAAATCAGCTAAGAGAAATACAAAGGGATGGTAACTTTTCAACAGGTGCATGGGCGCACATGTGCGCGCGTTCTTCGGCCCGCACCCAGGGATGCGGAAAGTTTATAACATACGCGCATTTATGCATGCAAATTATAAAATAGCCTGAACACGTACACGTGTGTGGGCAGTTTTAAGTGGCTGCGCACCCGTGCGTGCAAATGCGGCTTCCACCGCTGAAGTGGGAGGATTTTAAAAGGCCTGTGAGTCGACGCCATTACCAGTTTTCCCAGTTCACCCAGGTAGGGGATAGGACTTCCAAACCCCCCCTAGTTTAATAGCCTCCCTTCTTCCCTGTTAGCCCTGACCCTTAAAACCCTGCTGATCTGTTTAGGGTTTTTTTTGTTTTGTTTTACGGCTTACACGCCCATCCATAGCAGAAGTAAAGTTACGCAGCAGGGGACCCCAGTGCGTGCCTGCGCACATAAATTTCAAGGTGAAATCCAGGAATGCCCATGCCCCACCCAGACCAGGCTCACACCCCACCGCTTTTTTTGGAACTTTTCATTTGTGCGCGTAATGCGAGTACGCACGTATGCAGGCAGCTTTTAAAATCCGCTCGGCGTGCTCCGGCCCAACTTATGCGCGTCTCTCCCAGTTTTGGTGCACACCAGGCTTTTAGAATTCACCTTTAAGTGAACCTAAAGTAGGGAAGTGAGATACTTGCTAAATTATTTTCGGGCCGATACAGTAAGGTGCGGTAGAAAGAGGTGCGTTAGTGCCCGGCGCACCCGCATTTGCCGCACGCACAGTTTGGATCACCTACCGTGCGATACTGTATATAAATGGCATGCAAATGCAAGCCGCGTCCAACGCGCGTCCATGAAGCGCAATCCATTTTACTGTATAGGCGCTACACAGCGCCTATACAATATCCTGGGTGCGCTGGTACCTGTCATTTCAAATGTCATTTCAAATGATGTTTGAAATGACAGGTACCAGGAAGTGGATGGTTATCGCACTTAGCCGCCCAGTCCCAAACCAACCCAATCCACAGAAAAAAAATGCTTCTCGCACTTAGCCGCCCAGTCCCAAATCAAACCAACCCAATCCACAGAAAAAAAAAATGCTTCTCAAATTTAGCCGCCCAGTCCCAAATCAAACCAACCCAACCCAACCCAAGCCCAAGCAGAGAGAGACGAAATTTCACAGTCCCAAACTTTCCCCCAGCCCCCGCTCACCTGCCCTGGCCGCGGCCACGCAAGCCCCCAGCAGCAGCAGTAGAAGAGCGGCTTCAGCAGCCCCACCGGCGAAGGTGAATACGTGCACGCCTGTAGGTCCAATATGGGCGCGCAAGGCAGCGAAGGCGCATGCGCACACGCCGTGACCTCTGACGTCCAGCCAGTCACGGCGTGTGCGCATGCACCTTCGCTGCCTTGAGCGCCCATATTGGACGTACAGGTGTGCACGTATTCACTTTAGCCGGCGGGGCTGCTGAAGCCGCTCTCTCTCGCCGCCCTTCTACTGCTGCTGCTGGGGGCTTGTGTGGCCGCGGCCAGGGCAGGTGAGTGGGGGCTGGGGGAAAGTTTGGGACTGTGAAATTTCGTCTCTCTCTGCTTGGGCTTGGATTGGGTTGGGTTGGTTTGGTTTGGGACTGGGCGGCTACGTGAGCAAAGCATTTTTTTTTCTGTGGATTGGGTTGGTTTGGTTTGGGACTGGGCGGCTACGTGAGCGAAGCATTTTTTTTCTGTGGATTGGGTTGGTTTGATTTGGGACTGGGCGGCTAAGTGCGAGAAGCATTTTTTTTCTGTGGATTGGGTTGGTTTGGGACTGGGCGGCTAAGTGCGAGAAGCATTTTTTTTCTGTGGATTGGGTTGGTTTGGGACTGGGCGGCTAAGTTCACCACACTAACACAAGGGTCAGGGTAGGCAGTAAATTAGTAGGTTAAAGACGCGGCAAGACAGCAGGTTAAAAAGGCGATAGTCGGGGCGCACTTTACTGTATGGGAGGGAATAGCTAATCGGATCGTTTACATACATATACATGCCGCGGGCGGAACGGGATATGCGTCGAGTTAAAGAAGCGGTAAGGATCGGTAAAAACAGATAGTGAATCGTGGGTTAGACTTATGCGGCGAAACGGGGTAACTGCGGCCGCGCTTTACTCTATCGGCCTGTATGATAGTTTGCAATAGTGGCTGCATTATAACTCAGTTAACAAGACTAGAAATCATTGATCATTAGAAGAATCATAAAGATATTATTATTATTATTATTATTATTATTATTATTAAGAACAAAGACTTCCAATTAACTCAGATTATAGCAGTGTTTCTCGACTCCTCACATGAGTGTTGCTTTCATGATAACCTCAATGAATATTCAAGAAATATATTTGCACATATTTGGTCTCAGAAACAGATTAATTTGCATACTGTATTTGGTTGCTCTGAAAACCAGATCTGGTGGAAGATAACAGTGATCTTGAGAAAGCCTGATATGTGATATGTCACAGAACATCCTGCTCAAATATATGGTAAAACTTATTTATTAAGGAATAAAGCACAGACGACCAAATAATACTGAACAAGCTGAAACAGCATACATCCAACATTTTCACATCAAAGTAGTCTTAGACATTTTCATTTTCTCCCCCACCCCCTATACCTTCCAGCTTGTGCCCACCCCCTCCCCTCTCCCCAATTTCCCCAAGTATACAGATGCTGAAAGCGAGACCAAGGCACATCTGTTTCCTATGCGCCCAGGCCTAGTGCCAAACAGATATAAATATATACACAGTATATTCAACCTTAATTCTAGCCCCCTATCCCACTACCTGTTCAAATTTATTTTCTTACATGTGTTTAAAAAGAATACAAAAGGAAAATGTTTGCAGTGCTTCATTTATTAGTAGCACTATATATGGATCAGGTCAGTTTTGGGGGCATATATAATAAAGTGTAATATACAAATGTCTTTTCTGCATGCTGAAAATGGAGAGCTGTATAAAGATGGTCTCTCAGTATCTTAATGTGTAAGGGTCGTACCCCTATGAATATCAGGGAGCATGATATGCAAATTGGGCCTTACTAGACCCACAGGAAATAGCATGGCATGCTAGAAGCAGCTACTATTTTCCATGAGCTTCGTAAAAGGCAACCATTAAAATCTGCCTTGGACTAGTTGTAAAAAGTTTGCCATGCACAGAAAGCCTTCTTGTCCCCCGTAATAACCAGCACTTTGACTGTGAGCCGGTTTCAATAGGGGATTCTTTTCCCCATCCTCCCTCCTGCACACAATGTGAAAAAGCCACAGTACCTTAAAAAACACCCTCTCACCTTGCCAAAAAAATCAGTGGGTTACAGAGGCCTGATCTCCTCTTTCCTTGCAACAAATTCTGGGAGGGAGCACTTCGGCCCAAACTCCCCCCCCCCCCCCCCCCCAACACACACCTCTAAACACCCCATGGGCCAAAAGACAGGGGCCGCTGAGGACCAATTCCCATTCCTTGGTGCAAAGGTCATGGCCTGCCAAAGCCTAACATTCCCCTATGCCGTTTCTCCCCAAAGATCGTTCCCCCCCTCCAAATCTTACATTATCGGAGCTAGAGAATGAGGAGATGGAGGCAAAAGAGAGCCATTCACCTTTTTGCCCCACAGTTGGCATTTTAAAAAATGGCTCAAACTTAGTTCTTTTGGAACTATGCCACATGCTCTCTGGTTTTTAATCTGGGGGGGTGGGGGCGGAAAGGGCCTTAGTTGCTCCTGACATTTGCTCCAGGGGCAGGGAGCATATGGCCCCTTACACTTTTGGTCTAGGGGTGGGGGACTGGGAGGAAGTATCAGGGCTCAGAGGCCCTTTGCTCTTTTAGTCTTGAGGCAGGTGAGACTCCCTCATACTAACTAGCTCTTTCATGTCAGGTTGGTTCACGCAGAGGATTTCAGCCAGTAACTAGTGTGCACATCAGATTTTTAAAAATTTCCAAGCATACTATTACCTTGACTGCATTAGGTTTACAATTTAACATGCATCACTAAATATAGTTGTATAGCATGTTAAATGGTGTTTTTTATGTACACATAATATTTTTACCAGATAGCAGTTTAAGAAAATGTTAGTGCAAGTTTTATTGCACAGGTCACTTCATCTGATATAAGAAAAATATTACTCAGATAAAATACAGATCAATATAGATAGACCATTGTATATTTAGATTTCTTTGATTGAGGGAATCCTTGCGAATAGTTTAAATCAATCAAAATCTTTGTTACCTTATAGAAGGGCGAACGTAATAATTTGTGAGTTAAAACTATGTGTTAAAATTTAGCACACAGTTTCTTAACGTGCATGCTAAAAAATAATTTAAATCCAAATACAGTAAGCTAATGGTATGTTAATACATTGGAAGTTAAAAAAAACAAAACAAAACATACTAACCTGAAAATGTGTGCAGAAGACATGCTTAGCATGCATAAAATATGATTTATTCGCATAAGACATTTTCTGCACAGAAAACATATTTCGTACTGAGGAATGGTGTCTTCTGCACATAAAGCATCATTTATTTGCACAAAATATGGTTTATGAACACATTTTGCATGCATAAATCATGAGGTATGCACAAAAACATGATCTAGGGGCATATACCAAAATTATAATGAGTTGTGCTCCTAGCTCATGTTGTGAGAACAACTATTATTGCATAAATCATGCTGTGAAGAGTCTGCATCAACCCCATTTTCTGCACATAAATGCAAGTGTTGGACCCCCATAGCGTGAATTCCAGGTTCAACCCCATGGACTAACTCTAGCCTCAGAATGTTTACTACGCCTCTGTCCAGGAGTTAAATTCCCAGTGCTAAAAAGGCGCGAGTTAACCCTAAGCATCTCTCTGATTGGGCAGTAATAACTAATACCTTGATTAACAAGGGATTTGAATGGAGGAGTCCTAATTTTTCACACAGTTTTACTCACAAGGTGTGCACCTTTGTATGAATTTAAACTCCTTGCTGCACTGGAAATGAAGTTGTATGCACAAAAAAACGTACATCCATACTCTAACGTGTGCATAGAGCGATACATCTACGGCACAAGTACATCCTGTACAAAGAAATCCAAGAAATGTTGACAAAGGAGTTGCCTGCAAAGCTTGAAGAAAAAGATGTTTGCTTTAGAAATCACAGCATCCAACTCCTGGTTTCATAGAAACGCCTGCAATACATGTTAAGTGACAGGAAGTCACTTGACTGTCAATATCACCTAATTGCTTTCTGGAAAGCTTCTTTTAAAATACAAACTATGCTAATACTGTACAAGTCAGCTCTACATGTACTTGGAAAAATATGCTGTCTGGGAAATTCTCTCTCTGTCTTAGCCTGAGGTCTATAATACTAAAAAAAAACCAGAGTGACTTCAGGGGCAACCCTGCAGCAACAACAGAGCTCCTTCAGTTATTTCCAGTACACAGCAGTTTTTAAAACTTCACTTTGAGGTTTTAGGACTACAGTAGAACAACTTTGGGCAGATGCCTCAATAACCCCAGTGCCTAGAGAGATATTATAAGCCAGTACTGATATCCAAGCATCCTTTAAGCAGGTTTTATGACACCAGTTGCACTGTCTTCAATGTGTAACCCCTCCCCAGTGTGCCTGTCCTGCATGGGTGGGTCCATAAAAGAATCTGTTTCTCTTTGGGGCTGGAACCTCCCACCGGCTGGCTCTTTCACATTCCCTCTTACTCCCAGGGCCGGATCCTTTGCAGGTGGTGGGGAAGATACACGTCCATAGCCCAGTGTGACAGAGGTGACCTTCTAACACATTCCTCATTTGTTCCTGGAGTTCACTTGGGGAGGATACTTGTCCTTACTGTGACTGCAAAATAAATTATCTGGAGTCACTGGTTTAGTATCCAAAATTAAAGTCTTTACTGTTTAACACTGGAGATGCAAGGCACAAAACTCAAACTGCAGCACCTCAGAATCCTCTTCTCAATTTCTTACAGTCTCTTCCCTCTATCTTTGCAGGACTCATTTATATCAGGGCTAAGGAAACACCCACTTTCTTGGATTAAGTACAGTGGAGCTTACAGATGGGCAGGGTCTTTTAGGATAGTCAGAACACCTTCCAAGTTAATAAAAATGTTATAGTCTGCGGCAGAGAGAGTAAATCTCTCTCTTTCCCAAGGGTGGTGAAACACCAAATGGGTGTCTCCGGTGACATTGCTTCACTTTATTCATGGTTAGCAGATCTTCTGGATCTCCTTGACCTTACACACTCCCTATAGATCTTCCCTCTGGATCCCTTATGGGAAGGATCACCCTGAAACTAGCAACTCTCTTGCTTCAGACAGGAAAGAAGGGCAGACAAAACTTCCTCCTGGATCTTCCAACAAAATAATTTCTTTTTATCCAAAAACTGATATTAACACCAGAGTTACTCCTTGCAGAGGGTCATCACCACTTCAGGGGCAGGTCTTCCCTATCCCTGGGCATCCCAGACACAGAGTTCCCCAAGAAGGTCCAGATGTCTCACAAGGCTCCTACCACAAAAATTGCAAAAAAAACCCAAAAACAACCCAGAGGGAAAATCCCAATCAGTAAATGGACTAGAAAAGGATACCCCTCCCGATCCTGGTCAGGACCACCAAGCAGGGTGTGCCTGGCTCTTCTGACTGGGCATGAGAAAACAACAAAATCTAAACTCCTCTCTACTGCCTAACTCTCAGGGACTGCCTCCCGAGCTCTCTCTAGAGAGCTGCTAAACAGATTGTCAGGGGGCCGGCCATTCCAGACCCCTCAAAGGAATGGGCTGAATTTGAATGGTGCCCCCCCTCACACTAACCTGTATTCCATTCACTAACTAAAGGGTCACTCAGGTCTTATTGGTGATGCATTCATACCTGCACATCAAATACCAGTGCTCCAAGTGATACAAGTCCCCACCCAGAATTTGGCCAAAATTCTTCCTGCAGCAAATGAGTACCTTGCTAGAGACATAAAAGCTTCCACGTTTATACCAACAATCACATATTTCCATGTAAATGCACAAATCCTTTGTTTATCTGAGTGAGCTGAGTTATATGTTGTAGCATTTGAAAATATTTGTAGCTAGGAAGGGCATAAAACAGCCTCCTCCCAGTGAACATGGTGGAGGTTACAATAGTAGTAGAAGGTGGGGAACAATAATGGCATTATAATCATCACATAAGCCACATGGAAGGCCTGATAACAAAGCCTTAAGGAACCTAGACACAGTACATGCACCTACTGGCCTTAGTGTGTAATCCATGGCAACTCATCTAAAGGGTCAAGAAGTCTAGATGAAGCAGCAACAAAGACCAGAACATTAGTTACACTGTGTCTGGCAGGATATGTGATGTTTACTCTGTGACCCCACTAATGGCCCCATCATCAAGGGATGCCTGGCCTTGCTGCTGCAGGGGTGTGAGGCCACCCTTTGGAAGGGAGATTGGTGTTGGTTAGCCTCTTTCTTCTGGCCTGGTTCTGGAGCACTCTGCATCGATAGGCAGCATGAAAGCAGCAGGCTTCTATCTTGGAAAGACTTATGCACATTCATGAATCAGGTAGGTTAACAGAGACAATCAGCTTAGAAACTTTTTTTATTCACCTCAAGAAGAGCAAAGAAAGGTTTCTGATATAAGGAGGCTAGCATTAGAAGTTTATCCGAAATGCCACAAGCCTACCTCATGCAGCAAAAAAATTGCTAGGGCTTTACTGAAATGGCCAATACATTTGTGAACCACTGTCTTCCAGGAGGTGAGACACATTCGGAAGGGCTTCTCATGCAATCTGTGTTACACTCTTTATTGGCATGATGTGTCTGGTTCTTTACTCAAACCCTGCAGATGTTAGCAGCTCCTTCTTCCCATGGTAAGTTAAACAAAGACATGTACATATTCAACTGAGGGCAAGTGCAGCGTTGTGCTTGGATATTTCAGCTAGCTGAATCAATGTAGGCTGTTAGATTACAAGGCCAAGTAGTTTTTTATGCCTTTTCCTGCACCAATCCTCCTGACCTTTCCGTGCTTGTAACTGCACTTCATAGTGCTTTGTGCATTCTTTGGGATTATCACATGACTGCAGACCATCTGGCCCTGGCTTAGCTGGTCCTAGAGTAGCTCCAGAGCATGTTACCATTTTTAACCTTGCTTTCTCCAAAACAGTTATCAAAGGCCCCATGGGCTGGACCTGTGGGAAAGCCCAGACGTTGAAGCCTGTGCCTGCTGACTGCTAGCCCTCTGCTGTTCATATATTGCTGCATCTTAGACATTAGAAATAGAATGTGAATAGCACCTCTGGCCTGAACACAGGGGTTTTGGCTCCTAAAGGAAGTGAATTGTATGTGCTTTACAGTCACATGCTTCCTTGCCATCGAGTGAGTATGCTGCCTCCACAATGTACAAAATCTACAGTCTCATTCTGAACTCTGCAGAACACATAATGTGTGCGTGTTGCAGAGCCTGGTGAATCTGCTTTGTTGTACTGTGAGGTGCTACTAATACATGAAAATCTTTGCAAGTTAAGTTGTACATGGTCACTTTAGAATGTTTGACCCACAGAAGTCAAATAATTTTATATACATAAATTGCTTGGGTGATATTATCAAAAGGTTGTAATCTTTACATGCTATGTTGGGGTTTTTTTTTTGCTTTGTAGATGTACTGTATCTCTGGGGTGGTAGTATGTGCTGAATCTTGGCTGTGTGACTGAGGAACATAACAAAAAAAAAAAGAAAGGAGTGTGCATTGAGCCTTTTAAGACATTGTCTAAAACTGTATGTGAGTAATTGTAGGCTAGAAATAGTGTGCTGCATGAGAAGCACCCTCAATGATGCCCTATAGCACTTTGCAAGTACTACCCTTAAAGATGTCCTTATGCCTTGTCCTCAAATGGACAGAAATACAGAGATGCAATATCAGGGATGAAAATATAGCATTGTTATTGGTTAATCTCACATTCTTTTGGCTTTTCATCACAAGATTTGTCTGCCTATGTTGCTCTACTTGTTTTCATGAGCTTTGTATTTTCGTAGCAGTGCTACACGCCTAGTCTCAACATTATAAAGCCTATCCTAGCTATACCCTCACCTCTTTCACTGCTTTCTGTTCTTTGTTGGACAACTGGTCCCAAAGCCCTAGCCACGTCCTCTACAGGACATGACATCATCCCAAGTGCAATAGGAGTGCCCTGGCCTTGGTGACCATTTAACATACATGAAGACTACATTTCCTGCAGCAGAGATGATATCAAGGTTTTCAAAAGTCCTGCAAGTAGAGTGAGCATCAATTGTTAACGAGTGCAATCTGTTTAAAGGTTCCTCATGATGCATCGTCCCACCTTCCTAGGAATGTTGGTTACTTCAGCTTTGGATCTCTCTGCTGTCTATCTTTATCTTTCTCCTCACACAACTGCTCTCATGGAGTGCAATGCACTCAATGTTTTTGAAAAGCTGTTTGTATGGGGACCCTTTGGGATCACCACTACATAGCCCTAGTTACCAAAACCTTGGACTAGGAGTAGGAGTTAGGTAGTAGAGGAAGGGTGCGCCATTTTCAGAACAGCCCCTCCACAGAGGTTGCTGGAATGGCTATCCTTCTGATGGAATAAAAGCAGATTGCACCATAGCTAGGCGTGGCATTTTGTGTTAGCAATCTGAGAAGCAGCTGGTTTTTTTTCTGAGGTTGATTTTCTTCCTTTTCTTGGTGTGCTAAGTCCCCTGGTTTGGATCCTGCCTTGAACAGGAAGGGAGCAATTGTCTTGCTGGTACACAACTTTTGTCTGGACACCCTACCCAGTGTCCAGAGTATTCTGTGGCACCTATGACCCTCCCACCTATTGTGAATGATAGATTCACTCCCACACCTTGGGTCTTGGAGGAGTATTTCTTATCACTGTTGGAAAGAACCAGACACTCTGGGTCTGTGGGATAGAAAGAGAAGGGTGGGTTCTCAGAACCTGTGCACCCCCTGCTTTCCAGACCCAACCACTAGAACAGGGACCACGATTGTGTTATGCAATAAGTAAAGATGTACGTGTATGTGATGTGATGTTAACTGCGCCAAGCAAAGAGTGGGCATATTGAGAATAAAATAGAAACATTTTTATTTGTAAAAAAATATAAAATATACAAATGACAAAAAATAAACTATATACTACAAACCAAAGATATGGGTTCTTGATTTCCCCCCCCCCCCCCCCCCGCTATTAAGGGGGCAGAAATCCCATAGCCTCAGGCAAACAGCTGCTCTAAGGAGCTTCCTATGTGCTGAGCTGTTTCCTCAAGGCCATTACCTCCCTGGTGAGGGCAGTGTTTAAGGTCTTCATGGCCTCCACCCTGCTTCACCAGGGTGATAGTTGTCGCTCTGAGGCCTTGTAGATCTTGAAAATTTAGCAGCCTAATAGATGAGACCGCACCTTGAATACTGTGTACAATTCTGGTCGCCGCATCTCAAAAAAGATATAGTTGCGATGGAGAAGGTACAGAGAAGGGCAACCAAAATGATAAAGGGGATGGAACAGCTCCCCTATGAGGAAAGGCTGAAGAGGTTAGGGCTGTTCAGCTTGGAGAAGAGATGGCTGAGGGGAGATATGATAGAGATCTTTAAGATCATGAGAGATGTTGAACGAGTAGATGTGAATCGGTTATTTACACTTTCGAATAATAGAAGGACTAGGGGGCATTCCATGAAGCTAGCAAGTAACACATTTAAGACTAATCGGAGAAAGTTATTTTTCACTCAACGCACAATAAAGCTCTGGAATTTGTTGCCAGAGGATGTGGTTAGTGCAGTTAGTGTAGCTGGGTTCAAAAAAGGTTTGGATAAGTTCTTGGAGGAGAAGTCCATTAATGGCTATTAATCAATTATACTTAGGGAATAGCCACTGCTATTAATTGCATCAGTAGCATGGGTTCTTCTTAGTGTTGGGTAATTGCCAGGTTCTTGTGGCCTGGTTTTGGCCTCTGTTGGAAACAGGATGCTGGGCTTGATGGACCCTTGGTCTGACCCAGCATGGCAATTTCTTATGTTCTTATGCAGAGCTTATCTAGAGTGGAGGGCCTGGCTGGGGGCTGAGGATACATCTAGGCTGCAGGGTCTGGCTGGAGTGCAGATTATGACTGGATCGCATGGCCTGTCTGAGCCACAGAAGTTGGCAGGGGTACAGAGGGGTACTAGGCGCCATATCCTCATCTCACCTTCCCTGCATTGTTTCCTTCTCCTTGGAGCTCTCATTTTACTCCTCGGAATATACTTCCTTCTGTTGGAAAGATGGACCCTTGAGCTGATATGAGGTTGTCACTACCACCAGGAGAGGGCCCCTGTTGGTACTTGTCATTGGGAGGCAGGACAGGATAAGAAGACCCAACTGGACCTTCACCTATACCAGCCCTCGTTCTCTGCAGGTTGAACCCTTGGGTACCGGGGCCTGCAGGACTTAGGCACAGGTCTCTCAAGGCATGGATCTGGAAGACGAAGCTGAAGCAATGTGGGACGGGCCAAGGGTCGAGGCAGGCAATGGACAAGTGGAAGTAGGGATGGGCCGGAGGTTGGGTCAGGTAGCGAACAAGCGGAGTCGAGAGGCTAGGCAGAAGGTTAGGGCAGGCAGCGATCAAGCAGAGTCGAGATACCAGGCAAGAGTCAAGGCAGGCGGAGGTCAAGCAGAGTCAGGCGAAGGAGGGTTAGAACCAGAAGGTCGATCCATAGGGACGAGGAGCAAGGCAGGGACTGGAGACAAGGAACAGGAACGCTGGAGCCAGGAGTAGAAAGCAAGGCAGGAATGCTGGAAACAAGGCAGGGATCAAGAATGCAGTCAACTTGCACTCAAGAATGAGCAGGACCCGTTGCTGAGGTGAAGTGGTGGTAGCAGGGCAGGGTATATATACCCACCCTGCTGCCTGACGTCATCTTCACTGGCTGCGGGGAACTTTCCCACCACTAGCCCTTTAAATTTGCTGCAGAGGCGAGGGTCTAGGGAGTCTGGCGTGAAGCTTGGCATCAGTGGTATGTGGAGGCGCCGCATGAGCAGGCCGCTACCGCGGCAGTTGGCATCAGCAGCGGGAGGTGGTGATGGGGGAAGCAGGAATGGGCCTCCTGCCTGCCCAGGTGAGGGGACCCGGTCGTGGTCTCACGCAGCCGGGGATCCTAACACCTCCTCTAGCACCTTTTCTGCTTTTCCCTCCTGTGCGGATGTTCCTGCCACTGACAAAGATGTAGCTGAATGAGGGAAAGCACAAGAGAAAGAAGACATTCAATGCAATGTAAGGGGATCCCCAAATTTGTCCCTTACTAGAGTAGTTGCCCCTTTATAGTCAGTGGTCTCAACAAACATCTGCTCTGTGAGTGATGCCAGAATAGAATCGGCATGTTTGGAGAGGTTTGACAGTCCTTACTGGGAAGTGTCTTAGGTTTAACAAAACATCTGTGCCCGGTGAGTGTTGGGGGGTCTTGAAAAATCAGTTTGTAGCTCGCAGTCTGAGGACACCATCTCTTCACAGAGTGGTGCTAGTGTGGAGACTTTCCCTCCATAGAGAAAGGGACCAGGATTAGGTCCTTTCTCAACAGAGGGGTACCAAGAAGAAGTGTTCCTGTCCTAGGAATGTGGCTAGGGCCCAAGGTCAGAGTTCCCAGTGCAAGGAACCTTTGGTTTCCTTACCAGAAGGAGTGTACTATTTTTCTGGGGAGGTTTACAACAGAACAGGGCAAGAGGATTGGATTTTTCCTCCCTCGGGTGGGAGCTATAGATGGTGTGTTCTAGCTGTTCATCATCCTCAAGCACCATCAATCCTAGTGGACATTTAGTTAGCCTTTCAAGAAGACAGGAGCTCTCTGTCTCCTGCCACTATCTTTTCTTAATTATTGAAGGGAGGGAGTCTGTATTTTCCCTTGAAGGTCTACCTGCCAGAGTGACCCAGTTTCGTATTATTTTGCTTTGGGAATCCTAATTTTGGAGACTTTTCCTTGGGAGAGCCTTGGTACCCCTTCACAGTGGATTGGGGCATCCTTGTGTAAAGTTAGATCAAGTGTGAGGGAAGATTCTCTGGTAGACCTCTATCACTCCTTCAAAGGATGGATCTGGCCGGTGACTCGATGCAGAGGATTTTCAACTTTAAGTATCCTAATTAAGAGACTTTCTCCTCAGTTTGAGGCAAAAAAGTTTTTCCACCTTGCCTGTCTCTATTTTGTTTTTCCCCTTTTGGGGTTACTTACAATTTCTGTTTTGGGGGCTGTGTGCGCTTGGTACTGGGGACTCAGTTACCAATCCATTGGGAGAGAAGTGTCTTTCATACTGAAGTGTGGAGGAATTCATCTGTGAGGAAAGGATCCCTGCCAATGGCAAGAAGAGAAACATCTGAAGGTATTGAGAACTGTGTATGTTGCTGACTCAAGGGGAGGTACGTGAAAGGGGAGTGCCCATCTGCTACCAAGGAGAGCCAAAGTATTGCAGAAGAGATCAGGAAAGATATGAGAAGGGGGACTTAATTTTCTGACACAATATTGGGACTTTATTCTAACCACTCTACAGTGGGGAGAGAACAGTGAAAAAAATATTGGAGATAGTCAAGTACTCTTTTTCCAATCTCAAAGCGGAGTAATCTGAGTAACTGGGAAAAGAAAGAGATCAAGTGCTAAGAAGTCTGCTTCGTGAGACTTTGCAAGAAGAGTGAAGTCACAAGTTTATTAGTCTTTCATGCTGTCCTATTTATTGACTTTATTTGACTGCTGAATTGGGAGCTATAAATATTCTTCAGTCAACTAATAGTAAAAGAAGCTGGAAACCACATTTCTTCTCAGTGTGCTTCTTGGATATAAGACTGTGATCATTGTTAGTGCTGCTTACAAGGACGGGAAAGGGGCTTGCATTGGGACTACTGCAAAAGGGCCCTGGAACTATCGTTCCCCCCACAGGGAGCCCTGGACCTCAGAATGTGTCATTGCAATCTCTGGAAAGACTGAGAGAACTGTGTGCAGAAAGGGTCCATCTCTCCTGTCTATGTGCCCCCGGATGCCAGTGAAAGGATCCGTCCCGCCCAGGGGCTACACCAGGAAGGAAGGATTCTTGGGATTCAGGAAAGTGAATCCCTGAGAGGTTGTGTAAGGATAAAAAGTAATCTTAAGGTAGAGAGGTTTAAGTCCATATTCCTCATATGTCCAAAAGAGGGCTTCAGAGGTTTGGAGAAAAAAAAAAAAAGAGGATTGTCCTTGGTTGTTCAGAGAGAAAGCTACACAGCTGAGAAAGGTCCTGACTGAAAAAAGGAATCAGCCAGGGACTCGTCTAGAGGAGAAACAGTGAGAGAGAAGGAAGGAGACTACATCCAAAACAGGGGCCAGGGGAAATCCCAGAGAGGAGCATTCCTTCCCTAGAGAACATACCTGCCCAGGGTGTGCAGTATTTTGTTACTGAGACTGAGTTTACATTTTGCACTTTGCACTTTCATTAGATGATCTGTTTGGTGCATTTGACATTCAGTGTGCTGCTTTGATTTTGTTCCTGACATCAGAGACCAGGAAAGACTTATTATTGAACAGCTTTGGAGTCAGTGTGGTGATCTGACTGACTGTAACTGGACTGGTGTGCAGAAGAGCCCTAGACAAAAGAAAAAAAAAATCCCTAAGGACCATGAAAAAGAGATGTTGCCCTCCCCTCCCCTCTTTCCAGCACGAGACACTCAGGAGGCGTGGGTATTGCCTTGGCTCATGGACCTCCCAGTGAGCTCCTGTGCCTGTTTTTCAGTGGCGGCAGGGGCTACAGCAGAAATTCAAAATAATGCTTCCATACACAATGGAGGTTGTATACCCTAGAGCAGAGGCTCTGTCATTTGTGGGTGTAGACAATGAAGCACTAGAAATATTGTCCTTTAGCTTTCAGTACTCTGGAGGCTCTATGTGCCTATCATGAACTTGCAATTAGAAAACCACTGACTGATAGCTAAGTGGACGTGCATCAGTTCATGCTTTGCAAAAGTGTATGGGACTTTATAATCAGCTTGTAGCATGCAGATGGCATCTGACTGATTCAGTTTGGTTTGCCTGGCAGGTCTACATTATAACTATACATTGCCCTGGGGTAGCACTAATTCGGAGAACTTGATAGCTGTTAACAACAGTGCATGTGTTCACTGTGCAACATGCAAAAAATAGTCCCACCAGTAATAACTGAAAAGTTAAACAATTCAATTCCTCATTCAAAAGGTGCTACTATCTATACTTTACATACCTACTGTGACAAGGGGAAGATACAGGTAGCAAAAGATGGCAAGCCAGCTGAAACCAAAGGAGATGTTTCTCTGGACTGGACATATTGCTTCTCTCCAGGCAATTGAAGTGGTTATTGTTATGTTGGAATGACTTTTGTGTGTCTATGATAATTAGACTTTCAGTTTCATGTGGCCTACTGTTACCTGTAATCTTATACTTCCAGCTAGTGAATTGGTTTCTGTATTTCCTTGCCTCTAGCCATTTGTTCTTTGTCTACTAAAGAATTTGTAAATACAGACTTTAGTAAGTGTTTACTCAGAGTTTATGCCATGTATTTCTTCTATTGGAAAATGCACTCAGATATTTGTGACCAAAAGTGCTAGTATACAAAAGGCATGTATGGAACTTTTTCAAGTATACTCACCTAATATAGCTCTTTTTAGGAAAATATAAACAGGCCCACTCTAACAGATTACCACTACACTCTGGAGGCTAGAGTTGGCAGCAGACCTGCTGCAGGAGGCCTGACTCCTTCCTCCTCATCAGCCTAAATGTGGCCTTTAAAGCCTTGAGCTCTCACTCAGTGTATGTTTCCCTGTTATAAACACAATGTTGTATGAAACATTAAGAAACTTGAGACAGTAGAAACCCCCCCATGTAACCTTTTCACCTCTAATGACTCCAGCTGAGGCCTCTTCTGAAACACCACAGGATGCAAGACCTCACCCTTAACCCTTCCTTTAAGTACCCTCCCTTCAGCAGAGCCAGCATCAACACTAGCTCACAGGCCATCAGCACTTCAGAAGGGTAGAGCAATGGAAATATCCAATGGAACATGAAGAACAGTTGCATTGCTCCTTGGTCTCACTTTGAGCCCTCACCTGACTGCCTATCAAGCACTAGGTCTGCATGTGGATGCAGTGTCAAGTGCAAGACAATGGGGGATCTGTGGCAACATCCATACAGACTGGTGATGCTCAGCTCTCTCTCCCCTCCCACACATTCTTCCTGTCATGACTGACACTCATATAAGGGTCAGGGCAGTGAACATGCAGTGCTTCTCAAAGCCCATGGTGCCTTTCTGGTAAAATTACTGCTACTGCCATGGATGACACTCCCAACCGCAGTTGCTAGTGGAGCAACCCCCTTTGGGGAGAGGAGTCACAGTTTAAGAAGCCCTGTGCTGCTCCTTGTGTACAGCTGCCACCCAGCCTTCCACCCAAGTACCCCTGGACAAACTGCATGCTCACTTATGGAACTGCCTTGTCTTGATGTCCTCCCTGCTACTGCCAGGGGGATACAGGTTGTCTTCCTGCTGAAGGACCAGCCTGGCCAAAAAGACTTTTTCCTCAGCCAAGAAATTAGGATGTCGGTTGGGGAGCGCAATTTTGTGGAATGTTTTCAGGGCAGATAGAAGGCACGCTTACCCGCAGAGCTTGAGATGCGCAGAGTTTAGAAAAGCAGCAGATAAGTTGTATTTATGTGGTTATAGTGAAATATAGCCTTTTATGTGAGATAACTGGCTAAACGGTTATACTGGTAACCAGCTGGATAGCAAAGATAATCAGCTGTATGTCAATATTGCTGTTTAGACTGTTATCTCACATAAATGGCAAAAGAGTGATGTTGGTAGGTAACTAGTCACACCTGTATTCAGATAGCCATATATGATTTAGCCACCTTCTGTTCTACCTGCATATCGCTGGATATTTAGACTTAGTCGGTTACTTTTTGGTCCTGTAAAAATTGTCACCAGCCTCCTGAACATTGATCTCTATATTAGCTTTTATGAGCATGGGCAACACCAAAAGAGCCAATGGAAATCTGAGATCAAACTTCCCGTTAAGTACAATCACTAACAAAACTCTGAACTAGTTACATGATTTGCCCTTGTCTAGAAATTTCAAAACATCTCACAACTGAAGGCATAATTCACAAACATATCCACACAATGAACCACAACATTTCAAGCAAAGGAACTTGATGATCTGGGTCTGTATATTTAAATAGGCCCTTGAACAGCCATACAGCCCTTAAAATGTATGATAAAAAAAATGGCAGGTGAATAGAGGAAAGAAGTAATACTAACACCCAGATTTCTATCTGGAGATGTAGCAACAGTAGAAAATTATAGAATTCTCATATAGTTTGTCATAGAAAATCAATTAAAAAAAGATAGAAACATAAAATGTAAGAGAAAATGGTTCAGGAACAATTTACAGTATTTAGATACAAATACAATAATATCTCATCAACTACAAGGCCCTGAAGCAAAAACGAACAGTCCCAAAACAGTTAATGACATCACCACAGGCCCCTCCCATGTATAAATGGAACTCAGATTTTCTCATATTGTCATGCTCATCAAATACTCAAATTAGTTCTGAAAAATATATTACTGCAGTATTAGACTCAATGGGACTAAATTCTCTTTTATACTGTTACTTCCTGCTCTGCATTAAAATATAATTACTGAAAGGACCGCCCCTTTACCAAAAGGGAATAGCAGACTTAAAGAACGCTTTTTATTGAAACAAAAGTCTTGTCATTCTCCAAAGTGGATTTCTTTATCACCTGCTGCCTGCAGTAAGACACATGGGGCAGGTGCTGCTGTATTTGGCAATTTTCTGCTTAGCTGATGCTAAATCTGCTCCTGTAAAGAGGTCACAGCCGAGCATGAAACTGCTTAGCACAAGCCTCTAAAGCTTTCAGAAGATAAAAAGAAAAAACTGCATATATTTAGAACAGTTTTACAACTTTCACTTTTAGACAACAGACAATTTTAGATTTAAGAAGGTTTATAGCCTGCCAGGTCCATCATAAACAAATCTACAAACATCCTGTGATCCTATTTGCTAATAGGAAATTGCCACACCTCGCACATTCGCAAGGCAAAATATGACTTGAATGCGTATTTCTAATATATTTTGAAGAGATGACCCTTGACTCAACTACAATGATCCCCTTATTTTTTCCATTGTCTATTAGTTAAACATTCAGACAGACCCTTGGAATATGAAAACATACTTCTGATAGAGATAGGAATATATATTATAAACATAGCTTGTATGCATATGTTACTGCAGATTTATTTGTTCATATCAATTCATTAACTATAATATCTTTTTATTTTCTTCTTTCAGTTATATGGCTCTGACTTTTGAGATCATGCATTATCTGCTCATACTTCATTCCAATTTCTCTTTGTTTCCTCACCCACTGTAGCACTGGGGACATTCACTAGGGTTTCCTTCTCCCTTTAAGCATTCTGTGGCATGGTTTGAAACCAATGAAAAACCAAAGCTGGTATTACAGTAGAGGCCATGGTCAGTTCTGGCTTTGACATTTCCAATTATTAACTTTTAACTAGTCACACCACTTGCTATATCCATCTTCTGTTTTGGAAAATGTTCTAGACAATTGTATGAATTGTTGCACAGTATAAAGCAAAAGGGTCGAAGAAATCAAGGCTCAGGCATGTGAAATCGGAGCAGTTCTAAGGGTTCCTTGAGAGAGTATAGCTAGCTTGTGCATAACTAATGGTCCATGGGCTCCTACCAGGTAAGAAATGCTGACTGACCAAAATCTACTCCAAGGATTTTGTTTTTCTGTGTTGACTGGATGGGAATATTTTTTGAATCACTGACTAAAGCAGAGGTCAGCATCATTTATGGGCAGAGTGCAGCATTTAGGGGGCAATTTTCAGAGGGGTCGATGTAATAAGGTGTGCTGAAGCTGCCACGGATTTGTACGCGCGTTTTCCCATGCAAAGCCCTATACGAGGACGTAATAAAGGTTTTGTGCCTGGGAAAAAAGCATGTACGAACGTGCTTACAGACCAACGGTTTTTCCTGCACAAATGCATGCTAACGGCATGCAAAGGAAGCGATTAGCTAATCATAGGCAATGCAGGGAGCCGCGCTAATGCTAGTGCAGGTTTTTTAATGCAGGTTTTTTTTTACCACCACAGTCAGGGTACGAGTTAAGCGTCAGTGCCGACTTGGGGGGGGGGGGGCCTATGCTGGCATCCGAGCATACTGAAAACCACCTAGCTGAGCACCTAATTTGGCATCCGAGTGGCCAGCTTAGCCAGGTACTTTTCTGGGTGAACGAGCGGCCAGCATCACTAAGTGCTTTTCTCGATGTTCGAGTGGCCAGCTTAGGTAGGTACTTCCCTAGGTGCTTTTCTGGGTGCCCGATCAAATAGATTTGTGACCAATTAAGTACCTAGCTCAGCGCCTGAGCGGCAAGGAAAGCTAGGTGCCTTTCTGGGCGCCCAATCGTATAGATTTTTACTGCCACAGTCAGAGTACGAGTTAAGTGTCAGCGGATATTCGGGAGGCCTATCTTGGTGCCTGAGTGGCCTGATAAGCCCCTAGCTGAGCGCCTATTTCATCTTCCGAGTGGCCAGCTTAGCTAGGCACTTTTCTGGGCGACCGAGCAGCCAGCATCGCAAGGTGCTTTTCTCAGCTTCCGAGCAGCCAGTTTAGGTAAGCGCTTCCCTGAGCGACAGATACACAGCCAGAAGAGCGGCAAGATTGTTAATTAACTCGCATCCCATCTGAGCACCCGTCTCACTGATATGCCAGTGTGAATTAGCATGCAAAAATATTTGCCATGTTTTCTGCAGCACAGATATTGGAAATATTAAAATTACTTTCCAAGGTCATACTTTCAATTAATAGGGAAACCCGGTCACTCGCTCGTTTTTATGTGCGGGTTTTCAGCATGGATGCAGCCGCTTATTACATAGGGCCTTATGGCGCTTAGGTTCGTGCATTTCTTTGTGTGTGTGCGGATTTCTGCATGCAAATCATTTACATAATTTATTTATTTTTTTACATCCTGCAGAAGCGGGAGCTTCAGCCACGCGCAGTGATCAAAACCCACACTCATAACTAGCACCTGTTTGGCCGCGGGTCTTATTACATCGGCCCCGGAATGTCCACATTGGGATAAAGTCTGCGAGTACGTTTTACCCACAGCCTTTGCTCCAAGTGTTAAAGTGAAAGCTCACCCTTACTAAAATGATTGCGGGTACTTTGTGCCCAGGGACATTTGCACCTGTGTTTTGTGTGAGTAGTTTTTTCCAATGGAAAATAATATGAGTAGATCTGAAAATGAAATCTGTGTGTGTTGTTTTTCTCCTCTAAATGCAGTCAGAGGTTTGGTGGTGGTGGGGTGATGGCCTAAGATTTTCTCTCTGCTCTGCTTAGGACTTCAAGTTTCTTTGAATGGAGGCACTGGAAAAGTTTATCCTGCCTGGGTTGGTCCCAGAGTACGTCTGCCACCCTATCGCATCCTAGTTCCTGGATGTAGGGGTGATGCCTTGGAGGGCAGCATATACAGCTGTAAACTTCATTCAGGGCCAGAACTAGGGCTAGGGTCATCCTTAAGGCACTACTTTCTGACTCTGAACAGTAAGGGGCAGGATGAAGAGCAAAATGTGTATCTTCTGCAGGAGCTTGCTGATCTTTGGACTAAAGGTCTGTGTGAACAATGCCACTACCTTAATTTTGTCTCAGGTTTGGCTCACTGATATTCTGTTTACTAGGGAGTGTTTTCTTTCTTCAGTTTTGTTTTGTTTTTTTGTTTAAATGCCATCTACTAGTTTCATGAGTTATTATAAACTAGTTTTGTTTAAATGGAAACCAAAGTAATTGAGAAAGATCAATGACGTTTCATTGATCTAGAGTCCCCAGCCTTTTGGATATGTAAACATTGATAGGACTCAACAGAATAAATTCAGACCTTTAATGCTACTGCTTTTATTAGTAGAGAGAAAACTTTCTATGGTAAATTTTTATGAAGGAAAGATATTTTTCTTTCACAATGACCAGAGAAAAAAATGACTCCCTATCTTGCAATTATAGTGCTAGGCCCCTATGATTTTTCTTTACTATCTGACTGGTTCAGCTGTGGTATCTTTACTCCTGGTTTTTTACACAATGCCCTTTCATTGAAACAAACAGACTCAAGAAAAATAAAAAGCAACTTCCTCTGAAGAGATAGGTGTTCAGACGCTGCCTCAGCAGAACTCTGATGAGGTCAGTGGGTTTTTACAGACTGCAACTACACTGAAATATTTACTGCATGCCTTGAATTGCTTCAGAACACCTTGCTCTGTTTTCATATTGCTCAGTTTACCTTAAGTTTGCCAAGTAGGAGTTCGTGGTCTTGAAGCAGCTTTTTGGTTTCATCTTGACTGCTGCCAATCTCTAGTAAGTTGGGTATTGATTCAGCCAATTGAAGTTGCACCCAGTTTCCACACTAGAACATAAAATTGAGCAAAATGAATAGGTATTAAAGGTCTAACCTCCTGAAAATTAAGGGCTATATTTTCCTTAATTAGATGTTTATCTCTTTATTTAAACTTTGTATAGTCTATTAAACAAAAGATACCCTAGAATAAGGCAGAGCATTTTCTAAACCTAGTATAACAAGTTAGAATTTAATTGAATCACAGGGATTAATATCCCTGCTCTGACCAAAAGTACCATATCGTCTTAAGTGCCCATAGGGTAGAGAGGATTTCGGTTTAGCATCTCTTCCAAAAGACAATATCCTAGGCAATACGGTGTTCTTTAGCATCGTGGTGGTGCACTGGTTTAATGCTACTCATGCCCCTTACTGAGCCACCAACACCTCTTCCTGAGCTGAGAGTCTACGGGTGATCTATTTGAGTACTGGTCATACCCAACCTTCCTTTTACCAGTCTGAATCGTGGTTGTTTTCCATAGTTCTGGGATATTTCTGCACTGTGTTTGATAAAGAGAAGTTTATCTGGGTCTCAGCTCTTAGTTGTTGCTGTAGTTTCCCACGTTATATCTGTGCTTAATAAGACATACAGTAATCTAAACTTTTAAATCTGACATTCCTCCCTACCCACGTTTACCCCCTCTCCTCTGGAACCTATGGTCAGTGCAAGAGTATTCGATATCATAGGTGAACTTTAAAGGCCCACCCACATATGCATGCATAATTAAAAATTATGCATATATAACAACAAATTTTACATTAAAAAGAACATTCTGACTTAGTCTTCCGAGGTAAAAATATCACTTATAACAACCTGTATATTATATTTACATGCACTGCTGTGGTGCCAACCAGAAATACTGCAAGAATACCCATATGATATTAGGCCTATTGTAATGCCTTTTGAATGTGGGCTTGACCCTCATAAAGTCTTGAGTAAACAATTATAATATAGTAAATCTTCCATACTAAAACAGCGCTAACTGCCTGCACTCAAACAATAACAATGTTACCAATGAAAAAGTAATACTGTAAATATAAACCAGCTCCTAAAATACCAATATACCTCCTATTAGGAAAACAGAACACGCCAAGCTGCTATACATCACTACATAATTTTTATATCTTCTATAACTAAGTTATTTTTAAGTAACCCTTACTTTTTAGTTTTATTAGTTAGTTTTTATCTTTATTTTATTTGATATTTGTAAACCGTTTTGATTAAACACTGTTTGTAAAGACGGTATAGAAATATTTTTAAATAAATAAATACATGCTAGCAGACAACCTCACCTCGGTCACACATACAGAACACAGACAATCTATCACTAAATAAAACGTTCATCACAGAATAAAAAAAGACTATAAAGTATAAATAGAAATGTGCAGACAAAAACTGAACTGGAAACTATAACAAGGTACACTCTGTATACAGTGCAACAACAAACATCACCATTCGTCATCAAATATAAAACATCAATCATAATAGTAAAACCATATTAATAATAAAAATAGATTTTTCAAGAGCTGAAGAATAAATATCTAATAATTAAAAACTCATATAAATTGTTTTTTAAATTTCTCAAACACCAGTAAAATATTTCAAATAGACAAATCAAATAACACCCAATAAATAAAAATAATAAGGATAAAATTAAAATATCCCGCTCTTCATACCTGGGAACTTTTGATTTCCAGTCACCCTGAGATTGTAGATTAGTGAGGGAGGGCACACAAACTTTCTCCTCTCTTTCACGTATGCACACACACTTTCTTTCTCTCATACATACTCATGCTCACACACTCGTGCTTCCTCCCTCAGATGCACACAGCCCTTCTCTCCCAATTGTGTGCGTGCACACACATACACATACACACACACACGCATGCTCCCTCTCACACATATATATGCTCCTTCTCGCTCACACACTCCCACACATTCATACTACCTCTCTCGCATGCTCCTTCTGTCTCACACATACACTTGCACTCCCTTTCTCATACACACACACATGCATGTTCCCTCTTATACATACAAACACACACACACATGCTCTCTCATACACAGGGGCTTCAACTTCTTTTCTTCCAGTTGCTCCCCCGGCAGCTTTGGGCCCATCTCTTCCCTTTGGCCTCCATTGGGTCAGGATAACAAGGTGGACTCCACTCCACTGTGGCTGCTGGTAAGATGAGGTCCACTACAGCCCTCAGCCTCTTCTCTGCTTAGGCCCAGTGGATGGGATGGGGGGGGGGGGGCTACTGGATGACCCGCAGTCTCACTACCTCAGCTTTTTCCTTCACTTCTCATTCCCTTCCCTCACTATTTCAGCTCTTCCTCCCCTTTCCCCTCACTATCTTGCTCTGTCTCCCACTTTTCATCCCCTCTCCCTTCCTCTAGAGGGTCTTTCCTCCCCTCTTCTCATTCCTTCCTAGGCTCTCCCCACTTTCTTCCTGCCTGCTCCCTATTCCCCCTTCCCCTCACTTTCTCACCCAGTCACTTCCAGCCTCTTAGCCTTCCCCAAGCTCTTCTTCCTCCCACTCCTTGGTGCATCTTATTACAGTCAAGATTCCCCCTCCTCTCCATGTGACAGGAAGCAGGACCAGCAAAGCAGGTGACGTAATGAAAAGGCCGGCAGACCGCCCGAGGCATAGGAGCCACCAAAGGAGGCTTGCCAGCTCATATTCAGTTATCAGACTGGGCAGAGGTAACCCAAACCCCTGCCTGATCCAATGCATCAACATCTAGATCTCCCACGCGAGCAGGCAGCAGGAGTAGCAACAGCATTTGAATGACGTCATCTCCTGCTGCGAGTCCAGTCTCGCAAGAGGCGCAACGATCTTGCAGCTCTTCTCGTGAGATGGGCTCCGCAGCAGCAGGACACGACATCATTCAAATGCTGCTCCAGCTCTTGCTGCCGGCTTGCATGGGATATCTATGTGTTGATGCATGGGACTGGGCAGGGGTTTGGGTTACCTCTGCTCAATCTGATAATTAAATCTGAGCTGGCAAACCTCCTTTAGTGGCTCCTATGCTGTGGGTGGTCTGCCGGCCTTTTCAATACTTTGGCCACCAGTAGGATGGAATGTGCTGGGCAGCCCTGCAGCCTCCGCTCCATTTTGGCTGTGGTCCCCTCTGACTGCCGTCCCCTGAGAGCTGCTGCCATGTGCAAATGCAAGGTTTGCACAATGGGTTGCGCCAGCCCTGCATATACCGTAAGTGTTTTGAAGAAAGCAAATAATGATCAAAAAACTGTATAAAGAAAATAGCCTGGGATTCTCCATGTAGGAACAAAAGCGTTCTAGGAGTCCTGAATCCCTGCATAAATAAAATAGTGATATCCGAATATAGATATCGTCTTTACAAAAACTCAGTATATCTAGAATTTATGTACTGTGTACAATAATTTAACAGGCCCAGTAAGAGCCAACCTTTCACATCTATTTCAAGTGCTTTGTTCAAAAACATGCTTGTTTACACACACTATCCAGTTTTCGGCCAGTATGAAACAATTAATATCTCCCATTGCACTTTCAAGGTAATATAGAATACATAACTCATTCCAGTTAAAATGAAGATATTGCTCATGATTTTGGAAGCCATACAATTAGACTTCTTGCTTTGGAACTATAGATTGCTGACACTCTTTCATGTGTTAATTTTCAGGCCTTACTATTCATCTCTAAGTGTTGGCAGCATGCTAGTTAATAATAATAAAGTAAAACGGAAAATGAGAGTATGTATTAAATTGTACTAGTTTTTTTTTTAATTATTGTAAAACATCTTTATAGCAAGGAACTTGACTGTCTGAGTTCCTTGTAATATTAGCTTTAATGACATTCACAAGTTTTCATAAACATATGTGAATAAAAACATGTATCTGTTCAAATATGTATAAAGCATTTCATATAAATGTATTTTATAAAGCAGAACAGTTACTGCAGCCCCTAATATTTTAAAAGCAAAGTTTGGCACATGATATATTGCTCTTGTTATATGCTTCATTGACTGTAATGTTATTGTTTTGTTTTGGCAAACTGTAATCCTTTTTACATCTGATATTGCATATGGTGCATAAGTTAGCATCTGTGATGGTCTTTAGAAAATTAGTAAGTAAAGACACTATCAAACATAAAAGAAAATACCATTTCCCTTATTTTTCTTTAAACCATGATTAATAGATACTTTGTCTATAATGTTTTTTGGAAAGAAAATTGCTAAGTTTAAAAATAATTAAAATTTGTAACAAAAATATAAAAACAACATTAAGAAATCTGATAATTGGGAATTGTCTTAATAAAGTTTGTTACAATAAGAAAGATATCTGATAATTTGCTTGAATTTAGTAAGAGCTCTCTGCATGCAGACTAACAGTCCCATTTTTCACTTGTATTACATATTATATCATTGCTGTCCGATGATGGGTTCACTGCATAATGCATTGTTGTTTGAAACATCTTGAGCAAGAATTCTACCAAATAGCAAACAATACAAAGCCACACTCACAGCAGGGATGTTGTTAGTAGTGGCACAAAGCTTACCTTAAGTATAGAGACAACAATTCGGGAATCCCCAGCCTGAACAGCAACTGAACTAACTGTGGTGGTTGCTGAAAGCTGGCTAGAGGAGACACCTTCACCGGACATGGTGGTTTTAGAACCGAACTTCATGCATTAAGGCAACTCCAAAAGTATTTTTGTGTCTCTGCTGACCATTTCAGAAAGGCATCAAACAGTTACAGGGATTCATTCAGGGGGAAAAGCTCAGCCAACACTGATTACACTGCCAAAAGGAAAGAACAGGAGAGTAAAAATAGACGCGCCCATTGAGTTTATCATTCTTCAGAGGGAGCGAGAGAGACAGAGCAAGAGCGAGAGCTGACACACCCCTAGTTTTTCTAGCACTCAGCTCCCCGTTCTTTTCTTCCATTATCTGAAGTGCACAAGCCTGACTTTAGCTCTGTGAACATCAGCTGACACCGGATAAGCAAACGGAAAAAGATACTTCTGTCAAAATAGCCCAGTTTGCTCTCCACATTGAAATTGTGCAGACAGATCCAAGGATTAAATATTGCAGGATTTTAAAACAAGCAATTGCTGACCTTTACGTCTGAAGCATGCACAATGTTTTGTACCCCTCCTTCCATCCAACACATACTCATGAAGATATTCCATGCTCGCTTGCTAAACAGTATAAAATATTGTATCAAGCAGGGGGATTGTTTTTGATTGTTGTAAATATTTATATATTTCCAGTTTTTTTGTAGTCTTGATAATAAATTAATAAAAAAAAGTTTTATGTGAACTTTGCATAGGGATTTTGATTTATATGATGCACCTCATCATTAAAAATTTTTAGTACTACTGCTCCTGAGATATATTATACCTTCCAAGTCTGCTGAAATCTAAGAGATCTTCCTTTTTTCTATCAAACAAGGACATTAGATCCAGCAGGTTCATTCTACTAGTAGTAGCATAGGATACTAATCATATGGTTTTTATGATGGAAAACCTCTCAAATGTTTTACTTGGCAATGGAAAACCATATGCAGTTTGAAATCATGGTGCAGGACCAGGGATCTCTAAAAGTATCCGTGCATTCATTCCTTAACTAGATACTCACAGCATACCACAGGTCTGTGGTATTAGACGGCAGCTGTTTGACTCTTGGCGCGAGAACAGCTGAGAAAGTGACATTGGAATTAAGGGCACAGGTCTCTCACATATATCCCAGAGAGCAGAGGAGCCCCGGGCTGAAGAGTATCAGAAGCGTAAATCAGGCTGGGAGCAAATCTCAGTGCACGAACAGGTGACCTGAGATTATCTTTCAAATTGACTTTAGAAGTTACTATGAAAAATTAAGAGGGGGGAAAAAAAAATCAACTGACGTTGCTAAAATATAATTACAAATGAAAATATTTTGGTAGAACAAAACCAATGTACATATGATGTTATTTTAATGTTAACTGCTGAAAAGCGTGAACGGAATCTATATTTATAGAATCTTCCTGATGCATATAGAATAATACATAAAATGAAATTCAATAGATAGCATACACAGTAAAAGTATTTATTATATTTATTCAGAAATGGTTGGGATGTATTTTTTACATCAAAAAGCAATACTAAGTTATTAAGTTTATAGTAGGGCTAGCCAAATATTAACTTGCCTGTTTCATAGGTCTGTTGCATCTCTTGATCTTATTCCTAGATCTCCTTTCTTATTTTGCCTTAGTATATTTGATTGATATTTTAATACTTTTTTTTAAACAAGATACAAAGATGGGCATGACCCCACTTGTAAAATTGCTCCTTCCCGTTGTGGTTGTTATTATGATAATGTATTTTGTATGTTTTAAAGTATGTGATTAAGACTGTTTAATGTTACAGTTGTTCTTAGTTTTGAGCACAGCTGGTAAAATGAATAAGAAAAATTAACAAATAATATTATGGGCAACCAGGGCTCACTGGCCTCTCCCTACATTTGCTCTCTTTACAGATACATCCACATTGATCCCAAACACCACTATTGGGAATCAAAAAGGCTGCAGCTTTAATAATAAAACACAACAAACTTCCCGAACCAGATGATTATAATAACCAAACTTGGCCTGGTAGGCATCCGCCACACCTCCAGCAAGATGCACCACCCCCAGACCTACTTGGCCAAAAGCACCTGGCAGCTTCCATTGCCTTCCTATGAGCCCCCTCCCCCATCAGTGTGCCTGGTCCCAATCATACCAAATCCACATAGAGTTACCAGGATTGAGCCACCCTATTGATCTCTTGACACCAGCCTGCCCCAAACCATATTCAGGAATTCTGCACTCCTCTGCTTTAACAACTACCCCCAAAACAGACAATGGGAAAACAGAGGGAGGGTGGGAGAGAAACAGCCAGTGAAGCCAGGTGACATCATAAGGGCAGGAAGCACACACTCCCCCCCCCCCCCCCCAATATGTTGCTCCTGGAAAGGAACATTTCTTTTCCCTCACTCCTTTAATGGCCCTAACCCTCAACAGCACCCCCGCGGAGCAGGGTGAGGCCAGGCCTGGTGCCCACATTATTATGGGCAGCCACAGACCGGGCTTTACCTGCCCTCTTCAAATAAAGTCACATTTTATTTGCATCAAAGAGATATTTGCAGGAGGTTATAGTGAGGGTCAACATAGCAGCGTCCCAGTTTATCCAGATTCATAATGATAGGGGGTAGCTAAGTAGGAGGTGCTCTTAAAAGCCAAATGCTCTGTCCTCAGGAATGATGCATAACTCAGAACTAAAAAGGGGCTCTTAATGATTTTTTTGGCTACAACTGCAAACCAAATTATCTAAAAAATAGTTTTGCTGCTGCAACTGCTTTAAGGTACAACATAAATAGACATTTATCTTGTGGCTCGGAATTGCAAAAGGATAAATTTAGAACTTGTAGACAAGTACACTAAAGAACAGCACTTTTAACAGCACTCACCACATAATTGCAAATACTTAACCCAATCAATACAGTTGAACATAAAAAGCTAAATGTATTATTCATATTGTAAAAGCATTAGTGGAATTATATTAAAGGATATGAAGAACAATTACAAAGAAGCAATCATAATGAGGACTGCATGTTTATCATGACTGTCAAATTAATTTTAAAATAAACCTTTTGGGGGGCATTTTCTAGATTTTCCCAGATATTTGCAATTCTCCATGGCTTGACATAAATGTTGTAAGTTCATGGGGGGGCGGCTACACTTTGTTGAACATAATTTTTAATGTGCCACATTTTTCATACAATGTTTTATTTTTGTTTTAACATTTGCCAAGATTTAGGTTGCTGGAAAACCTTTTTCACATTTAGGTACTTTTCCAATAGCTAGAATCAAAACCAGTAAACTTAATTGGTCAATCTTGTTCTGGGAAGTCTGTACCACGGGTGATTATTTCACTCTAGCTTCTAATTTTCTCATCCCACAGTAAACCTTTTGAATATGGAGTCTTTGGTTCTTTTGTTTTTGCAGGCACTTTGAATATGAATATTGTACAATAAATGCAGTTTGGTCATCAAAAAGTCATATTCATGATTTTCCAATATGCTTTCCAAGCTGTTAACAGTTTTATCATAAACAGGGTTTTACAAAATTACAGCTTATAACCTACATTTGACATTTCCATAATGTTAACTTCATGTGAAAGCAGCACATGTGTAGATGGTGTCTGGAGTAAGACGATGGGATATTTATTTTTTGGAAAAGATTTTTAATCTGCCTATCCACTTTTCTAGATGAGGTACACAACTGTGACAGGTGCAACATGCCCCCCGCCCCCCCTCCTCTCCTGCCGATGATAGAAGAGACCAGTGGGCAGTCTGGTGCACACTTATATTCCTATCGCTGGTCCACTTTCCACCCACCACCCTGGGTATGGGCCCCCCACCCTTAAATGAGGGATAGATTGGCTCATAATCATAAAAACCACACCACACAAATACACATTCTAAAAACTACTGTGGTGTCTTTTTCCTCTTAACTTTATTTAATTTCCTGCATGGAACAATGGCTAAATACTGAACCTGAAAATAATCTATTATTTTGTATCATTCTTCTGAGAATATCACATCACCAGATCAGAAATGTGGGTGCTGCAACATAATTCCTGATGTAACTCATGTTTCACCCGCTGGTCCAATGCAGGGTTCACAGGAAAATTGAGGGGCCACAAAGTGACCTATGCTTCTAGGGTTCTTGATGCAAATGTATTATTTGGCATGGAGCAACCTAGTGTAATCTATGCAGAAATGAAACCGCAGAACACAGTCCAGAAAAATCAGAGTCGATGCAAATCTTCACACGCTATAGGTGTTTTTCTTCACCAACCATCATTCCCTAGTAAAGTATTCTTTGGAGGGGGACCCTCCCTGGGCTTTCTCTTTATCGGTACCTGCATATCGAGTTTTATATATTTATCGAGTTTTATATACTGTCATTCAGTGATGTGCAGATCTTTGTAGTCCAGGACCTGAACAAGAACACTTTCCTGAACAGATACAGATGAGCTCCTGCACACTTTTTCTTAAAGAGCAACTCCACAACAGGCACTCCTAGTCTGGCTGTCCTTATTTTCACTCCAACTATAAATCAACACTCAAGGCAAATCTTCAGTATAATACAAGGAGTATGGGATTAACTACCCTCTCACCACCAGAGCTTATCATTTGTAGACAAAAAGGAAATGGAACTATGGACTGAGGGAGGGGCAGATTAGGGAACAGAGTGGCTGTTCTCTGCTCTGTTCCCTCCAGGCTCACCCCGGCTGTAGGCTTTCTGGAGGGGAGGGGATGGAGAAGAACACCCCCACTGCTCTTTCTTTTAAGTCTGAAAAGAAGTGGGGGAAGACCATTTTGGAACTTTCCACCACAACTTAAGCCCTATTCACCACTCTTCCTTTAACTGATTCTTCCACTATCAGGATCTTCTTAGACCTCAAGAAGTTCCCAAATCCTGGCTGGCAGAGCACTCCTCTCCTCAACCTCAGCACATTCCTAGGACAGTACATGGGTGAAAGAACATAAGCCAAAATCATCTCAGGTGTTTCATTGAAACACACTTCTCACTAGACACCTCCCACCGAGGAGCGTCAGAGAACACTATACATTCTTCCTCTGACATCATCATTCAATGTCTAAAAGGACTCTGATGTCTCTAGTGAGGGGCACTTTGGTGACAACCTTACACTGAAATGGCATCTCACAGCATGAAGGCACCCCATGGTGAGGCAAAAGTATGGGTAATAAGTTACCAGACATATCTACTGTGGACTGGTGTCAGCTAAGTTTGGATATTCACCAAGGGGTCAATTCACCTCGGGCATGTGAAGGCTCTACTTGGCTAAAAGTTCCACATATTCAGGATAAGTAAAAAATCAACTGCCTAAATAGGGTTTATTTGGAGTATATTAAGGGCAAGTGAAATCTTTTAAGTACAGTTTGTTAAAGAAATGTGGGCCTGAAACAATGAGACACTTTTGAGAACAACAATAAACCTTTGTTTATTGCTCTATCTTAGATAGGTTCAAAACTTAGATTGTAAGCCCTCTGAGGATAGGGAAATACCTACAGTACCTGAATGTAATCCACTTTGAAGTGCTAAAAAAAATTGCGAAAAGTGGCATATAAATCTAAAATAAATAAAATAAAAATAAATAGGCAAAACCTATAGCCCATCCAGATCATCCACATAAACACATTTATCTATGCCTGGTTAGTCCAAAGAATAAGTAACCTTTTTTCCCAAACAGCCTGGTCCTCTAACTGCTCTGACCTAAACAGGATTACCAGGATTTTCAGGAAATCCAATTTGGTTTGCTGCAAAGTTCTATTTCGCTGCTACTGTGCTGTGTTGTTGCTTTGTGGTTTTTAATTTCCGAGTTTAATAGTTTCTTTACAGTCCTTGCACACAGATGGACGGAATTCCATATATGGTTTCTGTATATGCAAATACTGAGTTACCTTTTTCTATTAGTTTTGCAATTATCAGCTGAAATCCTTTGGTCTATTATTGGCATTTTCCAGATTGTGACGTCTAACCCTCTCTGCCTGGAACAAGTTCTGGCATCATGGTTGTTAGTCAGCTATAATAAATACACTTCTCATAGACTCTTGTTCATCTTGAAGAGAGTGTAAGCTCTATGGAGAAGGGACTGTCTGTTATACATATCTGTACAGCTCTGCATAGGTCTAGCAGCACTTTAAAAATGATAAATAGTAATGGTAGTAGGTTTTAAATTCCATGCTGATAAGAAATTTTGCAGGTGGCTGTTAGTTCTCCACCCTCCATATGTTTCTTGGTGGATAAGAACATAAGAATATGCCATACTGGGTCAGACCAAGGGTCCATCAAGCCCAGCATCCTGTTTCCAACAGTGGCCAATCCAGGTCACAAGTACCTGGCAAGTACCCAAAACCTAAGTCTATTCCATGTTACCATTGCTAATGGCAGTGGCTATTCTCTAAGTGAACTTAATAGCAGGTAATGGACTTCTCCTCCAAGAACATATCCAATCCTTTTTTAAACACAGCTATACTAACTGCACTAACCACATCCTCTGGCAACAAATTCCAGAGTTTAATTGTGCGTTGAGTAAAAAAGAACTTTCTCCGATTAGTTTTAAATGTGTCACATGCTAACTTCATGGAGTGCCCCCTAGTCTTTCTATTATCTGAAAGAGTAAATAACCGATTCACATCTACCTGTTCTAGACCTCTCATGATTTTAAACATCTCTATCATATCCCCCCTTAGCTGTCTCTTCTCCAAGCTGAAAAGTCCTAACCTATTTAGTCTTTCCTCTATACTAGCACTTATACTAAACAGGAATGGCCTGCCGGGGCATTCAACCTGTACACTAAGGGCCAGATCTTTAAAGACACATGTGGGCGTAGATTTGTTCACGCAACTCAGTGCGAACAAATCTACGTCCGATTTTATAACATGTGCGCGCTGCCGCACGCATGTATAAAATCCAGGGTCGGCGTGTGCAAGGGGGTGCACACTTGTGCACGCCGAGCCCTAAGGGAGCCCCGATGTTTTTCCCAGTTCCCTCCGAGGCTGCTCTGAAATTGGAGCGGCCTCGGAGGGAACTTTCCTTCTGCCACCCCCCACCTTCCCCTCCCTCCCCCAACCCTACCTAAACCCCCATCCTGACCTTTGTTGCAGAAGGTACGCCTGCCTCCGGGCAGGTGTAACTTGCACACGCTGGCCGGCTGCCAGCGTGCCATTCCCCAGCATGGCCGCAACGAAGGAGGCCTCGGTCCTGCCCCCAGACCCCCACCATGCCCCCGGACCTGCCCCTTTTTCAAAGCCCCGGGACATACACGCATCCCGGGGCTTGCGCGTGCCACCGAGCCTATGCAAGATAGGCTCGGCACGCGCAGGGGCAGCTTTTCAGGGGTTACACGCGTATGTTACAATCCGTGGGTGGGGCCGGTGGCATGGCGGTGGTCTGGGGGCGGGGGCGGGGTCGGGGTCGGGGGGGCATGGCGGCGGTCCCGAGTGCGCCGGCAAGGCGAGCCGGCAGCCGGCTGGCGTGCGCAAGTTATGCCTTGGGTAGGCATAACTCCTGGAAAAAAAGTTAGGGGGGATTTAGTTAGGGCTGGGGGGTGGGTTAGATAGAGGAAGGGAGGGAAAGGTGGGGGGGGGGGGGAAATCGAAAAAAAAGTTCCCTCCAAGGCCGCTCCGATTTCGGAGCGGCCTTGGATGGAACAGGAGAAGCCATCGGGGCTCCCCTTGGGCTCGGAGTGCACAAGATGCACAAGTGTACACCCCCTTGCGTGCGCCGACTCTAGATTTTATAACATGCACGCGCATGTTATAAAATCGGGTGTACATTTGTGCACGCCGGGTAGCGCGCACAAATATACCCCGTGCCCGTAACATTTAAAATCTGCCCCTTTTTGGAATTAAAAGCACAAGGTAACACGTTTTTTAAATGTGCATTATTGCTTTGTATTTAGGCACTTTACTAAATACATTGTGAGGTAGATCTTAAATAAGTACGCGCGCATACTTTTGTTTGTGCAACCGGCGCGTATCTTATAAAATCCGGGGTCGGCACGCGCAAGGCTGCCCAAAATCGTCAGCCTGCGCGCGCCGAGCCACGCAGCCTGCCTCCGTTCCCTCCGAGGCCGCTCCGAAATCAGAGCAGCCTCGGAGGGAACCCACCCTCCAAGCCCTACCTAAATCCCTCCCCCTACCTTTGTTGTGCAAGTTACGCCTGCTTGAAGCAGTGCCGGGGGACTCGGGACCGCCCTCCCGGCTTGCCCCCGATCCGTCGCCACGGCCCCGGACCCGCCCTGGACCACCCCTTTTACGAAGCCCCGGGACTTACACGCGTCCCGGGGCTTTGCGCGCGCCGGCAGCCTATGCAAAATAGGCGCATTGGCGTGCAGGGCTTTTAAAATCTAGCCCTATGCTTTTTAGTGAATAGCCCCTTATAGCACTGTAATAACTACTGTATTAAGAAAGCACAATGAGCTGAATAACGTGTATTTGTATATTAATTCGCTGATTTGAATTTTAATGCAAAAAGTCTGCATTAATGGAAAAACATGTTACCATTAATGAAAATGCATTGACTCGAGAGGTTAATGTGCATTGTCATTTAGTGAATAGTTTCCTTTCTGCACTTTACTAGTGAGTCAAACCATCACCTTTGAATGCTGTCAAAAAGTATATTTGGTGACAACCTCTGAAGCCCACTCCTAATGCACATTAATAAACAATAATATTGATTTACCAAATTAAATACAAAATGAGAAATAACTTTCAGTATGATCTTGGAGGATGCCATGCCATATTTTGAGTCTGGTGAATTCACTATTCTAAGGTAAAGCAAGATTTAGAGCACACATGCAGCTCTGAACTTCGTAACCTTCATTAGGTAGTTCCTAATATCAACTGTTACATTATTTTGTAAGTCATTACATATAGTATAATGACTAGAAGTCACTCTAAATTGGCAGTTAACTGAGCCCATATTCAACAGCGCAGGAATGATATATGCTCTGTGATCAGTAAAATGACCCTAATATGGCCTTGTTAATCAAAGGAACTCATCTCTAAATCTTCTTTCAAGAAAGTAAGTAATAGCAATGAGAACTGTACACTACCATGATCAAGCTTGAATCTGCCATTTACGATTGTATTCAGACTGGCATTAGGTAGTAAAGGACACAATCTTCAGATGAAGAGGCCCCTTTTGATAAAAAAAAAAAAAAAATCCAAGTTGGCCTATTAAGTTGAAACTACCTCATTTAAACATTTGGGTGTGCCTCATTAACTGATGGAATCACATTCGCTTTGATAGATTATGCTAGATATGAACCTCTCTCTAATAGAGAAGTATATCCAGCTGCATATATTTATCTACTGACTCATATCAGTTAAGCAACATCATCTGCATTTGTGACTTTCATTTGTAATAGCAAAGATTCTAAACTAATCACATCTATAAGAAGGTATAAAGTAATGGAGGAGTGGCCTAATGGTTAGAGGAGTGGGCTGAGAACCAAGGAAATCAGGCTTAAAATCCCATTTTTCCCAATGACATATCTTGCAATCTTAGAGAAGTCCCTTTGCCCTCCATTGTCCCAGGTACCAACTTAGAGTATGAGCCCCCTCTAAAGTAGGGACCTACTTACTATTCCTGAATTGTATCTCTCCTTACATACGAATTTGGGAAAGGCAAGAAATTCAAGTAAAAATAGCCAAATCCAACCACTCCCCCCTGAACTGAGTCTTCTGAAATCATTTACGGGGTAATTTTCAAAGTCACTTTTGTCCATAAAACCTGGTTTTATGTGCATAAGCGGCTCTTAGAAAATAGTCCCGTGGTCAGGCTTGTAAATATACGTGCATACTGTGATTACATTCACTCACACTAGGTGTTTTGGGGGAGTGGGATTGCGGTAGGGATGGGACTTACGTGTAGACATTTCAATTTTCAAGTCTGCACGTAAGTTTACATACAGAAGTTATGCACTGCTAGGAGGAGATGCAACTCCTGTGCATAAGAGTGGACTTTACCTCAGCATCTTCAAAGTGATTTAGGCTATACAATAACTTTGAAAATTAGAGGTGAAATCTGCCTCTTAAAGAACAAAGCTGGGCAAAATTCTATTGTAATCTCTTTCTTTAATATTGGATATTTAGGAAAGAAACTAAGATCTCATTTCTGCATGCCTCCCATGACTGGTTAGAGGCTGATTGCTATTTCAATATTAATAAAGTAATAATATTGTACAACAAATTGTTTACATATATCAGGCAGCAGAAATAAAATTAAACAATCCCAGGTGCTCCAAATATATATATTATTTATTTTTACATGTCTTCTAAGTGGTACTTAGGAGGCCTGTTAGAATAAATAATATATATTTTTGTATATGGAGTGCAGTGAAATTGTTTAATTCGTAGTTGAGCTGCAGCTGATTTGTAGGGTTTATCAGCTTTGAAGCTGGTGTACCTCAGAGAAAAGGAGAATTCTGCAATTAATAGGGGTTTGCATGGAAAAATCTTTCATTTAGGCAGTAATTTTCAGAGTTCCATGGTGGTTATGTGCATAAAATTGGCATATATGTATGTGTAAACAGCATTTACACATGTAAATGCTATTTTGAAGACATTGTGAGATCCATGCACTTTTGGTGTCGTGTGTAAATGTTAACAAGGATAAAAGAGTGGTTTAGAGGTGTTCATGGGTGGGGTTCAGAAATTAGCACACAAGTTGCTAGTTTGCAAGCGGTATAGGTGTGTATATTAAGTGGTGGAAGTGAACTGCACTTGTTTTTCTGTCTGTGGTTTTTGGGTAGGAGGTCTGGGTTAAGTGGTGAGGAGAGTTAAACTGAAGTCCTAACGGGTCAGGGTGAATTGGTGAAGGACTGGGTGATGTAGCAGGCATGGACTCTTGGGCCAAGGTGGAGTTATTGCTACTTGCAGGGAAGAGTCCTGCAGGTCCCCACCATCGGCAGGTGGATCCGGATGAGGCATTGGCCCAACTGAAGCTTTGCCTTTAACAGCCCATGTTCCCCTCAGGTTGAGCCTTTGGGTACCTGGGCTGGCAGGGTCTCTGCCAATCCAGTTGGGGTCTCTGCTTGTGGAGATATCTGTCAATATAGCAGGGTCAGAGCAGGAGAAGGCAAGGAATATTCGATGGCAGGTCAGGAAGTTCCAGGATTCAAGCAGTGGTCAGTGGCAGGCAACAATTGAGAATGTCCAGGAATCAGGCCAAGGTCAAGTATCGGGTATTTGTCCATAGGGAAGGAGGTACAGATAGGCAGTGCAGGAAGGTGAGGAGCAGCACAAGAGGCAAGGCACACTGAAGAAGGATCATGGAAGCTGGAGATGAGGACTAGGACCACAGGACTGAAGATAAGGCAAAGGATGCTGTAAGTGAAGACAAGGACAAAGAACTAAGATAAGGATTAAGAATGCTGGAGAGGCAACTCACACTACTTGGATGTAAGATCTGTTGCTGAGGTGTCTTGCTGCTGGAGAATTGCCTTTTTTTAAGGCATCGTTGACATCATCAAGTGGGGCCATGGGGCTTTCCCACCGTGGTCCTTTTAAATATAGAAAGGAGGAGTGCATGCCTAAGGAAGATGTGCCACAACCGGACTTTTCGGCGGCATCCTGTCACAGGTGCTGGTTATCTGCATTGGGTTGGGGCGGAGGTGAGAGCGGCAGTCCAAGAGAGCTGGCTGCAAACCGCTGATTGCAACAGGTGAACTGGTGGAGATGTAGGCAAGTACTTGCATGAGTATTTTCAAAAGCCGAGTACATGCATTCTTTATACATGCCTCTGTTTATAACTCAGGTTATTACATGCATGTTACATAATTATGCACATAAAGTATATGTGCACAAGTTTATGTAAAATCTGGCCTTGAAACAAGGCATTGAAGCCAGAATTAGGCTCCAAATACTCCAAAAAGATTGATTCTTCTTGCATAATGGCAACTTGAGGTGATACAGGGCTTACACTGGAATCATTTGAGAGTAGCTCTAGAACACAATGTAGCTATAGGAGAATGTGAGTTTAAAGCTGGTCAATTTTAAATTGACACATTGAACATAATTGTGTCTGAGTAAACTCAAAGCAGGATTGGATAGACACACTATTGTGCGTAAAAGAATCCAGAACCTTATATCACAGAGATCATGCCTAGAGATCTCCACTTTTTGTGAGAGCATATTAGATTACATATATAAGATACAGGTACATATATATCCATAGAATGCTATTGCTATATTTATTTAATATTGATGCCTCCATAGAACATAGTTCTATGTAATGCACTAGTAATACCTAAAAAATGTATAATGTTGCAATGGACATAATTTCAACCACCAGATTTGATGTTATAGAGCAACCAGATTTATAATCCGCCCATCTACAATTCTAGGCAGTGAACATTGTAAAATACATAATCTGATAAAATCAAAACAAAAGCAAAACATAAATCGAACAAGAAACAAAAAGTAAAACAAACAAGGATACAGGCAACATAATCAATAACAACATAAAAACACGTGAGAACTGTGAGCCATAGAACGATGATAATTGAGTCAAGTGGGATGTTTTAGAACATAAGAACAAATCAAAGCTGAGGAAGGCAATAAGGGGTCCATATTCAGTAGAATGTTTAGTGAACAAGTTATGTGGATAAAGTACACTCCTAAGTAGCAGCCTAGCAATGTCAGATGTGCCCAGCTCAGATTGCGGGAGGACTGTCCCATGATGCAAATAAAGACATAAGACTAAGAAATAAGACCTCCCCGGGGGGTAGAGGTTGTAGTGAAAGGTTTGGGGTGGCCGGGGGGGGGGGGGGGGTGGGTGTACCTGGACCAGTGGTCCTCACATTTAAAATATGGCAAGCAAGGGGTGGAGGAGGGAGAAATAGCTGCCATTGGTCTCACACCTCTGATATTTGTTACATCCTAAAATTGGACTGGTTTGGGGAGGAGATGGCAAGTTCAACACCGCAAGGTTTTTGCAGTTCGGGTGAGGGGGGGGGGGGTGTCTAAAATTATGCAGCTAACTTAGGCCTGGATTTATCAAAATGCACCAAATATTGCATGTGAGAGGAAAAGGGGTGTGTTTTATGGTAATAGGCAGTTTATCACAATTTGTGCTAATACCTATGTGAAGCACTACGGCGGTTACTACCCCAAACCAAATGTACCTGATACTTCACTCTCGACGCATATCCAGCATGGCTCTCTGCTTCAACGGCATGGGAGAAAGACTGATACATCACGAATTTCCAGCATAGCTCTCTGCTTCAACGGCAGGGGAAAAGAAAAACTGATACTTCACGCATATCCAGCATAACTTCAACGGCAGGGGAGAAGAAAAAGGATTCACACTCACAAAGCGGGGAGTAGCTGGCTTGTTACGGCGGTTACTACCCCAAACCAAATGTGCCTGATACTTCACTTTCGATGCATATCCAGCATAGCTCTCTGCTTCAACGGCAGGGGAGAAGAAAAAAACTGATACCTCACGCATATCCAGCATAGCTCCCTGCTTCAACGGCAGGGGAGAAGATAAACAACCAATAAGGGCTGTATAACATAATCTGGGTAAAAACAAATAAGCATGGGTGTAGCTTGCTTATTGCAGCGGTTACTACCCCTACTACCTCTAACTAATCAAGCTAGATATTTCACTTGGATGCAGCTCCATCACCGCTCTCTACATTAATGGTGGGGGTGGAAGGGAAATAGAACCAAGAGCTAAGAGAAACAGATAAGTATGAGAGAAAAAATGAGGGAAGCTTGCTGGGCAGACTGGATGGGCCATTTGGTCTTCTTCTGCCGTCATTTCTATGTTTCTATGTTTCTATGAGATAACTTTTTCACACTTTGCGATAAGTGCCAGAATTGTTGTATTTCCTACATACAACCACTAGGGGGACCATGTTTAGTAGTTTTAAGCTCCTGGAGAGCTAGCCAAGCTCTCAGGGCCTTGGGGGGGAGGGAGAGAGAGAGAGAGAGAGAGAGAGAGAGAGAGACTAGCCATAATGCCCTCACACTAGATAAGTATTTATATCTCTATCGGAGGCCCACCTAGTCACTCGAGGTGAGGTTTAGGTATTAGTGTAGGGGTTAGGGGCCACTTTGAATGTCAAACTGAGACATACAAACAGGCAGTGCTCTCTTGTGAAGATTTGATGACCTTCGGAGTGAGGAAACTCACCCAAAGATGAGATTTATTTCTTTATTTCTTTATTTATTTAGAATTTTTATATACCGACATTCTCGATACAAATATCAAATCAGATCGGTTTCCATAAAACGAAAAAGTCGCGGTTAAGGCGTTACATTAAACAGGGTGTCTGAACATTAAAACGTAAATTAGATAGTCAACATTAAAACGTAAATTAGATAGTCATAAATAAATAGAACATTAAAACTAAAAAATTAGATAGTCATAAATAAATAAATCGCACAGCGTTAATATACGTAACAAGATAAATAAAGTAAAGTTGAGAGATACATTTTTTTTAATATGTAGGCTGTCCGATCAGGTGTATGCGAGATTTGTGCAATGTTCTCTCAACTTAGCTTGATGTTACCCAGGTAGAGAGTCCATGGTGTAGGAGATGGAATATCCTCTTTGGAGACAAAAATGAGCTCCTATTCCTCAATAGGTCATCTATTAGAGGTGAGTGGAACTATAAAACGTAACAGGTCTGATGTATTCAATCAGAAGCCCTCTGCCCTTAATCATGAAGGTTCTTATAATCGGAGAGGAAGAGGCAACAAATCTCCTTCTGCATCTGATCTTGGGCGACCAGCATAATGTGGCATAATGTAGCATGACAACTCTGATCTGGGGCTCAATGTGTTGATTGCAGCACTAGAGGAGCCTTATGCTTTGATGGAGTTGAATGTCTGGAAGCTGCGGAAGAATGCTGTTGTGTGTGCTTCGAGGGGACCTCCCTCAAGGTGTGTTGACATTGGTACACAGTGTTAATGTTTGGTCAATGCATGTGTCGGCTGCATTGGGATTGTTAGTCTGGAAGGGGCTCCAACACCATGTGTTCTTGCACTGTGCATTGATGGGCCATGTATTAGTAGAACTGCTGCACAGACAGAATGGTGTGTTGAGGCATTGAGATGCGAAGGAGTGCAGATCCAGTGTATCGGTGCGCTGTGAATCAAGTGCATTTATGTGCTGTGTGTGCAGACAGTGCCGATGCACCATGCTTTGCGGATTTATGTCTCTTCAACACAGGCTCCAATGGCCCCAGAGTGATGCAGCTTCTTCCTCAACACACGGTGGCTTGCACTACTTGTCTTCACTGCTTTGGCCTGTGCCAGTGGGGGAGATTTATGCAGCTCTTCAATGTTAACATGCTTAGTAACACTGGGATACCTAACCACAATCATAGCAGTTTGCCTGATTGAGGTTAGGCCCAAGGCATTGATAGCACAGCTCGTGTCCATCACCGAAGGATATTATCTTGCCACAAATGCAGTTCTTGAATCCACTCATGGTAGGTTTCTTATTGCCAGACATATTGAGGAAGCAAAGTCTTGGGTTTTTTTTTATTTTTAGCACCTGAAAGTGATGTGGGTGCTGCAGAGACAGCGAGGTAACTAACAAATGTAAACAATGAAGAAAAAATATTAATTTTAGAGACTGAGTACAGAGCCATGCTTGTGCTCAGACAAAAAATGACTGCTGAGGCTCTTGAGGCAACGCTTCACATGCTCAGCAGAGCTAAAAACTCTACCAGCTAGGATAAATAAGTCTGTTCGATGTTGCCAGATGATGTCACCCACATGTTGTGGCTAATTCAGCTTGTTTATCAATGGAAAAATACATATAAGGGATCATGTTCATGTCTCTAGTAATATAGTATATATTATCCAGTGCAGAAAATAAGATGAGGGACACAATAATGGTGAAATGAGTCAGAAGTTAAAAGACAAAAATAAACCTTCACAGACAAAGCCTGAATCTCAAATATGGAAGCTGAATAGATGGCCACTAGAAAAACCATCTTCAGGGTAACATCCTTAAGCAAAACTTGCTTCAGAAGCCTCAAAGGGAGACAAAACTAAAGCTGTTACAATCTGCTTAAAATCCCATTGAGAAACAAAAGGAAGCCATGATCTTTTAACTCCCCGAAGAAACTTGGACACATTTGGATGATCGGCTAAGCGAAGTTCTGCAAATCTTGCCCCTGTAACAAGAGATAGATGCAACTTGAACTTTTAGTGAATTCAAGGCTAACACCTTTTCAAAACCTCTCTAAAGAGAGGCTAAAATGCAAGGAACATTAGACAGCCAGGGGAAACTTGCCAATCTATGCAGAATGATTCAAAGATGTGCCAAACTTGAATATATGCCAGAGAAATGGAAGTCTTTTGGGCTTTAAGTAGGCAGAAATTACATATGCAGAGTAGTCTTTCTTCTTCATGCATGGCCAAGCCATATGACAGAATGGAGATGGATCTTCCCTGATCAGACCCTGTACAAAGTGCTCTCAAGCTTCTGGTAGATACCACCAATGGTTGATCTGAAGTTCTCACAGATCTGCATAAGAACATGCCATACTGGGTGAGACCAAGGGTCCATCAAGCCCAGCATCCTGTTTCCAACAGTGGCCAATCCAGGTCATAAGAACCTGGCAAATACCAATCTAGAGCTATCAGAATAACCTGATTTTTCTCCACATAGATTCTGCATATAATTCTGATCAATAGCCAAGGAGGGAAGACAAAGCAGCTCTCTTTTTCGCCAGAGCTGAAGCACAACATCTATGCCCTCTGCCCTGAACTCCTTGTGATGACTGAAGAACCAAGAAACCTTGGCATTCCTATGAGTTGCCATGAGATCCATGTGAGGTATGTACTACCTGGGTATTATGTGCTGAAAGACCTCACTGCTTAGCTCCCATTCTCTGGGATCCAGAAGGCTCCTGCTCAAGTAATTGGCCTGTTATGTTGTCTTGACCAGCGATATGAGCCACTGGAAAAATGTATATTCTTTACTGTGCAAGTGTTAGGTTTTGTGGACCCTTGGCCGGAGGTGAGGGTTGATACCACCCGTGGGGAGGAGCCCCACAGGTCCTCACCGTCGGGAGGCGAGGTCAGCTGCAGCAAGAGATACAGTAGTGAGTAGAGGAATAGAACATCCTGCGTCACAGCCATGTGACTGCAGGAGCTAGTAGAGAGAGTACTGTGGGGGATCCCAAGGAGCGGGGTAAGAGACACAGTTTGGAGGGAACCCACAGTATACAGGCAGAACTGGAGATGGAAGTGCCAGAGCAGGAACCTCCGAGAGCACTAGGCAGGCCCCGAGGAGTGAAGAGTGCAAGACAGGAACTTCTGGAGGTACACAACAGAGGCAGTCCTGAGGGTGGGGCTGCGAAGCGAAGGAGGCTCTGGTGTGATGACAATGGCTGTCCCGCGGATCAGGGAAAGCCCGAGTTGAATTTCTGAAGTCGTGACGTAAGCAACCCTGAGGAGCAGGGCTGCACATGATGGAATCTCTGGTAGAGAAACGGAGGCACTACCCCGAGGAGCAGGGAGGTGCAGAGTAAAGTCGCTAGTGTAGAACTTAGGCACTGCCCCAAGGAGTGGCGAAGCGCAGGTACAATCGCAGGTGTAGAACGTAGGGACTGCCCTGAGGAGCGAGGAAGTGCAGGCACGGTCACTGGTGTAGACACTGCCCTGAGGAATGAGGAAGTGCAGGGTCAAGTCTCCAAAGTAGTAAGGCAGTTCCGAGGGACAACCACGAGGAGCAGGGAGGCCAGCAGACAGGACCTCTGGAAGGCGCAGGGCTAGTCCAAGGAGTGGGGGTAGTCTGGAGACGAGGTCTCCAACTGGAGCGCAAGCAGTCCCTCGAGGAGCGGGCACCCAAGCCAGAGTCCAGAGTCGCAGGTAGATCCAATACAGGAACCATGGGTCCGAGGAGACAGGAGCACGTACCAGTAGCGAAGGAACTCGTTGCCAAGTCAGCTAGCAAGGGGCGAAGGCGGTGCTTAAGAATCCCAACCTTGTGATGTCATCAGTTGGGGACACCCCTGGGGTTCCCACCTTTGGGCCTTCAAAGGGAGGTCTGGTGGCACGCATGCACACACGCGTCTAAAAAGGCCCAGAGTCGGCGTGGGTGGTGGCGGTGTTCCGACCTCCATAAGGGGCCCTGGGGACCTGGAGGAATGCAGCGGCAACTGCTAGCCCCAGCTGCGAGCAGGCCCGGAGAGGAGAGCAGGGCAGCACATGACGTGAGTTGAACCGGTTGCAGCTGTCTGCGACTGACGGTCATAATAGTACCCTCCTCTTAAGACACACCCTCCCCCGGGGGTTTGAGTTTTCGAGGATGTGTTGCATGGAACTATCTGATAAGGTCTTTTCCTGGATATTGGTGGCAGGTTCCCAACTGTTCTCCTCAGGTCCATAGGTCCCAGGAGAGGAGATATTCCCACTTTCTACCATGTTTTCTTACATCCAGGACCTCTTGGACTTGATATGTGACGTCCGTTTCAGTTGCGAGTAGTTGAGGCTCCAGTGGTTTTTTTGAGAAGCCGGACAAAATCAAGGGTTTTAGTAGTGAAATGTGGAAGGCATTGTGGATCTTGAGGGAGGAAGGCAGCTGGAAACTGTAGGTGAATGGACCCAACTGGCGGAGCACAGGAAAGGGGCTGATGTATTTGGGAGCGAAGCAAGCTGAGGGCAACTTAAGTCGGATATACCGGGTGCTGAGCCACACTTTATCGCCCGGTTTAAACTGGGGTGTTTCACAATGGTTTGCATCAAAGAACTTTTTTCATCTTTGGGCAGCCTGCTGGAGCAGCTGTTTAGTGTTGTTCCAAAGTTGATGCAACTCCTGGGTGGTAGACTGTGCTGCTGGAGAGGGCACAGATAGAGGAAGTGTAATGGGGGTAGAGGCTGCCGTCCATAGACCACTTGGAAAGGAGACGAACTAGTGGATGTGGACTGATGAGAGTTTAGGGCGAACTCCGCCCAAGGAAGGAGGTCGGCCCAATCATTCTGACATAGGTTCACGTAGGCCCGCAGAAATTGCTTCAAGGTTCTATTAGTCCTTTCTGTTTGCCCATTGGTTTGGGGATGGTAAGCAGAGGTGAAATCTAGTGAGATGTTGAATTTCTTGCAGAGAGATCTCCAAAAGTAGCAGTGAATTGGACTCCACGGTCTGAGAGAATATGTTTAGGGAGGCCGTGGAGCCAGAACACGTGTTGGATGAACAATTTAGCCAGCTGCGGTGCTGACAGGAGACCAGACAGCGCCACGAAGTGGGCCATTTTTGAAAACTGATTGATGGTGATCCAGATGGTGTTGTTGCCACTGGAGAAAGGCAGATCCACTATGAAATCCATCATGATGTGGGTCCGTGGCTCACTCGGGATAGGCAGCTGTTGCAAGAGTCCCCACGGATGTCCCACAGGCGGCTTATGGCAGGCACAAGTGGGACAGGACTCTACATAGGCCTGTGTGTCCTTTCTCATAGTAGGCCACCAATAAAACTGCTGGCGCGTGGAGAGAGTTATGGACTGACCTGGGTGTCCTGCAGTCAACGCATCATGAGCCCACCGAAGGATCCTCCATTGTAGTTGGTGAGGGACCACCGTCTTCTCAGCTTTCACCGGAAACATGGTGGACAGGATGTGCCATGAAGTGTCGGGAACATTTTCTGTGATGAAGGATCTGCAGAGAGCATTGGCACGGCAATTTCTATTGGCAGGTCGGTAGCACAGTAGGAAATTGAATTGGATAAAAAAGAGGGCCCAACGGGCCTGACGATGGTTCAAACGCTGAGTACGGTGAAGATACTTGAGGTTTTTGTGATCAGTATAACACTGTGATCTGGTGTTGGGCTCCCTTGAGCCAGGGATGCCATTCCTCAAAGGCCAGCTTGATGACCAGTAACTCCTTATCCCTGATTGCATAATTTTGTTCAGCTGGAGAGAAGCACCTGGAAAAAAAAAAAGAACACAAGTGTAAGGTATAGGTGGTTGAGTACTGACTTAGAACCGTTCCTACTCCTAGGTTGGAGGCGTCAACCTTGACTACAAATGGGTGTCTGGGGTCCAGATGGCGGAGACACAGCTCCTGGAGAAAAGCGGTCTTAAGATCCTGGAAGGCGGTCATGGCTTCAGGCAACCACTGAAAGGGGTTGGCTCCCTTGTGGGTCATGGCCGTGAGTGGTGCGGTCAAGGTAGAATAATGGTGAATGAAGGACTGGTAGTAATTGGCAAAGCCAAGGAATCTCTATAGTGACTTGAGACCCGTAGGTTAAGGCCAATCGCGAATACTCTTCAATTTCTGGGGATCCATTCTGAACCTTGACTGGAAACCATGTAGCCAAGGAAAGGAATGGTCTCCTGCTCGAAAGAACACTTTTCGAGTTTGGCATAAAGTTGATTGTCCTGTAGATGCTGGAGGTCTCGAGAGACATCCTGGTGGTGGCTTTGTAGGTCTTGGGAGAAGACTAGGATGTCGTCAAGGTACACCACAATACATTGATAAAGCATAACTCTGAAGACCTCGTTCATCAGATTCTGAAAAACCGCAGGGGCGTTGCATAGGCCAAACGGCATCACAAGGTATTCAAAGTGGCTGTCACGTGTGTTAAATGCGGTTTTCCATTCGTCTTTGGTCCGTCTTTGCGGAGACAGACCAAATTGTAAGCTCCCCTGAGGTCCAATTTGGAGAAGATTTTCGCTCCCAGAAGCCTATCGAAAAGCTCCGAGATCAAAGACAATGAATAGAGGTCTTTGAGGGTGATCTCATTTAGACCTCAATAATCGATGCAGGGACAGAGTGAACCATTTTTTTTCCCTACAAAGAATAATCCTGCTCCTGTGGGAGACTTGGAGGGTCGAATGAAGCCTTTGGCCAGGTTCTTATGTTTGTACTCTGACATGGCCTGAGTCTCTGTTAGTGATAATGGATAGATCCTTCCCCGAGGAGGCTCTGTGTTGAGCAACAAGTTGATTGTGCAATCGTAGGAATGATGCGGGGGGGTTAGGTGTCCGCAGCCTTCATGAAGAACTCATCAGCAAATGAAGAGTATTGCGGTGGAAGGCTGGGAGGAGAGAGAGAAGTATTCAGGCATGGCAGGGGCAAGATGGACTCCAGACAGTGGTCATAACAGTAGGAGCCCCAGCAAGAGAGCTGTAAGGTGGCCCAGTCAAACTGTGGTGTGTGTTGCTGTAGCCACGGAAGTTCCAGGACCACAGAATGTATTGCTTTGTCCAGAATGTGGAGAGTTATGGTTTCTACATGCAAAGATCCAGTGCGGAGTTGAATAGGAGCCGTGGTATGGGAAACCTCCCAGGTAGTGGTTCTCCATGGATGGATGAGAGGAATAAGGGCACTGGGGAGCAGATGGTGGGGATCCGAAGAAGCTCAGTCAGTTGTTTTAAAATAAAGTTCCTACCAGCCCCAGAGTCTACCAAAGCCAGAGTGTGGAACTCCAGGTTATCCATCTTAATGGAGCGGGTACTGTCAATGGAGGAGATGACAACGTCAGGCCTAGGAGAAGTCCTCCTGCTGAACCTAGGCCTGGGAGATTCCCGGACAGACTGGGCACGAGGCTATGGCATGTCCGGATTTGCTGCAGTGCAGGCAGAGACCAGATTGCTGGCGACAGTGTTGTGCCTTGGGAGAAAGTCTGCTCCGGCCCAACTGCATTGGCTCATCCTCAGCTTTGCTCTGGGCTGTGTTCAGCCTGGGTGAAGATGAACGTCAAGTTTGGGACGAGCCTGGCGTAGGTTTTCTAGACGTTCTAGACTCCTGTGAGCGCTCTTGCAGGCAGCAGTCGATGCGACTAGCAAGCTCTATCAAAGAGTCCAGAGATGCAGGCAATTCACAATCCGTCAACTCATCTTTAATCTGGGAACTTGGGCCGTTGAGGAAGATGGCCTGTAAGCAGTCTGAGTCCCAGTGGAGCTCTGTCAAAAGAGCCCTGAATTCTATGACGTAGTCCATTAATAGTCAAGTGCATTGTTGGAGATGGAGAAAAGATGACCCGGAAACGGCTCTTCTGCCTGGATTGTCGAAGATGGAGCGAAATAGGGGGAGAAATCCGGGTAGGTCTCAAAGAACCGGGTCAGCATGCTCCCAGAGAGGCGACGCCCAGGCCAAGGCCTTACCATCCAGAAGACGGCTGAAGTGGGATATGATAGAGGTCTTTAAGATCATGAGAGGTCTTGAACGAATAGATGTGACTCGATTATTTACACTTTCAAATAATAGAAGGACTAGGGGGCATTCCATGAAGTTAGTAAGTAGCACATTTAAGACTAATCAAAGAAAATTCTTTTTCACTCAACGCACAATAAAGCTCTGGAATTTGTTGCCAGAGGATGTGGTTGGTGCAGTTAGTGTAGCTGGGTTCAAAAAAGGTTTGGATAAGTTCTTGGAGGAGAAGTCCATTAATGGCTATTAATCAATTATACTTAGGGAATAGCCACTGCTATTAATTGCATCAGTAGCATGGGTTCTTCTTAGTGTTTGGGTAATTGCCAGGTTCTTGTGGCCTGGTTTTGGCCTCTGTTGAAAACAGGATGCTGGGCTTGATGGACCCTTGGTCTGACCCAGCATGGCAATTTCTTATGTTCTTAAAGGAAAGGATGTAGGTCGATTGGTGATCAAATCTGGGAAGTAAGCCGGTTGCAGGCAGAAGTGCATATTACACATTGATTCAAGAAACCCCTGCACATAAGGGGGTTCCCAGAAAAGCATGAAGATGCCAGCAAGGGCACGGTAGGCTGAGGGACTGACAGAGGTGGAAGAATTGAGCTTGGTAGACGTTGTGGCGGCAGTCATGGTAGCGTCTAAACGAGTGCTCAAGTTATCAATGGCTGCTGCCAGTGTTTCCAGGAACTTTTGTTGCTCACTGATTCTTTGTGCCAGGCCAGGGATGGCCTGGATGGCTGAGACCTCTGCCGGGTTCATGGACTTGGAAATTTGTTAGGTTTCGTGGATTTCATGGACCCTTGGCCCGAGGTGAGGGTTGATACCACCTGCAGGGAGGAGCCCCACAGGTCCTCACTGTCGGGAGGCGAGGTCAGCTGCAGCAAGAGATACAGTAGTGAGTAGAGGAACAGAATGTCCTGTGTAACAGCCATGTGATCACAGGAGCTAGTAGAGAAAGTAATGTGGGGGATCTCGAGGAGCGGGATAAGAGACACAGTTCGGAGGGAACCCACAGTATACAGGCAAAACTGGAGATGCAAGTGCCAGAGCAGGAACCTCCAAGAGAGAATGCTAGGCAGGCCCCAAGGAGCGGAGAGGACGAGACAGGAACCTCTGGAGGTACATAGCAGAGGCAGTCCTGAGGGGTTTGGCTGCATAGCGAAGGAGACTCTGTTGTGATAACATAGGCTGTCCCGCAGAACGGGAAAAGCTAGAGTTGAATCTCTGAAGTCATGATGTAAGCAACCCCGAGGAGTGGGGCTGCGCACAATGGAATGTCTGGTAGAGAAACGGAGGCACTTCCTCAAGGAGCGGAGAGGTGCAGAGTAAAGTCACTTGTGTAGAATGTAGGCACTACCCCAAGGAGCAATGAAATGCAGGTACAGTTGCAGGTATACAATGTAGGCACTGCCCCGAGGTGCGAGGTAGTGCAGGCATGGTCACTGGTGTAGACACTGCCCTGAGGAATGAGGAAGTGCAGGGTCAAGTCTCCAAAGTAGTAAGGCAGTTCTGAGGGACAACCCCGAGGAGCAGAGAGGCCAGCAGACAGGACCTCTGGAAGGCGCAGGGCTAGTCCAAGGAGTGGGGGTAGTCTGGAGATGAGGTCTCCAACTGGAGCGCAAGCAGTCCCTCGAGGAGCGGGTACCCAAGCCAGAGTCCAGAGTGCAGGTAGATCCGATACAGGAACCATGGGTCTGAGGAGACAGGAGCACATACCAGTAGCGAAGGAACTCGCTGCCAAGTCAGCTAGCAAGGGGCGAAGGCAGTGCTTAAGAATCCCAACCTTGTGATGTCATCAGTCAGGGACGCCTCTGAGGTTCCCGCCATTGGGCCTTCAAAGGGAGGTCCAGTGGCGCGCGTCTAGGAAGGCCTGGAGTTGGCATGGGACGCTGCCGCCTCTTTGGATCCCTCCCGCTTCCCGCACCAACCTCTCCCCCTCTCCCGTGGCCCATCCGGGGCTAAAGCCCACTCTCCAATAGGGGAGCTGTGCAGAGGGAACCGCATCGCATCGATGTGCAGAGGGAATCGCATCACAAGTAAATGGGAGAGAGAGAAAAAAAAAAGGAAAAAAGGCCAACAAAGAGAACCCACGCGGTGAGTTAGCCGCACCCCCCTAAAAGGCACTAGGCCAATCAGAAGGCAGCTCAGAGACCTTTAAACGAGCGCATCTCCCGGAGGCATCCCTCTTTGGATCCCTCCCGCTTCCAGCACCAACCTCTCCCCCTCTGCCGGGGCTCCCGTGGCCCATCCGGGGCTAGAGCCCGCTCTCCAATAGGGGAGCCATGCAGAGGGCACCGCATCGCATCGCATCGACATGCAGAGGGAATCACATTACAAGTAAACGGGCGAGAGAGAAAAAAAAAAGAAAAAAGGCCAACAAAGAGAACCCACGCGGTGAGTTAGCCACGCCCCCCTGAAAGGCACTAGGCCAATCAGAGGGCAGCTCAGAGACCTCCCGGTGGCGGTGCGTGTCCGAAGGAGCGCGACCTAAGGGGCCTGCCCCTTAGTGTGCCCCTTTGTGAGCCCCAGGGCCCTCTCCCATCTGCTGGCAGACTCCCTCTAGCCCTGCTCAAGCATTCATATATCAACCTCCATCTACCCTCTTCCAGGCTCCCCCAGCATCCATCCAGCTTCCAGCATTCATCCAGCCTCCTGCATCCATCATTCATCCAGCCTCCTGCATTCATCCAGCTTCCAGCATTCATCACATCCAGTACTCATCCAGCCTCCAGCCTCCTGCATTCACCCAGCCTCCAGCACTCATCACCCCCAGCCTCCTGCATTCACCCAGCCTCCAGCACTCATCACCCCCAGCCTCCAGCATTCATCACATCCAGCCACCAGCATTCATCCAGCCTCCTCCAGGAGTCAACCCCATCCTACCCATCACAACAAGATCACAATGCCTCTGGGCCTCCCAATCCCGATTCTTCACCACAGTCTCATCATAAGAAAAGGAATAATACCCCAACCTCGCACCGCCAAGACCCTTATTCCAATCATGATTTCACCTCTCACTCAACTCCTAGGCCTCGCTCTATTTTCACTTACACTATTCAATGCTCAATCCCTCACTAAGAAAACACTGATCCTCAACGACTATCTTCTAGACGCAAAACCGGACATCTGCGCCATAACAGAAACATGGCTTAAACCTACAGATACAGCACTAATAAATCAACTCCCCATCCAGCTCTATGACTTCTTTTCCCTTCCCCAGCAAAAGAAAAGAGGAGGGGGCCTTCTTCTAGCAGCCAAAAAAGAGCTCAGATTTTCCCAACTCCCAGCAAAATCTGACTCAAAACTAGAAATAGACCTCTTCAAAGCAAACCTACTCCAAATCCTCCTCGTTTACGCCCCGCCATGACTTCCTGAATCAGATTCCTCTTCCATAGTAGAAATTATTGCAAAATATATGAACCTAGACGCACCTGCTATGATACTAGGATATTTCAACCT